>NW_027363025.1:0-600000 GCF_046119375.1 Phyllobates terribilis
TCAGAGGTAGATGCAGAAAAAAATATATTCAGTTTGCAAACTGATGGAGGTCTGTATAGATGGACTAATACAACAAGTCCCACACACAGCTAGAAGCCCAAGAGAGTTTCAGAGGTAGATGCAGAAAAAATATATTCAGTTTGCAACCTGATGAGGTCTGTATAGATGGACTAATACAACAAGTCCCACACACAGCTAGAAGCCCAATATTTTTCAGAGGTAGATGCAGAAAAAATATATTCAGTTTGCAACCTGATGGAGGTCAGTATAGATGGACTAATACAACAAGTCCCACACACAGCTAGAAGCCCAATATTTTTTCAGAGGTAGATGCAGAAAAAAATATATTCAGTTTGCAACCTGATGGAGGTCTGTATAGATGGACTAATAGAACAAGTCCCACACACAGCTAGAAGCCCAATATTTTTTCAGAGGTAGATGCAGAAAAAAATATATTCAGTTTGCAACCTGATGGAGGTCTGTATAGATGGATTAATAGAACAAGTCCCACACACAACTAGAAGCCAATATTTTTTCAGAGGTAGATGCAGAAAAAAATATATTCAGTTTGCAACCTGATGGAGGTCAGTATAGATGGACTAATACAACAAGTCCCACACACAGCTAGAAGCCCAATATTTTTTCAGAGGTAGATGCAGAAAAAAATATATTCAGTTTGCAACCTGATGGAGGTCTGTATAGATGGATTAATAGAACAAGTCCCACACACAGCTAGAAGCCCAATATTTTTTCAGAGGTAGATGCAGAAAAAAATATATTCAGTTTGCAACCTGATGGAGGTCTGTATAGATGGATTAATAGAACAAGTCCCACACACAACTAGAAGCCCAATATTTTTTCAGAGGTAGATGCAGAAAAAAATATATTCAGTTTGCAACCTGATGGAGGTCAGTATAGATGGACTAATACAACAAGTCCCACACACAGCTAGAAGCCCAATATTTTTTCAGAGGTAGATGCAGAAAAAAATATATTCAGTTTGCAACCTGATGGAGGTCAGTATAGATGTTACTAATACAACAAGTCCCACGCACAGCTAGAAGCCCAATATTTTTCAGAGGTAGATGCAGAAAAAAATATATTCAGTTTGCAACCTGATGGAGGTCTGTATAGATGGATTAATAGAACAAGTCCCACACACAGCTAGAAGCCCAATATTTTTTCAGAGGTAGATGCAGAAAAAAATATATTCAGTTTGCAACCTGATGGAGGTCAGTATAGATGGACTAATACAACAAGTCCCACACACAGCTAGAAGCCCAATATTTTTTCAGAGGTAGATGCAGAAAAAAATATATTCAGTTTGCAACCTGATGGAGGTCTGTATAGATGGATTAATAGAACAAGTCCCACACACAGCTAGAAGCCCAATATTTTATCAGAGGTAGATGCAGAAAAAAATATATTCAGTTTGCAACCTGATGGAGGTCTGTATAGATGGATTAATAGAACAAGTTCCACACACAGCTAGAAGCCCATTATTTTTTCAGAGGTAGATGCAGAAAAAAATATATTCAGTTTGCAACCTGATGGAGGTCAGTATAGATGGACTAATACAACAAGTCCAACACACAGCTAGAAGCCCAATATTTTTTCAGAGGTAGATGCAGAAAAAAATATATTCAGTTTGCAACCTGATGGAGGTCTGTATAGATGGATTAATAGAACAAGTCCCACACACAGCTAGAAGCCCAATATTTTTTCAGAGGTACATGCAGAAAAAAATATATTCAGTTTGCAACCTGATAGAGGTCAGTATGGATGGACTAATACAACAAGTCCCACACACAGCTAGAAGCCCAATATTTTTTCAGAGGTAGATGCAGAAAAAAATATATTCAGTTTGCAACCTGATGGAGGACTGTATAGATGGATTAATAGAACAAGTCCCACACACAGCTAGAAGCCCAATATTTTTTCAGAGGTAGATGCAGAAAAAAATATATTCAGTTTGCAACCTGATGGAGGTCTGTATAGATGGATTAATAGAACAAGTCCCACACACAGCTAGAAGCCCAATATTTTTTCAGAGGTAGATGCAGAAAAAAATATATTCAGTTTGCAACCTGATGGAGGTCAGTATAGATGGACTAATACAACAAGTCCCACACACAGCTAGAAGCCCAATATTTTTTCAGAGGTAGATGCAGAAAAAAATATATTCAGTTTGCAACCTGATGGAGGTCTGTATAGATGGATTAATAGAACAAGTCCCACACACAGCTAGAAGCCCAATATTTTTTCAGAGGTAGATGCAGAAAAAAATATATTCAGTTTGCAACCTGATGGAGGTCAGTATAGATGGACTAATACAACAAGTCCCACACACAGCTAGAAGCCCAATATTTTTTCAGAGGTAGATGCAGAAAAAAATATATTCAGTTTGCAACCTGATGGAGGTCTGTATAGATGGATTAATAGAACAAGTCCCACACACAGCTAGAAGCCCAATATTTTTTCAGAGGTAGATGCAGAAAAAAATATATTCAGTTTGCAACCTGATGGAGGTCAGTATAGATGGACTAATACAACAAGTCCCACACACAGCTAGAAGCCCAATATTTTTTCAGAGGTAGATGCAGAAAAAAATATATTCAGTTTGCAACCTGATGGAGGTCAGTATAGATGGACAAATACAACAAGTCCCACACACAGCTAGAAGCCCAATATTTTTTCAGAGGTAGATGCAGAAAAAAATATATTCAGTTTGCAACCTGATGGAGGTCTGTATAGATGGACTAATACAACAAGTCCCACACACAGCTAGAAGCCCAATATTTTTCAGAGGTAGATGCAGAAAAAAATATATTCAGTTTGCAACCTGATGGAGGTCAGTATAGATGGACTAATACAACAAGTCCCACACACAGCTAGAAGCCCAATATTTTTTCAGAGGTAGATGCAGAAAAAAATATATTCAGTTTGCAACCTGATGGAGGTCAGTATAGATGGACTAATACAACAAGTCCCACACACAGCTAGAAGCCCAATATTTTTTCAGAGGTAGATGCAGAAAAAAAATATATTCAGTTTGCAACCTGATGGAGGTCTGTATAGATGGATTAATAGAACAAGTCCCACACACAGCTAGAAGCCCAATATTTTTTCAGAGGTAGATGCAGAAAAAAATATATTCAGTTTGCAACCTGATGGAGGTCTGTATAGATGGATTAATAGAACAAGTCCCACACACAGCTAGAAGCCCAATATTTGTTCAGAGGTAGATGCAGAAAAAAATATATTCAGTTTGCAACCTGATGGAGGTCAGTATAGATGGACTAATACAACAAGTCCCACACACAGCTAGAAGCCCAATATTTTTCAGAGGTAGATGCAGAAAAAAATATATTCAGTTTGCAACCTGATGGAGGTCTGTATAGATGGATTAATAGAACAAGTCCCACACACAGCTAGAAGCCCAATATTTTTTCAGAGGTAGATGCAGAAAAAAATATATTCAGTTTGCAACCTGATGGAGGTCAGTATAGATGGACTAATACAACAAGTCCCACACACAGCTAGAAGCCCAATATTTTTTCAGAGGTAGATGCAGAAAAAAATATATTCAGTTTGCAACCTGATGGAGGTCTGTATAGATGGATTAATAGAACAAGTCCCACACACAGCTAGAATCCCAATATTTTATCAGAGGTAGATGCAGAAAAAAATATATTCAGTTTGCAACCTGATGGAGGTCTGTATAGATGGATTAATAGAACAAGTCCCACACACAGCTAGAAGCCCATTATTTTTTCAGAGGTAGATGCAGAAAAAAATATATTCAGTTTGCAACCTGATGGAGGTCAGTATAGATGGACTAATACAACAAGTCCAACACACAGCTAGAAGCCCAATATTTTTTCAGAGGTAGATGCAGAAAAAAATATATTCAGTTTGCAACCTGATGGAGGTCTGTATAGATGGATTAATAGAACAAGTCCCACACACAGCTAGAAGCCCAATATTTTTTCAGAGGTACATGCAGAAAAAAATATATTCAGTTTGCAACCTGATAGAGGTCAGTATGGATGGACTAATACAACAAGTCCCACACACAGCTAGAAGCCCAATATTTTTTCAGAGGTAGATGCAGAAAAAAATATATTCAGTTTGCAACCTGATGGAGGACTGTATAGATGGATTAATAGAACAAGTCCCACACACAGCTAGAAGCCCAATATTTTTTCAGAGGTAGATGCAGAAAAAAATATATTCAGTTTGCAACCTGATGGAGGTCTGTATAGATGGATTAATAGAACAAGTCCCACACACAGCTAGAAGCCCAATATTTTTTCAGAGGTAGATGCAGAAAAAAATATATTCAGTTTGCAACCTGATGGAGGTCAGTATAGATGGACTAATACAACAAGTCCCACACACAGCTAGAAGCCCAATATGTTTTCAGAGGTAGATGCAGAAAAAAATATATTCAGTTTGCAACCTGATGGAGGTCTGTATAGATGGATTAATAGAACAAGTCCCACACACAGCTAGAAGCCCAATATTTTTTCAGAGGTAGATGCAGAAAAAAATATATTCAGTTTGCAACCTGATGGAGGTCAGTATAGATGGACTAATACAACAAGTCCCACACACAGCTAGAAGCCCAATATTTTTTCAGAGGTAGATGCAGAAAAAAATATATTCAGTTTGCAACCTGATGGAGGTCTGTATAGATGGATTAATAGAACAATTCCCACACACAGCTAGAAGCCCAATATTTTTTCAGAGGTAGATGCAGAAAAAAATATATTCAGTTTGCAACCTGATGGAGGTCAGTATAGATGGACTAATACAACAAGTCCCACACACAGCTAGAAGCCCAATATTTTTTCAGAGGTAGATGCAGAAATAAATATATTCAGTTTGCAACCTGATGGAGGTCAGTATAGATGGACAAATACAACAAGTCCCACACACAGCTAGAAGCCCAATATTTTTTCAGAGGTAGATGCAGAAAAAAATATATTCAGTTTGCAACCTGATGGAGGTCTGTATAGATGGACTAATACAACAAGTCCCACACACAGCTAGAAGCCCAATATTTTTTCAGAGGTAGATGCAGAAAAAAATATATTCAGTTTGCAACCTGATGGAGGTCAGTATAGATGGACTAATACAACAAGTCCCACACACAGCTAGAAGCCCAATATTTTTTCAGAGGTAGATGCAGAAAAAAATATATTCAGTTTGCAACCTGATGGAGGTCAGTATAGATGGACTAATACAACAAGTCCCACACACAGCTAGAAGCCCAATATTTTTTCAGAGGTAGATGCAGAAAAAAATATATTCAGTTTGCAACCTGATGGAGGTCTGTATAGATGGATTAATAGAACAAGTCCCACACACAGCTAGAAGCCCAATATTTTTTCAGAGGTAGATGCAGAAAAAAATATATTCAGTTTGCAACCTGATGGAGGTCTGTATAGATGGATTAATAGAACAAGTCCCACACACAGCTAGAAGCCCAATATTTTTTCAGAGGTAGATGCAGAAAAAAATATATTCAGTTTGCAACCTGATGGAGGTCTGTATAGATGGACTAATACAACAAGTCCCACACACAGCTAGAAGCCCAATATTTTTCAGAGGTAGATGCAGAAAAAAATATATTCAGTTTGCAACCTGATGGAGGTCTGTATAGATGGATTAATAGAACAAGTCCCACACACAGCTAGAAGCCCAATATTTTTTCAGAGGTAGATGCAGAAAAAAATATATTCAGTTTGCAACCTGATGGAGGTCAGTATAGATGGACTAATACAACAAGTCCCACACACAGCTAGAAGCCCAATATTTTTTCAGAGGTAGATGCAGAAAAAAATATATTCAGTTTGCAACCTGATGGAAGTCTGTATAGATGGATTAATAGAACGAGTCCCACACACAGCTAGAAGCCCAATATTTTTTCAGAGGTAGATGCAGAAAAAAATATATTCAGTTTGCAACCTGATGGAGGTCAGTATAGATTGACTAATACAACAATTCCCACACACAGCTAGAAGCCCAATATTTTTTCAGAGGTAGATGCAGAAAAAAATATATTCAGTTTGCAACCTGATGGAGGTCTGTATAGATGGACTAATACAACAAGTCCCACACACAGCTAGAAGCCCAATATTTTTTCAGAGGTAGATGCAGAAAAAAATATATTCAGTTTGCAACCTGATGGAGGTCAGTATAGATGGACTAATACAACAAGTCCCACACACAGCTAGAAGCCCAATATTTTTTCAGAGGTAGATGCAGAAAAAAATATATTCAGTTTGCAACCTGATGGAGGTCTGTATAGATGGATTAATAGAACAAGTCCCACACACAGCTAGAAGCCCAATATTTTTTCAGAGGTAGATGCAGAAAAAAATATATTCAGTTTGCAACCTGATGGAGGTCAGTATAGATGGACTAATACAACAAGTCCCACACACAGCTAGAAGCCCAATATTTTTTCAGAGGTAGATGCAGAAAAAAATATATTCAGTTTGCAACCTGATGGAGGTCTGTATAGATGGATTAATAGAACAAGTCCCACACACAGCTAGAAGCCCAATATTTTTTCAGAGGTAGATGCAGAAAAAAATATATTCAGTTTGCAACCTGATGGAGGTCAGTATAGATGGACTAATACAACAAGTCCCACACACAGCTAGAAGCCCAATATTTTTTCAGAGGTAGATGCAGAAAAAAATATATTCAGTTTGCAACCTGATGGAGGTCTGTATAGATGGATTAATAGAACAAGTCCCACACACAGCTAGAAGCCCAATATTTTTTCAGAGGTAGATGCAGAAAAAAATATATTCAGTTTGCAACCTGATGGAGGTCAGTATAGATGGACTAATACAACAAGTCCCACACACAGCTAGAAGCCCAATATTTTTTCAGAGGTAGATGCAGAAAAAAATATATTCAGTTTGCAACCTGATGGAGGTCTGTATAGATGGATTAATAGAACAAGTCCCACACACAGCTAGAAGCCCAATATTTTTTCAGAGGTAGATGCAGAAAAAAATATATTCAGTTTGCAACCTGATGGAGGTCAGTATAGATGGACTAATACAACAAGTCCCACACACAGCTAGAAGCCCAATATTTTTTCAGAGGTAGATGCAGAAAAAAATATATTCAGTTTGCAACCTGATGGAGGTCTGTATAGATGGACTAATACAACAAGTCCCACACACAGCTAGAAGCCCAATATTTTTTCAGAGGTAGATGCAGAAAAAAATATATTCAGTTTGCAACCTGATGGAGGTCAGTATAGATGGACTAATACAACAAGTCCCACACACAGCTAGAAGCCCAATATTTTTTCAGAGGTAGATGCAGAAAAAAATATATTCAGTTTGCAACCTGATGGAGGTCTGTATAGATGGATTAATAGAACAAGTCCCACACACAGCTAGAAGCCCAATATTTTTTCAGAGGTAGATGAAGAAAAGAATATATGCAGTTTGCAACCTGATGGAGGTCAGTATAGATGGACTAATACAACAAGTCCCACACACAGCTAGAAGCCCAATATTTTTTCAGAGCTAGATGCAGAAAAAAATTATATTCAATTTGCAACCTGATGGAGGTCAGTATAGATGGACTAATAGAATGATGCTATGCCCAAAAGATTTTACTTCACTAGGTGCAGTAAAAAAATTGGTATTCTATACACAGGTGGTATATCTTGCAACACAGATAGGCTACTCCACTGACTAACACACTCTGCAATAGGCCAAAAAGGATTAGCTTTGCTAGATTCAGCCAAATGCTGTGAAAAAAACTTGCACAGCACTGGCACAGACCTGCCTGGCAAAAACTGATAGGAACTGATGTAACCTAGTCCTGAAAAGGACTCCAATTACAATTAGTCTTTACTCCCACAATCTATCTATTTAAGAGCACAGACCTGCCTGATAAAAGTCGTAGGAAATGCTGTAACCTAGTCCTTAAAAGGACTGCAATCACAACTATTCCCTACTCCCAAGCTATCTGTAGATTTGTGCGAAAATTGACTTGAAATTAACAAGGTATAGCGCACACAGCAACAGCGGTGCCGTCTATCACGCAGCTGCAGCAGTGAGAAAATGGTGGCGACGGGGAAAATGGCTTGGTCTTATAGGGCAAGGACATGTGACATACACTGCCAATGACACATGCCCTTGCTTGTGTGAAAAAAAGCACTTCGTTCCGTGTGTGCGCTGCTGATAGGCTGACAGATTGCACCTCCCCACTGTAAATGCGGGAAAGAGAAAAAAAAAATGGAGATCTTCATTGTTCCTGCAGAGATCCATCCCCTGCCCCTCCCCCCACCCCGCTGTACACTCAAACTGCGTATTAACATTAATTTTCATCATTACTGAGAAAAAATCCAGTTATGATTTTGGTGCACGAACAGTTATCGAACATAACCTCGAACAGCCGAATTTTTCTCAAATTGTTCGTGTTCGCCGAACGGCTCGAACACCGCCCAAAACAGCTCGAATTTGAGATTGGCGAACAGTTCGAGTAGAACAACGCTCATCTCTAGTATAGAGTATTAGCATGTGCAAATTTTATATGTGTGCCTAATATAAATATACATGGAAATGTATATGTAGGTGGTGCCTGATGGACGGTGGGGGGCCCAGATCAGAAGTCCTGATTAAGGGCCCTTCACTGTCATTGTCTGCCCCTTATATAAACAGTAAAATCTCCTTTAATAACTGGACTTCCAGTAGGGTGGACTTCTCATAGATGGCCAGTATGCATACTATATTGTGAATCTGGGCATCTCTCACAGAAAATCTGATCTGGATATGAGGGTGGTCTTCTATAAGCGGTGATGTTTTGGAGAGATTTAGGGAAAAGTCCCAATTCTTATCCATCGATCTGGTAATTTGAGTAAAATATTTGTGTTGATAACTGATCACAAAGTCACAAAATATGTAAGATTTGGCATAACCTGGTTCATTTTTCAAAAAGTTATGCTCAATTTTTTTAGCACCAAGTTTTGTTGCTTTTTTGTAGACTTACACTAACTTAGTATATTGTGTGAGAATTAAATGAATTATGAATTAGTTGGCGCATTTTACCACACTCTGGGGGTCCCTGACAGTCCTTCTTTACCGGCCCTGTAGTGATGCCAATGTAAACTTCCAAGTGACCGCGCAGTCAATCACTGTCACGAATGCAGGACAACCTATGATTAGCTAATTTTTGGGAAATCCTTATAACAAAAGGGGATTGAAAATATTTACAATTATTTTAAAAGCATTAAAAAAAAACAGACCCAATACTTATAATTAGTTTGTTGAAAGTAGTCTAATTAAAGGGAGCTGAAAGGATTAGAGATTATGAACCCGATTCACCAGTGTTTTTGCCAGAAAACAGGCATAAAGCTCTTGAAAAGTTGCAAAGTTTTGTGACTTTTCCCATTTTCACATAATTTTAACTTCTTTAAAGCCCAAGACGTACTGATACGTATCTGCGCCCTGGGACTTAAGAGCCTGATACGTATTAGTACATCTTTGCGATCGCGCACACAGGCTGTGCGGGCGTGATCGCCGCCGGGTGTCAACTGATTGTCACAGCTGACACCCGGTGCTATGTGCTGGGAGAGGTCCCGCACATTAACCCCCGCAATGCTGCGATCGAAGTCGTTCGCAGCATTGCGGGGGCAAGGGGAGGCGATCTGGATAGTCACCTCTCCTGCCGGCGTCCAGCAATGTGTGCCGCGGCTTCCCGGATGTTGCCATGATGACCCGATTCACTGAGGGGTGCAGTTTTAAGAATGGTGTCACTTTTGGGTATTTTCAGTCATAAAGACCCCTCAAAGTGACTTCAAATGTGATGCGGTCCCTAATAAAATGGTTTTGTAAATTTTGTTGGAAAAATGAGAAATCGCTGGTCAATTTTAACCCTTAGAGCTCCCTAATAAAAATAAATATGGGTTCCAAAATTGTGCTGATGTAAAGTAGACATATGGGAAATGTTATTTATTAACTTTTTTTGTGTGACATATCTCTCCGATTTAGGGGCATAAAAATTCAAATTTTGAAAATTGCAAAATTTTCTAAATTTTCGACAAATATCTGTTTTTTTCACAAATAAACACAAGTGATATCGAAGAAATTTTACCACAATCATAAAGTACAATATGTCATGAAAAAATATTCTCAGAACCAGGGGGATCCGTTGAAGCGTTCCAGAGTAATTACCTCATAAAGTGACAGTGGTCAGAATTGTAAAAATTGGCCTTCTCATTAACGTGCAAACCACTTTGGGTTGTAAAGGGGTTAAGGACTCTACCTGCATATACAGTCATGGCGGAAAGTGCTGGCACCCTTGAAATTGTTTCAGAAAATTACACATGTTTTATTACACGCATGTTTATTTCCTTTGTGTTTATTGGAACAACACAAAAAAACTGAGAAAAAAAAGGCAAATTGGACATAATTTCACACAAAACTCCAAAAATGGGCCGGAATACATATATATATTTTTGATGGGACAACACTGAAGATGCGACACTTTGATACAATGTACAGTAGTCAGTGTACAGCTTGTTTAACTGTAAATTTGGTGTGCCTGCAAAATAACTCAACACACAGCCATTAATGTCTAAACCGCTGGCAACAAAAGTGAGTACACCCCTAAGTGTGTTCTCAGCTGATGTTATTTGTTGGTTATTCTTTGCATCCCGAACAATTTTCTTGGCAGTTGTGGCTGAAATTTTTGTTGGTCTACCTGACTGTGGTTTGGTTTTTACAGAGCATCTGATTTTCCATTTGTTAATCACAGTTTGAACACTGCAGACTGGCATTATCAATTCCTGGGATATCTTTTTGTATCCCTTTCCTGTGTTATACTCTTTTTGCCTCCCTTTCCTGTGTTATACAGTTCAACTACCTTTTCCCGTAGATCCGTTGATAATTCTTTTGCTTTCCCCATCTCAAAATCCAGAAACGTCAGTGGCTGGATCCCAGAAACTCACTCAGCTTTATGCACACACACTGATTACAAGCAAACAGGTCATAGGTGAGGATGTTACCTTTAGTAGCCATTCAAACCCATTTGTGTCAAATTCTGTGCATGTTATCAGGCCAAAATCACCAGGGTATGTGAACTTTTTGATCAGGATTATTTGGATGTTTTTGGTTGTCATTAGTGATGAGCGAGCACTAAAATGCTCGAGTACTCGTTGCTCGGGTCGAGCAAATTGAAATACTCGGGTGCTCAACCCGAGCAATGAGCCCAATATAAGTCTAGGGGAAACTTGAGCATTTTTCAGGTGGCTCCCCACGGCGGTCTGCAGAGGGCCTAAAAATTGCCCAAATCGATGGGAACTGTGCTCAAATGACATGGGAACAGCATGGGGAAGACCCCTGGAAGCATCTCTGACTCCCAGATCACTGCTGTCAACAACGTCGTCAGAGTATTACGCCACTTTTACGGCGTAAGGAACATCCTTTCCAGGGTGATGACTTGTATATAAGGCAAAATAAATAAACAAAAACAAAAATACTCCTACACACGTAGCATTTTTGACACGTTTTTGCACTTTTGCATTGCTTTCAACCAAGACAAATGCATTCACCAGGAAATGTCATTTTAACATTTTACAACCTTATCTGGCCATGTGGTGTGTGACACATCATCAGACACATGCATACAGTGCTGAAAAGACATGGGAACAGCAAGGGGAAGACCTCTGGAAACATCTCTGACTTCCAGGTCACTGCCTAAATGTGTGCCCATCATAAGTGATCCTTGGCACATGCGAAGATGCCTCCCGCCATGCACCTGTCGTTGCAGACTTGCAACAATCACCGTCCACGTCCTTGTCCCACTGCAGTGTTCAGTTGTCCCTACCCCATTCCTTGGAATGCAAGCACAAGAATGCCGGCAGCCACCCACCCACAGGCTGCAATACTATACTGCCAAATTTTTGACAGCTGCTTGCACTTGAAATGTGGCCTTTTAGGCTCGTGGAGGTGGAAGCTTTTCATAACCTCATGCCGGCGGCGGCCGGGTGTCCATACTCTGTCCCCAGCCGCCACTATATTTCCCGGTATCGCCTCCGCCTTCCACAAGCACGGGTCCCATAACATTACCCGTGCCCTCCCCAGTGCACTTACTGGGAAGGACCGCCTAACCACAAACACGTGGACAGGTGAATGTGGCCAGGGACGGTACGGAGCCAGTCCACAACTTTTTTTGCTAAGAGTTGTATTTAGCTCGGTGAAAGGACTGGCATAGAGGGAAACCGTATCTACCCTGCTTGTCATTTCTCCCAGAAAATCCTGTAATTGAGCTTGTTGCAGAAGCAATGGCAGCCCATCCAACATCAACTCGCACTTGTCAATGGTGCTTTGACACACACACATCTTTCTTTGCGCATTTAATTTCTTGAATACAGAGTTGGAAAATGGCCTGATCCGTAATGCGTTTTGAGAAATAACATGCATAAGCATGGCCGATCCGCATTAAAAAAGCAGCCATAGAGTGTCCAGGAACCTTCCCCCACACTTTTCTTAGCCAGGGCTGCTTTTCGGCATGGTTGCACGGGCCCACCAGAGAACCGGAGACTCCTCCGGCGGGCCCTGGCTTCTCCTTCAGGAGAGTTCATAGTGCCGAGGTGAGGCCATGATGATGATAGAGGCCATCATCTGCTTAGTTTTCTGTTACTTGGAATGCAATTGCAAGTATGCAGCCAGCCACCCACCCACCCACAGGCCACAACACTAAACTGACAGATTTCTGGGCAGCTCTTTGCACTTGAAATATGGCCTTTTAAGCTTGTGGAGGTGGAAGCTTTTCACAACCTCATGCAGGCGGCGGCCGGGTGTCCATACTCGGTCCCCAGCCGCCAGTATTTTTTCCGGTATCGCCTTCGCCTTCCACAAGCACGGGTCCCACAACATTACCCATGCCCTACCCAGTGCACTTACTAAGAAGGACTGCCTAACCACAAACACGTGGACAGGTGAATGTGGCCAGGGACGGTACGGAGCCAGTCCACAACTTTTTTTGATAAGAGTTGTATTTAGCTCAGTGAAAGGACTGGCATAGAGGGAAACCGTATCTACCCTGCGTGTCATTTCTCCCAGGAAGTCCTCTAAAGCTGCTTGCACTTGAAATGTGGCCTGAACATTACTGCTGGTACTTTTCTGTGGGAATTTTCTTGCCTCCTACCAGCCTGGGTATTTCCAGCAAACTATGGTACAACACCATGGTATTAGCCCTGCCCCCAGTACCAGTAGCGAAGCCATCCTCAATTTCCTTCTCTGGAATTTTATTTGGTAAACTGAGTGGCTGCCCAAATACATTTTCTCACAAAGGAGCTGATGATAGAGTGGCAGTAGGCTCAAGTTTCTCCAGCCTGTTAGATATTAGAGGGTGAACGGCAGCACATTGGATCTGTGGTTAGCACTGAAGTCTTGCAGCACTGGGATCCTGGGTTCAAATCCCAGCAAGGACAACATCTGCAAGAAATTTGTATGTTCTCCCCATGTTTGCATGTGTTTCCTCCTCAGTAAAAATAGAGTGTCCTGGAATCTTCCCACACACTTTTCTTAGCCAGGACTGCTTCTCGGCAGGGTTGGACAGTCCCACCAGAGAATTCTCTGGTGTGCCTTGGCTTCTACCTCAGGAGAGTTCATGATAGCGCTAACTTTGCAGCTGCTATGGGGCTCTTGAGCGGGTGAGAAAGGTTAGCCCTCAGAAACAAATCCTCTGGTGGGCACAATGTTTTTCAATCTGAAACAGCTTCTCAGTGGGAGTTGTATTTCACCACAGCCATATTCTTTAGCTCTGTGAAAGGACTGGCATAGAGGGAAACCTTATCTACCCCGGTTGTCATTTCTCCGTCACCAGGTTCCGCCCATTGTAACACACGACCATGCCTGGCTGTATGTTCAGCGGTGAGAGCCACAGATCAAGCTGCTGTGTTACAGCTTTCAACAACTATGCAGCGCTGGGCGGTTTGTCAATTAAGCATTAAGCATGTTATCTTCAGCACAGCCTGTTGCTGTTTGGCCAAGGCAGTGCTGCAGTGCTGTCAGCTTGTGACTGATGTGGTTATTTCGGAGATGGAGGAGGAGGTGCATGAGCTGAACAATGTGATTACATTGAGGTTAAATTGGTGATGCTGTTTTTTATACTAAAGAAAGATCCTATTGTTATGTTTTTTTATGTTATTTTTTATGACAAATGCATTCACCGGGAAATGTCATTTTAACATTTTACAACCTCATCTGGCAATGTGGTGTCATCAGACACATCCTGTTTTATTTGTGATGGAGGGACTCTGAAAGTCATAAAGCCTATTTTTATAGGAACATCAGACGGCCCTTACTATTCTTAAAAGGCCAGCAGTCGGCCCTAGCTATTGTTAGAGAGCCATCAGAGGGCTATGCTTTGTTGTTCCCATTGTTAACAAGTGGGTCTCCTATACTGTTATTGCGCATCCAGTGACTGCAAGGGTTGTCAAAAATTTGGACGCAACCTAATACCCCTTTGAAGAGACATAGAGGAGGGTCTCAGTAAAAAAAATGTTCCCATTATAAAGGAGCGGGTCTTCTATAGTGGTAATGCCCATGCAGTGACTGCAAGGGTGGCCAAAATTTTTTAAAAAAAACACTAACAATTTAAAGACACAAAGAGCATGGCCACAGTAACAAGGTACGACATGTTCCCGTTAGAAAGGAGAGGGTAGGCTATACAGGTATAGGGTATGCAGTGAATCCAACGGCTGACAAATTTTAGGAAAAACCCCACTAAGAATTTAAGGCCACACAGAGCAGGGCCACAGTAACAAGGTATGACATGTTCCCATTAGAAAGTAGAGGGTCTGCTATACAGTTATAGGGTATGCAGTGAATCCAACGGCTGACAAATTTTAATGAAAACCCCCAATAAGAATTTAAAGACACACAAAGCAGGGCCACAGTAACAAAGTACGACATGCTCCCATTAGAAAGGAGAGGGTCTGCTATACCGTTATAGGGTATGCAGTGAGTCCAACGGCTGACCAATTTTAGGAAAAACCCCACTAAGAATTTAAGGACACACAGAGCAGGGCCACAGTAACAAGGTACGACATGTTCCCATTAGAAAGTAGAGGGTCGGCTATACTGTTATAGGGTATGCAGTGAGTCCAACGGCTGACAGATTTTAGGAAAATCCCCACTAAGAATTTAAAGACACACAGAGCAGGGCCACAGTAACAAGATATGACATGTTCCCATTAGAAAGGAGAGGGTCTGCTATACAGTTATAGGGTATGCAGTGAGTCCAACGGCTGACCAAGTTTAGGAAAAAACCCACTAAGAATTTAAAGACACATAGACCAGGCCACAGTAATGACAAATTCCCATTAGAAAGGAGAGAGTCTCCCATAGTGTTGCCAAAAATTTGGAGGCACTTCAATGGCCCTTGGAAGAGACGTGGAGGAGCGCATCATAAAAAAATTTTACCATTAGAAAGGAGCGGGCCTCCTATACTTGTAATGCACTAAGTGTATGGGCTGACAAACATTTACTCCTGGGGGGTATACATGAACATACTGTATAAAAAATTTTTTTTACGGGCATCATAAAAATGTAGCGCCCCGAGGGCTCGGCCACTACAGGGGTATTGCACCTCTGCCAGAGGTGTGATATTCCACTCCCAGGTAAGGATGGAGTATGGACCAGGGTTCAGTTAGCTGCATACAGCACACTCACCCCATTTCCGAGGGACAGCTCAACGGTGCTCCTGTAGCACCCCGAGGACTCGGCTGCTACAGGAGTATTGCACCTCAAACCAGAGGTGTGGTATTCCACTCCCGGGTAAGGATGGAGTGTGGGACAGAGCTCAGATAGCTGCATGCACCACACTCACCCATTTCCGGGGGACAGAACAACGGTACTCCCACCAGATAGTTGTGCAGGTACGACAGCGTCTGTCCCTGGCTGGAGTGGGGGGGGGGAGGAACATCCCAGTAGTGTAGGAGCAGATAGGGGAGGGACTCTGGGCATAGGTAGGAGCCCATTGGGTGCTAGTCACCAGGGCTCGGGTGTCAGAGGGAGTATATAAGGTGGGCACCATCTTTGGACAGGGTCTGTTCAGCCTGGAGGAGTGGAGAGAGGAGCTCAGCCAGAGAGGGCTGAGGGGGAGCTGTGGCTCCGTCTGGGCCCAGCTCCAGAGCTAGGCCTGAAGCAGAGAGAGGAGAGAAGGAAGAGGAGAAACACAAGGAAAGGCCCAGAGACGCAAGCAGAAGGAACCCTGAGATCCCACGAGTGAACTAAAACGGGTGAAGGGTTGGCAGAGAAGGGTACCGGATCCCAAACTGGTGGAGGTCAATCATCCTTAGCCAGGAACTGGAGGTCGTGGTCAAGCTTTGGCACGACCCCTCGCCACATCCACCAGGAAGGCACGCCACATAGGGTCAGGAAAGCCGGAGAGAGGTTTTGCCCCATAAGGCCCGAGGAAGCCGAACATAGGTGGGTCCCTGGTGAGGACGGCCAGTAGGAAGGAAGAGAGGGGAGCTCTGGACCACGCTCTGGAATCGCCTGGGAGTTGGCCGAGTCCCTGACCTGGTGGACGCAGCACGGCTCGGGTGGTCCTGCTGTGCACAAGGATCTGATAAAGAACTGTGAGTAAAGCTTTTGAAACTGCACTCTCCGCCTCTGTGTTCCTGCCGTCACACCTGCACCCTCAGCACTGGGACACCCGCACCATCACTCCCATCATAATCTCTAACAGATCTGCCCTGAGGCCATACTCCTCCCGTGGGGAGTCATCTCATTCTCAGCTGCACAAACAACACCGGCCTCAGCGGACTGCTGTGCAGCGGCGGTCCCGTGACCGCAATCCACGGGTGGCGTAGTCGAACATTCTAACATCTACTGCTAAAGACTGCCGCTCAGTTTGACTCCCTGGGCACGGACCGGGTCACCGCCACGAGGACTACTACCCCCAACAGATCCGGCTCCGGGTATTCCCCGCGTGCGCAACGCTGCACCACAGCACAGGCCCAGGGGGCGCGTCAACTTTGGCGTAGTCGGCAGGATTACGTGCCCGCAACCACCGGGTACTGCGTGCCTGAAGAAAAGTTCACATTTACCGTAAAAAGGAGTCTCCCGCCAATTCCAGAGGGTTCCCGCCATCGGACGCCATCTCGGGTCGTTTCCCGCCGTTTGCCCGCCCTCTGCAGCCTTTTCCCGCCATCCACGGAGTTTCCCGCCATAAGGAGACGATTCCCGCCATCTGAGACAATTTCCCGCCCTGGCAGAGCGGACTCCATTATGGGCGTGCCAGAGGGTGGCAAGAGGCCACCTCCCATCGTGGGCTAGGTCCAAGAATGGCGCCAAAAGCGGAAACCGCCCCCACCAGCAGAGACTGCAATGATAGAGATGTCCATCAGCGTGAGGGGGCTGCCCCTGGAACTGACTGTCACCAAGTTGCCCCGGGACCACCCTCAAGGGGGGCGGATAGAGAACAAAACAGAGAAGATGGGTGCGGCCTGGAGGAGTCTGGACAGATCGCACCCGGAGATGGAGGAAGAGTCGAGCAGCACTGACCCTGTGGTCCGGAACCTGTTGCAGGCTGCCACCCCAGAAGGCCTGGTGGAGATCCTGGCACAGCTCCCCAGAGATCGGGAGCGTGCACAGACCGCGCTGGAAGCCCTGGCCCGGAAGACGGCCCAGGTACAGCAGGAAGCACTGGCCGAGTGGAGAAGGGAGATGGTCCAGCAGGCTGGAACCCGCCAGCAGAGGACGCCACCCGCAACGTGGTGCATGTCTGCCCCTGAGGATGGTGCAGGAGGAACGGAGGCCGGAGACGACGCCGCGGAGGGAGCCACAGGGATGGAAGCAGGTAATGGGGACGTCATCACCCCGAGCCCAGTAGCCGTAAGCCTGCCCCAGCTCCCCGTCGCAGAGCCCGAAGTTCCACTCACCGCGCCCGTTGCCGTACCGCCGCTGCTTCCAACTAGGCCTCAAGCGGCAGGAGCCGCGGTCGCGCCCTCTGTTACGCCACGCCCCTTGACCCTGAGCGCGGCAAAAGAGGAAGTGCCCCCGGCCTGGTCGCAGGGCCGAGTACCCCCGGGCGCCGCAGTCTCCACAGCGCCCTCTACCTCCACAGTGCCACCGGCCTGGTCGCAAGGCCTGGTGAACCTGGGCGCCGCTGCCCCTCCAGCGCCCTCTTTCCCAAAAGTGCCATACTTGAACCCAGACAGGATGCCTACGGCCTGGACGCAAGGCCGAGTACCTCCGGGCGCCGCTGCCCCTCCAGTGCCCTCAACTTCCACAGTGCTGCCCCTGGGTGAAGATCTGTTTGCACAGCATACTAGCCCGGACGGGCTGCCTTTCGTTTGGCCACCGGAGTACGTCAACCCCCGACTCCGGAAGGAATGGCCTCTGTGTGAGCCTCTGATCCCGGCTCCGGCACCCGCCAAAATTATTCCGCTCCCGCTGGAGGAGGCTCAATTTGCATGGGACCCCACCGGTGAAAACCTAATGGGGTTCACCCAGGAGACCCGGGCGGACGCAGCCCGGCGTGAGGAGTGCTGCCGTCAGCAGTTAGAGGTCTTCGGGAGAGAACGGCGAGAGAGGCGGATCCGCGAGGTACAGCTGCAGGTCCAAAGCGCGGAGCAGAAACGCCGGGCCCGACGAAACCCCCGTGCGGCCCACGGTCCCCGCGCCACCGGGACCGTAATAAAGTTCCAGTTGGAGCATGGCTGGGGCTTTATCCGGGATCACCGAACCCCCGGCGACGTCTTTGTCACCCGCAGGGATGTCGAGTCTCACCTGCCGGAGGGACACCGCGGACGTGACCTTTACCCGGGTGATGTGGTCACCTTCACCCGGCACCAGTGTGCCAAACGACCATACGCCCTTCACGTGCACCGGTTGACGAAGAAGGAGATACAGGATGAGGAAGATCAAGAGGACCCGGACGGGTCCGAAGACTACCCTAAGGAAGGAGCACGAAGAGGACATCGCTACTAAAGGGGAGTAGCATAAGCAAAGTACTGTAAATAAGTTACCCGTATGGGTATTCGATATGCTAATTGAAGTGTGGTCCCCGTTGGGACTAGTGTGGGATTGTTTAAGGAACTGTTTCCTGTGTGCCCCTATCCATTATCAGGCTGAGGACTGTGAGCAGCCACTCCCTTATCCCCACTGGCCGAGGACTGAGAGCGGCCATATCCTGTAAATAGTTGCGCTTCTTAAGGCGCCCCCTACTGGTTTTATAGGGAACTGTTTTTCTACTAGTGACTGTTGCACTTTACCTGGTCACAAGTTGCACCGTGGCCAGAAGATAAAGAATGTTTAATATGAAAAAGTTTTTATGATGCTAAGAGAGTTAATGATCTTTTCTGATAATGTTTTCGTAATGTTTTATACCCGTAAGGTTAAAAGAGAAAAGTACCTCCCATAAAGGGATGAGTTTGTAGTTAATGTTTTATATGTTGGTGTATACTTTAAAATTTTGTATGTTTATTATGTTTTGCTCTTTTCCAGCCCGAAGACGTGCTGTGGTTTACCAGGGGGGAATGTAGCACCCCGAGGACTCGGCTGCTACAGGAGTATTGCACCTCAAACCAGAGGTGTGGTATTCCACTCCCGGGTAAGGATGGAGTGTGGGACAGAGCTCAGATAGCTGCATGCACCACACTCACCCATTTCCGGGGGACAGAACAACGGTACTCCCACCAGATAGTTGTGCAGGTACGACAGCGTCTGTCCCTGGCTGGAGTGGGGGGGGGGGGAACATCCCAGTAGTGTAGGAGCAGATAGGGGAGGGACTCTGGGCATAGGTAGGAGCCCATTGGGTGCTAGTCACCAGGGCTCGGGTGTCAGAGGGAGTATATAAGGTGGGCACCATCTTTGGACAGGGTCTGTTCAGCCTGGAGGAGTGGAGAGAGGAGCTCAGCCAGAGAGGGCTGAGGGGGAGCTGTGGCTCCGTCTGGGCCCAGCTCCAGAGCTAGGCCTGAAGCAGAGAGAGGAGAGAAGGAAGAGGAGAAACACAAGGAAAGGCCCAGAGACGCAAGCAGAAGGAACCCTGAGATCCCACGAGTGAACTAAAACGGGTGAAGGGTTGGCAGAGAAGGGTACCGGATCCCAAACTGGTGGAGGTCAATCATCCTTAGCCAGGAACCGGAGGTCGTGGTCAAGCTTTGGCACGACCCCTCGCCACATCCACCAGGAAGGCACGCCACATAGGGTCAGGAAAGCCGGAGAGAGGTTTTGCCCCATAAGGCCCGAGGAAGCCGGACATAGGTGGGTCCCTGGTGAGGACGGCCAGTAGGAAGGAAGAGAGGGGAGCTCTGGACCACGCTCTGGAATCGCCTGGGAGTTGGCCGAGTCCCTGACCTGGTGGACGCAGCACGGCTCGGGTGGTCCTGCTGTGCACAAGGATCTGATAAAGAACTGTGAGTAAAGCTTTTGAAACTGCACTCTCCGCCTCTGTGTTCCTGCCGTCACACCTGCACCCTCAGCACTGGCACACCGGAGCCTTAACACCCATCATAATCTCTAACAGATCTGCCCTGAGGCCATACTCCTCCCGTGGGGAGCCATCTCATTCTCAGCTGCACAAACAACACCGGCCTCAGCGGACTGCCGTGCAGCGGCGGTCCCGTGACCGCAATCCACGGGTGGCGTAGTCGAACATTCTAACATCTACTGCTAAAGACTGCCGCTCAGTTTGACTCCCTGGGCACGGACCGGGTCACCGCCACGAGGACTACTACCCCCAACAGATCCGGCTCCGGGTATTCCCCGCGTGCGCAACGCTGCACCACAGCACAGGCCCAGGGGGCGCGTCACTCCCATTAGACAGAAATGCAGGCACGACAGACCATGTCCCTGGCTGGAGTGGGGAGGGGGTAGGAATACCCAGTGATGTAGGAACAGATAGGGGTTGGTTCCTGAGCGTAGATAGGAGCCCATTGTTTGCTGGTCACCTGGGCTCATGTTCTAGAGGGAGGTATAAAAGGTGGGCACCATCTTAGAACAGTGTTCAGTCAGAGAGAAGAAGTGACAGAGTGGGGGCCTCTGCAAGGGGCTCTGCTCCGTAGGCGGGCCTAGCCTCTGAGGCCCAGCCAGCACAGAGAGAAGAGGAGAAGTTCAGTGAGTGGAGTAAGAGAAGGAGTTCAGCCAGAGAGGGCTGACAGGGAGCTGTGGCTCAGTCTGGGCCCAGCTCCACGAGGCAGGCCTAGGGTGAAGGCCAGGAACAGAAAGGAACAAGAACAGAAAGGAACAAGAACAGAAAGGAACAGAAGAGAAAGAGAAAGAGAGAAACAGAAGGGCTCAGGAACAAGATGGCAGAAGGGACCCTAAGAACCCACGAGAATACAGGGTGAAGGGTCAGATTAAGGGTACCGGATCCCAAGTTGGTGGAGGAGAAATAGCCCTCAGCCAAAGACTGGAGGTCGTGATCATTTATTGGTGCGACACCTCATCAAACCTGCTAGGAAGGCACCATATAGGACAGCGGGGAACGAGAACCACGTTTACCCGCACAAGTCCGCGGCAGCTGGACAAAAGTGGGTCACTGGTGAGGCAGGCCAGAGAAAGGATTGAAGGGGTCCTGTGCCTTGCTCCTGAACTGCCTGGGGTTGACCGAGCCCCTCACCTGGTGGACGCAGCACGGCTCGGGCGGTCATTGCTGACAGAAGTGACCCGGAGTACATGAACTGTGAGTAAAAGACATTGGACTGCAGTACGTTGTCTGTGTACTCTTTTGCTCCTCCAGCACTAACGGCACTGGGACTCTCTGCACCATCACCCCCACCATCCACTACACTGCCCTGGGGCTGCACTCTTCCCGTGGGGAGTCACACTACCTCAGCTGCATACATCATCAGCCCCAGCGGTCTGCCTTGCAGCGGCGGTTCATAATAACCGCAATCCACGGGTGGCGTAGTCGGACATCACTTAGGACTGCTAAAGGACTACCACTGGTCTGACCACCCTGAGCCACGGAACCGGGTCGCCACTACTACCCCCACCGTCTCCCTATTGCCCGGCTCCGAGTGCCCCACGGCCCAGGGGCGAGTCAAACACCCTTTAAAAAAATTATGTGAGTGTTGCATCATGGACCACGGTCACCCTGGTGATATGGTGGTGGAGGATGAGGAGAAGGAGGAGGACAAGAGCAAATAGCCAAAATCAGGAAGCGTATACCCATGTGTGAGTGTGAATAGGTGCATGGGAATACACCTCCCAAGAAAAGACACTGGATTTGAGTTTATGTTACGCTGCTATCATTCGGTGGTGTTGAGAAGTCTGGCCCAATCCAGCCCTTGTTCATTTTTATAAGAGTCAGCCTGTCAGCATTTTCAGTTGACAGGAGGATGCGCTTATCAGTTATAATTCCACCAGCGGCACTAAAAACCCGATCTGATAAAACGCTGGCGGCAGGGTAGGCCAGGACCTCCAAGGTATAGAGAGCCAGCTCATTCCACATATCTAGCTTGGATACCCAATATTTATAAGGCACAGAGGAATCACGGAGGACGTTGGTACGGTATGGCAAGGTACTCCCTCAGCATCTTCCCAAACTTTGCACTCCTTGTGAGAGTACCCTGCGCCTCAGGGCCTGTGCGATGGGAGGGTCTGAGAAAACTCTCCCAGAACTTTGACAGTGTTCCCCTGCCTCTGCTGGATTGAAGTTGTGTCTCTCTCGCCTGTACTCCTTGGTTGTCGAACGAAGTGTGCCCTCTGCCTCCAGCGTTTTCAGATGGGAATTTTTTTAATAGTTCCGCAACAAGGGCCTTCTGGTACTGCCTCATTTTTGTACACCTGTCCGCCTCAGGAATAAGAGATATAAAGTTCTCCTTGTAGAGTGGGTCTAGAAGTGTCACCAACCAGTAATGACCTAAAATTTTGAGAATGCGAGGGTCATGGGAAAGGCAGCATAACATAAACTCAGCCATGCGTGCCAGACAACTAACAGGCAAGACTTCCGTGTCCTCACCAAGAGGATGAATGACCATGCTCTCCTCCTCCTCCTCTCTGTCCTCTGGCCATCCACGCTGAACAGACGGTATGACAGCTGTGCAGATAGCACCGTCTATAGTGCATGAAACTAGTTCCTGTCCTTCCTCCTCCTCCTCTTCCTCATTGTCACCCAATCCACGTTGGGATGAGATGAGGCTTGGCTGTGTGTAATCACCCTGTATGGTTAATTGCTCCATCTTATCGTGCTCCGTCTGCAATGCATCATCTTTGATTGTGAGCAGAGAGCGTTTCAGAAGACAGAGAAGCGGGATGGTGAGGCTAATTATGGCGTCATCGCCGCTCACCATCTTGGTGGAGTCCTCAAAGCTTTGGAGGATGGTACATATGTCTGACATCCACGTCCACTACTGAGGTCTTATGTGTGGAGTCTGAACTGAATACCGATAGCCTTTTTGATGCTGGTACTCAACAACTGCCCTCTTCTGCTCACAAATCCTTCCGAACATCTGCAATGTAGAGTTCCAACGTGTGGGGACATCACACACCAGTCTGTGAGCCAGAAGCTGCAAACGCTGCTGAAACACTGCAAGGGCGGCGGAAGCTGTAGGTGTCTTTCTAAAATGGGCACACAGGCGGCATACTTTAACAAGCAGATCCGGCAGCTCCGGGTAGGATTTGAGTAACCGCTGAACCACGAGGTTAAGCACATGGGCCAGGCATGGTACGTGTGTGAGCTCGCCTCGCCTCAGAGCCGCCACCAGGTTCCGGCCATTGTCACACACGACCATGCCTGGCTGTAGGTTCAGCGGTTTGAGCCACAGATCTGCCTGCTCTTTCAGAGCTGTCCATAACTCTTCAGCATTGTGTGTTTTTTCACCTAAGCATATTAGCTTCAGCACAGCCTGTTGCCGCTTGGCCGAGGCAGTGCTGCAGTGCTTCCAGCTTGTGACTGATGTGGTCATTTCGGAGATGGAGGCTGAGGAGGAGGCTGAGGAGCATGAGGTGCAGGAGCTGTAGAACGTGGGGGCAACCCTGATTGACCTAGGGCCTGCAATCCTTGGCGTCGGGAGGACGTGTTCCGTCCCAAGGTCCGACTGGGTCCCGGCTTCCACTATGTTAACCCAGTGTGCCATCAGCGAGATGTACCGTCCCTGCCCACAAGCACTTGTCCACGTGTCCGTGGTTAGGTGGATTTTACTGGTAACTGTGTTGTTGAGGGCACGACTAATGTTTTGGGACACGTGCTTGTGTAATGTGGGGACGGCACACTGGGAGAAATAGTGGCGGCTGGGGACAGAGTACCGAGGGACGGCCGCCGCCATCAGGTTGCGGAATGCTTCTGTCTCCACAAGCCTAAAAGGCAACATTTCGAGCCAAGCAGTCGTGAATTGTGAGAATTTAGTAGTGTGGCCTGTGGGACGTTGGCTGCATATTTGCGCTTGCATTCCAAGGACTGGAGTATGAACAACTGAACGCTGCGCTGGGACAAGGACATGGACGTGCTTCCTGATGCTGCTACTTGAGAGTGTGCAATGACAGGTGCAGGGCAGGAGGCATCTTTGCATGCACTATGGACAGGGGATTGACTTGCATGCACAACAGCAGAAGAAGCAATGGTGCCACCTGTAGACACTGTTCCTGGACCCTGGTGTTCGGCCCACAAAGTCGAGTGATTTGCTGCCATGTGCCTGATCATGCTGGTGGTGGTCAGGCTGGTTGTTTTGCCACCCCTGCTGATGCTGGTCTGGCTCGTGATGCAAATGGCCTTTTTGGAGTTATCGGCAGAGTCTTTAAAAAACAACCAGACTCGGGAAGACCTAACAGTTGTAGTGGCAACTTCATTCGTGTTGGTGTTACGGGAAACGGTAGCCTGCCTTCTGTCTGCGGCCACCACACTGCTTCTTCCTGCCTGTTGGGGTGCTCTGCCTCCCTCCCCCTGTGTGCTGCTGTCCTTGCTCTGCATGTCCTCCTGCCAGGTTGGGTCAGTTACTATATCATCCACCACCTCGTCTCCCACTTCTGCACCCTGGTACTATTCCTGACTTTCTGCCAATTGTGTCTAATCATTGTCCACCTCTTGTGACAGTTTCCCACCGTCACCTTCGTGTGACCGTGGCTGTTCAAATATTTGGGCATCGCTACAATTGATCTCCTCTTGCCCCGCTTCAAGTGGACTGGGCGAGAGGCCCGAATCTATAAATGGAAAAGTGAACAGCTCTTCAGATTGTCCAAGTGTGGGATCAGTTGTCTCTGGGTACTCGGCATGGTGGGAGGAAGGAGGATCAGGGTGAGGAATATGAGGTCCAGACTCATGGCTACTGAGACTTGACTGTGTGGAAGACAGGGTGGTGGTGGCTAAGTGACTGGAAGCATTATCCGCTATCCAACCAACAACCTTTTGACACTGATCTGGGTTCAATAGTGGTGTGCTGTGGTCCCCTAGAAATTGGGACAGGAAGGTCAGGCCAGAAGATGTGGGTGTTTGTTGTGGCACAATTTCGGCTTGCCCACGGCCTTGTCCTCGGCCTCTGCATGCACCATTACCATCACGTCCAGTTCCCCGTCCTTTGCAACGTGCCTTGTCCATTTTAAATGGAGGATAGCATCTTCCACGCTCACTACAAATGACTGAGTTTGAAGCGAAGTTATATGTGATCGGTGTGATGGAGAAAACAGAGTTTTAAATACCTGGCCTGTAGGTAAGTAGTGTGAACAGCAAACTGCTGTGAATTGCTTCACTGACACACTGAAAAAATGGAGGCCAGAAATGGCAGTATTTTCTGACAACGTATATGTGATCCGTGTGACGGAGAAAACACAGTTTTAAATAGCTGGATTTCTAGCGCTCTAATATGGAAAGGACCTGGCTGTATTCTGCAGTGCCAACAAGCAAATGGCGCAGAAAAACGGTGTTCTCTGGATTGCTTTATAAGCAAATAATGAGGATTAAGATCCAAAGAAAAGTATTCCTCGCCCCTGAGACCTGGGCCTTTGTATAGAAATATCTAACAGCAGCAGAAGGCAGAATTGGAATGGAGCCTCTTGTGCTATATGCACTGCAGTCTGCTATATACACTGCCTGCCTGCCTATATACACTGCCTGCCTGATATCTCTGCAGATGGATTAGTCCTCAGAAGGACTGTTTGTTGAGATGGATATGTGTAATGTGCGGTTTTTCTCACTACACTACCTAATGCACGATCAAATCTCTCCCTAACGCAGCAGCAGCTCTCCCTACACTGTCTGATCCGGAGTGACTGTGATGAGCATGGCGGCGCCAGGTCAGATATAGACCTGATGACGCTGTGCGGCCAGCCAATCACTGTAATGCCCACAACCAACATGGCTATGGCATTACAGTGCATGGCAGGCAATCCCTGCATGTTCATTGGCTCTGTAAAGAGCGCCAAACATGCAGGGAGGGGACCCGACTTCCCGCCCGACCAACCCGGAAATACTCGGTGAGCGCAGAGCATCTCGAGCAGTGAGATACTCGGGCAAGCACCGAGCAGTAGCGAGCATGCTCGCTCATCACTAGTTGTCATTAAGATTTAAAAAGAGAAAACACAGAAATGTGACAGTAAATGTCTTCACCCAACCAATAACCATGAGTGGAGAAAAAGTGTTTTTGTTATCATTCATTTTCTCTGAAACAAGGCCAAGAAAGGAAAAATTCTGCCGGGGTATGTAAACTTTTGAGCAGAACTGTATATGCGCCAGCCCCAGTGTCTCCTATTCTATATACTCCAGCCCCAGTGTCTCCTATTCTATATACTCCAGCTTCTTCTGTGATGTATATGCTCTAGCCCCAATGTATCCTGTGATGAATATACGCCAGCCCCAGTGTCTCCTATTCTATATACTCCAGCCCCAGTGTCTCCTATTCTATATACTCCAGCTTCTTCTGTGATGTATATGCTCTAGCCCCAATGTATCCTGTGATGAATATACGCCAGCCCCAGTGTCTCCTATTCTATATACTCCAGCTCCAGTGTCTTCTGTGACGTAGCTAATGTAGCCCTAATGTCTCTTATGCAGAGGCGTCGCATGATAAAGCAGTGAGACATTAGCTCCCTGCCCTATCACTATCTCTTTCATATGCCACAGATCGCCATAGGTCTGCGGTTAACGAGATGTCAGCATACTCACGCAGGTGGCTCGGTGACATCATTGCATTGCTCTGCTCTGCAGTCCCGCCATGGAAGAGGAGACAGAGGCCGTGATGTAGGGAATCAGGATTAAGTGAGAATAAACTTTCTTTTTTTAAATAATCGGGCAGTGGAGCCATCCTACTATATATCTGGAGTAGTGGGTCCATCATACTACATATGGAGTAGTGGGGCCATTATACTATATGTATGTTGGGAAGTGGGACCATCATAGTATATACAGGTGCATCTCACTAAATTAGAATATCTTCAAAAAGTTAATTTATTCCAGTTCTTCAATACTGTTTCAGTATGCTCCACAATCATGAGGAAGACTGCTGACTTGACAGATGTCCAGAAGGCAGTCATTGACACACTCCACAAGGTCCTAGAGTTCCAATTTTCATTTGGAAATCAAGGTCCCAGAGTCTGGAGGAAGAGTGGAGAGTCCACAATCCAAGCTGCTTGAGGTCTAGTGTGAAGGCTCCACAATCAGTGATGGTTTGGGGGGCCATGTCATCTGCTGGTGTAGGTCCACTGTGTTTTATCAAGACCAAAGTCAGCACAGCCGGCTACCAGGACATTTTACAGCACTTCATGCTTCCCTCTGCCGGCAAGCTTTTTGGAGATGGAAATGTCATTCTCCAGCAGGACTTGGCCCCTGTCCACACGGCCAAAAGTACCAATACCTGGTTTACACACAACAGTATCACTGTGCTTGATTGGCAGCAAACTCGCCTGACCTTAACCCCATAGAGAATCTATTATAGAGAATCTATGGGGTATTGTCAAGAGGAAGATGAGAGACACCAGACCCAACAATGCAGATGAGCTGAAAGACAGCTTTTTGTATTGAAGAACTGAAATAAATTAACTTTTTGATGATATTCTAATTTAGTGAGATGCACCTGTATATGGAGCAGTGGGACCATCATGCTATATATATGGAGGAGTGGGGGCATCATACTAAATATAGAGCAGTGTGTGTGTGTCACCCCAGGCCTGGATGCCACAAACAATAATCTGTTTCTGAAAGCAGGAGGGAGGTCCCCTGGTTAGGGACAATTAGCATACAGCACCTCCTGTCCCAGGCCAGCAGGGGGAGCTGGCTGCCCCTATAAAAGCTGGAACTGGGGGCAGGGTTAGAGAAAACTGGACAACCTAGCTCAGGAGTGAGACTAGTCTCAGAGAAGGAGGGACAGTTCAGCTGTAGCTGAGGAGTCCGTGAGGCAGAGGAGAAACTGCAAGCCAGGGACAGAGGCGACGAGAGCCGGTCCTGGCAGAGAACCAATCTACCGGACATTGGGGTCCGAGGCTGTCAGGGTTACAAGCCCAGCAGCAGAGAACCAACCTGCGTGGGATTTCAGGTCCCTTGGCCTAAGAAGCCTGGAGGCTCCGCCACACAGAGGGACCAGTACATCGAGGAGCAAGCAATAGGTACCCAAGGCCTGAGTCGCAAGCCATACAGGAGAGAAGTACACGGCCAGCTCAGGGACGTGGGCTATTACACCACGAAAAGGGGGATAGTCAGAAAGAGCATAGAGAGAACGGTAGGCCTACACACTCACCCTGACCAGTGGGGCTTGCCCGAATGCTCTCAGACACCCAGGCCCATTCCTAACCGGTACTGTTGGGTCATTAATAATATCTACAATAAAGACCCTGAACTGTTTGAAGCGGACTCTGAACTCTTACTATTGCGGCCTGCACTATCACCCCCAACATCCACCTACACTGCCCTGAGGCTACACTCTTCCCGTGGGGAGTTATCCTACCCCTGTGCTGCACACCAACACCAGCCTCAACGGTCTGCCTTGCAGCGGCGGTTATCTCCAACCGCAATCCATGGGTGGCTTAGTCGGACATTCAAAACACTGATAAATAGACTGCCACCATTTGGTCTGACCACCCTGAGCCACGGGATCGGGTTGCCACTACTACCCCCATCAGCACCGTACACTAGAAGGCCCGGTTCCGGGTACCCCAAGGCCCAGGGGGCGAGTCAGCTTTGGCGTAGTTGGCAGAATTGTGACCAACCCGCCACAAACGGGTATTGCGTGCCTGGAAAAGACTCTATACATATCTGAGTGAAGTTTCCCGCCATTCGGGGCCATTTCCCGCCAATCGGAGCCGTTTCCCGCCATCGGGCGCCATCTTTGGGACGCCGCGCGGGAAGAAGAGGGGCGTGGACGTCCAAAAACGCGCGAGACCTGAAGCCCCGCCATACGCTGAGACGCTGCTCAAGGTCCTGGAAGGAGATCCAGCGGATGCCGACGTCATCACCGAGTAACGCAAGGTCCTCGCCCAGAGCATCGCGAGCGGAGCCGCGGCCTACAGAAGAGGATCGCCAGAAGGTAGGCCACGGTTAACTAGGGGGGAGGAAGATGTCGGACGCGGAGGGACCCTCTACCACCAGTGTAGCCGCTGCAGCTGTGATGCCGTTTTCCATGCCCTATATCCATAGGCGGATTATAATGAGGGCAATCCGGGCGACCACCCAGGGCCCCGAGCCTGCAGGGGGCCCGCGGCTCCAGGCGGGGTGTCTAATGCCGGATTGCCCTCATTATATGTGCGGGCCGCCGCGGCACATAGCGGTAGCAGTGGCGGGAGGGGGGGGCCCGGACCGCTCCCCCAGCAGCGGCCGCCGCTACTTCTTCATCGGCCGGGCCAGCACTGCAGCAGTTAACTTCCCTGTGCTGGCCCGGCCGCGTCACTGCTAGGAGACATGGCCCTGTGCGCGGCTGTGTCTCCTAGCTGTGACGTCACGCAGTGCGCCCCGGCCTGCAGTGCTGCACCGGAAAAGAGAGAGAGCAGGCAGTAGGAATTGAGCCGAGGGATGGTGAGTGTGTGTGTGTGTGGGCAGGTGTGTGTGTGTGTTTGTTGGCAGGTGTCTGTGGGGGCAGGTGTCTGTGTGGGCAGGTGTGTGTGTGTATATGTGTGTGTGTATATGTGTGTGTGTCTGTGTGGGCAGGTGTGTGTGTGTGTATATGTGTGTGTGTGTATATGTGTGTGTGTGTGTGTGGGCAGGTGTCTGTGTGGGCAGGTGTGGGTGTGTGTGTGGGCAGGTGTGTGTGTGTGGGCAGGTGTGTGTGGGCAGGTGTGTGTATATGGGTGTGTGTGTGTGTTTGTGGGCAGGTGTCTGTTGGGCAGATGTGTGTGTGGGCAGGTGTGTGTGTGTGCGGGGGCAGGTGTGTGTGTGTGTGGGCAAGTGTGTGTGTGTGGACAGGTGTTTGTGTGTGGGCAGGTGTGTATGTGTGTGGGCAGTTGTGTGTGTGTGTGTGTGTGGGCAGGTGTGTTTGTGTGTGGGCAGGTGTGCGTGTGTGTGGGCAGGTGTGTGTGTGTGTGTGTGGGCAGGTGTGTGGGTGTGTGGGTGTGTGTGTGTGGGCAGGTGTGTGTGTGTCTGTGTGGGCAGGTGTGTGTGTGTGTCTGTGTGGGCAGGTGTGTGTGTGTGTATATGTGTGTGTGTGTATATGTGTGTGTGTCTGTGTGGGCAGGTGTGTCTGTGTGTGTATATGTGTGTGTGTGTATATGTGTGTGTGTGTGGGCAGGTGTCTGTGTGGGCAGGTGTCTGTGTGGGCAGGTGTGGGTGTGTGTGTGGGCAGGTGTGTGTGTGTGTGTGTGTGGGCAGGTGTGTGTGTGGGCAGGTGTGTGTATATGGGTGTGTGTGTGTGTTTGTGGGCAGGTGTCTTATGGGCAGATGTGTGTGTGGGCAGGTGTGTGTGTGTGTGTGGGCAGGTGTGTGTGTGTGGGCAGGTCTTTGTGTGTGTGGGCAGGTGTGTATGTGTGTGGGCAGTTGTGTGTGTGTGGGCAGGTGTGTTTCTGTGTGGGCAGGTGTGCATGTGTGTGGGCCGGTGTGTGTGTGTGTGAGTGGGCAGGTGTGTGTGTGTGTGGGCAGGTGTGTGTGTGTGTGTGGGTGTGCGTGTGTGGGCAGGTGTGTGTGTGTCTGTGTGGGCAGGTGTGTGTGTGTGTGTGTGTGGGCAGGTGTGTGTGTGTGTGTATATGTGTGTGTGTGTATATGTGTGTGTGTCTGTGTGGGCAGGTGTGTCTGTGTGTGTATATGTGTGTGTGTATATGTGTGTGTATATGTGTGTGTGTGTGTATATGTGTCTGTGTGGGCAGGTGTCTGTGTGGGCAGGTGTGTGTGTGTGTGTGTGGGCAGGTGTGTGTATATGGGTGTGTGTGTGTGTTTGTGGGCAGGTGTCTGTTGCGCAGATGTGTGTGTGGGCAGGTGTGTGTTTGGGGGCAGGTGTGTGTGTGTGGCAGGTGTGTGTGTGTGTGGGCAGGTGTTTGTGTGTGTGTGTGTGGGCAGGTGTGTATGTGTGTGGGCAGTTGTGTGTGTGTGGGCAGGTGTGTTTGTGTGTGGGCAGGTGTGCGTGTGTGTGGGCAGGTGTGTGTGTGTGTGTGTGGGCAGGTGTGTGTGTGTGTGTGTGGGCAGGTGTGTGTGTGTGGGCAGGTGTGTGTGTGTCTGTGTGGGCAGGTGTGTGTGTGTGTGTCTGTGTGGGCAGGTGTGTGTGTGTATATGTGTGTGTGTGTGTGTGTGGGCAGGTTAGAAAGTCTTGCCCTGTTGAACACTACACCTGACTTGAGGCCACCACCTCTTGGTTGTCCAATGTTCTTGCTTCTCTAGGGCTCTTCTCAGATATTCATTATACCAGCTCCCCAGAATACCAAAGTTAGGGTGGGTGACCGCGAGCCCTGGTGGTGGTCATAACTGCGGCCACCCAGGGGCAATACTCCATAACAACAATCCCCTGAGGTGGTGTAGGATGTAAGGACCTATTCACACTACATTCAGCTCTGCATTCAGGTCTTTACACAAGGCTTACAACTGAATCCCTGAAATTCAGGATTGTGCTGTCTGAAATGAGACATCTGAAAGCAGAGAAAATGGAGCCTAAAGATTCAGACTTTAGCCTCGGTTTGCCTTTGTTCAAATCAATGGCTATGTCAAGGCACATCTGAATGCCATTTTTCAGGGATTTAGATAGAAGCCTGGAAAGAGGAGATGAATGCATTGCAAAATTCAGTGTGAATAGGCCCTTATATCTGGAGTCTTGATATTGATGCCACAAGCATTTTACTTGTTTTTAACTTAAAAAAAAAATACACACACACAAATTATACACACACACACACACACTATACATACACACACATTATACACACACAGTATACATACACACACACAGATGTGTATGTGGGCAGGTGTGTGTGTGTGGGCAGGTGTGTGTGTGTGTGTGGGCAGGTGTGTGTGTGTGTGATGTCTGTCTGTTTGTGTGTGTGTGTGGGCAGATGTCATTGTGTGATGTCTGCTTGTATGTATTTTTGTGTTTCAAATGTGTTTATGCGTGTCTGTATATGTTTGTGTGTGTGTATGACTGCATGCGGCCTCCTGCTGAGTATAGTTGGCGCCGTGCGGCCTCCTGAAGTCTCTGGGGGGCTCCGTGCAGCCTCCCGCTGTGTATAGATGGCTACGTGAGGCCCCCCGCTATGTATAGATGGCTACATGCGCCCGCCGCTGTGTATAGATGGCTACGTGCGGCCCCCCGCTGAGTATAGATGTCGCCGTGCGGCCTCCTGCTGTGTATAGATGGCTACGTGAGGTCTCCCGCTGAGTATAGATGGCGCTGTGCGGCCTCCTGCTGTCTCTGGGGGGAGCGCCGTGCGGCATCTATACTCAGAAGGAGGCCGCACGTAGCCAGCTATACACGTATACTCAGCAGGAGGCCGCACGTAGCCATCTATACGGTGCCATCTATACACAGCAGGAGGCCGCATGGCGCCATCTATACACAGCGGGAGGCCGCACGGCGCCATCTATACACAGCGGGAGGCCGCACGGCGCCATCTATACACAGCGGGAGTCTCAGTGCTTTGCAAGAGCAGTCAATAAATTCTGCTTGACTAATTCTGAGCACCATAAAGTCTGGTTCGCTTCTAACCTGCTGTCTTCATTTTCAGCTTGCTGAATTCTATCTCATTTACTGTCATTCGAGACGATGCCTTTGCTGGTCTCTTTCACCTTGAATACCTGTAAGTGTTCCACTTAATGTCATATTTTTGATTCTGCTCTTCTTCATCTTTTGGCATGTGCAATTGTATGAGCAAGTATTCATATGAATTTATGACCTACTTAAACCTTCGAGGACCTTAAATTTTATTCAATCAAATTTTTTTCCAGTTTAAAACTATGGGACATATATGTGCCTTGGTCCTCAAAGGGTTTTTAAAGGGGCTGCAAACATAAATACGAAAAAAATAATTCAATTAGTGCTTTTTGTGTTCATTTAATTTTTATTTGAAGTCCATTTTTTTTATATACCTTGAAATTAAGCCCTACCCCATGGAATGAAGCCCTACCTACATGACATCTGAGAGCTACATGGATCCCGCTTGTGAGGTGCCTGTCCGTCACTACTATTCAGTTTTAGGGTCCACTCACTAAGCCATATATTCTCTCATGCAAGAGAATAGGGCCAATTATGCTAATGACACTGGGCTCAAACAGATATGGAGAAGATGGAGAACTTAATTTCTCCATCTTCTCCATAGTCTCTGTGAGTGTTCATCGGACTGCACTTGGATGACATCCGAGTGCAGTCCAATGTTTTACGTGCACCCATAGACTTGTATGGGTGCACATGGTCCGAATATCGAATGAGATTATTTTCTCATGCCAATAATCGCACTGTCCCATAGTATAACATAGGGCCGAGTCCTATCCGATAAAACATCACATAGCATTCGGCCGTGTTATACGACAGTGTGAGCGAGCCCTTAGAGTCAAGGAATATTTACATGCAGATGATGATATTACTCTCCAAGTGTATATTTTTTTAGGCGAGTTCATAGTAAATGCTTTGCATTTTTGACATGTGATCAACTAAAGAACAAGAAAGATTTAGGACCTCCCCTATAGAGAAACGGAAAATAGTTTGGAGGACTTGCATGTCCTTTTTTATTTATTATGAGAAAATCATAAAAGATCCCGTTTTTTAACCATGCTGTGACTTTCTGCTGAGGGAGAGGGAGAGAGCTGCCCTATTCAGAGTCTGTAATAAGACCTGCTGACAAAAGTGTTGAAGATACAGTCTATTGTGAATTAACAATGAAAAAAAGTTAATTTAACAAATGACTTGTATTTTTTTTAATACAAACTTTTTTGTCTTTACAGCTCCTTTAAAGGGAATCTGTCATCAGGTTTTTGCCACCTAATCTGAGAGCAGCATAATGTAGGGTTAGAGGCACTGATTCCAGTAATGTGTCACTTACTGGGCTGCTTAGTGTTGTTTTGATAAAATCATCGATTTGTCAGAAGGTAATTTTCACTAGATGACTAGTAAGTTCTGTAGGACCCCACCCCCATCACTGATCAGTAGATTTCTGTGTACACTGAGCATGGGCAGAAAGCTGCCAATCAGTGGTGTGGGTGGGGCTATACAGAGCGCAGCATTCAGAGAGCTGCTAGATCTGCAGCAGATAAAACGGTGATTTTCTCAAAATGACAACAAGCAGCTGAAAAAGTGACACATCGCTGGAATCAGGGTATCTGCCCCAATATTGTGCTGCTCTCAGATGAGGCTGCACAATTAATATTATGCCAAATTAATTTCCCGTGAACTATCACATGATCTATCACAGGGGATCATGTGACATGTCACGTGATAAATCAGGTGTGTGGAGGGGGCCCGCGCCTTCTAAACTGCCCGGGGCCCTTGCTACTCTTAATCCACCCCTGCCTATATCCCCGGAGCGGCCTGGCTGCCCCAGTATGCCGGCGAGTCGCATACCTTGGGCGACTTTAAAGAAAGGCTGTATAGACTGTTCAAAGTTTATCCCCTGACAGAAGAACAGAAAGTAAGCATACTGATAGGGCAGTTAACTGGTGAGGCCCAGCGGGAGGTAAAGTCTTGGACAGCTGAGGAGAAAAGGACTGTAAGGGGGGTTCTGACCCGTCTACGGGACACCTTTGATACCCGTACCTCAGCAGAAATCAAAATGCGGTTCTATGGATGTAAGCAGCGAGCTCAAGATAGCATCCGAGATTATGCCCTAAATTTACAGGAAGCCTTGGGGGCAATTAAGCAAGCTGACCCTGGCAGCGTGCAGGATACAGATAAACTATTGACTGACCAGTTCATAGAAGGTCTGCTGTCCAGCGCCCACAGAACCCAGCTGCGCCTCATGGCCCTACAGAACCCCGATTTGACTTTTGCACAGTTCAAAGATAGGGCCATCCGGGTGCTCCGAGAACCTGCACCGGGTGGCGCTGTAGCTTCCCGGCGCCCTGCCATCCCTTATCACCAGGGGGCGGCGCCCTATCCCGCAGACCTTGTGGGGGCTGATGCGCAGGCCCTAAATCCATCCCCGCCTGCAAACCTGCACCATCAGGTCCAAGAACTAACAAAGAGTGTTGCTGCATTGACCAGGACCGTACAGTCGTTACAGATGGACCCGTCAGGACCAATCAAGCTGGCTTCCAGTCCGGAGGATGTCCCGTGGCGTCGACGGAGGAGGATCCCGTCATTCAGAGGGAGGCCCGCCGATCATTACACTGAGGATGGACAGCCGATTTGCCGCCGTTGTAGCCATCCGGGACACATAGCCAGGTACTGTACTTTAAATGGGTCCGACCTGGGGCAAAGGGCCAACCCCCAGGCATAAGGTCATCAGGCCCATCTAATTGGCGTGATAAGTACGTAGGGGGACGCCCGGTTTTACCCGTAGTGCTGGACGGTATCCCCATGAGTGCACTGCTGGACACCGGGTCCCAAGTGACTACCATCCCCTATGTACTTTTCAAGCAGTACTGGAGTGACACTGATATAACTCGTTATCCAGACGATGACTTGAGCATCATCGCCAGCAATGGTCAACCCGTGCAGCAGGTGGGGTTCAGAGAGATGACCATTAAGATTGGTAAAGTTGAACTGCCGGCACAGGGAGTGATCATTGTGGACATTGACCGTCGAGAAAGTCACCCTCAAATAACCTTTGGTACTAATGTGATTGAAAATTGTCTTTCAGAAGTAATTGTAATTTTGCAGCAGGTGGCGATGAATGCGAGCTCCAGCCAACAGAGGGTCCTCCAGAAGGAGATATGAGCCCTGATGAGATGGCAACAGGTAGAACTGTCTGGTGGTGAGATCGGTAGCGTGAGGATGAGCGACCCGTTCCCCATTGCTATGCCCCCCAAAAGTGAAATGGTGTCGGACTGCAATCGGGTTAAGAGGGAGAGACTACCAAGCCATGGTAGAACCCGTGTACTCAGACAGCAGGCCCACCATTTTGACAGCCCGGGGGGTGGTCGATGTCCGCCATGGAAGGGTGCCCGTCCGGATCTTAAACATTGGGGAAAGGGAAGTACACTTGCCCCGGTACGCTACACTAGCCAAATTGTATACTGTTGAACACAATGCTGTCAGGGCCATGGAACCCTTGCCTCCATCTCCCCAGGTGGAGGGTAATGGTTCCCAGAAACCCAAGGAGGACTGGTGCCAGAAACTCCACGTGGGTGCTGACTCCACTCCCTTGCACCAAAAACAGGGAGTCTACCGGGTGGTTCAAGAGTACGAGTGAATCTTTAGTAAGCACCCGCTAGACTTCGGCAGAGTGAAAGGGGTAGAACACCACATCCCCACGGGGAGCCACCCACCAATAAAAGAAAGATACAGACCTGTACCACCCCGCACACTATCAGAACGCAAAGGGTATGCTGAGAGAAATGAAGGAAGCCGGGGTCATTAGAGACAGTTGTAGCCCCTGGGCAGCCCCCTTGGTTCTGGTAAAAAAGAAAGACTGTACTATGAGAATGTGCGTGGACTATAGAGAAGTCAATCGTATCACCCATAAAGACGCATACCCGTTGCCTAGAATAGAGGAGTCTTTGGTCGCACTAAAATCAGCTAATTTATTCTCTACTTTGGACCTTACTAGTGGGTACTGGCAGGTTCCTGTGGCAGAGGCTGATAAGGAGAAGACCGCCTTCACCACCCCGATGGGATTAAGTGAATTCAACTATATGCCGTTCGGGCTCTGCAACGCACCCGGGACCTTCCAGAGGCTGATGGAATGCTGTCTAGGGCACCGAAACTTTGAGACGGTACTACTTTACCTGGACGACGTGATTGTCTATTCGAAGACTTACGAGGACCATCTAAAGCACCTGGCCGAGGTGTTCGAGGCCCTGGCAGGCTTTGGCATGAAAGTGAAACCCTCCAAGTGCCATCTGTTAAAGCCGAAGGTACAGTACCTGGGACACGTGGTGAGTGCAGAAGGAGTAGCCCCCGACCCTGACAAAATCATGGCAATAAAGAACTGGCCAAGCCCCTCTAACATAAAAGAAGTGAGGCAGTTCGTCGGGTTGGTAGGCTACTACCGAAGGTTCATCCCCAGGTTCACCAAGATGGCAGCCCATATGCAGGACCTCCTTATAGGACAATCTAAGACCAGAAGCCAAAAGCCACCCTTCAAGTGGGACAAGCCGGAAGAGGAGTCCTTCCGCCAGCTGAAGATGGCCCTCACGGGGGATGAGATCCTGGCCTACCCTGATTATGGCCAGCCTTTTATCCTCCACACAGACGCCAGTAATGTGGGGCTGGGAGCCGTACTGTCACAGAACCAACAGGGCAGAGAAAGGGTGATCGCGTATGCCAGCCGGAAGCTGAGGCCCACCGAGAGAAACCCGGAGAATTACATCTCCTTTAAGCTGGAGTCCTTGGCAGTGGTGTGGGCCGTAACAGAACGTTTCAAGCATTACCTGGCCTCTGTGAAGTTCACTGTGTACATGGACAACAATCCGTAGACACATCTGGACAATGCGAGACTTGGTGCCCTAGAGCAGCGGTGGATGGCCCGGCTAGCAAACTATGACTTCACCATGAAGTACCGGGCAGGCCGAGCCAATGCCAATGCAGATGCCCTATCGAGAATGCCCCACTTGCCCGATGAGGGAGAAGATCCAGATGAGTTGGAGGAAATAGAGCTCCCTGCATTCCACCGGTACGGGGCCACTCAGTACTCCCACCGTGTAAGAGACAAAGACTTGACCACTGTCATGTTCAATCCCTTACCTCACCACGGCTGGGCTGAAACGCAAGATAGTGACCCTGCAATTCGCCTGGTGAAAGACCTGTTGACCCAGGCAGACGCTAGCCCTGGCTCGGACGCTCCAGAGGAAGCCAAGCAGTTATGGAAGGAGAAAAGCAGGCTATTCCTCTACGAAGGTAAGCTGTGCAGAAGGCTTGTCAACCACCGGACGCACGAGCTGACCTGGCAGGTAGTGGTCCCGAGACGAGATGCAGCAATGGTCCTGGAGGCCTACCATGACAGAGCGGGACACTTCGGGTGGAAGAAACTGGAGTTCCTACTGAGAGAGCGGTTCTACTGGGTCGGAATGAGAGGGGCCATAGAGAAGTGGTGCAGGGACTGCGGCCCATGTAACCTCAGAAGGAAGGACGGTACCAGCCAGAAGACGCCCTTGATGCCCATCGTCACCAGGCAGCCTCTTGAGCTGGTAGCTCTAGACCATGTGAAACTGGCTCCAAGCCGGTCGGGCTACGTCTATGCCCTGACAATAGTGGACCACTATTCCCGGTTCCTGGTGGTGGTTCCTGTTAAAGACTTGACAGCCCAAACAGCGGCCAGAGCCTTCCAACAACACTTCTGCCATCCACACGGGTATCCGGAACAGGTCTTGACAGATTAAGGTCCAGCGTTTGAGGCTGAGATCTTCCAGGAGTTCTGCAACCTCTACGGCTGTAAGAAGATTCGGACAACGTCTTACCACCCACAAACCAACGGGCTATGTGAGAAAATGAATAATATCGTCATTGATCTCCTCAAAACGTTGCCCCTGCAAGAAAGCAGCCTGTGGCCGGAGAAGCTGCCAGACCTGATAGACTTATACAACCATATCCCGGTGAATTCTACAAATTGCACCCCGGCTTACCTGATGAGGGCAAGACCAGGTAAGCTGCCGATAGACCTGGAGATGGGAGTCCTCCCCACCTCCCCAGACGCGGACTGGGATACGGAACGGCGGCTACAGTACAAGAAGGTACAGGAGAGTGTGGAGAGGAGTCTGGCTCAAGCGAGAGAAAAGCAAGAGAGGCTCTTCAACCAACACGCCCCTGCTGGTCAGCTAGAACCTGGTGAGCAGGTCCTGAAGCGGAAGAGACGGCTTCACAAGCTAGATGACCAGTGGGAGAGCGACCCGTACACAGTACTGCAGTCCAACCACAACAACCCGAAGGTATGTGTAATTACCAAGGATGGAGGAGAAACCACTAGCACCGTCTCCAGAGACCACCTAAAAAGGTGCCCCAAGCAACTACAGAGTGCAGGAGAAGATCAAGATGACCTTGAACCCGCAGAAGACAAGAAAGAAATGATCAGCACAGTTCTTGGAGAGTTCCCCCGGTCCTGGACTCGGATAAATGATGCAATAGTGGTACCTGTCCTACACTTCCTTCAACCAACCCAGCAGGAACCTACAGGAGAGCAGGAGGAATCAGAAGACCAAGCAGCCCTAGAGGCAGAAGAACCCATGCCAGCAGCCCAGGAGAGTCAACCCTCTGCTGACAGTGAGCCTGCCATACCTGCGGTAAGCCAAAGGACCCGGAGATAGCTGCCTGCACTGCCTGTAAACCCAGCTAGTAGCTGTACCCTGAATGCTAGTGGGGAAAGTCAGGTTAGACCACCACCATAGAGTGGGTTACGCAGGTCAACCCGGAGCACTAGGGGGCACATACCAGCTCGCTGGAAGATCTAAATGCTGTATATTGTAAATGTTTTATGTTTGTTGCCTGGTTGCTAATTATGCTTTTCCAGTCTTTCTAGTTCATGGACTAACAGGTTATGGACGCTGAATAACCGGAACTGTCTTGTAGATAGTTGCACTTGGTGCCCTCTTTCGAAGATGGCCACGGAAGAAAAATCTGTCCGGTGTGGCCTCCTTGTGGCCCAAAGTAGAGAGCTCAGCCTTGTCGCCACGCCCAAGGCGAGGAACTTGGGGTTTATGGAAACAGGTCCCCACACCGTGGAAAACTTCACACCTTGTTGGGTGACATGGACACCCGGTCACGGAAGCGCTGTGACCTCTAGGACAAAATATACTTGTATATATGTTATGTTGTCATTTATACCCTGTATTTGTGTTTCCTGTTTAGTCCGGAGTACTAAATTTTACTAGGGGAGAATGTGTCACCCCAGGCCTGGATGCCACAAACAATAATCTGTGTCTGAGAGCAGGAGGGAGGTCCCCTGGTTAGGGACAATTAGCATACAGCACCTCCTGTCCCAGGCCAGCAGGGGGAGCTGGCTGCCCCTATAAAAGCTGGAACTGGGGGCAGGGTTAGAGAGAACTGGAAGACCTAGCTCAGGAGTGAGACTAGTCCCAGAGAAGGAGGGACAGTTCAGCTGTAGCTGAGGAGTCCGTGAGGCAGAGGAGAAACTGCAAGCCAGGGACAGAGGTGACGAGAGCCGGTCCTGGAAGAGAACCAATCTACCGGGCATTGGGGTCCGGAGCTGTCAGGGTTACAAGCCCAGCAGCAGAGAACCAACCTGCGAGGGATTTCAGGTCCCTTGGCCTAAGAAGCCTGGAGGCTCCGCCACACAGAGGGACCAGTACAGCGAGGAGCAAGCAACAGGTACCCAAGGCCCTAGTCGCATGCCATACAGGCGAGAAGTACACGGCCAGCTCAGGGACGTGGGCTATTACACCACGAAAAGGGGGATAGTCAGAAAGAGCATAGAGAGAACGGTAGGCCTACACACTCACCCTGACCAGTGGGGCTCGCCCGAATGCTCTCAGACACCCAGGCCCATTCCTAACCGGTACTGTTGGGTCATTAATAATATCTACAATAAAGACCCTGAACTGTTTGAAGCGGACTCTGAACTCTTACTATTGCAGCCTGCACTATCACCCCCAACATCCACCTACACTGCCCTGAGGCTACACTCTTCCCGTGGGGAGTTATCCTACACCTGTGCTGCACACCAACACCAGCCTCAGCAGTCTGCCTCGCAGCGGCGGTTATCCCTGACCGCAATCCACGGGTGGCGTAGTCGGACATTCAAAACACTGATAAATAGACTGCCACCATTTGGTCTGACCACCCTGAGCCACGGGATCGGGTTGCCACTACTACCCCCATCAGCACCGTACACTAGAAGGCCCGGTTCCGTGTACCCCACGGCCCAGGGGGCGAGTCATGTGCATCAAATTATACATACACATATGGGGCAGTGGGGCTTCATACTATATACAGGTGCTTCTCACAAAATTAGAATATCATCAAAAGTTAGTTTATTTCAGTTCTTCAATGCAAAAAGTGAAACTCCTATATTATATAGAGTCATTACACACAGAGGGATCTATTATATAGAGTCATTACACACAGAGTGATCTATTATATAGAGTCATTACACACAGGGATCTATTATATAGAGTCATTACACACAGAGGGATCTATTATATAGAGTCATTACACAGAGGGATCTATTATATAGAGTCATTACACACAGAGTGATCTATTATATAGAGTCATTACACAGAGGGATCTATTATATAGAGTCATTACACACAGAGGGATCTATTATATAGAGTCATTACACACAGAGGGATCTATTATATAGAGTCATTACACACAGAGGGATCTATTATATAGAGTCATTACATAGAGTGATCTATTATATAGAGTCATTACACAGAGGGATTTATTATATAGAGTCATTACACACAGAGGGATCTATTATATACAGTCATTACACACAGAGGGATCTATTATATACAGTCATTTGACGCGCCCCTGGGCCTGAGTCGCGCAGCGTTGCGCACGCGGGAGCCTACCCGGAGCCGGATCTGATAGGGGTAGTAGTCTCGTGGCGGTGACCCGGTCCGTGCCCAGGGAGTCAAACTGAGCGGCAGTCTTAGCAGTAGATGTTAGAATGTTCGACTACGCCACCCGTTGAATGCGGCTATGAAACCGCCGCTGCAGGGCAGACCGCTGAGGCCGGTGGTACGGATGTGCAGCGTGGATGGTATAACCCCCAACGGGAGGGGTATGTCCTCAGGGCAGCAGATGTGGATGATAGTGGTAGTGATGGTGCAGCAAGGAAGCTCAGAGACGTGTGGTGCAGTTTCAAGGCTTTTACTCACAGGTGTTGCTCCGGTCACTTCGGCCAGCAGTGACCACCCGAGCCGTGCTGCGTCCACCAGGTGCGGGACTCGGCCAACTCCCAGGCAGTTCCAGAGCGTGGTCCCAAGCTCCCCTCTATTCCTTCCTACGGGCCGTCCTCACCAGGGACCCACCTTTGTCCGGCTCCCTCGGGTCTTTTGGTGGCGAAACCTTTCCCGGCTTCCCTGACCCTATGCGTGGTTTGCCTTCCTGGTGGATATGGTGAGGGGTCGCGCCAAAACTTGTCCACGACCTCCGGTTCCTGGCTAAGGATGTTTATCCTCTACCAGTTTGGGATCCGGTACCCTCTGCTGCCAACCCTTCACCCGACTTAGTTCACTTGTGGGATCTCAGGGTTCCCTCTGCTGTGTCTCTGGGCCTTTCACTGGGTTTTTCCTCTTCTTCCTCTTTCTCTGCGCTTCAGGCCTGGCCCTGGAGCTGGGCCCAGCCGGAGCCACAGCTCCCTGTCAGCCCTCTCTGGCTGAACTCTCCCTCAGCTTCTCCTCAGACTCAACTCTCTGTCTCAAGATGGTGCCCACCTCTTATACTCCCTCTGACACCCGAGCCCAGGTGACTAGCACCCAATGGGCTCCTTCCTATGCCCAGAGTCCCTCCCCTGACTGCTCCTACACTACTGGGATGTTCCTCCCCCCCTCCCACTCCAGCCAGGGACAGACGCTGTCGTACCTGCACATCTACCTAGTGGGAGTACCGTTGTTCTGTCCCCCGGAAATGGGATGAGTGTAGTGCATGCAACTAACTGAGCTTGGTCCCACACTCCATCCTTACCCGGGAGTGGAATACCACACCTCTGGTTTGAGGTGCAATACCCCTGTAGCAGCCGAGTCCTCGGGGTGCTACATTCCCCCCTGGTAAACCACAGCACGTCCTCGGGCTGTAAAAGAATAAAACAAAACATACAAAATTTTTAAAGTATACACCAACATATAAAACATTAACTACAAACTCATCCCTTTATGGGAGGTACTTTCTCTTTTAACCTTACGGGTATAAAACATTACGAAAACATTATCAGAAAACATCATTAACTCTCTTAGCATCATAAAAACTTTTTCATATAAAACATTCTTTATCTTCTGGCCACGGTGCAACTTGTGACCGGGTAAAGTGCAACAGTCACTAGTAGAAAAACAGTTCTTTATAAAACCAGAAGGGGGCGCTTTAGGAAGTGCAACTATTTACAGGGTATGGCCGCTCTCAGTCCTCGGCCAGTGGGGAATAGGAAAATGGCTGCTCACAGTCCTCAGCCTGGTAAGGGATAGGGGCACACAGGAAACAGTTCTTTTAAACAGTTCCACACTAGTCCCAACGGGGACCATACTCTGATTAGCAGCACGTCAAGTACCCTTACGGGTAACTATTTACAGTTCCTGGCTTATGCTACTTCCCTTCAGTAGCGGTGTCCTCTCCTTGTCTCCTCCTGAGGGTAGTCTTCAGACCCGTCCGGGTCCTCTTGATCTTCCTCCCACTGTAACTCCTTCTCAGTCAACCGGTGCACGTGAAGGGCGTATGGTCCTTTGGCACACTGGTGCCGGGTGAAGGTGACCTCATCACCCGGGTAGAGGTCACGTCCTCGGTGTCCCTCCGGCAGGTGGCTCTCAACATCCCTGCGGGTAACAAAGACATCGCCGGGGGTTCTGTGATCCCGGATAAAGCCCCAGCCGTGCTCCATTTGAAACTTTATTACAGTCCCGGTGGCGCGGGGACCGTGGGCCGCACGGCGGCTTCGTCGGGTCCGGCTTTTCTGCTCCGCGCTTTGGACCTGCAGCCGCTCCTCGCGGACCCGCCTCTCTCGCCGTTCCCTCTGAAAGACTTCCAGTTGTTGTCGGCAACACTCCTCACGTTGGGCTGCGGCCGCCCGGGTCTCTTGAGTGAACCCCATGAGGTCTTCGCCGGTGGGGTCCCACGCAAATTGGGCCTCTTCCAATGGGAGCGAGACAATGTTGGCGGGCGCCGGAGCCGGGATCAGAGGCTCACACTGGGGCCACTCCTTCCGGAGTCGGGGGTTGGCGTACTCCGGTGGCCACACGAAGGACTGCCCATCCGGGCAAGTGTGCTGTGCGAATAGGTCTTCACCCAGGGGCAGCACTGTGGAGGTTGAGGGCGCGGTGGGGGCAGCGGCGCCCGGATTCACCAGGCCTTGCGACCAGGCCGGTGGCACTCTGAAGGTGAAGGGTACTGTGGAGACGGCGGCGCCGTGGGGTACTCGGCCTTGCGACCAGGACGGTGACGCTGTGGAGGTAGAGGGCGCTGTGGAGACTGCGGCGCCCGGGGGTACTCGGCCCTGCGACCAGGCCGGGGGCCCTTCCTCTTTTGCCGCGCTCAGGGTCAAGGGGCGTGGCGTGACAGAGGGCACGACCGCGGCTCCTGCCGCTTGAGGCCTAGTTGGAAGCAGCGGCGGTGCGGCAACGGGCGCGGCAAGTGGAACTTCGGGCTCTGCGACGGGGAGCTGGGGCAGGCTTGCGGCTACGGGGCACGGGGTGATGACGTCCCCATTACCTGCTTCCATCTCTGCGGCTCCCTCCGCGGCGTCGTCTCCGGCCTCCGTTCCTCCTGCACCATCCTCAGGGGCAGACACGCTCCACGTTGCGGGTGGCATCCTCTGCTGGCGGGTTCCAGCCTGCTGGATCATCTCTCTCCTCCACTCGGCCAGCGCTTCTTGCTGTACCCGGGCCATCTTCCGGGCCAAGGCCTCCAGCGCGGTCTGTGCACGCTCCCGATTTCTGGGGAGCTGTGCCAGGATCTCCACCAGGCCTTCTGGGGTGGCAGCCTGTAACATGTTCCGGACCACAGGGTCGGTGCTGATCGAATCTCCCTCCATCTCCGGGTGCGATCTGTCCAGACTCCTCCAGGCCGCACCCATCTTCTCTGTTTTGTTCTGTATCCGCCCCCATTGAGGGTGGTCCCGGGGCAACTTAGTGATTGTCAGTTCCAGGGGCAGCCCTCTCACGCTGATGAACATTTCTATCATTGCAGTCTCTGCTGGTGGGGGCGGTTTCCGCTTTTGGCGCCATTCCTGGACCTGGCCCACGATGGGAGGCGGCCTGTTGCCACCCTCTGGCACGCCCATAATGGAGTCCGCTCTGCCAGGGCGGGAAATCGTCTCAGATGGCGGGAATCGTCTCCTTATGGCGGGAAACTCCGTGGATGGCGGGAAAAGGCTGCAGATGGCGGGCAAACGGCGGGAAACGATCCGAGATGGCGTCCGATGGCGGGGACCCTCCGGAATTGGCGGGAGACTCCTTTTTACGGTAAATGTGAACTTTTCTTCAGGCACGCAGTACCCGTCGGTTGCGGGCACGTAATCCTGCCGACTACGCCAAAGTTGACGCGCCCCTGGGCCTGAGTCGCGCAGCGTTGCGCACGCGGGAGCCTACCCGGAGCCGGATCTGATAGGGGTAGTAGTCTCGTGGCGGTGACCCGGTCCGTGCCCAGGGAGTCAAACTGAGCGGCAGTCTTAGCAGTAGATGTTAGAATGTTCGACTACGCCACCCGTTGAATGCGGCTATGAAACCGCCGCTGCAGGGCAGACCGCTGAGGCCGGTGGTACGGATGTGCAGCGTGGATGGTATAACCCCCAACGGGAGGGGTATGGCCTCAGGGCAGCAGATGTGGATGATAGTGGTAGTGATGGTGCAGCAAGGAAGCTCAGAGACGTGTGGTGCAGTTTCAAGGCTTTTACTCACAGGTGTTGCTCCGGTCACTTCGGCCAGCAGTGACCACCCGAGCCGTGCTGCGTCCACCAGGTGCGGGACTCGGCCAACTCCCAGGCAGTTCCAGAGCGTGGTCCCAAGCTCCCCTCTATTCCTTCCTACGGGCCGTCCTCACCAGGGACCCACCTTTGTCCAGCTCCCTCGGGTCTTTTGGTGGCGAAACCTTTCCCGGCTTCCCTGACCCTATGCGTGGTTTGCCTTCCTGGTGGATATGGTGAGGGGTCGTGCCAAAACTTGTCCACGACCTCCGGTTCCTGGCTAAGGATGTTTAGCCTCTACCAGTTTGGGATCCGGTACCCTCTGCTGCCAACCCTTCACCCGACTTAGTTCACTTGTGGGATCTCAGGGTTCCCTCTGCTGTGTCTCTGGGCCTTTCACTGGGTTTATCCTCTTCTTCCTCTTTCTCTGCGCTTCAGGCCTGGCCCTGGAGCTGGGCCCAGCCGGAGCCACAGCTCCCTGTCAGCCCTCTCTGGCTGAACTCTCCCTCAGCTTCTCCTCAGACTCAACTCTCTGTCTCAAGATGGTGCCCACCTCTTATACTCCCTCTGACACCCGAGCCCAGGTGACTAGCACCCAATGGGCTCCTTCCTATGCCCAGAGTCCCTCCCCTGACTGCTCCTACACTACTGGGATGTTCCTCCCCCTCTCCCACGCCAGCCAGGGACAGACGCTGTCGTACCTGCACATCTACCTAGTGGGAGTACCGTTGTTCTGTCCCCCGGAAATGGGATGAGTGTAGTGCATGCAACTAACTGAGCTTGGTCCCACACTCCATCCTTACCCGGGAGTGGAATACCACACCTCTGGTTTGAGGTGCAATACCCCTGTAGCAGCCGAGTCCTCGGGGTGCTACACATTACACACAGAGGGATCTATTATATAGAGTCATTACACACAGAGGGATCTATTATATAGAGTCATTACACACAGAGGGATCTATTATATAGAGTCATTACACACAGAGGGATCTATTATATAGAGTCACTACACACAGAGGGATCTATTATATAGAGTCATTACACACAGAAGGATCTATTTTAAGTGTTTATTTCTGTTAATGTTGATGATTATGGCTTACAGCCAATGAAAACACAAACGTCATTATCTCAGTAAATTAGAATGCTTCATAACAACAGCTTGAAAAATGTTTTTAAAATCCGAAAAGTTGGCCTACTGAAATGTATGTTTAGTAAATGCCCCCATTACTTGTTCGGGCTCCTTGTGCATCAATTACTGCATCAATGCGGCAATGTGGCATGGAGGGATCAGCCTGTGGCACTGCTGAGGTGTTATGGAAGCCCAGGTGGCTTTGATAGCAGCCTTCAGCTCATCTGTATTGTGGGGTCTGGGGTCTCATCTTCCTCTTGACAATACCCCATAGATTCTCTATAATAGATTCTCTATGGGGTTAAGGTCAGGCGAGTTTGCTGCCAATCAAGCACAGTGATACTGTTGTGTGTAAACCAGGTATTGGTACTTTTGGCCGTGTGGACAGGGGCCAAGTTCTGCTGGAGAATGACATTTCCATCTCCATAAAGCTTGTGGGCAGAGGGAAGCATGAAGTGCTGTAAAATGTCCTGGTAGACGGCTGCGCTGACTTTGGTCTTGATAAAACACAGTGGACCTCCACCAGCAGATGACATGGCCCCCCAAACCATCACTGATTGTGGAGACTTCACACTAGACCTCCAGCAGCTTGGATTGTGGCCTCTCCACTCTTCCTCCAGACTCTGGGACCTTGATTTCCAAATGAAATGCATAATTTACTTTTCATCTGAAAACAACACCTTGGGCCACTGAGCATCAGTCCAGGTCTTTTTCTCTTTGGCCCAGGTAAGACGCTTCTGGCGTTGTCTATTGGTCATGAGGGGCTTGACACAAGCAATGCGACACTTGTAGCCCATGTCCTGGATACGTCTGTGTGTGGTGGCTCTTGAAGCAATGACTCCAGCAGCAGTCCACTCCTTGTGAATCTCCCCCAAATTTTTGAATGGCCTTTTCTTAGCAATTCTTTCAAGGCTGCGGTTGTCCCAGTTGCTTGTGCACCTTTTTCTACCACACTTTTTCCTTCCACGTCCATTAATATGCTCGGATACAGCACTCTGTGAACAGCTGCTTCTTTAGCAATGACCTTTTGTGGCTTACCCTCCTTGAGGAGTGTGTCAATGACTGCCTTCTGGACATTTGTCAAGTCAGCAGTCTTGCCCATGATTGTGGAGCCTACTGAAACTGACTAAGGGACCTTTTTAAATGCTTAGGAAGCCTTTGCAGGTGTTTCTTGTTAATTCTAATTTACTGAGATAATGACTTTTGTGTTTTCATTGGCTGTAAGCCATAATCATCAACATTAGCAGAAATAAACACTTAAAACAGATCACTCTGTTTGTAATGACTCTGTATAATATATGAGTTTCACTTTTTGGATTGAAGAACTGAAATAAATTCACTTTTTGATGATATTCTAATTTTCTGAGAAGCACCTGTATGTAGCAGTGCGGCAATTATACTATATACAGTCAGGAGTATAAGTACTTGATACACTGACAATTTCAAAAGTTTTTCCACCTACAAAGAATGAAGAGGTCTGTTTTGTTCTACTTAACTGCTGCAACTTGGACCTTTAACAGGATTTATATTTGACCTATGAGAAAGCATACTATGTGTATTTGGCAGATTAACTCAGGCATGTTTATGATAAACTGAATACCTGGATTGGAGTCCTATTTGTATACCGAATTTTGACTATTAATGCTGGCAGAGTAAGTCTTAGGCTATATTCACACTAGGTGTTTTTTTTCTGCAGCAAAACATAATCTCTTGGCAGGAAAGAAGTAGCGTCAAAAACGCAGGTTTTGGTGTGTTTTTTTGCAGTGGTTCTTGGTGCATTTTTGGTGCGTTTTTCAGGATCCCAAAGTTCAGCTTTGCTTCCACCATAGACACATGAAAACAAGTCACCATTGCAAGACATATGTTCATGAAAAAGTACACATTACAAATGAAACAGGGGGGGGGGGGTGAATTGGTCTGGAATGGTTTATCTAAGACCCTGGCAGTGCATTGAATTTGTAGGACACTATTTACTTTCACATTATGGTTTGCCATTGAGTTGCTCAGGCATTGTTCATTTTCACACCTCCCTGGGCCACACGTGTTGTTTAATCTCACACCTAGCTCAACCAATGTTTACTTTGTAGGCATCACTAATTTAATTAAACTGTAATAATCCAAGCTGCTATCTCAGGTGACCAAGACAAAATGGTTTAAACTTGGGAAAATCACAAAAGTAAATGTGTGTCACATACTTGCTTTTTTCACTAAAAACGCAGCAAAATGTTCACACTAGGCTTTTTTTCAGCATTTTTTTCCACCACCCTTTTTTTTAATGGGTGAAAAACGCTGAAACAAGTGACATACTCTATTGCAAAAAGCCATGGAAAGCACAAAATACTGAGGACAAATAAGCAAGCTTTGTGCATGAGATTTCGGAAATCTCATAGACTTTGTTGGTACTGTAAAACGCAGCTGAAAATTTGCATAAAAAAGCCCGCTAAAAAAACGTCTAGTGTGAATATAGCCTTGTATAACAGTTCGCCAATGAGTTAGGATATATGACCACGATGCAGAAATGCTGCGGATTTTTCCTAAGCGTTTCTGCATCTCCCTGGGTTGTCAAGCGCTTTGCCAAGTGATTTTAGCATCACTTGGAAAAGTGCTTGACAACTTGGTCACACTATATAATTCCATGCAACCGGCATGGATTTATATAGTGTGACCAAGTTACAATACTGCAAATGCAGCATCAATAATAAAAAAAAAGAATAATAATGGTGAAAAATAAAAAAAAAACATTATACTCATCTTCCGTTGGTCCTCGATCTCCTTCTCCTGTGCGTCCGGTGTCTTCGGCGGATCACGGTGCTGTAAAAGGACCTTCCATGACGTCATTTAGTCATGTGACAGGTCACGCGACCGCCGATGTCAGCGGTCGCGTGACCTGTCACATGACTAAATGGTGTCATGGAAGGTCATTTTACCACCGCGAGCAGCCGAAGAGCCAGCAGCACCGCCGGGAGCAGACAGGGGCCATCAGAAGGTAAGTATATGTTTATTTTTTATTTTAATTCTATTTTAACTACAGGTACTATGGTACCCGGGTCTGGAGGAGAGTCTCTTCATCTCCAGACCCGGGTACCATCCACGCATTGAGTCGCATAATATCCACATGTGTATTTGTAGTCATTCGGATGTTATGCGTTCCAATGCAAGTCAATGGCGGCTAAAACGCAGCGACTCTGCAAAATTAAAGGACGTGCTGCGGATTTTTCTGCAATGATAATCCACAGCGGAAATCTCCGCGGCATGTGCACAGCACATGCGGATTATCATTGGGGACCATTGCAGACCTATCACCAAGCGTTTTTTAAGTGTTTCCGCGGTGGAAGTTACGCTGCAGAAACGCCTAAAAAACGCATAGTGGGCACACAGCCTTAAAAGCTCTATGGTGAAGAAAAACACGTGAGATAATAAATGCGAAATATACAATATTTCCCATAATATGACTGAGGATATCTTTAGGGTGTATTCACTGTTTTTCTTCTGCAGCAAAAATGCTGTGTTTTACAGTACCATCTTAGTGAATGACATTTCTGAAATCTCATTCACATGCTGTTTTTTTGCATTTTTTTTAAATCTGCAGCTTGTCAAGTCTTTCAGATGTTTTGCAGCATTTTTCACCCATTCAAATGAATGGAAAAAAAAACACAAGTAAAAACACCTGAATTTTAAGCAGCGTTTTTCCTGCCTCCTTTGATTTTTGAGGTAGAAAAAAAATACTGCCAAAATCCAACTTGTGAACACACCTTTATCCTGGTTGTGTTCTAATTGGATATAAAATAGAACGGTCATGATAACATGGGTAGTTAATTGTATGGTGTTTTCACTTTATATATTACCAGGCCGCATTCTATTTGCGCAGAGCTGCTCCGTGAAGATTCTATCACAAGATTCCGTGATGACATCACAGGTGATGGTGACATCACTGCTCACAGTCGCTATATATACAATGCACATAGGCTCACCCGTGCCTTTCTTGGCTCTATAGTGACTGATAGCACTTGCAGTTTTTCACTATGGCTGGAATTGTTTTGGACATTCCTCAGGTAAAAGCACTATTGTTGATCCTTATGATCAATCGTCCTAACAGTGTGCTTCTACCACCCGATGGCGTCCTCAGCTTCACTCACCGGCTGGTGATGGAGCTAGTAAAGGATTGCCTGACCAAACACCGACAACGTCGTCTAACGTCAGACTATCTGACGGATTTACTTCAGAACATCAGGACGTTACTACACCAGGTAAGTGGCGGACACTCTGCACAGAACATCTCAATATTAACAGATAATAATGGAGGGATAGAAGCTTTTTCTTCTAATATATCGTATTTTGCAGACCATAAGACGCACCAAAAATTTTTGGGAGGTAAATAGGAAAAACATTTATTATAATAAAATGGGGGTCTGTCTTATAGTCCTGTCTTATAGTCTGAATTTTCGGTTGCTTACTGAGGGGGGTGGTGGCAGTGGAGCGAGGTCACAGTAGGCAGAGTCGCTGCTGCAGGAAGTTGGCAGTAGGAGTGGGGCGCTGCTGCGGGCCCCAAGCTGGGAGGAGCGGGGTGTCCAGAAGGTGCAAGGCTGCGGGCCCTGGGCTTCAAGGAAATGTTAGCGGTAATTCAGGAGGGGAGGCCCTGCTCTGCTTATTGATTTCTCTGCAGTGGGCTTCAAGAAGTAGGCTGCTGGAGATGGCCAATACGCAGATTGAGATCTCAGCTCCTCATTGAGCCGAGATCTAAATCTGCACATGCACTGCCTCCAGCGGCCATTTGCCTGAAGCCCACCGCCAGAAAATCAATGGGCAGAGCGGGGACTCCCCTCCTAAATCACCGCTAACATTTCCTTGAAGCCCAGGGCCCGCAGCCTCGCACCTCCTGGATACCCCGCTCCTCCCAGCTCGGGGCCCGCAGCAGCGCCCCACTTCTACTGCCGGCTTCCTACAGCAGTGACCCTACCTCCTGTGACCTCACTCCACCACAGACACCCCCCTGGTAAGCTACATTCAGACAATTATTATTATTAATAATCTGTCTGATATGCTGGGGTGGAGAGTTCCAGAGTAGGGGGGATGCACGGGAGAAATCTTGTATGCGATTGTGGGAAGAGGAGATAAGAGGGGAGTAGAGAAGAAGATCTTGTGAAGATCGGAGGTTGCGTGCAGGTAAGTACCGGGAGACTAGGTCACAGATATATGGAGGAGACAGGTTGTGGGTGGCTTTGCATGCCAAGGTTAGGGTCTTGAACTGGAGTCTCTGGGTAATGTGTAGCCAGTGAAGGGATTGGCGGAGCGAGGGGAAAAGCCAGGGAATAGCGGGGGACAGGTGGATTAGTCAGACAGCAGAGTTTAGGATAGATTGGAGGGGTGCGAGAGTGTTAGAAGGGAGGTCAAAAATTTTGGAAAAAAAGGCATCTTATAGTCCAAAAAATACGGTAAAACACAACGAGTCCCCAAATACAGTATGTAGTCATTGTATCTGCAGACAGAGAACCGATGTCACATACAATTTCCACCTCCATTCTGACCGCTCTCATCTCAAAATTCTCCTTTCCATTTTTCCTTCTTTATAGGCTGAAGAAAGATCTCAGACTGAAGATTTGGCTGTCTTTAAAGAACTGGCCGAAAAAGTCCTGTCTATACTAGAACGCTCATTGGAACGCCCGGTAAGGATCAATATTAATAGACGTATCTTAATCCACCGTATCTGAGGAGACTTTCTGAGAAAAGGTCTGAAGATGGCGCGGGATTTGTATCGTTACAATTGGTGCATCTGTAAATGTTGGTTTAGTCCTTCATGATTTATGTATTTGGTGATTTAGTGAAATCTTCCACATATTAATTACATATATTATATCTATCAGGAAACAACAGGAGGCGACGCCAAATATGGGCAAAATGTGATCCCGAAAATCCCTGACCCTAATAGGAGTCAGCCGGAGCTGAACAGCGATCTGATTACAGGTGAGCGATCACCCGACCTTCTACAAGGAATGTCCAGATATTACAGAGGACGGAGGATAATGTTAGATTTACTCTCTACTCTGTGTAATGGGAACCTGGCAGCACATTGTTACATATAGAAGTAGTGGTGTGACGGTATAGGCCATTGTCCCCTAATAATAATTGTTTGTAGAAATCCAATGTGCCAGTCAGGAGAAATGTAAAGTAGACACCATATACAAATCAGAATGGAAGTGCACTGGGGGCGTGAAAGAAGAAATCCAAGTGCAGTGACACGCCCCCAGTGCACTTCCAGGCTAATTTGCAAATCTCTCCTATGTTTCAGCTCTCTTACCATCACTCGTATGTGCAGCGTGGGTGGGGGGTTCCTCATTCATGTGATGGAGGGTCCATTCTGCAGTGCTATAGCAAGTAACATGAAATAAATTAAATTTAAATTGCATTACTGCTCTAGAAAATGGGAAAAAACTAAGATACTGAGCACATAATTTGGCCAATTCATGAATGCCCAGCAGCCAATGACAAGGCGATCTTTTTGTTGGAATCCTCTCCTAATGTGAATCCTCTCCTAGGCTGAAGCCTACATTTATATTGGTAGGTAGGATCCTGTTGTAATTAAAACCACCCCGGGCTGATGGGTGGAGATAGGTTCCCAGCACAAAAGGTCGCCTTGCCGTGACTGCTGGGCATGCACCGAGCAAAAGAAGGTCGCCTTGCCATGGCTGCTAGGCATGCACCCAGCAAAAGAAGGTCGCCTTGTTGTGACTGCTGGGCATGCACCCAGCAAAAGAAGGTTGCATTGTTGTGACTGCTGGGCATGCACCCAGCAAAAGAAGGTCGTCTTGCCGTGACTGCTGGGCATGCACCCAGCAAAAAAAAAGGTCACCTTGCCGTGGCTACTTGGCATGCACCCAGAAAAAGAAGGTCGCCTTGCCGTGGCTGCTGGCCATGCATGAATTGGCCAAATTATGCGCTAAGTATCTTCCTTTTATCCTATTTTCTACAGCAGTAATGCAATTCAAATTTCATTTATTTCATGTTTACATGCTATAGCGTTACAGAGTGTAACTTTGTTAGTTATATATTTGGATGGCTACTCTTAGTATGCACCTGTTCACACCCATTTTCTTTTCGGAAGTGATGGTCAGTCTTTTGTTATTTATGAAGGGGTTCCTCCATCATTTACATTACATTTATCTATGGATTCCCTGTATATTCTCATATTTAGAATCCCCATATAACGAGTATTAATCCCATTTACAGACATCTTGTCATTTCTCCGTTATATTGCTGTATTATCTATGTAGGAATAATATCCTCTAATACATTTCATTTCTTCATCATTATTTTAGAAACAACTGAGCTGTCGAATCCTAACAATGGAATTAGTGAGATCCCGGAGATCCAAGAATCCGTAAGTATCATAGAGGGGGATGCGTGTGTGTCATCAGATCATGGGGTGTGAATGACTCGTCCAGTATTATCCCCCATACAACCATGGGACGTCTCTATTCTAAGTGTAGATGACCCTATGGTGTTAATTGCATGTGAATTACAGGGAATCTGTCACCAGGTTTATGCTATTTGGTCTGAGAGAAGCATGATGCAGGGACAGAGACCCAGATTCCATGTGTTGATTACTTTAGTCGGTGGAGCAGTTGTGATAAAATCACTATTTTTTTCTGCTGCAGAGCTCTGAATGCTGAGTCTTGTATAACCCCGCCCACACCATTGATTGGCAGCTTTCTGTGTATACTGTGCATAGGCAGAAAGCTGCTAATCAGTGGTGGAGGCAGGGGTACAGAGCAATAGGACTACCTGGCTAGCCAGATAGTCTTCTAGTGATAATCTACTGATTTTATTGAAACAGCCACACACAGCCTAGTAAGTAACACATCACTGGAATCAGGGTCTCTGCCCCTACATCATGGTGCTTTCAGAATACATAGCAAACACCTTGTGACAGATTACCTGTAAGTCCTCCTCTGTGTGATCTCCCACATTATCCAGAATGTTATAGTAATGTATGATGACCGTTGCAGGGCGGCTCCAGGATTTCGTGGGCCCTGGGCGAAAGAGTCTCAGTGGCCCCTTTAACACATACCACGATTCATGATGCACAGATACCGCAGATAAGTATATATATATATATATATATATATATATATATATATATATATATAGTACAAGCCCGAAGATTTCACTTCTTACATTACATGAGCGATATCTATTGTAAATTCCACAATAACTCAGAAAGCGGCGAATCCTCACAGCTCACAGTGCAGACCGGACAGTAATGTCCTCCACACAGTATAATGGCACCACATAGTACTCTATACCGTATTATGAGCTCCATATATTGCTCCATATAGAATAATGGACCCAATAAAATGCTCCACGCAGGCTGTGCCCCCACATAATGCCCCATGCAGGCTGTGCCCCCCCACATAATGGCCCATGCAGGATGTCACCCCCCATATAATTCCCCATGCAGGATGTCCCCTCCACATAATGCCCCATGCAGGATGTCCCACCCCACATAATGCCCCATGCAGGATGTCCCCCACACATAATGCCCCATGCAGGATATCCCCCCCACATAATGCCCCATGCAGGATGTCACCCCCCATATAATTCCCCATGCAGGATGTCCCCCCCCACATATGGGCCCATACAGGATGTCACCCCCCATATAATGCCCCATGCAGGATGTCACCCCCCCATATAATGCCCCATGCAGGATGTCCCCCCAACACATACTGCCCCATGTAGGATGTCACCTCTCACCCCATATATTGCCCCATGCAGGATGTCACCTCTCACCCCATATAATGCCCCATGCATGATGTCACTTCTCCCCCCATATAATACCCCATGCAGGATGTCACTCCCCCCACATAATGCCCCATGCAGGATGTCACCCCCCATATAATGCCCCATGCAGAATGTCACCTCTCACCCCATATAAAGCCTTATGCTGGATGTCACTTCCCCCCCCATATAATGACCCATGCAGGATGTCACTTCTCCCCCTCATATAATACCCCATGAGGATGTCAACCCCCTATATAATGGCCCATGCAGGATGTCACCCCCCATATAATTCCCCATGCAGGATGTCCCCTCCACATAATGCCCCATGCATGATGTCCCACCCCACATAATGCCCCATGCAGGATGTCCCCCACACATAATGCCCCATGCAGGATATCCCCCCCACATAATGCCCCATGCAGGATGTCACCCCCCCATATAATTCCCCATGCAGGATATCCCCCCCACATAATGCTCCATGCAGGATGTCCCACCCCACATAATGGCCCATACAGGATGTCACCCCCCATATAATGCCCCATGCAGGATGTCACTCCCCCATATAATGCCCCATGCAGGATGTCCCCCCAACACATACTGCCCCATGTAGGATGTCACCTCTCACCCCATATATTGCCCCATGCAGGATGTCACCTCTCACCCCATATAATGCCCCATGCAGGATGTCACTTCTCCTCCCATATAATACCCCATGCAGGATGTCACTCCCCCATATAATGCCCCATGCAGGATGTCACCCCCCATGTAATGCCCCATGTAGAATGTCACCTCTCACCCCATATAAAGCCCTATGCTGGATGTCACTCCCCCCCCATATAATGACCCATGCAGGATGTCACTTCTCCCCTCATATAATACCCCATGCAGGATGTCACCCCCCTATATAATGCCCCATGCAGGATGTCACTTCTCCCCCTATATAATGCCCCATACCTCCATACATAAAAAAAAAAAATCAAATGCTCACCTCACTGCTCACCAGCTGTGGAGAGGTAAGTATTGTGCCGGCCGTGGTCCAGGGCAAGCATTGGGGGGGGGGGAGCAAGGCCCACTAGCTGGCACTGGCACCACTCTCCTCTGCTCACCGGTCCCATAGCACGCCAGGGTGCCCGACAGCAAGTGGGCCCCTCGCCTACTCAGGGCCCCGGCACTTGCCTGGGTGTGCAGGGTGCTAGCGCCAGGTCTGCCCAGCATCCGGTTTGTATCCTCCCAACATCATATCAGTGTAAATCATCTGGGACATAATATGGGGGGAGAAGTTTTTGCATCTGTAACTTTTTTCCTGCATCTTCGATAAATCAGTATTATTTCTTATTCTTTTATAGAGCGTGATGGATTCATTGGTTCCGGCGAGAAAGCCGCATATGAGCGACTATGAAACTTCCAAACTCATCAGCAGTGGAAATTTTGGGTGAGATTTCTGTTGCCATAATCCACATTTCTCAGGGTTCCCTATGACAATGCTTCTGCCCCTGCACTCTGCCATTCAGTGTTATCATAGGGAAATTATATGATCTGTAGCAAATCAAACTGTAAGGAAAGCGATTTAAATAATATAATTACATATAATATAATATATAATAATATAATATTATTACATTCGCCTGTGCTAGACCCTCATCTGTTCTTATGCTGCCTCCTCCACCTGAGCTTTTCTGCTCTCCACTCTGATCTTTGTTTTGATGGGGGGGCTCCATTATGAAGCTGATCAGAGAAGTTGGCTACAAATGGTCACATGAAGGGTGACACTATATTGACGTCAATGACATCTACACCCTCCACCATGACCATGTGGGCCCAATCACTGGCCTCAGCAGCAGAAGAGAGCCCTGGAGCACATTCATTTTGGACCAATTTTATTTGCACTAAATTGTATTTGGTCAGTTATAGCGAATCTGCCCAAAGAGAATTTCGATAGATTCTCGTATCTATAATGTGACCTGGGTGATGGCTCCGGCAGAAGTGGCATTGTGGAGACCTCCAATAGGTGATCTATGTAGTGCTATTTTATGTATTTCTAGATGTGGATTTATAGTGGCGGCCAGACTTCTAGTATTAAACATATGCAAATTGTCTCTTCAGAGAGGAAGCAAACTAGAACTCCACCTATAGGAAGTAGCAATCCTAAAAGTCAATATCGACCCTTTAACAAGCCTTGTCACATGACTTAGGATAATAGCCAAAACCAAAATCTCAATTTGCAGGAACTGTGTTCTGGGGTACTGCCCCTCTTCAGTGCAAAGTGTGAGATATGGTTTGACTGGGTGAGAGGTGTCTGACCGGTATCCAAGGTGTTGACGTTTCTCCTTGCAGACATGAGGAGACTTTTAAGCCGCAATGCTCTTCTGGGAAATAGGATTGCTACTTCCTATAGGTGGCACTAGGGTGCTAGTTCTCTTCCTCTCTGAAAAGAGACAATTTGCATATTTCCCAGAAGAGCATTGCAGCTTAAAAGTCTCCTCACCTTGACATGCTTAACATGGCTTTTTCCGCAAGGAGAAACGTTACCGCTTGGATCCCGGTCAGATGCCTCTCACCCAGCCAAACCATATCTCACACTTTGCACTGATGAGTGCTTGTACCCCAAAACATAGTGTCCGAAAATTGAGATTTTGGTTATGGCTATTATTCCATGTCATGTGATAAGGCTCATTAAAGGGTCGATATTGACTTTTAGGATTACTACTTCCTATAAGGGGCACTAGAGTTCTAGTTCTCTTCCTCTCTGAAGAGACAATTTGCATATTTCCCAGAGGATCATTGAGGCTTAAAAGTCTCCTCACCTTGACAAGCTTAACATGTCACTCTCCGCAAGGAGAAATGTTACCCCTTGGACACCAGTATTAAACATATAATGATTTCTATAGATAAGGATTTATTATAACCGATGGATTCTCCTTCTCTCCAGGGCCGTCTACTTAGTGCATCATAAAGACTCACACCAGACCTTTGCTATGAAGAAAATGGCTAAGCGGAACCTAAATACTGCACAGAGATTGGAATGGGCCTTTCTGGAGAGGGACATCTTAACATTTGCTGATTGTCCCTTTGTGGTCTCCATGCTCTGCTCCTTTCCAACTAGATCTCACCTGTGTATGGTCATGGAGTATGTAGGAGGTAAGACACATCTATTGTATTATATTCAGCCCATGTCTGCTTTCATCTTATCACTGCTCATATCATTAGGACATTGTTGGTTACATCCCCACAGAGCATTTACTATAGGTTATCTATTACCAAGATGCTCGTAAATTCATTGATCTTGGTGCAGGGGCGCTATGGGACTCATCAGTCGGAGGGGGTCTGTCGACGCTCGGCAGTGGGCAGCATCCCTCCACCTGTCATCACAATTTCAGCGGTATTTGCTTCTTCAAGGAGGTGGGGCTGGTGGGGGCAAAAATACTGAGTAGGTGGCTAGTAGGGGCCAAAATACTGAAAGGGGGCCGTATGACTAGATATGGGGGGACTGTGAATGCTGAGTGGAGGTCATCATATTAAGTGGGGTGCTGTGGGGGTCCTCACTCTGTATGGAGGCCCCCATTCTGTGTGGGGACATCATACTGAGTGGGGAGTTATGCGGACCATTATATTGTGTGAGGGACTGTGGGAACCATTATCCTGAGTGGGAGGGTTGCTGTGAGTGCCAGCACACCGAGTAGGGGGTTGTGGCTGGCCTCCTTCTAAGTGGTGGCCTCCTTAGGAGGATTCACTGTGGGGATACCATACTCATTGAGTGTGGGTGTGGGCATTTTTGGGAGCATCATACTCTAAAATGGCCATAAAAGTTGTATTGCTGGTGAGAACACCAAGCTGCTTCAACAGGGATATAAATATATTTCTTTTTTATTTTTTAGGGTGGGGGGCAATTACAACTTTTGATATGGGGTCTTGTGATTTCTATGTGCGCCACTATCTGTGTGATCTCCCCAGGATGTTTCCGCTCACTGCTCATTATACATCATGGTTATCTGCTCGTGGTATATCATGGTTATCTTCTGTATAAACCCCTCACCGGTCATATTTCCTTTCTTCTATAGGTGGAGACTGTGGGACCCTTCTAAGCACCAGGGGTCCTTTCTCTGTCCCCATGGCCCGCTTGTACTTTGCAGAGGCGGTACTTGCTGTGGAATACCTGCATAGTTACGGTGTGGTGCACAGAGACCTGAAGCCGGAAAAGTAAGTGCCCCCGTAGTATAATAAAGTGGGGAAAGTTGTCATTTATTATCATTCAGTCTGTGAGGCTAAAACCATCTTCTCTTTTGCAGCCTCCTGATTACATCTACTGGACATATTAAAGTTACCGATTTTGGGATTTCTAAAGTTGGTCTAATGATACCGAAAACCAACACCTACAAGGAATTAGCAGTGGACATCTCCAGAGAGTTCCAGGACCGTGAGGTCAGCATCACCTACAAGAACTTAGCTTGTTATTTGCAAATCTCATCACACTATTGTCTCTTCTCTACGTTCTTCCTTTCTAGAGAACTTTTCCACTAATATTTTATCTTCTGCATTGTGTTTTAACGATGATATCTTGTCATAATAATTGTTTCATCGATTCTCATCACTATGTTCTGTTGGTTTCCAGTTCTGTGGCACCCCATGTTACATAGCCCCAGAGATCATCCTGAAAGAAGGCTATGGAAGACCTGTTGACTGGTGGTCATTGGGGATCATCCTGTATAAATTTCTGCTGGGATGTGTACCATTTGATGCTGATTCCCTCACTGAGCTTTATAAAAGGGTTGTCATTGGTGAGTAGAATAATCCGATCATTGCGTTGATTGGTTACATTTGTTTAGTTATTTCCTTTGCTTTATGTTACAGTCCAGTAAAGAGGTTTTATTTTCTGTAATTTTCTATGTAACAGGAGAACTAATTTGGAATTGTGATCGCGCTCCACCCCTGGATGCTCAGAATCTCATCACTGAGCTGCTCAGAAGAAATCCTGTGCGTAGACTTGGGACAGGTAACAGATATACTAGTATTAATATTCCCTTATTAGACCAAGGACATATCGCTCATGTCCATGAAGATCAGCATTTCTCTATCAGCTCATCTACTGTATTTCTAGTTCTCCACACTAAGACTTTCAGTTTATTTCCTTCATGTCGGCTCAGTTTTGTCATTAGTTCAGATTGCGATAAACTGTTCAGATATGGAGCCATCCCTGACTATGTCCGCATCACTTTTGTTTTTCTTTTTCTAGGAGGAGCATTTGAGATCAAGGTTCATCCATTCCTGAGTGACTTGGACTTTGACAACATTCTGAGCCAGGAGCTGGAGTATGTTCCTCAGCTTGTTTCAGACGCAGACACCAGCTTATTTATCAGTAAGTAGAAGGAGACGTCATCTAGACTACGCGACTGTTTGTCTCATCTTCCCTAATATGTGATCATCTGTTCCCATTAATATTAGTGATAAATAGTGACTGTGTTATACTGACAACCTCTAATAATACTTCATTACCCATTTCTTGTAGATCATTCTGATATAAACAAACATCTGGTCTCAAAGGATGAGGAAGGCACAAGTGAGAACAATGAGAGCCTTGACTTCCAAAATTTTACGTCATCTTCTGAAAAGCTTTGTAAAGTAAGTATGTGATTAATAAATCCAAAATATGTAAAAAAAAAATTAAAAAAACTCTAAAAGTACATAAAAAAAATATTTTATATCTTATTTTTATCCGTATTTAGCTCTGTACCATCGCTACCAGGATGGTGAACAATGAGGATCCCAATGCCCCTCCAGAGTATACACAAGAAACCAACACAAACATCTCAGAAATGTGAGTAGATTAGAAAGGGTCATTACTGGGAGTTCCAGGCTGATCTATGTACACAACACCAAATATAGGACATAAATAACAGAATATCAAATGCAGCATTCACCGCTTCATGGTTAACAGTCATTGTACTTTTGGCTTCAGAAAATGCAGAAGATAACAGCCCATAATTGTGGCATGTCATGCATTTTTAGCACTGCCTACTCTGTAGGAGAGCTGTAGTATTACTTGCCAGACATTCTTGGTAGTTGTGTTCTGATCCATGGAAGGTAGTTTGGAGCAGAAAACCTTCCCCACTATGACAGTCATATGTCCTATTAGGCCTTATAGTCAGTGTTCTTATAGTGAGACAACCCATTTTATACTGTGTTTACTTACGATTTACATGTTTTTCTTCTTCAAACAGGCAGAAAGAATCTGTTCCTGTATGTAATACAGACGATGCTGTTACCATCTTGCCACCCTCGTCCCCATTGCCAGGTATGTACATGTCTACAGCACCAACAATGTGAATGTTGACTTCAAGGCTCAAATATTTCCACATGGTTTTTCTGGTCTACTATGTTATCCATGTTTCATGGATCTCAGCTATGTTGACCATGGGTTCGTACTGTATCCCTATTTCCCTAATTTTGTACAGGAGTTTTTTTTCATGTATTCTGTTTATTACGTTGCATCATCTTTTAACCTAGTGAGATATAGCGACTGTGTTATGCTGACACCCTCTAACAATCCTTCCTTACCTATGTCTTGTAGATCACTCTAATGAAAACAACCATCTGATCTCAGAGGATAAGGAGGGCACAAGTGAGGACGATGAGAACTTTATCTTCCGAATTTTTGCATCATCATCTTCTGAGAGGCTTTCTAAAGTAAGTATGTGATCGATAAATCCAAAATATATACAAAAAAGGATCTACAAAATTAAAAAGTATATATATTTAATAACTTATTGTTATCCACATTTAGCACTCTACCACCACTAACGGGATGGTGAACAACGAGGATCCCAAGGCCCCTCCAGAGTGTACACCAGAATCCAACACAAACATCTCAGAAATGTGAGTAGATTATGGGGTCATTACTGGGAGCTCCAGGCTGATATATGTGCACAACATCAAATATAGGACATAAATACCATAATATCAAATGCAGCATCCACCGCCCCATGGTTATGGGTCATTGTGCTTTCAGCTTTCGGAATTGTTGGAGATAACAGCCCATAATTGTGGCCGGTCATGCACTTTTAGTGCTGCCCTCACTGTAGGAGAGATGTAGTATGAAATGCCGGCCATTCTTGGTAGTTGTTTTCCTCTCAGCTCTCTATAAAAGGTAGTCTTGAGCAGAAGACCTTCCCCACTATGACAGTCATATGTCCTACTAGGCCTTATAGTCGGTGTTCTTCTAGTGAGACAACCCCTTTTATACGGAGTTTACTTGAGATTTACATGTTTTTCTTCTTCAAACAGGCAGAAAGTATCTGTTCCTGTATGTAATACAGACGATGCTGTTACCATCTTGCCACCCTCGTCCCCATTGCCAGGTATGTACATGTCTACAGCACCAGCAATGTGAATGTTGACTTCAAGGCTCAAATATTCCCACATGGTTTTATACAATACTATAGGTCTCTTATGTTATCCATATTATGACAAAGCAGATCCTATAAGAAGATATTGTTATTGATTTTTTTTTTTAATTTTTCATCAGAATTTCCATCTCATGAAGAAAGAAAATCGGCAATAAATCTGAGTATGGAGCAACAAAACTCAGAAAATGGAAAAAATGGGAAAAAGAGACGAGGTAAGTGTGAGAATCAACTCCATGTTGTGTGATGTCAGTGAGAATAATTCATGTGGAGTAGATGTCATCTGTCAGTGATGGGATTGTCACATGTATGATTGCTGACAATGACCCCTGACCTCTGTATGATAATATTCCTCTGCCGTCCGGCCACAGTGACTGCACAGCATTATCATGTAATATGGAGTCCCATCACTTACATTATATTTATTTCTCTTCTCATAGGTTCCATCTTCCGCCGGATCTTATCATCCTGCCGGCGTGGATTATCCAGGGCTTCTCGCGCATTTGCATGCTGTCACTGTTGCCCTAAAACCATCTAAAAGACGGGACACCTAAGCATCCAGCGCCCTGAAGTCCAGCAGATCCACCATCACTGCTGGAGCTGTATAGAAGGACCTTCACCATCTACCTGTGGCCTTCTGACTGGTCAACCTGGACAAGTTTCAGTAACGCCTCTGTCATCGGGCTCCGCGGTATTCATACTGCTCGTCTGACTTGTCATTTACTGATCACCTGGTATCTGACCTCGGCTATCTTCCTGACTTTGATTTAGTCTATTGATAATGTTCACGATTTTATTCATCCCATTATTAATTAAAAAAAAGTAAAATCTGTTACTGTTGCTCTGATTCCTTTTTGTCTTGAATTCACAAATACTTGTAACTCACTAATTGCTCCTCTTCTCACTAAATGTATTTCTCATTATCCTTAATGCAGCAGTCAGTCTCATATTTCTGTCCAGCAGTTACACTGGTGCCTCCACCCTGTACCAGTCATTACACTCATCCACAAACCTCTCCACACTGCTGCACAGTCCTGCATCTCTACCATATCTACACTCCAATGAGATAAGATTAACATCCTCCATAATCAGGACCTCCCACTCTCATGTCCAAGACATTTTCTCTGCTGCACCAGCTCTCAGGAGTGCACTACTGCAGGCAATCATGTTCATTCCCACTATCAGAGATTTTAAGTGTGCAGTAGAAACAGATTATTTGTGGCAGGACTATCAAATCACCTCACTATTCTAAGTTTTTCCTACAGCACTCAGTAGCACTTAATATTTGTACATATACAGATAATGGTTGGTGACTGGTTCATGCAGCCTTAATTCCACAAAGATAGAAATAAAAGGTCAACATGTTTCATACATCCAAACCATCCTTAATCATGGCAGAAAAACATAATTTTAAGTTCCCACTATGAATATTTGGTGAGATATCACAGCTGTGTATTTTCGCAGCACAAAGAACGCATCTTACAGATCAGCAAATCACAGTGTGCTGACGCTTAGTGTTGTAGTTTTGAACAACACCATTCATTTTATCATATAATGTGTTGAAAAATGAGAAAAAAAGCCAGGTTCCTTCATTTTACAGTGTGTATTGTGTTGTAGAAACAAACTGACAAAATGATTCAGAGTCAGTAGTACGATTACTGTGATACCAAACTTATAAGGTTTATATATATATATATATATATATATATATATATATATATAGTGTTTAGCATAAATCAGTACACCCAAATAGATTTGTCAGCAAACCTGTAGTTTCCTTTCAGAATCATCATTTTATATGGGATACCATACTACAAAATACTCTCGCAAATTTGAGCCATTGGATGCAAACAAGATTTGGTATTTTGCAGACCCCAAAAAAGTAATTTTCTTAACAAACTCATTCAAGATCATGTTTCAAAAATGAGAACATCCCAGTAACAGTCTTAAGAGAAAAGCTAAGTTTAGACAACAAAATTCTAATTAACAAGAACTGAACCACAGGTAAGTGTAATTATTCATTAAACAGATGTCCAGCAGACAGGTGTCTGTAAAAGGAAGTTACTTAATAAAGAAAACTCCTTCCCATTTCATGCTATCAGCAATGGCACCACATAGAAGGGAAATGTCACAAAACCTGAGAAAGAAAATAATTTCTTTGCAATAAATGTGAAGTCTACAAGAAGATCAGCAAAACTTTACTTATCAGTCAGAATACTGTAGCAAAAGTGATGCAAAACTATAACAAAGATGGAACTGCAACCATCTTACAGAGACGTCCAGGCCGACTATGGAAGTTAACACCTAAACAAAAGCGTCCTCTGATGAGAAGGGTAAGTGGCACCACATAGAAGAGAAATGTCACAAGACATTTCTGAGAAAGAAAATAATTTCTTTACAAAAAATGTGAAGTCTACAAGAAGATCAGCAAAGCTTTTCTTATCAGTCAGATGGAAGTTAACATCTAAACAAAAGCATCTTCTGATGAGAAGAAAATCGACAGGCAAATTCATTGCTATTAGCTGAAGAAGTAGAAAGCCAAACTAGGGTGAGTGTTTTCCATGACACGACACGGTGTACACTGCAAATGAATGGCATTCATGAGTGTCCTCCACAAAGGAAGCCTCTCTCCCTTAAAGCCCATGAACAATAAAAGTCCGTCTACAATTTGCCAGGGTCCATGCTTAAAACTATGAGGACTACTGGGACTCTATACTGTGTATGTGCATCTTATGTGTATGTCCGTATTTTATGTTTGTGTGCACTATGTATATGCATACGTTAAAATGTGTATAGAGTATTAGCATGTGCAAATTTTATATGTGTGCCTAATATAAATATACATGGAAATGTATATGTAGGTGGTGCCTGATGGAGGGTGGGGGGCCCAGATCAGAAGTCCTGATTAAGGGCCCTTCACTGTCATTGTCTGCCCCTTATATAAACAGTAAAATCCTCTTTAATAACTGGACTTCCATTGGGGTGGACTTCTCATAGATGGCCAGTAGGCATACTATATTGTGAATCTGGGCATCTCTCACAGAAAATCTGATCTGGATATGAGGGTGGTCTTCTATAAGCGGTGATGTTTTGGAGAGATTTAGGGAAAAGTCCCAATTCTTATCCATCGATCTGGTAATTTGAGTAAAATATTTGTGTTGATAACTGATCACAAAGTCACAAAATATGTAAGATTTGGCATAACCTGGCTCATTTTTCAAAAAGTTATGCTCAATTTTTTTAGCACCAAGTTTTGTTGCTTTTTTGTAGACTTACACTAACTTAGTATATTGTGTGAGAATTAAATGAATTATGAATTAGTTGGCGCATTTTACCACACTCTGGGGGTCCCTGACAGGCCTTCTTTACCGGCCCTGTAGTGATGCCAATGTAAACTTCCAAGTGACCGCGCAGTCAATCACTGTCACGAATGCAGGACAACCTATGATTAGCTAATTTTTGGGAAATCTTTATAACAAAAGGGGATTGAAAATATTTACAATTATTTTAAAAGCATTAAAAAAAACAGACCCAATACTTATAATTAGTTTGTTGAAAGTAGTCTAATTAAAGGGAGCTGAAAGGATTAGAGATTATGAACCCGATTCACCAGTGTTTTGCCAGAAAACTGGCATAAAGCTCTTGAAAAGTTGCAAAGTTTTGTGACTTTTCCCATTTTCACATAATTTTAACTTCTTTAAAGCCCAAGACGTACTGATACGTATCTGCGCCCTGGGACTTAAGAGCCTGATACGTATTAGTACATCTTTGTGATCGCGCCCGCACACAGGCTGTGCGGGCGTGATCGCCGCCGGGTGTCAACTGATTGTCACAGCTGACACCCGGTGCTATGTGCTGGGAGAGGTCCCGCACATTAACCCCCGCAATGCTGCAATCGAAGTCGTTCGCAGCATTGCGGGGGCAAGGGGAGGTGATCGGGATAGTCACCTCTCCTGCCGGCGTCCAGCAATGTGTGCCGCGGCTTCCCGGATGTTGCTGACGCGCCCCTGGGCCTGAGTCGCGCAGCGTTGCGCACGCGGGAGCCTACCCGGAGCCGGATCTGATAGGGGTAGTAGTCTCGTGGCGGTGACCCGGTCCGTGCCCAGGGAGTCAAGCTGAGTGGCAGAGTTTAGCAGAAGATGGTACGGTGTTCGACTACGCCACCCGTTGAATGCGGCTATGAGGCCGACGCTGCAGGGCAGACCGCTGAGGCCGGTGGTACGATTGTGCAGCGTAGATGGTATAACCCCCAACGGGAGGGGTATGGCCTCAGGGCAGCCGACGTGTTTGAAGGGGGTAGCAGAATAGCATGCAGGTAGCAGGAACCACTCAGAGACGGTGCGGTGTAGTTCAGGGTCTTTACTGGTGACAAAGGTAGATCCTCCTGGAGTACTGGCTAGCGATCGGGGCCTGGTCAGTCCGTGAGCAAATGGGATCTCCCCTGGCCAGGCGGAGTTGTAGGCCTCCCCAACTAATTGTACTCTTCTGGCTACCTTTCTAGAGGCAGGTAAAAGTAGCCCACGTCCCTGAGTGTACCGTGTGGTGCTCACCCGTATGGCCGGTGACTCGGGGCCTTCTGGTAGCTTCCGCTTCACGACGGCGGTGCTGGTCCCTTGCGTGTGACCGTGCCTTTGGGTTTCTTGGCCAGAGGACCTGAAATCCCCTGCCGGTCGGTTTCTGCTGCTGGGTAAGGATTAGTCCCCACAGCCTCGGACTCCGGGTCCGGTGAGAACTCTTCAATCAGGGCGAGCTCTACAGCTTCCAGCCCCTGACTCCTTTTAGCACTGCTCCCACTGAGCTCCTGATCTTTCTTTCCTATAGCTGCTCCTCTCCAGACCAGACTATGTCTCTGCCTGGGACTCTTCTTCTCCTCTTTTTCTCTCTTCTCTCTAACCCTGCCTCAGCCCCAGTTTTATATAGGGGAAGTTCTTCCCCTCCCAGGACTGGGCAGGAGGTGTGGCATGCATAGGATTCCTGACCAGGAGACCTCCCACCTGCTCTCAGACGTAATATTGCTATTACTGTGGAAACCAGACCCCTGGGGTGCCACATTCCCCCCTAGTGAAATTTAGTACTCCGGGACTAAACATACTTTTGTAAACATAACAAGTTATAAACAGACACAGTACAATAAAGAAAAACACATTAGGATGGTCACGGGGTGTCCGCAACCGGGTGAAGTTTTTGAAGGAAACAAGGGTGTCCATTTCACCAAGGAACAGGGAGCCGTAACCAGGTAGGGGTCTGTCCTGCCCCGAGTCTTTAACAGTCTTTAGTCCATTCCTGGGTTACGCTCCAAACATATGTACAAAGGATTCCGGATAATCCCTAAACGACACCTAAAAAAATAACTAAAAATACACAATTATTTACAAGCAACAATAAACAGGTAAATACAAATAAAGCAGTCTAAACACTTAGATCCTCCAACGTACGGGCAACTGGCCTCTAGTGGCTCTAGTGGACCTACGGAGCTGACTGACTGGTCCTGAGCTACAGGGTGTAGGGGCTGTCAAAGGTAAACTGGGCAGCTGTCTACGGGCTCTTTGGCTCACTAGGGGTACGGCAGGCTCACTATAAGCAGAGGGTTGATCCTCCTGGTCTGCTTGTGTGGGGTCTTCTGCCTCCTGGACCGGCTGCTCTTCCAGCTCTACCTGTTTCTCCGTAGGCACTTGGGATGCTGGTTGGAGGAAGGTGAGGACGGGTACCACAACAGCGCCATTGACTTGAGTCCAAGACCGAGGGAAGTCTCCGAGCACAGTACTGACCATATCTTCCCTTTCCTCTGCGGGTCGAGGGTCTTCTTGTTCTTCTTCAGGGTTCCGCAGCTGTTCGGGACACTTCTTCAAGTGATCTCGGGATACAATGGCTGTGGTTTCTCCTCCATCCTTACTGCTTGTGCAGACTTTCGGGTTCTCATGGTTTGAGGGCAGTACGGTGTACGGGTCCTTCTCCCACTGGTCGTCCAACTTGTGGAGCCGTCTCTTCCTCTTCAAGACCTGCTCTCCAGGTACCAGGGGAACAGCGGGAGCATACTGGTTGTAAGTCTTCTCCTGTCTTTCTCTAGCTTGACAGAGACTTCGCTCCACGCTCTCCTGTACTTTCCGGTACTGCTGCTGCCTCTCTGTGTCCCAGTCTGCTTCTGGTGAAGTGTCCTCGGGTGTCACGACTCCCATATCCAGGTCAACAGGCAGCTTACCAGGTCTTGCTCTCATTAGGTAAGCCGGGGTACAGTTGGTAGAACCTACAGGGATGTGGTTGTATAGGTCCACCAGATCAGGCAGTTTCTCAGGCCACAGACTGCGTTCTTCCAGGGGCAATGTTTTCAAAAGGTCTATCACCACCTGGTTCATTTTCTCGCAGAGTCCATTGGTTTGGGGATGATAGGGTGTTGTTCTTATCTTCTGGCAGCCATACAGAGTGCAGAACTCCTGGAAGACCTCCGCTTCAAAGGCAGGTCCCTGGTCCATCAGCACCTGCTCTGGGTATCCGTGTGGACGGCAGAAGTGCTGCTGGAAGGCTCTAGCTGCTGTTTGAGCCGTTAAGTCCTTGACGGGGACGACAACCAAGAACCGGGAGTAGTGATCCACGATGGTTAACGCATAGACGTAGCCACTTCTGCTGGGGGTCAGTTTTACATGATCCAAGGCTACCAGTTCCAACGGCTGCTTGGTGACGATGGACTGCAGGGGAGTCTTCTGGCTAGCACGGTCCTTCCTTCTTAGGTTGCATGGGCCACAGTCTCTGCACCACCTCTCGATGGTTCCTCTCATGCCTACCCAGTGGAACCGCCCGCGCAGCAGGAACTCCAGCTTCTTCCATCCGTAATGCCCAGCTCCGTTGTGGTATGCCTCCAGTACCATAGCCGCGTCTCTTCTTGGCACCACTACTTGCCAGATCAGTTCATGCGTCCGGGAGTTAACCATTCTGCGGCACAACTTCCCCTTGTAAAGGAACAGTCGACTCTTCTCAACCCACAGTTGCTTGGCCTCCTCCGGAGCATCTGGGTCAAGGCGGGCATCTGGCTGAGTCAGCATCTCCTTCACCAGTCGGACGGCGGGGTCACTGTCTAGCGTTTCCGCCCAGTTGTAATGAGGTAAGGGGTTGAACGTAGCAGATTGCTTACCCCTTACACGGTGGGAATACTGGATAGTCCCATGACGGTGGAACGCGGGGAGTTCAACTTCTTCCAGTTCCTCTGGATCTTCCCCTACGTCCGGTAGGTTTGGCATTCTGGACAAGGCATCCGCGTTGGTATTGGAGCGTCCTGCCCGGTATTTGATCGTGAACTCATAGTTGGACAGGCGGGCCATCCATCTCTGCTCCAGGGCACCGAGTCTTGCCGTATCCAGGTGTGTCAACGGGTTGTTATCCGTGTACACGGTGAACCGGGAAGAGGCAAGGTAGTGCCTAAAGCGTTCGGTGACTGCCCACACCACTGCCAGGAACTCTAGCTTGAATGAGCTGTAATTCTCAGGGTTTCTTTCGGTGGGTCGCAGTTTTCGGCTGGCGTAAGCAATTACCCGTTCTTTCCCCTGCTGAATCTGGGACAGTACGGCTCCTAGCCCGATGTTACTTGCGTCGGTGTAGAGGATAAAGGGCTGGCTGTAATCAGGGTACGCCAGGATTTCATCCCCCGTGAGGGCCATCTTCAGCTGGCGGAAGGACTCTTCTTCCGGCTTCTCCCATCTGAAGGGTGGCTTCTGGTTCTTGGCCTTCCTGGACTGGCCTATCAAGAGGTCCTGCATAGGAGCTGCCTTTTTGGTGAAACCGGGAATGAATCTTCGGTAGTAGCCTACCAACCCGAGGAACTGCCGCACTTCCTTTACGCTGGAGGGGCTTGGCCATTCCTTAATTGCGGTGATCTTATCAGGGTCGGGAGCCACTCCGTCAGCACTCACCACGTGTCCCAGGTACTGCACCTTTGGTTTCAGGAGGTGACACTTGGAGGGTTTCACCTTTAGGCCGTAGTTTGCCAGGGCTTCGAACACTTCTGCCAGGTGTTTCAGGTGGTCCTCGTAGGTCTTGGAGTAGACGATGACATCGTCCAGGTATAACAGGACCGTCTCGAAGTTTCGGTGTCCCAGACAGCATTCCATCAATCGTTGGAAGGTTCCTGGTGCGTTGCAGAGTCCGAACGGCATGCAGGTAAACTCACTAAGTCCCATCGGGGTGGTGAATGCGGTCTTCTCCCGGTCCGCCTCTGCTACAGGAACCTGCCAGTACCCGCTAGTGAGATCCAAAGTGGAGAAGAAGTTAGCAGATTTTAAAGCAGCCAAAGACTCCTCTATCCTTGGTAAGGGGTACGCATCTTTGTGTGTGATACGGTTGATTTTCCGGTAATCTACACACATTCTCATGGTGTTGTCCTTCTTTTTAACCAAGACTAGCGGAGCTGCCCAGGGGCTACAGCTATCCCTGATTACTCCAGCCTCCTTCATGTCTCTAAGCATCCCCTTGGCGTGTTGGTAGTGTGCAGGGGGTACGGGTCGGTATCTCTCCTTTATGGGAGGATGGTTTCCATGGGGATGTGGTGTTCTACCCCCTTTACTCGCCCGAAGTCTAACGGGTGTTTACTAAACACTCTCTCATACTCTTGAACCACCCGATAGACTCCCTGTTTCTGGTGTGAGGGAGTGGAGTCAGTCCCCAAATGTAGTTGCTGACACCAGTCCTCCATTGGTTTCTTAGAGCCGTTACCTTCCTCTGGGTGAGATGGAGGCAAGGGTTCCACTGACTGTACAGAATTTTGGTCGATGGTATACAATTTGGCTAGCGTGGCATACCGGGGCAGGTACACTTCCCTTTTCCCGATGTTTATTATGCGAACGGGCACCCTCCCATGGCGTACATCAACCACCCCCCGTGCTGTCAAAATGGTGGGCCTACTGTCTGAGTAGACGGGTTCTACCATTGCTTGGTAGTCTCTACCTCTTAGACCAATAGCTGCCCGGCACCAAATCATCATTTCACTTTTCTGGGGCATGGCAATAGGGAAAGGGTCACACATTCTCATGCTTCCTATCTCACCACCGGAGAGTTCCACCTGTTGCCGCCGCATCAGTGCCCGGATCTCTTTTTGGAGCACTCGCTGCTGGCCGGAGCTGGCGTTCTTGGCAACCTGCTGTAAAATGAAAATCACCTCTGCAAGACAATTTTCAATCACATTAGTTCCTAGAGTTATCTTTGGGTGACTCTCGCGCTTGTCAATGTCTACAATGATCAGTCCCTGTGCTGCCAGTTCGACTCTACCGATTTTAATGGTCATCTCTTAAAATCCGATCTGTGGCACGGGCTGACCATTGCTGGCAATGATACTCAAGTCGTCGTCAGGGTAGCGGGTTATATCCGAGTCATTCCAGTACTGCTTGAAGAGCACGTACGGGATGGTGGTGACCTGTGACCCGGTGTCAAGTAGGGCACTCATAGGAATGCCATCCAGTACCACAGGCAAGACTGGACGTCCTCCCACGTATTTGTCACGCCAGTTCGATGGGCCTGGTGATCTTATTCCTAGGGGTTGGCCCTCTACCCCAGGTTGTGCCAGTTTAAAGGACAGTACCTTGCCATATGTCCGGGTTGATTGCAGCGGCGGCAGATGGGTTGTCCGTCCTCGTTGTATCGGTCGCTGGGTCTTCCTCTGGCCGGTGGGGTCCTCCTTGGTCGACGCCACGGGATGTCCTCCGGTCCGGATGCCAGCTGGATCTTCCCTGGAGCAGAAACCTGTAAAGACTGCACAGTTCGGGTTAGCGCAGCAACGCTTTTAGCTAGCTCTTGGACCTGATGGTGCAGGTCTGGAGCCGGGTCATTGTTCAAAGCCTGCGCGTCAGCTCCCACAGGCCCTGCCGACAAGGGCGCCGCCTCCTGGTGGTAAGCGGTAGTAGGGCGCCTGTGGGTCACCACGCCACCCGGTGCCGGTTCTCAGAGCACCCGGATGGCTCTGTCCTTGAACTGTGCAAAGTCCAGATGAGGATCCTGTAAGGCCATTGCCCGCAACTGGGTTCGGTGGGCATTGCAATATAGTCCCTCTATAAATTGTTCGGTCAACAGCCTGTCCTCGTTTCCCACGCCGTCAGGGTCGGTCTGCTTAATGGCTCTCAGGGCCTCTTGTAGGTTTAGTGCATAGTCCCTTATATTCTCATGTGCTCGCTGTTTGCACCCGTAGAATCTAAGCTTAATCTAGGCTGAGGTGCGGGTATCAAAGGTGTCCTTCAGCCGGGTTAATATCCCTGCGACAGTCCTCCTCCCAGGTGGCCAGGACTTTACCTCCCTTTGGGCTGCCCCGGTTAGTTGGGCCACCAGGATGCTCACTTTTTGCTCTTCTGTGAGGGGGTACACCTGGAAGAGGCTATCCAGCTTTTCTCTAAAGTCATTCAGGGTATGTGACTCCCCTGAGTACTGGGGTAGCCAGGCTGCCCCCGGGATATAGGGCATAGTGAAAGGCATGACCGCAGCAGTGGTGGCGCTGGCGGTGGCTGCGGCAGTGAAGCTCTCCTCCGTATCCGACATCCTCCTCCCCCCTAGTGGACCGTGGCCTACCTTGCGATGATCCTCTTCCGTAGGCCGCGGCTCCGCAGTGGATCGTCGGGGTCGAGGACCTTCCGTCGCGCTCCTGTGACGTCGGCGTCTGCTGGGCTCCTTCCAGGGCCTTACGCAACGTCCGGACGTGAGGCGGGGCTTCAGTTCTCGCGGGCTTTTCGGAGTCCACGCCCCTCTTCTTCCCACGCGGCGTCTTCAAGATGGCGTCCAACGGCGGGAAAACTCCACGGATGGCGGGAAGAAGGCAGAACATGGCGCCGGATGGCGGGAAAACTTCACGGATGGCGGGAAGAAGGCAGAAGAAGGCGCCGGATGGCGGGAATCTTCACCACAGGTAAGTTTAAAAGTCTCTTTTTCAGGCACGCAGTACCCGGTGGTTGCGGGCACGAAATCCTGCCGACTACGCCAAAGTTGACGCGCCCCTGGGCCTGAGTCGCGCAGCGTTGCGCACGCGGGAGCCTACCCGGAGCCGGATCTGATAGGGGTAGTAGTCTCGTGGCGGTGACCCGGTCCGTGCCCAGGGAGTCAAGCTGAGTGGCAGAGTTTAGCAGAAGATGGTACGGTGTTCGACTACGCCACCCGTTGCATGCGGCTATGAGGCCGCCGCTGCAGGGCAGACCGCTGAGGCCGGTGGTACGATTGTGCAGCGTAGATGGTATAACCCCCAACGGGAGGGGTATGGCCTCAGGGCAGCCGACGTGTTTGAAGGGGGTAGCAGAATAGCATGCAGGTAGCAGGAACCACTCAGAGACGGTGCGGTGTAGTTCAGGGTCTTTACTGGTGACAAAGGTAGACCCTCCCGGAGTACTGGCTAGCGATCGGGGCCTGGTCAGTCCGTGAGCAAATGGGATCTCCCCTGGCCAGGCGGAGTTGTAGGCCTCCCCAACTAATTGTACTCTTCTGGCTACCTTGCTAGAGGCGGGTAAAAGTAGCCCACGTCCCTGAGTGTACCGTGTGGTGCTCACCCATATGGCCGGTGACTCGGGGCCTTCTGGTAGCTTCCGCTTCACGACGGCGGTGCTGGTCCCTTGCGTGTGACCGTGCCTTCGGGTTTCTTGGCCAGAGGGCCTGAAATCCCCTGCCGGTCGGTTTCTGCTGCTGGGTAAGGATTAGTCCCCACAGCCTCGGACTCCGGGTCCGGTGAGAACTCTTCAATCAGGGCGAGCTCTACAGCTTCCAGCCCCTGACTCCTTTTAGCACTGCTCCCACTGAGCTCCTGATCTTTCTTTCCTATAGCTGCTCCTCTCCAGACCAGACTATGTCTCTGCCTGGGACTCTTCTTCTCCTCTTTTTCTCTCTTCTCTCTAACCCTGCCTCAGCCCCAGTTTTATATAGGGGAAGTTCTTCCCCTCCCAGGACTGGGCAGGAGGTGTGGCATGCATAGGATTCCTGACCAGGAGACCTCCCACCTGCTCTCAGACGTAATATTGCTATTACTGTGGAAACCAGACTCCTGTGGTGCCACATTGCCATGATGACCCGATTCACTGAGGGGTGCAGTTTTAAGAATGGTGTCACTTTTGGGTATTTTCAGTCATAAAGACCCCTCAAAGTGACTTCAAATGTGATGCGGTCCCTAATAAAATGGTTTTGTAAATTTTGTTGGAAAAATGAGAAATCGCTGGTCAATTTTAACCCTTATAGCTCCCTAATAAAAATAAATTTGGGTTCCAAAATTGTGCTGATGTAAAGTAGACATATGGGAAATGTTATTTATTAACTTTTTTTGTGTGACATATCTCTCCGATTTAAGAGCATAAAAATTCAAATTTTGAAAATTGCGAAATTTTCAAAATTTTCGCCAAATATCTGTTTTTTTCACAAATAAACACAAGTGATATCGAAGAAATTTTACCACAATCATAAAGTACAATATGTCATGAAAAAATATTCTCAGAACCAGGGGGATCCGTGGAAGCGTTCCAGAGTAATTACCTCATAAAGTGAAAGTGGTCAGAATTGTAAAAATTGGCCTGGTCATTAACGTGCAAACCACTTTGGGTTGTAAAGGGGTTAAGGACTCTACCTGCATATACAGTCATGGCGGAAAGTGCTGGCACCCTTGAAATTGTTTCAGAAAATTACACATGTTTTATTACACGCATGTTTATTTCCTTTGTGTTTATTGGAACAACACAAAAAAAACTGAGAAAAAAAAGGCAAATTGGACATAATTTCACACAAAACTCCAAAAATGGGCCGGAATACATATATATATTTTTGATGGGACAACACTGAAGATGCGACACTTTGATACAATGTACAGTAGTCAGTGTACAGCTTGTTTAACTGTAAATTTGGTGTGCCTGCAAAATAACTCAACACACAGCCATTAATGTCTAAACCGCTGGCAACAAAAGTGAGTACACCCCTAAGTGTGTTCTCAGCTGATGTTATTTGTTGGTTTTTCTTTGCATCCCGAACAATTTTCTTGGCAGTTGTGGCTGAAATTTTTGTTGGTCTACCTGACTGTGGTTTGGTTTTTACAGAGCATCTGATTTTCCATTTGTTAATCACAGTTTGAACACTGCAGACTGGCATTATCAATTCCTGGGATATCTTTTTGTATCCCTTTCCTGTGTTATACTCTTTTTGCCTCCCTTTCCTGTGTTATACAGTTCAACTACCTTTTCCCGTAGATCCGTTGATAATTCTTTTGCTTTCCCCATCTCAAAATCCAGAAACGTCAGTAGCTAGATCCCAGAAACTCACTCAGCTTTATGCACACACACTGATTACAAGCAAACAGGTCATAGGTGAGGATGCTACCTTTAGTAGCCATTCAAACCCATTTGTGTCAAATTCTGTGCATGTTATCAGGCCAAAATCACCAGGGTATGTGAACTTTTTGATCAGGATTATTTGGATGTTTTTGGTTGTCATTAGTGATGAGCGAGCACTAAAATGCTCGAGTACTCGTTGCTCGGGTCGAGCAAATTGAAATACTCGGGTGCTCAACCCGAACAATGAGCCCAATATAAGTCTAGGGGAAACTTGAGCATTTTTCAGGTGGCTCCCCACGGCGGTCTGCAGAGGGCCTAAAAATTGCCCAAATCGATGGGAACTGTGCTCAAATGACATGTGAACAGCATGGGGAAGACCCCTGGAAGCATCTCTGACTCCCAGATCACTGCTGTCAACAACGTCGTCAGAGTATTACGCCACTTTTACGGCGTAAGGAACATCCTTTCCAGGGTGATGACTTGTATATAAGGCAAAATAAATAAACAAAAACAAAAATACTCCTACACACCTTGGGCTATGTTCACACGTAGCATTTTTGACACGTTTTTGCACTTTTGCATTGCTTTCAACCAAGACAAATGCATTCACCAGGAAATGTCATTTTAACATTTTACAACCTTATCTGGCCATGTGGTGTGTGACACATCATCAGACACATGCATACAGTGCTGAAAAGACATGGGAACAGCAAGGGGAAGACCTCTGGAAACATCTCTGACTCCCAGGTCACTGCCTAAATGTGTGCCCATCATAAGTGATCCTTGGCACATGCGAAGATGCCTCCTGCCATGCACCTGTCATTGCAGACTTGAAACAATCACCGTCCACTTCCTTGTCCCACTGCAGTGTTCAGTTGTCCCTACCCCATTCCTTGGAATGCAAGCACAAGAATGCCGGCAGCCACCCACCCACAGGCTGCAATACTATACTGCCAAATTTTTGACAGCTGCCTGCACTTGAAATGTGGCCTTTTAGGCTCGTGGAGGCGGAAGCTTTTCATAACCTCATGCCGGCGGCGGCCGGGTGTCCATACTCGGTCCCCAGCCGCCACTATATTTCCCGGTATCGCCTCCGCCTTCCACAAGCACGGGTCCCATAACATTACCCGTGCCCTCCCCAGTGCACTTACTGGGAAGGACCGCCTAACCACAAACACGTGGACAGGTGAATGTGGCCATGGACGGTATGGAGCCAGTCCACAACTTTTTTTTGCTAAGAGTTGTATTTAGCTCGGTGAAAGGACTGGCATAGAGGGAAACCGTATCTACCCTGCGTGTCATTTCTCCCAGAAAATCCTGTAATTGAGCTTGTTGCAGAAGCAATGGCAGCCCATCCAACATCAACTCGCACTTGTCAATGGTGCTTTGACACACACACATCTTTCTTTGCGCATTTAATTTCTTGAATACAGAGTTGGAAAATGGCCTGATCCGTAATGCGTTTTGAGAAATAACATGCATAAGCATGGCCGATCCGCATTAAAAAAGCAGCCATAGAGTGTCCGGGAACCTTCCCCCACACTTTTCTTAGCCAGGGCTGCTTTTCGGCAGGGTTGGACGGGCCCACCAGAGAACCGGAAGCTTCTCCGGCGGGCCCTGGCTTCTTCTTCAGGAGAGTTCATAGTGCCGAGGTGAGGCCATGATGATGATAGAAGCCATCATCTGCTTAGTTTTCTGTTACTTGGAATGCAATTGCAAGTATGCAGCCAGCCACCCACCCACAGGCCGCAACACTAAACTGACAGATTTCTGGGCAGCTCTTTGCACTTGAAATATGGCCTTTTAAGCTTGTGGAGGTGGAAGCTTTTCACAACCTCATGCAGGCGGCGGCCGGGTGTCCATACTCGGTCCCCAGCCGCCACTATTTTTCCCGGTATCGCCTTCGCCTTCCACAAGCACGGGTCCCACAACATTACCCATGCCCTACCCAGTGCACTTACTAAGAAGGACTGCCTAACCACAAACACGTGGACAGGTGAATGTGGCCAGGGACGGTACGGAGCCAGTCCACAACTTTTTTTGATAAGAGTTGTATTTAGCTCAGTGAAAGGACTGGCATAGAGGGAAACCGTATCTACCCTGCGTGTCATTTCTCCCAGGAAGTTCTCTAAAGCTGCTTGCACTTGAAATGTGGCCTGAACATTACTGCTGGTACTTTTCTGTGGGAATTTTCTTGCCTCCTACCAGCCTGGAATATTTCCAGCAAACTATGGTACAACACCATGGTATTAGCACTGCCCCCAGTACCAGTAGCAAAGCCACCCTCAATTTCCTTCTCTGGAATTTTATTTGGTAGACTGAGTGGCTGCCCAAATACATTTTCTCACAAAGGAGCTGATGATAGAGTGGCAGTAGGTTCAAGTTTCTCCAGCCTGTTAGATATTAGAGGGTGAACGGCAGCACATTGGATCAGTGGTTAGCACTGAAGTCTTGCAGCACTGGGATCCTGGGTTCAAATCCCAGCAAGGACAACATCTGCAAGAAATTTGTATGTTCTCCCCATGTTTGCGTGTGTTTCCTCCTCAGTAAAAATAGAGAGTCCTGGAATCTTCCCACACACTTTTCTTAGCCAGGACTGCTTCTCGGCAGGGTTGGACAGTCCCACCAGAGAATTCTCTGGTGTGCCTTGGCTTCTACCTCAGGAGAGTTCATGATAGCGCTAACTTTGCAGCTGCTATGGGGCTCTTGAGCGGGTGAGAAAGGTTAGCCCTCAGAAACAAATCCTCTGGTGGGCACAATGTTTTTCAATCTGAAACAGCTTCTCAGTGGGAGTTGTATTTCACCACAGCCATATTCTTTAGCTCTGTGAAAGGACTGGCATAGAGGGAAACCGTATCTACCCCGGTTGTCATTTCTCCGTCACCAGGTTCCGCCCATTGTAACACACGACCATGCCTGGCTGTATGTTCAGCGGTGAGAGCCACAGATCAAGCTGCTGTGTTACAGCTTTCAACAACTATGCAGCGCTGGGCGGTTTGTCAATTAAGCATTAAGCATGTTATCTTCAGCACAGCCTGTTGCTGTTTGGCCAAGGCAGTGCTGCAGTGCTGTCAGCTTGTGACTGATGTGGTCATTTCGGAGATGGAGGAGAAGGTGCATGAGCTGAACAATGTGATTACATTGAGGTTAAATTGGTGATGCTGTTTTTTGTACTAAAGAAAGATCCTATTGTTAACCTAATACCCCTTTGAAGAGACATAGAGGAGGGTCTCAGTAAAAAAAATGCTCCCATTATAAAGGAGCGGGTCTTCTATAGTGGTAATGCCCATGCTGTGACTGCAAGGGTGGCCAAAATTTTTGAAAAAAAACACTAACAATTTAAAGACACAAAGAGCATGGCCACAGTAACAAGGTACGACATGTTCCCATTAGAAAGGAGAGGGTCTGCTATACAGTTATAGGGTATGCAGTGAATCCAACGGCTGACAAATTTTAGGAAAAACCCCACTAAGAATTTAAGGACACACAGAGCAGGGCCACAATAACAAGGTACGACATGTTCCCATTAGAAAGTAGAGGGTCTGCTATACAGTTATAGGGTATGCAGTGAATCCAACGGCTGACAAATTTTAATGAAAAACCCCAATAAGAATTTAAAGACACACAGAGCAGGGCCACAGTAATAAGGTACGACATGCTCCCATTAGAAAGGAGAGGGTCTGCTATACAGTTATAGGGTATGCAGTGAGTCCAACGGCTGACCAATTTTAGGAAAAAACCCACTAAGAATTTAAAGACACATAGAGCAGGGCCACAGTAACGACAAATTCCCATTAGAAATGATAGGGTCGGCTATACTGTTATAGGGTATGCAGTGAGTCCAATGGCTGACAGATTTTAGGAAAATCCCCACTAAGAATTTAAAGACACACAGAGCAGGGCCACAGTAACAAGATATGACATGTTCCCATTAGAAAGGAGAGGGTCTGCTATACAGTTATAGGGTATGCAGTGAGTCTAACGGCTGACCAAGTTTAGGAAAAAACCCACTAAGAATTTAAAGACACATAGACCAGGCCACAGTAATGACAAATTCCCATTAGAAAGGAGAGAGTCTCCCGTAGTGTTGGACTATGCAGTGACTGCAAGGGCTGCCAAAAATTTGGAGGCACTTCAATGGCACTTGGAAGAGACGTGGAGGAGCGCATCATAAAAAATTTTTACCATTAGAAAGGAGCGGGCCTCCTATACTTGTAATGACATGCACTAAGTGTATGGGCTGACAAACATTTACTCCTGGGGGGTATACATGAACATACTGTATAAAAATTTTTTTTTACGGGCATCATAAAAATGTAGCGCCCCGAGGGCTCGGCCGCTACAGGGGTATTGCACCTCTGCCAGAGGTGTGATATTCCACTCCCGGGTAAGGATGGAGTATGGACCAGGGTTCAGTTAGCTGCATACAGCACACTCACCCCATTTCCGAGGGACAGCTCAACGGTGCTCCCATTAGACAGAAATGCAGGCACGACAGACCATGTCCCTGGCTGGAGTGGGGAGGGGGTAGGAATACCCAGTGATGTAGGAGCAGATAGGGGTTGGTTCCTGAGCGTAGATAGGAGCCCATTGGTTGCTGGTCATCTGGGCTCATGTTCTAGAGGGAGGTATAAAAGGTGGGCACCATCTTAGAACAGTGTTCAGTCAGAGAGAAGAAGTGACGGAGTGAAGGCCTCTGCAAGGGGCTCTGCTCCGTAGGCGGGCCTAGCCTCTGAGGCCCAGCCAGCACAGAGAGAAGAGAAGATCAGTGAGTGGAGTAAGAGAAGGAGTTCAGCCAGAGAGGGCTGACAGGGAGCTGTGGCTCAGTCTGGGCCCAGCTCCACGAGGCAGGCCTAGGGTGAAGGCCAGGAACAGAAAGGAACAAGAACAGAAAGGAACAAGAACAGAAAGGAACAGAAAAGAAAGAGAGAGAGAGAAACAGAAGGGCTCAGGAACAAGACGGCAGAAGGGACCCTAAGAACCCACGAGAATACAGGGTGAAGGGTCAGGCAGATTAAGGGTACCGGATCCCAAGTTGGTGGAGGAGAAACAGCCCTCAGCCAAAGACCGGAGGTCGTGATCATTTATTGGTGCAACACCTCATCAAACCTGCTAGGAAGGCACCATATAGGACAGCGGGGAACGGGAACCACGTTTACTCGCACAAGTCCGCGACAGCTGGACAAAAGTGGGTCACTGGTGAGGCAGGCCAGAGAATGGATTGAAGGGGGTCCTGTGCCATGCTCCTGAACTGCCTGGGGTTGACCGAGCCCCTCACCTGGTGGACGCAGCATGGCTCGGGCGGTCATTGCTGACAGAAGTGACCCGGAGTACATGAACTGTGAGTAAAAGACATTGGACTGCAGTACGTTGTCTGTGTACTCTTTCGCTCCTCCAGCACTAACGGCACTGGGATTCTCTGCACAATCACCCCCACCATCCACTACACTGCCCTGGGGCTGCACTCTTCCCGTGGGGAGTCACACTACCTCAGCTGCATACATCATCAGCCCCAGCGGTCTGTCTTGCAGCGGCGGTTCATAATAACCGCAATCCACGGACATCACTTAGGACTGCTAAAGGACTACCACTGGTCTGACCACCCTGAGCCACGGAACCGGGTCGCCACTACTACCCCCACCGTCTCCCTATTGCCTGGCTCCGAGTGCCCCACGGCCCAGGGGCGAGTCAAACACCCTTTAAAAAAATTATGTGGGTGTTGCATCATGGACCACGGTCACCCTGGTGATATGGTGGTGGAGGATGAGGAGAAGGAGGAGGACAAGAGCAAATAGCCAAAATCAGGAAGCGTATACCCATGTGTGGGTGTGAAAAGGTGCATGGGAATACACCTCCCAAGAAAAAACACTGGATTTGAGTTTATGTTATGCTGCTATCATTCGGTGGTGTTGAGAAGTCTGGCCCAATCCAGCCCTTGTTCATTTTTATAAGAGTCAGCCTGTCAGCATTTTCAGTTGACAGGAGGATGCGCTTATCAGTTATAATTCCACCAGCGGCACTAAAAACCCGATCTGATAAAACGCTGGCGGCAGGGCAGGCCAGGACCTCCAAGGCATAGAGAGCCAGTTCATTCCACATATCTAGCTTGGATACCCAATATTTATAAGGCACAGAGGAATCACGGAGGACGTTGGTACGGTACGGCAAGGTACTCCCTCAGCATCTTCCCAAACTTTGCACTCCTTGTGAGAGTACCCTGCGCCTCAGGGCCTGTGCGATGGGAGGGTCTGAGAAAACTCTCCCAGAACTTTGACAGTGTTCCCCTGCCTCTGCTGGATTGAAGTTGTGTCTCTCTCGCCTGTACTCCTTGGTTGTCGAACGAAGTGTGCCCTCTGCCTCCAGCGTTTTCAGATGGGAATTTTTTTAATAGTTCCGCAACAAGGGCCTTCTGGTACTACCTCATTTTTGTACACCTGTCCACCTCAGGAATAAGAGATATAAAGTTCTCCTTGTAGAGTGGGTCTAGAAGTGTCACCAACCAGTAATGACCTAAAATTTTGAGAATGCGAGGGTCATGGGAAAGGCAGCATAACATAAACTCAGCCATGCGTGCCAGACTACTAACAGGCAAGACTTCCGTGTCCTCACCAAGAGGATGACTGACCATGCTCTCCTCCTCCTCCTCTCTGTCCTCTGGCCATCCACGCTGAACAGACGGTATGACAGCTGTGCAGATAGCACCGTCTATAGTGCATGAAACTAGTTACTGTCCTTCCTCCTCCTCCTCTTCCTCATTGCCACCCAATCCACGTTGGGATGAGATGAGGCTGGGCTGTGTGTAATCACCCTGTATGGTTAATTGCTCCATCTTATCGTGCTTCGCCTGCAATGCATCATCTTTGATTGTAAGCAGAGAGCGTTTCAGAAGACAGAGAAGCGGGATGGTGAGGCTAATTATGGCGTCATCGCCACTCACCATCTTGGTGGAGTCCTCAAAGTTTTGGAGGATGGTACATATGTCTGACATCCACGTCCACTACTGAGGTCTTATGTGTGGAGTCTGAACTGAATACCGATAGCCTTTTTGATGCTGGTACTCAACAACTGCCCTCTTCTGCTCACAAATCCTTCCCAACATCTGCAATGTAGAGTTCCAACGTGTGGGGACATCACACACCAGTCTGTGAGCCAGAAGCTGCAAACGCTGCTGAAACACTGCAAGGGCGGTGGAAGCTGTAGCTGACTTTCTAAAATGGGCACACAGGCGGCATACTTTAACAAGCAGATCCGGCAGCTCCGGGTAGGATTTGAGTAACCGCTGAACCACGAGGTTAAGCACATGGGCCAGGCATGGTATGTGTGTGAGCTCGCCTCGCCTCAGAGCCGCCACCAGGTTCCGGCCATTGTCACACACGACCATGCCTGGCTGTAGGTTCAGCGGTTTGAGCCACAGATCTGCCTGCTCTTTCAGAGCTGTCCATAACTCTTCAGCATTGTGTCGTTTTTCACCTAAGCATATTAGCTTCAGCACAGCCTGTTGCCGCTTGGCCGAGGCAGTGCTGCAGTGCTTCCAGCTTGATACTGATGTGGTCATTTTGGAGATGGAGGCTAAGGAGGAGGAGGAGGCTGAGGAGCATGAGGTGCAGGAGCTGTAGACCGTGGGGGCAACCCTGATTGACCTAAGGCCTGCAATCCTTGGCGTCGGGAGGACGTGTTCCGTCCCAAGTTCCGACTGGGTCCCGGCTTCCACTATGTTAACCCAGTGTGCCATCAGCGAGATGTACCGTCCCTGCCCACAAGCACTTGTCCACGTGTCCGTGGTTAGGTGGACTTTACCGGTAACTGCGTTGTTGAGGGCACGGCTAATGTTTTAGGACACGTGCTTGTGTAATGTGGGGACGGCACACTGGGAGAAATAGTGGCGGCTGGGGACAGAGTACCGAGGGACGGCCGCCACCATCAGGTTGCGGAATGCTTCTGTCTCCACAAGCCTAAAAGGCAACATTTCGAGCCAAGCAGTCATGAATTGTGAGAATTTAGTAGTGTGGCCTGTGGGACGTTGGCTGCATATTTGCGCTTGCATTCCAAGGACTGGAGTATGAACAACTGAATGCTGCACTGGGACAAGGACATGTACGTGCTTCCTGATGCTGCTACTTGAGAGTGTGCAATGACAGGTGCAGGGCAGGAGGCATCTTTGCATGCACTATGGACAGGGGATTGGCTTGCATGCACAACAGCAGAAGAAGCAATGGTGCCACCTGTAGACACTGTTCCTGGACCCTGGTGTTCGGCCCACAAAGTCGAGTGCTTTGCTGCCATGTGCCTGATCATGCTGGTGGTGGTCAGGCTGGTCGTTTTGCCACCCCTGCTGATGCTGGTCTGGCTCGTGATGCAAATGGCCTTTTTGGAGCTATCGGCAGAGTCTTTAAAAAACAACCAGACTCGGGAAGACCTAACAGTTGTAGTGGCAACTTCCTTCGTGTTGGTGTTACGGGAAACGGTAGCCTGCCTTCTGTCTGCGGCCACCACACTGCTTCTTCCTGCCTGTTGGGGTGCTCTGCCTCCCTCCCCCTGTGTGCTGCTGTCCTTGCTCTGCATGTCCTCCTGCCAGGTTGGGTCAGTTACTATATCATCCACCACCTCGTCTCCCACTTCTGCACCCTGGTACTATTCCTGACTTTCTGCCAATTGTGTCTTATCATCGTCCACCTCTTGTGACAGTTTCCCACCGTCGCCTTCGTGTGACCGTGGATGCTCAAATATTTGGGCATTGCTACACGTGATCTCCTCTTGCCCCGCTTCAAGTGGACCGGGCGAGAGGCCCGAATCTATAAATGGAAAAGTGAACAGCTCTTCAGATTATCCAAGTGTGGGATCAGTTGTCTCTGGGTACTCGGCATGGTGGGAGGAAGGAGGATCAGGGTGAGGAATATGCGGTCCAGACTCATGGCTACTGAGACTTGACCGTGTGGAAGACAGGGTGGTGGTGGTGGTGGCTAAGTGACTGGAAGCATTATCCGCTATCCAACCAACAACCTTTTGACACTGATCTGGGTTCAATAGTGGTGTGCTGTGGTCCCCTAGAAATTGGGACAGGAAGGTCAGGCGAGAAGATGTGGGGGTTTGTTGTGGTACAATTTCGGCTTGCCCACGGCCTTGTCCTCGGCCTCTGCATGTACCATTACCATCACGTCCAGTTCCCCGTCCCTTGCCACGTGCCTTGCCCATTTTAAATGGAGGATAGTATCTTCCACGCTCACTACAAATGACTGAGTTTGAAGCGAAGTTATATGTGATCGGTGTGATGGAGAAAACAGAGTTTTAAATACCTGGCCTGTAGGTAAGTAGTGTGAACAGCAAACTACTGTGAATTGCTTCACTAACACACTGAAAAAATGGAGGCCAGAAATGGCAGTATTTTCTGACAACGTATATGTGATCCGTGTGATGGAGAAAACACAATTTTAAATAGCTGAATTTCTAGCGCTCTAATATGGAAAGGACCTGGCTGTATTCTGCAGTGCCAACAAGCAAATGGCACAGAAAAACGGTGTTCTCTGGATTGCTTTATAAGCAAATAATGAGGATTAAGATCTAAAGAAAAGTATTCCTGGCCCCTGAGACCTGGGCCTTTGTATAGAAATATCTAACAGCAGCAGAAGGCAGAATTGGAATGGAGCCTCTTGTGCTATATGCACTGCAGTCTGCTATACACCCTGCCTGCCTGCCTATATACACTGCCTGCCTGATATCTCTGCAGATGGATTAGTCCTCAGAAGGACTGTTTGTTGAGATGGATATGTGTAATGTGCGGTTTTTCTCCCTACACTACCTAATGCACGATCAAATCTCTCCCTAACGCAGCAGCAGCTCTCCCTACACTGTCTGATCCGGAGTGACTGTGATGAGCATGGCGGCGCTAGGTCTGATATACACCTGATGACGCTGTGCGGCCAGCCAATCACTGTAATGCCCACAACCAACATGGCTATGGCATTACAGTGCATGGCAGGCAATCCCTGCATGTTCATTGGCTCTGTAAAGAGCGCCAAACATGCAGGGAGGGGACCCGACTTCCCGCCGGACCAACCCGGAAATACTCGGTGAGCGCAGAGCATCTCGAGCAGTGAGATACTCGGGCAAGCACCGAGCAGTAGTGAGCATGCTCGCTCATCACTAGTTGTCATTAAGATTTAAAAAGAGAAAACACAGAAATGTGACAGTAAATGGCTTCACCCAACCAATAACCATGAGTGGAGAAAAAGTGTTTTTGTTATCATTCATTTTCTCTGAAACAAGGCCAAGAAAGCAAAAATTCTGCCGGGGTATGTAAACTTTTGAGCAGAACTGTATATGCGCCAGCCCCAGTGTCTCCTATTCTATATACTCCAGCCCCAGTGTCTCCTATTCTATATATTCCAGCTTCTTCTGTGATGTATATGTGACGCGCCCCCTGGGCCATGTTCAAGGGATACCCGGAGCCGGATCTGTATGGGGGTAGTAGTCCTTGTGGCGGTGACCCGGTCCGTGCCCAGGGTGTCAAACTAAGTGTGTGGCAGTCTTTGTAGATGTTGTTTAAGTGTCGACTACGCCACCCGTTGAGTGCGGCTTTGAAGCCGCCGCTGCAGAGCAGTCCGCTGAGGCCGGTGGTATATGTGCAGCAGTGATGGTATAACCCCCAACGGGAGGGGTATGGCCTCAGGGCAGCAGGTGTAGATGATGGGGGTTGTGATGATGCAGGAAGGAGAGGCAGAGTCAGGAGATGCAGTTTCAGGGATTTTACTCACTGATGTTGCTTTAGTCACTCTGGCCTTGAGTGACCACCCGAGCCGTGCTGCGTCCACCAGGTGCGGGACTCGGCTAACCCCCAGGCAGTTCCGGAGCGTGGTCCTGAGCTTCCCTCTCACTCTCTTTCTCCTGGCCGTCCCCACCAGGGATCCACCTCTGTCCAGCTCCCTCGGGCCTCTTAGTGGTTGAACCTTCTCTGGCTTCCCTGGCCCTGCTCGTGGTGTGCCTTCCTGGTGGATATGGTGAGGGTCGTGGCAAAACTTGCCCACGACCTCCGGTTCCTGGTTAAGGGTTACTTCTGCCTCCGCCAGCTTGGGATCCGGTGCCCTTTTCTGCCAACCCTTCACCCTTTCTGGTCTGATTCTGGGATCTTAGGGTTCCCTCTGTTTCTGCTTCTCTGGGCCTTTCTTCCTCCTCTCTCTCTTCACTGCAGGCTTTGCTCTGGAGCTGGGCCCAGCCGGAGCCACAGCTCCCTGTCAGCCCTCCTGGCTGAGCTCCTCTGCTCTGCTCCTCCTCTCTCTGACTAAAGACCCTATTCTAAGATGGTGCCCACCTTATATACTCCCTCTATGTGTGAACCCAGGTGACGAGCACCCAATGGGCTCCTAGCTTTACCCAGACTACTCCCCCTATCTGCCCCTACACTACTGGGATGTTCCACCCCCCTCCCACTCCAGCCAGGGACAGACGCTGTCGTACCTGCACATATACTGGTGGGAGTACCGTTGTTCTGTCCCCCGGAAATGGGATGTATGTAGTGCATGCAGCCTACTAAGCTCAGTTCCACACTCCATCCTTACCCGGGAGTGGAATACCACACCTCTGGGTCGAGGTGCAATACCCCTGTAGCAACCGAGTCCTCAGGGTGCTACATATGCTCTAGCCCCAATGTATCCTGTGATGAATATACGCCAGCCCCAGTGTCTCCTATTCTATATACGCCAGCCCCAGTGTCTCCTATTCTATATACTCCAGCCCCAGTGTCTCCTATTCTATATACTCCAGCTTCTTCTGTGATGTATATGCTCTAGCCCCAATGTATCCCGTGATGAATATACGCCAGCCCCAGTGTCTCCTATTCTATATACTCCAGCCCCAGTGTCTTCTGTGACGTAGCTAATGTGGCCCTAATGTCTCTTATGCAGAGGTGTCGCATGATAAAGCAGTGAGACACAAGCTCCCTGCCCTATCACTATCTCTTTCATATGCCACAGATCGCCATAGGCCTGCGGTTAACGAGATGTCAGAATACTCACGCAGGTGGTCGGTGACATCATTGCATCGCTCTGCTCTGCAGTCCCGCCATGGAAGAGGAGACAGAGGCCGTGATGTAGGGTATCAGGATTAAGTGAGAATAAACTTTATTTTTGTTAAATAATCGGGCAGTGGAGCCATCCTACTATATATCTGGAGTAGTGGGTCCATCATACTACATATGGAGTAGTGGGGCCATTATACTATATGTATGTGGGGCAGTGGGACCATCATAGTATATACAGGTGCATCTCACTAAATTAGAATATCTTCAAAAAGTTAATTTATTCCAGTTCTTCAATACTGTTTCAGTATGCTCCACAATCATGAGGAAGACGGCTGACTTGACAGATGTCCAGAAGGCAGTCATTGACACACTCCACAAGGTCCTAGAGTTCCAATTTTCATTTGGAAATCAAGGTCCCAGAGTCTGGAGGAAGAGTAGAGAGTCCACAATCCAAGCTGCTTGAGGTCTAGTGTGAAGGCTCCACAATCAGTGATGGTTTGGGGGGCCATGTCATCTGCTGGTGTAGGTCCACTGTGTTTTATCAAGACCAAAGTCAGCACAGCCGTCTACCAGGACATTTTACAGCACTTCATGCTTCCCTCTGCCGACAAGCTTTTTGGAGATGGAAATGTCATTCTCCAGCAGGACTTGGCCCCTGTCCACACGGCCAAAAGTACCAATACCTGGTTTACACAGAACAGTCTCACTGTGCTTGATTGGCAGCAAACTCGCCTGACCTTAACCCCATAGAGAATCTATTATAGAGAATCTATGGGGTATTGTCAAGAGGAAGATAAGAGACACCAGACCCAACAATGCAAATGAGCTGAAAGACAGCTTTTTGTATTGAAGAACTGAAATAAATTAACTTTTTTGATGCTATTCTAATTTAGTGAGATGCACCTGTATATGGAGCAGTGGGACCATCATGCTATATATATGGAGGAGTGGGGGTATCATACTAAATATAGAGCAGTGTGTGTGTGTCACCCCAGGCCTGGATGCCACAAACAATAATCTGTTTCTGAAAGCAGGAGGGAGGTCCCCTGGTTAGGGACAATTAGCATACAGCACCTCCTGTCCCAGGCCAGCAGGGGGAGCTGGCTGCCCCTATAAAAGCTGGAACTGGGGGCAGGGTTAGAGAGAACTGGACGATGCCAGCTCAGGAGTGAGACTAGTCCCAGAGAAGGAGGGACAGTTCAGCTGTAGCTGAGGAGTTCGTGAGGCAGAGGAGAAACTGCAAGCCAGGGACAGAGGCGACGAGAGCCGGTCCTGGAAGAGAACCAATCTACCGGGCATTGGGGTCCGAGGCTGTCAGGGTTACAAGCCCAGCAGCAGAGAACCAACCTGCGAGGGATTTCAGGTCCCTTGGCCTAAGAAGCCTGGAGGCTCCACCACACAGAGGGACCAGTACATCGAGGAGCAAGCAACAGGTACCCTAGGCCTGAGTCGCAAGCCATACAGGAGAGAAGTACACGGCCAGCTCAGGGACGTGGGCTATTACACCACGAAAAGGGGGATAGTCAGAAAGAGCATAGAGAGAACGGTAGGCCTACACACTCACCCTGACCAGTGGGGCTCGCCCGAATGCTCTCAGACACCCAGGCCCATTCCTAACCGGTACTGTTGGGTCATTAATAATATCTACAATAAAGACCCTGAACTGTTTGAAGCGGACTCTGAACTCTTACTATTGCGGCCTGCACTATCACCCCTAACATCCACCTACACTGCCCTGAGGCTACACTCTTCCCGTGGGGAGTTATCCTACCCCTGTGCTGCACACCAACACCAGCCTCAGCGGTCTGCCTTGCAGCGGCGGTTATCTCCAACCGCAATCCACGGGTGGCGTAGTCGGACATTCAAAACACTGATAAATAGACTGCACCATTTGGTCTGACCACCCTGAGCCACGGGATCGGGTTGCCACTACTACCCCCATCAGCACCGTACACTAGAAGGCCCAGGGGGCGAGTCAGCTTTGGCGTAGTCAGCAGAATTGTGACCAACCCTCCACAAACGGGTATTGCGTGCCTGGAAAAGACTCTATACATATCTGAGTGAAGTTTCCCGCCATTCAGGGCCATTTCCCGCCAATCGGAGCCGTTTCCCGCCATCGGGCGCCATTTTCGGGACGCCGCGCGGGAAGAAGAGGGGCGTGGACGTCCAAAAACGCGCGAGACCTGAAGCCCCGCCCTACGCTGAGACGCTGCGCAAGGTCCTGGAAGGAGATCCAGCGGATGCCGACGTCATCACCGAGCAACGCAAGGTCCTCGCCCAGAGCATCGCGAGCGGAGCCGCGGCCTACAGAAGAGGATCGCCAGAAGGTAGGCCCGGACCGCTCCCCCAGCAGCGGCCGCCGCTACTTCTTCATCAGCCGGGCCAGCACTGCAGCAGTTAACTTCCCTGTGCTGGCCCGGCCGCGTCACTGCTAGGAGACATAGCACTGTGCGCGGCTGTGTCTCCTAGCTGTGACGTCACGCAGTGCGCCCCGGCCTGCAGTGCTGCACCGGAAAAGAGAGAGAGCAGGCAGGAGGAATTGAGCCGGGGGATGGTGAGTGTGTGTGTGTGTGGGCAGATGTGTGTGTGGGCAGGTGTGTGTGTGTTTGTGGGCAGGTGTCTGTGGGGGCAGGTGTCTGTGTGGGCAGGTGTGTGTGTGTGTGTGTATATGTGTGTGTGTATATGTGTGTGTGTGTGGGCAGGTGTGTGTGTGTTTGTGGGCAGGTGTCTGTGGGGGCAGGTGTCTGTGTGGGCAGGTGTGTGTGTGTGTATATGTGTGTGTGTGTGTATATGTGTGTGTGTGGGGGGGGGCAGGTGTGTGTGTGTGTATATGTGTGTGTGTGTATATGTGTGTGTGTGTGTGTGGGCAGGTGTCTGTGTGGGCAGGTGTGTGTGTGTGTGGGCAGGTGTGTGTGTGTGGGCAGGTGTGTGTGTGGTCAGGTGTGTGTATATGGGTGTGTGTGTGTGTTTGTGGGCAGGTGTCTGTGTGGGCAGGTGTGTGTGTGTGTGTGTGTGGGCAGGTGTGTGTGTGTGGGCAGGTGTATGTGTGGGTGGGCAGGTGTTTGTGTGTGTGTGGGCAGGTGTGTATGTGTGTGTGTGTGGGAAGGTGTGTGTGTGTGTGTGGGCAGGTGTGTGTGTGTGTGGGCAGGTGTGTGTGTGTGTGGGCAGGTGTGTATGTGTGTGGGCAGGTGTGTGTGTGTGGGGGGGGGCAGGTGTGTGTGTGTGTCTGTGTGGGCAGGTGTGTGTTTGTGTGTGTCTGTGTGGGCAGGTGTGTGTGTGTGTATGTGTGTGTGTGTGTGTGTGTGTGTGTGTGTGTGGGCAGGTTAGAAAGTCTTGCCCTGTTGAACACTACACCTGACCTGAGGCCACCACCTCTTGGTTGTCCAATGTTCTTGCTTCTCTATGGCTCTTCTCAGATATTCATTATACCAGCTCCCCAGAATACCAAAGTTAGGGTGGGTGACCGCGAGCCCTGGTGGTGGTCATAACTGCGGCCACCCAGGGGCAATACTCCATAACAACAATCCCCTGAGGTGGTGTAGGATGTAAGGACCTATTCACACTACATTCAGCTCTGCATTCAGGTCTTTACACAAGGCTTACAACTGAATCCCTGAAATTCAGGATTGTGCTGTCTGAAATGAGACATCTGAAAGCAGAGAAAATGGAGCCTAAAGATTCAGACTTTAGCCTCGGTTTGCCTTTGTTCAAATCAATGGCTATGTCAAGGCACATCTGAATGCCATTTTTCAGGGATTTAGATAGAAGCCTGGAAAGAGGAGATGAATGCATTGCAAAATTCAGTGTGAATAGGCCCTTATATCTGGAGTCTTGATATTGATGCCACAAGCATTTTACTTGTTTTTAACTTAAAAAAAAAATACACACACAAATTATACACACACACACACACTATACATACACACACACTATACATACTCACACATTATACACACACACACACACTATACATACACACACACACACACACACTATACATACACACACACTATACATACACACACATTATACACACACACACTATACATACACACACACAAATGTGTGTGTGGGCAGGTGTGCGTGTGGGCAGGTGTGTGTGTGTGTGGGCAGGTGTGTGTGTGATGTCTGTCTGTTTGTGTGTGTGTGTGTGTGTGTGTGGGCAGATGTCATTGTGTGATGTCTCTTTGTATGTATTTTTGTGTTTCAAATGTGTTTATGCGTGTCTGTATATGTTTGTGTGTGTGTATGACTGCATGCGGCCTCCTGCTGAGTATAGTTGGCGCCGTGCGGCCTCCTGATGTCTCTGGGGGGGCTCCGTGCGGCCTCCTGCTGTGTATAGACGGCTACGTGCGGCTCCCCGCTGTGTATAGATGGCTACGTGCGGCCCCCCGCTGTTTATAGACGGCGCCGTGCGGCCCCCCGCTGTGTATAGATGGCTACGTGCGCCCCCCGCTGTGTATAGATGGCTACGTGCGGCCCCCCGCTGAGTATAGATGTCGCCGTGCGGCCTCCTGCTGTGTATAGATGGCTACGTGCGGTCTCCCGCTGAGTATAGATGGCGCTGTGCGGCCTCCTGCTGTCTCTGGGGGTAGCGCCGTGCGGCATCTATACTCAGCAGGAGGCCGCACGTAGCTATCTATACACGTATACTCAGCAGGAGGCCGCACGTAGCCATCTATACAGTGCCATCTATACACAGCGGGAGGCCGCACGGCGCCATCTATACACAGCGGGAGGCCGCACGGCGCCATCTATACACAGCGGGAGGCCGCACGGCGCCATCTATACACAGCGGGAGGCTGCACGGCGCCATCTATACACAGCGGGAGGCCGCACGGCGCCATCTATACACAGCGGGAGGCCGCACGGCGCCATCTATACACAGCGGGAGGCCGCACGGCGCCATCTATACACAGCGGGAGTCTCAGTGCTGTGCTTTGCAAGAGCAGTCAATAAATTCTGCTTGACTAATTCTGAGCACCATAAAGTCTGGTTCGCTTCTAACCTGCTGTCTTCATTTTCAGCTTGCTGAATTCTAACTCATTTACTGTCATTCGAGACGATGCCTTTGCTGGTCTCTTTCACCTTGAATACCTGTAAGTGTTCCACTTAATGTCATATTTTTGATTCTGTTCTTCTTCATCTTTTGGCATGTGCAATTGTATGAGCAAGTATTCATATGAATTTATGACCTACTTAAACCTTTGAGGACCTTAAATTTTATTCAATCAAATTTTTTTCCAGTTTAAAACTATGGGACATATATGTGCCTTGGTCCTCAAAGGGTTTTTAAAGGGGCTGCAAACATAAATACGAAAAAAATAATTCAATTAGTGCTTTTTGTGTTCATTTAATTTTTATTTGAAGTCCATTTTTTTATATACCTTGAAATTAAGCCCTACCCCATGGAATGAAGCCCTACCTACATGACATCTGAGAGCTACATGGATCCCGCTTGTGAGCTGCCTGTCCGTCACTACTATTCAGTTTTAGGGTCCACTCACTAAGCCATATATTCTCTCATGCAAGAGAATAGGGCCAATTATGCTAATGACACTGGGCTCAAACTCTGTCAGAGCTTCAACTGAGTGTGATCCAATTCTCTCGCAGCACAGATATGGAGAAGATGGAGAACTTAATTTCTCCATCTTCTCCATAGTCTCTGTGAGTGTTCATCGGACTGCACTTGGATGACATCCGAGTGCAGTCCAATGTTTTACGTACACCCATAGACTTGTATGGGTGCACATGGTCCAAATATCGAATGAGATTATTTTCTCATGCCAATAATCGCACTGTCCCATAGTATAACATAGGGCCGAGTCCTATCCGATAAAACATCACATAGCATTCGGCCGTGTTATACGACAGTGTGAGCGAGCCCTTAGAGTCAAGGAATATTTACATGCAAATGATGATATTACTCTCCAAGTGTATATTTTTTTAGGCGAGTTCATAGTAAATGCTTTGCATTTTTGACATGTGATCAACTAAAGAACAAGAAAGATTTAGGACCTCCCCTATAGAGAAACGGAAAATAGTTTGGAGGACTTGCATGTCCTTTTTTATTTATTATGAGAAAATCATAAAAGATCCCGTTTTTTAACCATGCTGTGACTTTCTGCTGAGGGAGAGGGAGAGAGCTGCCCTATTCAGAGTCTGTAATAAGACCTGCTGACAAAAGTGTTGAAGATACAGTCTAATGTGAATTAACAATGAAAAAAAGTTAATTTAACAAATGGCTTGTATTTTTTTTAATACAAACTTTTTTGTCTTTACAGCTCCTTTAAAGGGAATCTGTCATCAGGTTTTTGCCACCTAATCTGAGAGCAGCATAATGTAGGGTTAGAGGCACTGATTCCAGTAATGTGTCACTTACTGGGCTGCTTAGTGTTGCTTTGATAAAATCATTGATTTGTCAGAAGGTAATTATCACTAGATGACTAGTAAGTTCTGTAGGACCCCACCCCCATCACTGATCAGTAGATTTCTGTGTACACTGAGCATGGGCAGAAAGCTGCCAATCAGTGCTATGGGTGGGGCTATACAGAGCGCAGCATTCAGAGAGCTGCTAGATCTGCAGCAGATAAAACGGTGATTTTCTCAAAATGACAACAAGCAGCTGAAAAAGTGACACATCGCTGGAATCAGGGTATCTGCCCCAATATTGTGCTGCTCTCAGATGAGGCAGCACAATTAATATTATGCCAAATTAATTTCCCGTGAACTATCACATGATCTATCACAGGGGATCATGTGACATGTCACGTGATAAATCAGGTGTGTGGAGGGGGCCCGCGCCTTCTAAACTGCCCGGGGCCCTTGCTACTCTTAATCCACCCCTGCCTATATCCCCGGAGCGGCCTGGCTGCCCCAGTATGCCGGCGAGTCGCATACCTTGGGCGACTTTAAAGAAAGGCTGTATAGACTGTTCAAAGTTTATCCCCTGACAGAAGAACAGAAAGTAAGCATACTGATAGGGCAGTTAACTGGTGCGGCCCAGCGGGAGGTAAAGTCTTGGACAGCTGAGGAGAAAAGGACTGTAAGGGGGGTTCTGACCCGTCTACGGGACACCTTTGATACCCGTACCTCAGCAGAAATCAAAATGCGGTTCTATGGATGTAAGCAGCGAGCTCAAGATAGCATCCGAGATTATGCCCTAAATTTACAGGAAGCCTTGGGGGCAATTAAGCAAGCTGACCCTGGCAGCGTGCAGGATACAGATAAACTATTGACTGACCAGTTCATAGAAGGTCTGCTGTCCAGCGCCCACAGAACCCAGCTGCGCCTCATGGCCCTACAGAACCCCGATTTGACTTTTGCACAGTTCAAAGATAGGGCCATCCGGGAGCTCCGAGAACCTGCACCGGGTGGCGCTGTAGCTTCCCGGCGCCCTGCCATCCCTTACCACCAGGGGGCGGCGCCCTATCCCGCATACCTTGTGGGGGCTGATGCGCAGGCCCTAAATCCATCCCCGCCTGCAAACCTGCACCATCAGGTCCAAGAACTAACAAAGAGTGTTGCTGCATTGACCAGGACCGTACAGTCGTTACAGATGGACCCGTCAGGACCAATCAAGCTGGCTTCCAGTCCGGAGGATGTCCCGTGGCGTCGACGGAGGAGGATCCCGTCATTCAGAGGGAGGCCCGCCGATCATTACACTGAGGATGGACAGCCGATTTGCCGCCGTTGCAGCCAGCCGGGACACGTAGCCAGGTACTGTACTTTAAATGGGTCCGACCTGGGGCAAAGGGCCAACCCCCAGGCATAAGGTCATCAGGCCCATCTAATTGGCGTGATAAGTACGTAGGGGGACGCCCGGTTTTACCCGTAGTGCTGGACAGTATCCCCATGAGTGCACTGCTGGACACCGGGTCCCAAGTGACTACCATCCCCTATGTACTTTTCAAGCAGTACTGGAGTGACACTGATATAACTCGTTATCCAGACGATGACTTGAGCATCATCGCCAGCAATGGTCAACCCGTGCCGCAGGTGGGGTTCAGAGAGATGACCATTAAGATTGCTAAAGTTGAACTGCCGGCACAGGGAGTGATCATTGTGGACATTGACCGTCGAGAAAGTCACCCTAAAATAACCTTGGGTACTAATGTGATTGAAAATTGTCTTTCAGAAGCAATTGTAATTTTGCAGCAGGTGGCGATGAATGTGAGCTCCAGCCAACAGAGGGTCCTCCAGAAGGAGATAAGAGCCCTGATGAGATGGCAACAGGTAGAACTGTCTGGTGGTGAGATCGGTAGCGTGAGGATGAGCGACCCGTTCCCCATTGCCATGCCCCCCAAAAGTGAAATGATCTGGTGTCGGACTGCAATTGGGTTAAGAGGGAGAGACTACCAAGCCATGGTAGAACCCGTGTACTCAGACAGCAGGCCCACCATTTTGACAGCCCGGGGGGTGGTCGATGTCCGCCATGGAAGGGTGCCCGTCCGGATCTTAAACATTGGGGAAAGGGAAGTACACTTGCCCCGGTACGCTACACTAGCCAAATTGTATACTGTTGAACACAATACTGTCAGGGCCATGGAACCCTTGCCTCCATCTCCCCAGGCGGAGGGTAATGGTTCCCAGAAACCCAAGGAGGACTGGTGCCAGAAACTCCACGTGGGTGCTGACTCCACTCCCTTGCACCAAAAACAAGGAGTCTACCGGGTGGTTCAAGAGTACGAGATAATCTTTAGTAAGCACCCGCTAGACTTCGGCAGAGTGAAAGGGGTAGAACACCACATCCCCACGGGGAGCCACCCACCAATAAAAGAAAGATACAGACCTGTACCACCCCGCACACTATCAGAACGCAAAGGGCATGCTGAGAGAAATGAAGGAAGCCGGGGTCATTAGAGACAGTTGTAGCCCCTGGGCAGCCCCCTTGGTTCTGGTAAGAAAGAAAGACTGTACTATGAGAATGTGCGTGGACTATAGAGAAGTCAATCGTATCACCCATAAAGACGCATACCAATTGCCTAGAATAGAGGAGTCTTTGGTCGCACTAAAATCAGCTAATTTCTTCTCTACTTTGGACCTTACTAGTGGGTACTAGCAGGTTCCTGTGGCAGAGGCTGATAAGGAGAAGACCGCCTTCACCACCCCGATGGGATTAAGTGAATTCAACTATATGCCGTTCGGGCTCTGCAACGCACCCGGGACCTTCCAGAGGCTGATGGAATGCTGTCTAGGGCACCAAAACTTTGAGACAGTCCTACTTTACCTGGACGACGTGATTGTCTATTCGAAGACTTACGAGGACCATCTAAAGCACCTGGCCGAGGTGTTCGAGGCCCTGGCAGGCTTTGGCATGAAAGTGAAACCCTCCAAGTGCCATCTGTTAAAGCCAAAGGTACAGTACCTGGGACACGTGGTGAGTGCAGAAGGAGTAGCCCCCGACCCTGACAAAATCACGGCAATAAAGAACTGGCCAAGCCCCTCTAACATAAAAGAAGTGAGGCAGTTCCTCGGGTTGGTAGGCTACTACCGAAGGTTCATCCCCAGGTTCACCAAGATGGCAGCCCCTATGCAGGACCTCCTTATAGGACAATCTAAGACCAGAAGCCAAAAGCCACCCTTCAAGTGAGACAAGCCGGAAGAGGAGTCCTTCCACCAGCTGAAGATGGCCCTCACGGGGGATGAGATCCTGGCCTACCCTGATTATGGCCAGCCTTTTATCCTCCACACAGACGCCAGTAATGTGGGGCTGGGAGCTGTACTGTCACAGAACCAACAGGGCAGAGAAAGGGTGATCGCGTACGCCAGCCGGAAGCTGAGGCCCACCGAGAGAAACCCGGAGAATTACAGCTCCTTTAAGCTGGAGTCCTTGGCAGTGGTGTGGGCCATAACAGAACGTTTCAAGCATTACCTGGCCTCTGTGAAGTTCACTGTGTACACGGACAACAATCCGTAGACACATCTGGACAATGCGAGACTTGGTGCCCTAGAGCAGCGGTGGATGGCCCGGCTAGCAAACTATGACTTCACCATCAAGTACCGGGCAGGCCGAGCCAATGCCAATGCAGATGCCCTATCGAGAATGCCCCACTTGCCCGATGAGGGAGAAGATCCAGACGAGTTGGAGGAAATAGAGCTCCCTGCATTCCACCGGTAAGGGGCCACTCAGTACTCCCACCGTGTAAGAGACAAAGACTTGACCACTGTCATGTTCATTCCCTTACCTCACCACGGCTGGGCTGAAACGCAAGATAGTGACCCTGCAATTCGCCTTGTGAAAGACCTGTTGACCCAGGCAGACGCTAGCCCTGGCTCGGACGCTCAAGAGGAAGCCAAGCAGTTATGGAAGGAGAAAAGCAGGGTATTCCTCTATGAAGGTAAGCTGTGCAGAAGGCTTGTCAACCACCGGACGCACGAGCTGACCTGGCAGGTAGTGGTCCCGAGACGAGATTCAGCAATGGTCCTGGAGTCCTTGCATGACAGAGCGGGACACTTCGGGTAGAAGAAACTGGAGTTCCTACTGAGAGAGCGGTTCTACTGGGTCGGAATGAGAGGGGCCATAGAGAAGTGGTGCAGGGACTGCGGCCCATCTAACCTCAGAAGGAAGGACGGTACCAGCCAGAAGAGGCCCTTGATGCCCATCGTCACCAGGCAGCCTCTTGAGCTGGTAGCTCTGGACCATGTGAAACTGGCTCCAAGCCGGTCGGACTACGTCTATGCCCTGACAATAGTGGACCACTATTCCCGGCTCCTGGTGGTGGTTCCTGTTAAAGACTTGACAGCCCAAACAGCGGCCAGAGCCTTCCAACAACACTTCTGCCGTCCACACGGGTATCCAGAACAGGTCTTGACAGATCAAGGTCCAGCGTTTGAGGCTGAAATCTTCCAGGAGTTCTGCAACCTCTACGGCTGTAAGAAGATTCGGACAACGTCTTACCACCCCCAAACCAACGGGCTATGTGAGAAAATGAATAATATCGTCATTGATCTCCTCAAAACGTTGCCCCTGGAAGAATGCAGCCTGTGGCCGGAGAAGCTGCCAGACCTGATAGACTTATACAACCATATCCCGGTGAATGCTACAAATTGCACCCCGGCTTATCTGATGAGGGCAAGACCAGGTAAGCTGCCGATAGACCTGGAGATGGGAGTCCTGACCCCCGAGGACACCTCCCCAGACGCGGACTGGGATACGGAACGGCGGCTACAGTACAAGAAGGTACAGGAGAGTGTGGAGAGGAGTCTGGCTCAAGCGAGAGAAAAGCAAGAGAGGCTCTTCAACCAACACGCCCCTGCTGGTCCCCTGGAACCTGGTGAGCAGGTCCTGAAGCGGAAGAGAAGGCTTCACAAGCTAGATGACCAGTGGGAGAGCGACCCGTACACAGTACTGCAGTCCAACCACAACAACCCGAAGGTATGTGTAATTACCAAGGATGGAGGAGAAACCACTAGCACCGTCTCCAGAGACCACCTAAAAAGGTGCCCCAAGCAACTACAGAGTGCAGGAGAAGATCAAGATGACCTTGAACCCGCAGAAGACAAGAAAGAAATGATCAGCACAGGTCTTGGAGAGTTCCCCAGGTCCTGGACTCGGATAAATGATGCAATAGTGGTACCCGTCCTACACTTCCTTCAACCAACCCAGCAGGAACCTACAGGAGAGCAGGAGGAACCAGAAGACCAAGCAGCCCTAGAGGCAGAAGAACCCATGCCAGCAGCCCAGGAGAGTCAACCCTCTGCTGACAGTGAGCCTGCCATACCTGCGGTAAGCCAAAGGACCCGCAGATAGCTGCCTGCACTGCCTGTAAACCCAGCTAGTAGCTGTACCCTGAATGCTAGTGGGGAAAGTCAGGTTAGACCACCACCAGACAGTGGGTTACGCAGGTCAACCCGGAGCACTAGGGGGCAAATACCAGCTCGCTGGAAGATCTAAATGCTGTATATTGTAAATGTTTTATGTTTGTTGCCTGGTTGCTAATTATGTTTTTCCAGTCTTTCTAGTTCATGGACTAACAGGTTATGGACGCTGAATAACCGGAACTGTCTTGTAGATAGTTGCACTTGGTGCCCTCTTTCGAAGATGGCCACGGAAGAAAAATCTGTCCGGTGTGGCCTCCTTGTGGCCCAAAGTAGAGAGCTCAGCCTTGTCACCACACCCAAGGCCAGGAACTTGGGGTTTATGGAAACAGGTCCCCACACCGTGGAAAACTTCACCTTGTTGAGTGACATGGACACCCGGTCACGGAAGCGCCGTGACCTCAAGGACAAAATATACTTGTATATATGTTATGTTGTCATTTATACCCTGTATTTGTGTTTCCTGTTTAGTCCGAAGTACTAAATTTTACTAGGGGAGAATGTGTCACCCCAGGCCTGGATGCCACAAACAATAATCTGTGTCTGAGAGCAGGAGGGAGGTCCCCTGGTTAGGGACTATTAGCATACAGCACCTCCTGTCCCAGGCCAGCAGGGGGAGCTGGCTGCCCCTATAAAAGCTGGAACTGGGGGCAGGGTTAGAGAGAACTGGAAGACCTAGCTCAGGAGTGAGACTAGTCCCAGAGAAGGAGGGACAGTTCAGCTGTAGCTGAGGAGTCCGTGAGGCAGAGGAGAAACTGCAAGCCAGGGACAGAGGCGACGAGAGCCGGTCCTGGAAGAGAACCAATCTACCGGGCATTGGGGTCCGGGGCTGTCAGGGTTACAAGCCCAGCAGCAGAGAACCAACCTGCGAGGGATTTCAGGTCCCTTGGCCTAAGAAGCCTGGAGGCTCCGCCACACAGAGGGACCAGTACAGCGAGGAGCAAGCAACAGGTACCCAAGGCCCTAGTCGCATGCCATACAGGCGAGAAGTACACGGCCAGCTCAGGGACGTGGGCTATTACACCACGAAAAGGGGGATAGTCAGAAAGAGCATAGAGAGAACGGTAGGCCTACACACTCACCCTGACCAGTGGGGCTCACCTGAATGCTCTCAGACACCGAGGCCCATTCCTAACCGGTACTGTTGGGTCATTAATAATATCTACAATAAAGACCCTGAACTGTTTGAAGCGGACTCTGAACTCTTACTATTGCGGCTTGCACTATCACCCCCAACATCCACCTATACTGCCCTGAGGCTACACTCTTCCCGTGGGGAGTTATCCTACACCTGTGCTGCACACCAACACCAGCCTCAGCAGTCTGCCTCGCAGCGGCGGTTATCCCTGACCGCAATCCACGGGTGGCGTAGTCGGACATTCAAAACACTGATAAATAGACTGCCACCATTTGGTCTGACCACCCTGAGCCACGGGATCGGGTTGCCACTACTACCCCCATCAGCACCGTACACTAGAAGGCCCGGTTCCGTGTACCCCACGGCCCAGGGGGCGAGTCATGTGCATCAAATTATACATACACATATGGGGCAGTGGGGCTTCATACTATATACAGGTGCTTCTCACAAAATTAGAATATCATCAAAAGTTAGTTTATTTCAGTTCTTCAATGCAAAAAGTGAAACTCCTATATTATATAGAGTCATTACACACAGAGTGATCTATTATATAGAGTCATTACACAGAGGGATCTATTATATAGAGTTATTACACACAGAGGGATCTATTATATAGAGTCATTACACACAGAGGGATCTATTATATAGAGTCATTACACACAGAGGGATCTATTATATAGAGTCATTACACACAGAGGGATCTATTATATAGAGTCATTACACACAGAGGGATATATTATATAGAGTCATTACACACAGAGGGATCTATTATATAGAGTCATTACACACAGAAGGATCTATTATATAGAGTCATTACACACAGAGGGATCTATTTTAAGTGTTTATTTCTGTTAATGTTGATGATTATGGCTTACAGCCAATGAAAACACAAAAGTCATTATCTCAGTAAATTAAAATACTTCATAACAACAGCTTGAAAAATGTTTTTAAAATCCGAAAAGTTGGCCTACTGAAATGTATGTTTAGTAAATGCCCTCAATACTTGTTCGGGCTCCTCGTGCATCAATTACTGCATCAATGCGGCAATGTGGCATGGAGGGATCAGCCTGTGGCACTGCTGAGGTGTTATGGAAGCCCAGGTGGCTTTGATAGCAGCCATCAGCTCATCTGTATTGTGGGGTCTGGGGTCTCATCTTCCTCTTGACAATACCCCATAGATTCTCTATAATAGATTCTCTATGGGGTTAAGGTCAGGCGAGTTTGCTGCCAATCAAGCACAGTGATACTGTTGTGTGTAAACCAGGTATTGGTACTTTTGGCAGTGTGGACAGGGGCCAAGTCCTGCTGGAGAATGACATTTCCATCTCCATAAAGCTTGTCGGCAGAGGGAAGCATGAAGTGCTGTAAAATGTCCTGGTAGATGGCTGCGCTGACTTTGGTCTTGATAAAACACAGTGGACCTCCACCAGCAGATGACATGGCCCCCCAAACCATCACTGATTGTGGAGACTTCACACTAGACCTCCAGCAGCTTGGATTGAGGCCTCTCCACTCTTCCTCCAGACTCTGGGACCTTGATTTCCAAATGAAATGCAAAATTTACTTTTCATCTGAAAACAACACCTTGGGCCACTGAGCATCAGTCCAGGTCTTTTTCTCTTTGGCCCAGGTAAGACGCTTCTGGCGTTGTCTATTGGTCATGAGGGGCTTGACACAAGCAATGCGACACTTGTAGCCCATGTCCTGGATACGTCTGTGTGTGGTGGCTCTTGAAGCAATGACTCCAGCAGCAGTCCACTCCTTGTGAATCTCCCCCAAATTTTTGAATGGCCTTTTCTTAGCAATCCTTTCAAGGCTGTGGTTATCCCAGTTGCTTGTGCACCTTTTTCTACCACACTTTTTCCTTCCACGTCCATTAATATGCTCGGATACAGCACTCTGTGAACAGCTGCTTCTTTAGCAATGACCTTTTGTGGCTTACCCTCCTTGAGGAGTGTGTCAATGACTGCCTTCTGGACATCTGTCAAGTCAGCAGTCTTGCCCATGATTGTGGAGCCTACTGAAACTGACTAAGGGACCTTTTTAAATGCTTAGGAAGACTTTGCAGGTGTTTCTTGTTAATTCTAATTTACTGAGATAATGACTTTTGTGCTTTCATTGGCTGTAAGCCATAATCATCAACATTAGCAGAAATAAACACTTAAAACAGATCACTCTGTTTGTAATGACTCTGTATAATATATGAGTTTCACTTTTTGGATTTAAGAACTGAAATAAATTCACTTTTTGATGATATTCTAATTTTCTGAGAAGCACCTGTATGTAGCAGTGCGGCAATTATACTATATACAGTCAGGAGTATAAGTACTTGATACACTGACAATTTCGAAAGTTTTTCCACCTACAAAGAATGAAGAGGTCTGTTTTGTTCTACTTAACTGCTGCAACTTGGACCTTTAACAGGATTTATATTTCACCTATGAGAAAGCATACTATGTGTATTTGGCAGATTAACTCAGGCATGTTTATGATAAACTGAATACCTGGATTGGAGTCCTATTTGTATACAGAATATTGACTATTAATGCTGGCAGAGTAAGTCTTAGGCTATATTCACACTAGGTGTTTTTTTTCTGCAGCAAAACATAATCTCTTGGCAGGAAAGAAGTAGCGTCAAAAACGCAGGTTTTGGTGTGTTTTTTTGCAGTGGTTCTTGGTGCATTTTTGGTGCGTTTTTCAGGATCCCAAAGTTCAGCTTTGCTTCCACCATAGACACATGAAAACAGGTCACCATTGCAAGACATATGTTCATGAAAAAGTACACATTACAAATGTAACAGGGGGGGGGGTGAATTGGTCTGGAATGGTTTATCTAAGACCCTGGCAGTGCATTGAATTTGTAGGACACTATTTACTTTCACATTATGGTTTGCCATTGAGTTGCTCAGGCATTGTTCATTTTCACACCTCCCTGGGCCACACGTGTTGTTCAATCTCACACCTAGCTCAACCAATGTTTACTTTGTAGGCATCACTAATTTAATTAAACTGTAATAATCCAAGCTGCTATCTCAGGTGACCAAGACAAGATGGTTTAAACTTGGGAAAATCACAAGAATAAATGTGTGTCACATACTTGCTTTTTTCACTAAAAACGCAGCAAAATGTTCACACTAGGCTTTTTTTCAGCATTTTTTTCCACCACCCTTTTTTTTAATGGGTGAAAAACGCTGAAACAAGTGACATACTCTATTGCAAAAAGCCATGGAAAGCACAAAATACTAAGGACAAATAAGCAAGCTTTGTGCATGAGATTTTGGAAATCTCATAGACTTTGTTGGTACTGTAAAACGCAGCTGAAAATTTGCATAAAAAAGCCCGCTAAAAAAACATCTAGTGTGAATATAGCCTTGTATAACAGTTCGCCAATGAGTTAGGATATATGACCACGATGCAGAAATGCTGCGGATTTTTCCTAAGCGTTTCTGCATCTCCCTGGGTTGTCAAGCGCTTTGCCAAGTGATTTTAGCATCACTTGGAAAAGTGCTTGACAACTTGGTCACACTATATAATTCCATGCAACCGGCATGGATTTATATAGTGTGACCAAGTTACAATGCTGCAAATGCAGAACCAATAATGAAAAAAAAGAATAATAATGGTGAAAAATAAAAAAAAAACATTATACTCATCTTCCGATGGTCCTCGATCTCCTTCTCCGGTGCGTCCGGTGTCTTCGGCGGATCATGGTGCTGTAAAAGGACCTTCCATGACGTCATTTAGTCATGTGACAGGTCACGCGACCGCCGATGTCGCGTGACCTGTCACATGACTAAATGGCGTCATGGAAGGTCCTTTTACCACCACGAGCAGCCGAAGAGCCAGCAGCACCGCCAGGAGCAGACAGGGGCCATCAGAAGGTAAGTATATGTTTATTTTTTATTTTAATTCTATTTTAACTACAGGTACTATGGTACCCGGGTCTGGAGGAGAGTCTCTTCATCTCCAGACCCGGGTACCATCCACGAATTGAGTCGCATAATATCCACATGTGTATTTGTAGTCATGCGGATGTTATGCGTTCCAATGCAAGTCAATGGCGGCTAAATCGCAGCGACTCTGCAAAATTAAAGGACGTGCTGCGAATTTTTCCGCAATGATAATCCGCAGCGGAAATCTCCGCGGCATGTGCACAGCACATGCGGATTATCATTGGGGACCATTGCAGACCTATCACCAAGCGTTTTTTAAGTGTTTCCGCGGCTGAAGTTACGCTGCAGAAACGCCTAAAAAACGCATAGTGGGCACACAGCCTTAAAAGTTCTATGGTGAAGAAAAACACGTGAGATAATAAATGCGAAATATACAATTTTTCCCATAATATGACTGAGGATATCTTTAGGGTGTATTCACTGTTTTTTCTTCTGCAGCAAAAATGCTGTGTTTTACAGTACCATCTTAGTGAATGACATTTCTGAAATCTCATTCACATGCTGTTTTTTTTGCATTTTTTTTAAATCTGCAGCTTGTCAAGTCTTTCGGAGGTTTTGCAGCATTTTTCACCCATTCAAATGAATGGAAAAAAAAACACAAGTAAAAACACCTGAATTTTAAGCAGCGTTTTTCCTGCCTCCTTTGATTTTTGAGGTAGAAAAAAAATACTGCCAAAATCCAACTTGTGAACACACCTTTATCCTGGTTGTGTTCTAATTGGATATAAAATAGAACGGCCATGATAACATGGGTAGTTAATTGTATGGTGTTTTCACTTTATATATTACCAGGCCGCATTCTATTTGCGCAGAGCTGCTCCGTGAAGATTCTATCACAAGATTCCGTGATGACATCACAGGTGATGGTGACATCACTGCTCACAGGCGCTATATATACAATGCACATAGGCTCACCCGTGCCTTTCTTGGCTCTATAGTGACTGATAGCACTTGCAGTTTTTCACTATGGCTGGAATTGTTTTGGACATTCCTCAGGTAAAAGCACTATTGTTGATCCTTATGATCAATCGTCCTAACAGTGTGCTTCTACCTCCCGATGGCGTCCTCAGCTTCACTCACCGGCTGGTGATGGAGCTAGTAAAGGATTGCCTGACCAAACACCGACAACGTCGTCTAACGTCAGACTATCTGACGGATTTACTTCAGAACATCAGGACATTACTACACCAGGTAAGTGGCGGACACTCTGCACAGAACATCTCAATATTGATAGATAATAATGGAGGGATAGAAGCTTTTTCTTCTAATATATCATATTTTGCAGACCATAAGACGCACCAAAAATTTTTGGGAGGAAAATAGGAAAACATTTATTATAATAAAATGGGGGTCTGTCTTATAGTCCGAATTTTCGGTTGCTTACTGAGGGGGGTGGTGGCAGTGGAGCAAAGTCACAGGAGGCAGAGTCGCTGCTGCAGGAAGTCGGCAGTAGGAGTGGGGCGCTGCTGCGGGCCCCAAGCTGGGAGGAGCGGGGTGTCCAGAAGGTGCGAGGCTGCGGGCCCTGGGCTTCAAGTAAATGTTAGCGGTAATTCAGGAGGGGAGGCCCTGCTCTGCTTATTGATTTCTCTGCAGTGGGCTTCAAGAAGTAGGCTGCTGGAGATGGCCAATACGCAAATTGAGATCTCAGCTCGTCATTGAGCCGAGATTTAAATCTTCACATGCACTGCCTCCAGCGGCCATTTGCCTGAAGCCCACCGCCAGAAAATCAATGGGCAGAGCGGGGACTCCCCTCCTAAATCACCGCTAACATTTCCTTGAAGCCCAGGGCTCGCAGCCTCGCACCTCCTGGATACCCCGCTCCTCCCAGCTCGGGGCCCGCAGCAGCGCCCCACTTCTACTGCCGGCTTCCTACAGCAGTGACCCTACCTTCTGTGACCTCACTCCACCACAGCCACCCCCCTGGTAAGCTACATTCAGACAATTATTATTATTAATAATCTGTCTGATATGCTGGGGTGGAGAGTTCCAGAGTAGGGGGGATGCACGGGAGAAATCTTGTATGCGATTGTGGGAAGAGGAGATAAGAGGGGAGTAGAGAAGAAGATCTTGTGAGGATCGGAGGTTGCGTGCAGGTAAGTACCGGGAGACTAGGTCACAGATATATGGAGGAGACAGGTTGTGGGTGGCTTTGCATGCCAAGGTTAGGGTCTTGAACTGGAGTCTCTGGGTAATGTGGAGCCAGTGAAGGGATTGGCGGAGCGAGGGGAGAAGCCAGGGAAAAGCGGGGGGACAGGTGGATTAGTCAGACAGCAGAGTTTAAGATAGATTGGAGGGGTGCGAGAGTGTTAGAAGGGAGGTCAAACATTTTGGAAAAAAAGGCATCTTATAGTCCAAAAAATACGGTAAAACACAACGAGTCCCCAAATACAGTATGTAGTCATTGTATCTGCAGACAGAGAACCGATGTCACATACAATTTCCGCCTCCATTCTGACCTCTCCCATCTCAAAATTCTCCTTTCCATTTTTCCTTCTTTATAGGCTGAAGAAAGATCTCAGACTGAAGATTTGGCTGTCTTTAAAGAACTGGCCGAAAAAGTCCTGTCTATACTAGAACGCTCATTGGAACGCCCGGTAAGGATCAATATTAATAGACGTATCTTAATCCACCGTATCTGAGGAGACTTTCTGAGAAAAGGTCTGAAGATGGCGCGGGATTTGTATCGTTACAATTGGTGCATCTGTAAATGTTGGTTTAGTCCTTCATGATTTATGTATTTGGTGATTTAGTGAAATCTTCCACATATTAATTATATATATTATATCTATCAGGAAACAACAGGAGGCGACGCCAAATATGGGCAAAATGTGACCCCGAAAATCCCTGACCCTAATAGGAGTCAGCCGGAGCTGAACAGCGATCTGATTACAGGTGAGCGATCACCCGACCTTCTACAAGGAATGTCCAGATATTACAGAGGACGGAGGATAATGTTAGATTTACTCTCTACTCTGTGTAATGGGAACCTGGCAGCACATTGTTACATATAGAAGTAGTGGTGTGACGGTATAGGCCATTGTCCCCTAATAATAATTGTTTGTAGAAATCCAATGTGCCAGTCAGGAGAAATGTAAAGTAGACACCATATACAAATCAGAATGGAAGTGCACTGGGGGCGTGAAAGAAGAAATCCAAGTGCAGTGACACGCCCCCAGTGCACTTCCAGGCTAATTTGCAAATCTCTCCTATGTTTCAGCTCTCTTACCATCACTCATATGTGCAGCGTGGGTGGGGGGTTCCTCATTCATGTGCTGGAGGGTCCATTCTGCAGTGCTATAGCAAGTAACATGAAATAAATTAAATTTAAATTGCATTACTGCTCTAGAAAATGGGAAAAAACTAAGATACTGAGCACATAATTTGGCCAATTCATGAATGCCCAGCAGCCAATGACAAGGCTATCTTTTTGTTGGAATCCTCTCCTAATGTGAATCCTCTCCTAGGCTGAAGCCTACATTTATGTGGGTAGGTAGGATCCTGTTGTAATTAAAACCACCCCGGGCTGATGGGTGGAGATAGGTTCCCAGCAAAAAAGGTCGCCTTGCCGTGACTGCTAGGCATGCACCCAGCAAAAGAAGGTCGCCTTGTCGTGACTGCTGGGCATGCACCCAGCAAAAGAAGGTCGCCTTGTCGTGACTGCTAGGCATGCACCCAGCAAAAGAAGGTCGTCTTGCCGTGACTGCTGGGCATGCACCCAGCAAAAAAAAAGGTCACCTTGCCGTGGCTACTTGGCATGCACCCAGAAAAAGAAGGTCGCCTTGCCGTGGCTGCTGGCCATGCATGAATTGGCCAAATTATGCGCTAAGTATCTTCCTTTTATCCTATTTTCTACAGCAGTAATGCAATTCAAATTTCATTTATTTCATGTTTACATGCTATAGCGTTACAGAGTGCAACTTTGTTAGTTATGTATTTGGATGGCTACTCTTAGTATGCACCTGTTCACACCCATTTTCTTTTCGGAAATGATGGTCAGTCTTTTGTTATTTATGAAGGGGTTCCTCCATCATTTACATTACATTTATCTATGGATTCCCCGTATATTCTCATATTTAGAATCCCCATATAACGAGTATTAATCCCATTTACAGACATCTTGTCATTTCTCCGTTATATTGCTGTATTATCTATGTAGGAATAATATCCTCTAATACATTTCATTTCTTCATCATTATTTTAGAAACAACTGAGCTGTCGAATCCTAACAATGGAATTAGTGAGATCCCGGAGATCCAAGAATCCGTAAGTATCATAGAGGGGGGTGCGTGTGTGTCATCAGATCATGGGGTGTGAATGACTCGTCCAGTATTATCCCCCATACAGCCATGGGACGTCTCTATTCTAAGTGTAGATGACCCTATGGTGTTAATTACATTTGAATTACAGGGAATCTGTCACCAGGTTTATGCTATTTGGTCTGAGAGAAGCATGATGCAGGGACAGAGACCCTGATTCCATGTGTTGATTACTTTACTCGGTGGAGCAGTTGTGATAAAATCACTATTTTTTTCTGCTGCAGAGCTCTGAATGCTGAGTCTTGTATAACCCCGCCCACACCATTGATTGGCAGCTTTCTGTGTACACTGTGCATAGGCAGAAAGCTGCTAATCAGTGGTGGAGGCAGGGGTACAGAGCAATAGGACTACCTGGCTAGACAGATAGTCTTCTAGTGATAATCTACTGATTTTATTGAAACAGCCACACACAGCCTAGTAAGTAACACATCACTGGAATCAGGGTCTCTGCCCCTACATCATGGTGCTTTCAGAATACATAGCAAACACCTGGTGACAGATTACCTGTAAGTCTTCCTCTGTGTGATCTCCCACATTATCCAGAATGTTATAGTAATGTATGATGACCGTTGCAGGGCGGCTCCAGGATTTCGTGGGCCCTGGGCGAAAGAGTCTCAGTGGCCCCTTTAACACATACCACGATTCATGATGCACAGATACCGCAGATAAATATATATATAAATATTATATATATATATATATATATATATATATATATATATATATAGTACAAGCCCGAAGATTTCACTTCTTACATTACATGAGCGATATCTATTGTAAATTCCACAATAACTCAGAAAGCGGCGAATCCTCACAGCTCACAGTGCAGACCGGACAGTAATGTCCTCCACACAGTATAATGGCACCACATAGTCCTCTATACCGTATTATGAGCTCCATATATTGCTCCATATAGAATAATGGACCCCATAAAATGCTCCACGCAGGCTGTGCCCCCATATAATGCCCCATGCAGGCTGTGACCCCACACATAATGCCCCATGCAGGCTGTGCCCCCCACATAATGCCCCATGCAGGCTTTGACCCCCCACATAATGCTCCATGCAGGCTGTGACCCCCACATAATGCCCCATGCAGGCTTTGACCCCCCACATAATGCCACATGCAGGCTGTGCCCCCCCCCACATAATGCCCCATGCAGGATGTCCCCCTCCCACATAATGGCCCATGCAGGATGTCACCCCCCATATAATTCCCCATGCAGAATGTCCCTCCCACATAATGCCCCATGCAGGCTGTGCCCCCCACATAATGGCCCATGCCGGATGTCACCCCCCATATAATTCCCCATGCAGGATGTCCCCTCCACATAATGCCCCATGCAGGATGTCCCACCCCACATAATGCCCCATGCAGGATGTCCCCCACACATAATGCCCCATGCAGGATATCCCCCCCACATAATGCCCCATGCAGGATGTCACCCCCCATATAATTCCCCATGCAGGATGTCCCCCCCACATAATGCTCCATGCAGGATGTCCCACCCCACATAATGGCCCATACAGGATGTCACCCCCCCACATAATGCCCCATGCAGGATGTCACCCCCCCATATAATGCCCCATGCAGGATGTCCCCCCAACACATACTGCCCCATGTAGGATGTCACCTCTCACCCCATATATTGCCCCATGCAGGATGTCACTTCTCACCCCATATAATGCCCCATGCAGGATGTCACTTCTCCCCCCATATAATACCCCATGCAGGATGTCACTCCCCCCATATAATGCCCCATGCAGGATGTCACCCCCCATGTAATGCCCCATGCAGAATGTCACCTCTCACCCCATATAAAGCCCTATGCTGGATGTCACTCCCCCCTCATATAATGACCCATGCAGGATGTCACTTCTCCCCTCATATAATACCCCATGCAGGATGTCACCCCACTATATAATGCCCCATGCAGGATGTCCCCCCCATATAATGCCTCATGTAGGATGTCACCTCTCACCCCATATAATGCCCCATGCAGGATGTCACTCCCCCCCATATAATGCCCCATGCAGGATGTCACTCCCCCCCCCATATAATACCCCACGCAGGATGTCCCTACCTCCCCCCCATATAATGCCCCATGCAGGATGTCACTTCTCCCCCCATATAATGCCCCATACCTCCATACATAAAAAAAAAAATCAAATGCTCACCTCACTGCTCACCAGCTGTGGAGAGGTAAGTATTGTTCCGGCCGTGGTCCAGGGCAAGCATTGGGGGGGGGGGAGCAAGGCCCACTAGCTGGCGCTGGCACCACTCTCCTCTGCTCACCGGTCCCATAGCACGCCATGGTGCCCGACAGCAAGTGGGCCCCTCGCCTACTCAGGGCCTCGGCACTTGCCTGGGTGTGCAGGGTGCTAGCGCCAGGTCTGCCCAGCGTCCGGTTTGTATCCTCCCAACATCATATCAGTGTAAATCATCTGGGACATAATATGGGGGGAGAAGTTTTTGCATCTGTAACTTTTTTCCTGCATCTTCAATAAATCAGTATTATTTCTTATTCTTTTATAGAGCGTGATGGATTCATTGGTTCCGGCGAGAAAGCCGCATATGAGCGACTATGAAACTTCCAAACTCATCAGCAGTGGAAATTTTGGGTGAGATTTCTGTTGCCATAATCCACATTTCTCAGGGTTCCCTATGATAATGCTTCTGCCCCTGCACTCTGCCATTCAGTGTTATCATAGGGAAATTATATGATCTTTAGCAAATCAAACTGTAAGGAAAGCGATTTAAATAATATAATTACATATAATATAATATATAATAATATAATATTATTACATTCGCCTGTGCTAGACTCTCATCTGTTCTTATGCTGCCTCCTCCACCTGAGCTTTTCTGCTCTCCACTCTGATCTTTGTTTTGATGGGGGGGCTCCATTATGAAGCTGATCAGAGAAGTTGGCTACACATGGTCACATGAAGGGTGACACTATATTGACGTCAATGACATCTACACCCTCCACCATGACCATGTGGGCCCAATCACTGGCCTCAGCAGCAGAAGAGAGCCCTGGAGCACATTCATTTTGGACCAATTTTATTTGCACTAAATTGTATTTGGTCAGTTATAGCGAATCTGCCCAAAGAGAATTTCGATAGATTCTCGTATCTATAATGTGACCTGGGTGATGGCTCCGGCAGAAGTGGCATTGTGGAGACCTCCAATAGGTGATCTATGTAGTGCTATTTTATGTATTTCTAGATGTGGATCTATAGTGGTGGCCAGACTTCTAGTATTAAACATATGCAAATTGTCTCTTCAGAGAGGAAGCAAACTAGAACTCCACCTATAGGAAGTAGCAATCCTAAAAGTCAATATCGACCCTTTAACAAGCCTTGTCACATGACTTAGGATAATAGCCAAAACCAAAATCTCAATTTGCAGGAACTGTGTTCTGGGGTACTGCCCCTCTTCAGTGCAAAGTGTGAGATATGGTTTGACTGGGTGAGAGGTGTCTGACCGGTATCCAAGGGGTTGACGTTTCTCCTTGCGGACATGAGACTTTTAAGCCGCAATGCTCCTCTGGTAAATAGGATTGCTACTTCCTATAGGTGGTACTAGGGTGCTAGTTCTCTTCCTCTCTGAAAAGAGACAATTTGCATATTTCCCAGAAGAGCATTGCAGCTTAAAAGTCTCCTCACCTTGACATGCTTAAAATGGCTTTTTCCGCAAGGAGAAACTTTACCGCTTGGATCCCGGTCAGATGCCTCTCACCCAGCCAAACCATATCTCACACTTTGCACTGATGAGTGCTTGTACCCCAAAACATAGTGTCCGAAAATTGAGATTTTGGTTATGGCTATTATTCCATGTCATGTGATAAGGCTCGTTAAAGGGTCGATATTGACTTTTAGGATTACTACTTCCTATAGGTGGCACTAGAGTTCTAGTTCTCTTCCTCTCTGAAGAGACAATTTGCATATTTCCCAGAGGATCATTGAGGCTTAAAAGTCTCCTCACCTTGACAAGCTTAACATGTCACTCTCCGCAAGGAGAAATGTTACCCCTTGGATACCAGTATTAAGCATATAATGATTTCTATAGATGGATTATTAATAAGGATTTATTATAACCGATGGATTCTCCTTCTCTCCAGGGCCGTCTACTTAGTGCATCATAAAGACTCACACCAGACCTTTGCTATGAAGAAAATGGCTAAGCGGAACCTAAATACTGCACAGAGATTGGAATGGGCCTTTCTGGAGAGGGACATCTTAACATTTGCTGATTGTCCCTTTGTGGTCTCCATGCTCTGCTCCTTTCCAACTAGATCTCACCTGTGTATGGTCATGGAGTATGTAGGAGGTAAGACACATCTATTGTATTATATTCAGCCCATGTCTGCTTTCATCTTATCACTGCTCATATCATTAGGACATTGTTGGTTACATCCCCACAGAGCATTTACTATAGGTTATCTATTACCAAGATGCTCGTAAATTCATTGATCTTGGTGCAGGGGCGCTATGGGGCTCATCAGTCGGAGGGGGTCTGTCGACGCTCGGCAGCGGGCAGCATCCCTCCACCTGTCATCACAATTTCAGCGGTATTTGCTTCTTCAAGGAGGTGAGGCTGGTGGGGTCAAAAATACTGAGTAGGTGGCTAGTAGGGGCCAAAATACTGAAAGGGGGCCGTATGACTAGATATGGGGGGACTGTGAATGCTGAGTGGAGGTCATCATATTAAGTGGGGTGCTGTGGGGGTCCTCACTCTATATGGAGGCCCCCATTCTGTGTGGGGACATCATACTGAGTGGGGAGTTTTGCGGACCATTATATTGTGTGAGGGACTGTGGGAACCATTATCCTGAGTGGGAGGGTTGCTGTGGGTGCCATCACACCGAGTAGGGGGTTGTGGCTGGCCTCCTTCTAAGTGGTGGCCTCCTTAGGAGGATTCACTGTGGGGATACCATACTCATTGAGTGTGGGTGTGGGCATTTTTGGGAGCATCATACTCTAAAATGGCCATAAAAGTTGTATTGCTGGTGAGAACACCAAGCTGCTTCAACAGGGATATAAATATAGTTCTTTTTTATTTTTTAGGGTGGGGGGCAATTACAACTTTTGATATGGGGTCTTGTGATTTCTATGTACGCCACTATCTGTGTGATCTCCCCAGGATGTTTCCGCTCACTGCTCATTAGACATCATGGTTATCTGCTCGTGGTATATCATGGTTATCTTCTGTATAAACCCCTCACCGGTCATATTTCCTTTCTTCTATAGGTGGAGACTGTGGGACCCTTCTAAGCACCAGGAGTCCTTTCTCTGTCCCCATGGCCCGCTTGTACTTTGCAGAGGCGGTACTTGCCGTGGAATACCTGCATAGTTACGGTGTGGTGCACAGAGACCTGAAGCCGGAAAAGTAAGTGCCCCCGTAGTATAATAAAGTGGGGAAAGTTGTCATTTATTATCATTCAGTCTGTGAGGCTAAAACCATCTTCTCTTTTGCAGCCTCCTGATTACATCTACTGGACATATTAAAGTTACCGATTTTGGGATTTCAAAACTTGGTCTAATGATACCGAAAACCAACACCTACAAGGAATTAGCAGTGGACATCTACAGAGAGTTCCAGGACCGTGAAGTCAGCATCACCTACAAGAACTTAGCTTGTTATTTGCAAATCTCATCACACTATTGTCTCTTCTCTACGTTCTTCCTTTCTAGAGAACTTTTCCACTAATATTTTATCTTCTGCATTGTGTTTTAACGATGATATCTTGTCATAATAATTGTTTCATCGATTCTCATCTCTATGTTCTGTTGGTTTCCAGTTCTGTGGCACCCCATGTTACATAGCCCTAGAGATCATCCTGAAAGAAGGCTATGGAAGACCTGTTGACTGGTGGTCATTGGGGATCATCCTGTATAAATTCCTGCTGGGATGTGTACCATTTGATGCTGATTCCCTCACTGAGCTTTATAAAAGGGTTGTCATTGGTGAGTAGAATAATCCGATCATTGCGTTGATTGGTTACATTTGTTTAGTTATTTACTTTGCTTTATGTTACAGTCCAGTAAAGAGGTTTTATTTTCTGTAATTTTCTATGTAACAGGAGAACTAATTTGGAATTGTGATCGCGCTCCACCCCTGGATGCTCAGAATCTCATCACTGAGCTGCTCAGAAGAAATCCTGTGCGTAGACTTGGGACAGGTAACAGATATACTAGTATTAATATTCCCTTATTAGACCAAGGACATATCGCTCATGTCCATGAAGATCAGCATTTCTCTATCAGCTCATCTACTGTATTTCTAGTTCTCCACACTAAGACTTTTAGTTTATTTCCTTCATGTCGGCTCAGTTTTGTCATTAGTTCAGATTACGATAAACTGTTCAGATATGGAGCCATCCCTGACTATGTCCGCATTACTTTTGTTTTTCTTTTTCTAGGAGGAGCATTTGAGATCAAGGTTCATCCATTCCTGAGTGACTTGGACTTTGACAACATTCTGAGCCAGGAGCTGGAGTATGTTCCTCAGCTTGTTTCAGACGCAGACACCAGCTTATTTATCAGTAAGTAGAAGGAGACGTCATCTAGACTAAGCGACTGTTTGTCTCATCTTCCCTAATATGTGATCATCTGTTCCCATTAATATTAGTGATAAATAGTGACTGTGTTATACTGACAACCTCTAATAATACTTCATTACCTATTTCTTGTAGATCATTCTGATATAAACAAACATCTGGTCTCAAAGGATGAGGAAGGCACAAGTGAGAACAATGAGAGCCTTGACTTCCAAAATTTTACGTCATCTTCTGAAAAGCTTTGTAAAGTAAGTAAGTGATTAATAAATCCAAAATATGTAAAAAAAAATTAAAAAAACTCTAAAAGTACATAAAAAAAATATTTTATATCTTATTTTTATCCGTATTTAGCTCTGTATCATCGCTACCAGGATGGTGACCAATGAGGATCCCAATGCCCCCCAGAGTATACACCAGAAACCAACACAAACATCTCAGAAATGTGAGTAGATTATAAAGGGTCATTACTTCATTACTGGGAGTTCCAGGCTGATCTATGTACACAACACCAAATATAGGACATAAATATCAGAATATCAAATGCAGCATTCACCGCTTCATGGTTAACGGTCATTGTACTTTTGGCTTCAGAAAATGCAGAAGATAACAGCCCATAATTGTGGCAGGTCATGCATTTTTAGCACTGCCTACTCTGTAGGAGAGCTGTAGTATTACTTGCCAGCCATTCTTGGTAGTTGTGTTCTGATCCATGGAAGGTAGTTTTGAGCAGAAAACCTTCCCCACTATGACAGTCATATGTCCTATTAGGCCTTATAGTCAGTGTTCTTATAGTGAGACAACCCATTTTATACTGTGTTTACTTACGATTTACATGTTTTTCTTCTTCAAACAGGCAGAAAGAATCTGTTCCTGTATGTAATACAGACTATGCTGTTACCATCTTGCCACCCTCGTCCCCATTGCCAGGTATGTACATGTCTACAGCACCAACAATGTGAATGTTGACTTCAAGGCTCAAATATTTCCACATGGTTTTTCTGGTCTACTATGTTATCCATGTTTCATGGATCTCAGCTATGTTAACCATGGGTTCGTACTGTATCCCTATTTCTCTAATTTTGTACAGGAGTTTTTTTTCATGTATTCTATATATTACGTTGTATTATCTAGTAACCTAGTGAGATATAGCGACTGTGTTATACTGACACCCTCTAACAATCCTTCCTTACCTATGTCTTGTAGATCACTCTGATGAAAACAACCATCTGGTCTCAGAGGATAAGGAGGGCACAAGTGAGGACGATGAGAACTTTATCTTCCGAATATTTGCATCATCATCTTCTGAGAGGCTTTCTAAAGTAAGTATGTGATCGATAAATCCAAAATATGTACAAAAAAAGGATCTATAAAATTAAAAAGTATGTATATTTAATAACTTATTGTTATCCACATTTAGCACTCTACCACCACTAACGGGATGGTGAACAACGAGGATCCCAAGGCCCCTCCAGAGTGTACACCAGAATCCAACACAAACATCTCAGAAATGTGAGTAGATTATGGGGTCATTACTGGGAGCTCCAGGCTGATATATGTGCACAACACCAAATATAGGAAATAAATACCATAATATCAAATGCAGCATCCACCGCCCCATGGTTATCGGTCATTGTGCTTTCAGCTTTCGGAATTGTTGGAGATAACAGCCCATAATTGTGGCCGGTCATGCACTTTTAGTGCTGCCCTCACTGTAGGAGAGATGTAGTATGAAATGCCGGCCATTCTTGGTAGTTGTTTTCCTCTCAGCTCTCTATAAAAGGTAGTCTTGAGCAGAAGACCTTCCCCACTATGACAGTCATATGTCCTACTAGGCCTTATAGTCGGTGTTCTTCTAGTGAGACAACCCCTTTTATACGGAGTTTACTTGAGATTTACATGTTTTTCTTCTTCAAACAGGCAGAAAGTATCTGTTCCTGTATGTAATACAGACGATGCTGTTACCATCTTGCCACCCTCGTCCCCATTGCCAGGTATGTACATGTCTACAGCACCAGCAATGTGAATGTTGACTTCAAGGCTCAAATATTCCCCATAGTTTTTATACAATACTATAGGTCTCTCATGTTATCCATATTATGACAAAGCAGATCCTATAAGAATATATTGTTACTGATTTTTTTTTTTAATTTTTCATCAGAATTTCCATCTCATGAAGAAAGAAAATCGGCAATAAATCTGAGTATGGAGCAACAAAACTCAGAAAATGGAAAAAATGGGAAAAAGAGACGAGGTAAGTGTGAGAATCAACTCCATGTTGTGTGATGTCAGTGAGAATAATTCATGTGGAGTAGATGTCATCTGTCAGTGATGGGATTGTCACATGTATGATTGCTGACAATGACCCCTGACCTCTGTATGATAATATTCCTCTGCCGTCCGGCCACAGTGACTGCACAGCATTATCATGTAATTTGGAGTCCCATCACTTACATTATATTTATTTCTCTTGTCATAGGTTCCATCTTCAGCCGGATCTTATCATCCTGCCGGCGTGGATTATCCAGGGCTGCTCGCGCATTTGCATGCTGTCACTGTTGCCCTAAAACCATCTAAAAGACGGGACACCTAAGCATCCAGCGCCCTGAAGTCCAGCAGATCCACCATCACTGCTGGAGCTGTATAGAAGGACCTTCACCATCTACCTGTGGCCTTCTGACTGGTCAACCTGGACAAGTTTCAGTAGCGCCTCTGTCATCGGGCTCCGCGGTATTCATACTGCTCGTCTGACTTGTCATTTACTGATCACCTGGTATCTGACCTCGGCTATCTTCCTGACTTTGATTTAGTCTATTGATAATGTTCACGATTTTATTCATCCCATTATTAACTAAAAAAAGTAAAATCTGTTACTGTTGCTCTGATTCCTTTTTGTCTTGAATTCACAAATACTTGTAACTCACTAATTGCTCTTCTTCTCACTAAATGTATTTCTCATTATCCTTAATGCAGCAGTCAGTCTCATATTTCTGTCCAGCAGTTACACTGGTGCCTCCATCCTGTACCAGTCATTACACTCATCCACAAACCTCTCCACACTGCTGCACAGTCCTGCATCTCTACCATATCTACACTCCAATGAGCTAAGATTAACATCCTCCATAATCAGGACCTCCCACTCTCAAGTCCAAGACATTTTCTCTGCTGCACCAGCTCTCAGGAGTGCACTACTGCAGGCAATCATGTTCATTCCCACTATCAGAGATTTTAAGTGTGCAGTAGAAACAGATTATTTGTGGCAGGACTATCAAATCACCTCACTATTCTAAGTTTTTCCTACAGCACTCAGTAGCACTTAATATTTGTACATATACAGATAATGGTTGGTGACTGGTTCATGCAGCCTTAATTCCACAAAGATAGAAATAAAAGGTCAACATGTTTCATACATCCAAACCATCCTTAATCATGGCAGAAAAACATAATTTTAAGTTCCCACTATGAATATTTGGTGAGATATCACAGCTGTGTATTTTCACAGCACAAAGAACGCATCTTACAGATCAGCAAATCACAGTGTGCTGACGCTTATTGTTGTAGTTTTGAACAACACCATTCATTTTATCATATAATGTGTTGAAAAATGAGAAAAAATGCCAGGTTTGGGTTCCTTCATTTTACAGTGTGTATTGTGTTGTAAAAACAAACTGACAAAATGATTCAGAGTCAGTAGTACGATTACTGTGATACCAAACTTATAAGGTTTATATATATATATATATATATATATATATATATATATATATATATATATATATACAGTGTTTAGCATAAATCAGTACACCCAAATAGATTTGTCAGCAAACCTGTAGTTTCCTTTCAGAATCATCATTTTATATGGGATACCATACTACAAAATACTCTCGCAAATTTGAGCCATTGAATGCAAACAGGATTTGGTATTTTGCAGACCCCAAAAAAGTAATTTTCTTAACAAACTCATTCAAGATCATGTTTCAAAAATGAGAACATCCCAGTAACAGTCTTAAGAGAAAAGCTAAGTTTAGACAACAAAATTCTAATTAACAAGAACTGAACCACAGGTAAGTGTAATTATTCATTAAACAGATGTCCAGCAGACAGGTGTCTGTAAAAGGAAGTTACTTAATAAAGAAAACTCCTTCCCATTTCATGCTATCAGCAATGGCACCACATAGAAGGGAAATGTCACAAAACCTGAGAAAGAAAATAATTTCTTTGCAATAAATGTGAAGTCTACAAGAAGATCAGCAAAACTTTACTTATCAGTCAGAATACTGTAGCAAAAGTGATGCAAAACTATAACAAAGATGGAACTGCAACCATCTTACAGAGACGTCCAGGCCGACTATGGAAGTTAACACCTAAACAAAAGCGTCCTCTGATGAGAAGGGTAAGTGGCACCACATAGAAGAGAAATGTCACAAGACATTTCTGAGAAAGAAAATAATTTCTTTACAAAAAATGTGAAGTCTACAAGAAGATCAGCAAAGCTTTTCTTATCAGTCAGATGGAAGTTAACATCTAAACAAAAGCATCTTCTGATGAGAAGAAAATCGACAGGCAAATTCATTGCTATTAGCTGAAGAACTAGCGCGAGTGTTTTCCATGACACGACACGGTGTACACTGCAAATGAATGGCATTCATGAGTGTCCTCCACAAAGGAAGCCTCTCTCCCTTAAAGCCCATGAACAGTAAAAGTCTGTCTACAATTTGCCAGGGTCCATGCTTAAAACTATGAGGACTACCGGGACTCTATACTGTGTATGTGCATCTTATGTGTATGTCCGTATTTTATGTTTGTGTGCACTATGTATATGCATACGTTAAAATGTGTATAGAGTATTAGCATGTGCAAATTTTATATGTGTGCCTAATATAAATATACATGGAAATGTATATGTAGGTGGTGCCTGATGGAGGGTGGGGGCCCAGATCAGACGTCCTGATTAAGGGCCCTTCACTGTCATTGTCTGCCCCTTATATAAACAGTAAAATCTCCTATAATAACAGGACTTCCATTGGGGTGGACTTCTCATAGATGGCCAGTAGGCATACTATATTGTGAATCTGGGCATCTCTCACAGAAAATCTGATCTGGATATGAGGGTGGTCTTCTATAAGCGGTGATGTTTTGGAGAGATTTAGGGAAAAGTCCCAATGCTTATCCATCGATCTGGTAATTTGAGTAAAATATTTGTGTTGATAACTGATCACAAAGTCATAAAATATGTAAGATTTGGCATAACCTGGTTCATTTTTCAAAAAGTTATGCTCAATTTTTTTAGCACCAAGTTTTGTTGCTTTTTTGTAGACTTACACTAACTTAGTATATTGTGTGAGAATTAAATGAATTATGAATTAGTTGGCGCATTTTACCACACTCTGGGGGTCCCTGACAGTCCTTCTTTATCTGCCCTGTAGTGATGCCAATGTAAACTTCCAAGTGACCGCGCAGTCAATCACTGTCACGAATGCAGGACAACCTATGATTAGCTAATTTTTGGGAAATGCTTATAACAAAAGGGGATTGAAAATATTTACAATTATTTTAAAAGCATTAAAAAAAAACAGACCCAATACTTATAATTAGTTTGTTGAAAGTAGTCTAATTAAAGGGAGCTGAAAGGATTAGAGATTATGAACCCGATTCACCAGTGTTTTTGCCAGAAAACTGGCATAAAGCTCTTGAAAAGTTGCAAAGTTTTGTGACTTTTCCCATTTTCACATAATTATAACTTCTTTAAAGCCCAAGACGTACTGATACGTATCTGCGCCCTGGGACTTAAGAGCCTGATACGTATTAGTACATCTTTGCGATCGCGCCCGCACACAGGCTGTGCGGGCGTGATCGCCGCCAGGTGTCAACTGATTGTCACAGCTGACACCCTGTGCTATGTGCTGGGAGAGGTCCCGCACATTAACCCCCGCAATGCTGCGATCGAAGTCGTTCGCAGCATTGCGGGGGCAAGGGGAGGTGATCGGGATAGTCACCTCTCCTGCCGGCGTCCAGCAATGTGTGCCGCGGCTTCCCGGATGTTGCCATGATGACCCGATTCACTGAGGGGTGCAGTTTTAAGAATGGTGTCACTTTTGGGTATTTTCAGTCATAAAGACCCCTCAAAGTGACTTCAAATGTGATGTGGTCCCTAATAAAATGGTTTTGTAAATTTTGTTGGAAAAATGAGAAATCGCTGGTCAATTTTAACCCTTATAGCTCCCTAATAAAAATAAATTTGGGTTCCAAAATTGTGCTGATGTAAAGTAGACATATGGGAAATGTTATTTATTAACTTTTTTTGGGTGACATATCTCTCCGATTTAAGGGCATAAAATTTCAAATTTTGAAAATTGCAAAATTTTCTAAATTTTCGCCAAATATCTCTTTTTTTCACAAATAAACACAAGTGATATCGAAGAAATTTTACCACAATCATAAAGTACAATATGTCATGAAAAAATATTCTCAGAACCAGGGGGATCCGTTGAAGCGTTCCAGAGTAATTACCTCATAAAGTGACAGTGGTCAGAATTGTAAAAATTGGCCTTCTCATTAACGTGCAAACCACTTTGGGTTGTAAAGGGGTTAAGGACTCTACCTGCATATACAGTCATGGCGGAAAGTGCTGGCACCCTTGAAATTGTTTCAGAAAATTACACATGTTTTATTACACGCATGTTTATTTCCTTTGTGTTTATTGGAACAACACAAAAAAACTGAGAAAAAAAAGGCAAATTGGACATAATTTCACACAAAACTCCAAAAATGGGCCGGAATACATATATATATTTTTGATGGGACAACACTGAAGATGCGACACTTTGATACAATGTACAGTAGTCAGTGTACAGCTTGTTTAACTGTAAATTTGGTGTGCCTGCAAAATAACTCAACACACAGCCATTAATGTCTAAACCGCTGGCAACAAAAGTGAGTACACCCCTAAGTGTGTTCTCAGCTGATGTTATTTGTTGGTTTTTCTTTGCATCCCGAACAATTTTCTTGGCAGTTGTGGCTGAAATTTTTGTTGGTCTACCTGACTGTGGTTTGGTTTTTACAGAGCATCTGATTTTCCATTTGTTAATCACAGTTTGAACACTGCAGACTGGCATTATCAATTCCTGGGATATCTTTTTGTATCCCTTTCCTGTGTTATACTCTTTTTGTCTCCCTTTCCTGTGTTATACAGTTCAACTACCTTTTCCCGTAGATCCGTTGATAATTCTTTTGCTTTCCCCATCTCAAAATCCAGAAACGTCAGTGGCTGGATCCCAGAAACTCACTCAGCTTTATGCACACACACTGATTACAAGCAAACAGGTCATAGGTGAGGATGTTACCTTTAGTAGCCATTCAAACCCATTTGTGTCAAATTCTGTGCATGTTATCAGGCCAAAATCACCAGGGTATGTGAACTTTTTGATCAGGATTATTTGGATGTTTTTGGTTGTCATTAGTGATGAGCGAGCACTAAAATGCTCGAGTACTCGTTGCTCGGGTCGACCAAATTGAAATACTCGGGTGCTCAACCCGAGCAATGAGCCCAATATAAGTCTAGGGGAAACTTGAGAATTTTTCAGGTGGCTCCCCACGGCGGTCTGCAGAGGGCCTAAAAATTGCCCAAATCGATGGGAACTGTGCTCAAATGACATGGGAACAGCATGGGGAAGACCCCTGGAAGCATCTCTGACTCCCAGATCACTGCTGTCAACAACGTCGTCAGAGTATTACGCCACTTTTACGGCGTAAGGAACATCCTTTCAAGGGTGATGACTTGTATATAAGGCAAAATAAATAAACAAAAACAAAAATACTCCTACACACCTTGGGCTATGTTCACACATAGCATTTTTGACACGTTTTTGCATTTTTGCATTGCTTTCAACCAAGACAAATGCATTCACCAGGAAATGTTATTTTAACATTTTACAACCTTATCTGGCCATGTGGTGTGTGACACATCATCAGACACATGCATACAGTGCTGAAAAGACATGGGAACAGCAAGGGGAAGACCTCTGGAAACATCTCTGACTCCCAGGTCACTGCCTAAATGTGTGCCCATCATAAGTGATCCTTGGCACATGCGAAGATGCCTCACCATCCACGTCCTTGTCCCACTGCAGTGTTCAGTTGTCCCTACCCCATTCCTTGGAATGCAAGCACAAGAATGCCGGCAGCCACCCACCCACAGGCTGCAATACTATACTGCCAAATTTTTGACAGCTGCTTGCACTTGAAATGTGGCCTTTTAGGCTCGTGGAGGCGGAAGCTTTTCATAACCTCATGCCGGCAGCGGCCGGGTGTCCATACTCGGTCCCCAGCCGCCACTATATTTCCCGGTATCGCCTCCGCCTTCCACAAGCACGGGTCCCATAACATTACCCGTGCCCTCCCCAGTGCACTTACTGGGAAGGACCGCCTAACCACAAACACGTGGACAGGTGAATGTGGCCAGGGACGGTACGAAGCCAGTCCACAACTTTTTTTGATAAGAGTTGTATTTAGCTCAGTGAAAGGACTGGCATAGAGGGAAACCGTATCTACCCTGCGTGTCATTTCTCCCAGGAAGTCCTCTAAAGCTGCTTGCACTTGAAATGTGGCCTGAACATTACTGCTGGTACTTTTCTGTGGGAATTTTCTTGCCTCCTACCAGCCTGGAATATTTCCAGCAAACTATGGTACAACACCATGGTATTAGCATTGCCCCGAGTACCAGTAGCGAAGCCATCCTCAATTTCCTTCTCTGGAATTTTATTTGGTAGACTGAGTGGCTGCCCAAATACATTTTCTCACAAAGGAGCTGATGATAGAGTGGCAGTAGGTTCAAGTTTCTCCAGCCTGTTAGATATTAGAGGGTGAACGGCAGCACATTGGATCAGTGGTTAGCACTGAAGTCTTGCAGCACTGGGATCCTGGGTTCAAATCCCAGCAAGGACAACATCTGCAAGAAATTTGTATGTTCTCCCCATGTTTGCATGTGTTTCCTCCTCAGTAAAAATAGAGTGTCCTGGAATCTTCCCACACACTTTTCTTAGCCAGGACTGCTTCTCGGCAGGGTTGGACAGTCCCACCAGAGAATTCTCTGGTGTGCCTTGGCTTCTACCTCAGGAGAGTTCATAATAGCGCTAACTTTGCAGCTGCTATGGGGCTCTTGAGTGGGTGAGAAAGGTTAGCCCTCAGAAACAAATCCTCTGGTGGGCACAATGTTTTTCAATCTGAAACAGCTTCTCAGTGGGAGTTGTATTTCACCACAGCCATATTCTTTAGCTCTGTGAAAGGACTGGCATAGAGGGAAACCTTATCTACCCAGGTTGTCATTTCTCCGTCACCAGGTTCCGCCCATTGTAACACACGACCATGCCTGGCTGTTTGTTCAGCGGTGAGAGCCACAGATCAAGCTGCTGTGTTACAGCTTTCAACAACTATGCAGCGCTGGGCGGTTTGTCAATTAAGCATTAAGCATGTTATCTTCAGCACAGCCTGTTGCTGTTTGGCCAAGGCAGTGCTGCAGTGCTGTCAGCTTGTGACTGATGTGGTCATTTCGGAGATGGAGGAGGAAGTGCATGAGCTGAACAATGTGATTACATTGAGGTTAAATTGGTGATGCTGTTTTTTATACTAAAGAAAGATCCTATTGTTATGTTTTTTTATGTTATTTTTTATGACAAATGCATTCACCGGGAAATGTCATTTTAACATTTTACAACCTCATCTGGCAATGTGGTGTCATCAGACATATCCTGTTTTATTTATGATGGAGGGACTCTGAAAGTCATAAAGCCTATTTTTATAGGAACATCAGACGGCCCTTACTATTCTTAAAAGGCCAGCAGTCGGCCCTAGCTATTGTTAGAGAGCCATCAGAGGGCTATGCTTTGTTGTTCCCATTATTAACAAGTGGGTCTCCTATACTGTTATTGTGCATCCAGTGACTGCAAGGGTTGTCAAAAATTTGGACGCAACCTAATACCCCTTTGAAGAGACATAGAGGAGGGTCTCAGTAAAAAAAATGTTCCCATTATAAAGGAGCTGGTCTTCTATAGTGGTAATGCCCATGCTGTGACTGCAAGGGTGGCCAAAATTTTTGAAAAAAAACACTAACAATTTAAAGACACAAAGAGCATGGCCACAGTAACAAGGTACGACATGTTCCCGTTAGAAAGGAGAGGGTCTGCTATACAGTTATAGGGTATGCAGTGAATCCAACGGCTGACAAATTTTAGGAAAAACCCCACTAAGAATTTAAGGACACACAGAGCAGGGCCACAGTAACAAGGTACGACATGTTCCCATTAGAAAGTAGAGGGTCTGCTATACAGTTATAGGGTATGCAGTGAATCCAACGGCTGACAAATTTTAATGAAAAACCCCAATAAGAATTTAAAGACACACAGAGCAGGGCCACAGTAACAAGGTACGACATGCTCCCATTAGAAAGGACAGGGTCTGCTATACAGTTATAGGGTATGCAGTGAGTCCAACGGCTGACCAATTTTAGGAAAAACCCCACCAAGAATTTAAGGACACACAGAGCAGGGCCACAGTAACAAGGTACGACATGTTCCCATTAGAAAGTAGAGGGTCGGCTATACTGTTATAGGGTATGCAGTGAGTCCAACGGCTGACAGATTTTAGGAAAATCCCCACTAAGAATTTAAAGACACACAGAGCAGGGCCACAGTAACAAGATATGACATGTTCCCATTAGAAAGGAGAGGGTCTGCTATACAGTTATAGGGTATGCAGTGAGTCCAACGGCTGACCAAGTTTAGGAAAAAACCCACTAAGAATTTAAAGACACATAGACCAGGCCACAGTAAAGACAAATTCCCATTAGAAAGGAGAGAGTCTCCCATAGTGTTGGACTATGCAGTGACTGCAAGGGCTGCCAAAAATTTGGAAGCACTTCAATGGCCCTTGGAAGAGACGTGAAGGAGCGCATCATAAAAATTTTTTACCATTAGAAAGGAGCGGGCCTCCTATACTTGTAATGCCATGCACTAAGTGTATGGGCTGACAAACATTTACTCCTGGGGGGTATACATGAACATACTGTATAAAAATTTTTTTTTACGGGCATCATAAAAATGTAGCGCCCCGAGGGCTCGGCCGCTACAGGGGTATTGCACCTCTGCCAGAGGTGTGATATTCCACTCCCGGGTAAGGATGGAGTATGGACCAGGGTTCAGTTAGCTGCATACAGCACACTCACCCCATTTCCGAGGGACAGCTCAACGGTGCTCCCATTAGACAGAAATGCAGGCACGACAGACCATGTCCCTGGCTGGAGTGGGGAGGGGGTAGGAATACACAGTGATGTAGGAGCAGATAGGGGTTGGTTCCTGAGCGTAGATAGGAGCCCATTGTTTGCTGGTCACCTGGGCTCATGTTCTAGAGGGAGGTATAAAAGGTGGGCACCATCTTAGAACAGTGTTCAGTCAGAGAGAAGAAGTTACAGAGTGGGGGCCTCTGCAAGGGGCTCTGCTCCGTAGGCGGGCCTAGCCTCTGAGGCCCAGCCAGCACAGAGAGAAGAGAAGAAGAGAAGTTCAGTGAGTGGAGTAAGAGAAGGAGTTCAGCCAGAGAGGGCTGACAGGGATCTGTGGCTCAGTCTGGGCCCAGCTCCACGAGGCAGGCCTAGGGTGACGGCCAGGAACAGAAAGGAACAAGAGCAGAAAGGAAAAAGAACAGAAAGGAACAGAAGAGAAAGAGAAAGAGAGAAACAGAAGGGCTCAGGAACAAAACGGCAGAAGGGACCCTAAGAACCCACGAGAATACAGGGTGAAGGGTCAGGCAGATTAAGGGTACCGGATCCCAAGTTGGTGGAGGAGAAACAGACCTCAGCCAAAGACCGGAGGTCGTGATCATTTATTGGTGCGACACCTCATCAAACCTGCTAGGAAGGCACCATATAGGACAGCGGGGAACGGGAACCACATTTACCTGCACGAGTCCGCGGCAGCTGGACAAAAGTGGGTCACTGGTGAGGCAGGCCAGAGAAAGGATTGAAGGGGTCCTGTGCCATGCTCCTGAACTGCCTGGGGTTGACCGAGCCCCTCACCTGGTGGACGCAGCACGGCTCGGGCGGTCATTGCTGACAGAAGTGACCCGGAATACATGAACTGTGAGTAAAAGACATTGGACTGCAGTACGTTGTCTGTGTACTCTTTTGCTCCTCCAGCACTAACGGCACTGGGACTCTCTGCACCATCACCCCCACCATCCACTACACTGCCCTGGGGCTGCACTCTTCCGGTGGGGAGTCACACTACCTCAGCTGCATACATCATCAGCCCCAGCGGTCTGCCTTGCAGCGGCGGTTCATAATAACCGCAATCCACGGGTGGCGTAGTCGGACATCACTTAGGACTGCTAAAGGACTACCACTGGTCTGACCACCCCGAGCCACGGAATCAGGTCGCCACTACTACCCCCACCGTCTCCCTATTGCCCGGCTCCGAGTGCCCCACGGCCCAGGGGCGAGTCAAACACCCTTTAAAAAAATTATGTGAGTGTTGCATCATGGACCACAGTCACCCTGGTGATATGGTGGTGGAGGATGAGGAGAAGGAGGAGGACAAGAGCAAATAGCCAAAATCAGGAAGCGTATACCCATGTGTGGGTGTGAAAAGGTGCATGGGAATACACCTCCCAAGAAAAGACACTGGATTTGAGTTTATGTTACGCTGCTATCATTCGGTGGTGTTGAGAAGTCTGTCCCAATCCAGCCCTTGTTCATTTTTATAAGAGTCAGCCCGTCAGCATTTTCAGTTGACAGGAGGATGCGCTTATCAGTTATAATTCCACCAGCGGCACTAAAAACCCGATCTGATAAAACGCTGGTGGCAGGGTAGGCCAGGACCTCCAAGGTATAGAGAGCCAGCTCATTCCACATATCTAGCTTGGATACCCAATATTTATAAGGCACAGAGGAATCACGGAGGACGTTGGTACGGTACGGCAAGGTACTCCCTCAGCATCTTCCCAAACTTTGCACTTCTTGTGAGAGTACCCTGCGCCTCAGGGCCTGTGCGATGGGAGGGTCTGAGAAAACTCTCCCAGAACTTTGACAGTGTTCCCCTGCCTCTGCTGGATTGAAGTTGTGTCTCTCTCGCCTGTACTCCTTGGTTGTCGAACGAAGTGTGCCCTCTGCCTCCAGCGTTTTCAGATGGGAATTTTTTTAATAGTTCCGCAACAAGGGCCTTCTGGTACTGCCTCATTTTTGTACACCTGTCCGCCTCAGGAATAAGAGATATAAAGTTCTCCTTGTAGAGTGGGTCTAGAAGTGTCACCAACCAGTAATGACCTAAAATTTTGAGAATGCGAGGGTCATGGGAAAGGCAGCATAACATAAACTCAGCCATGCGTGCCAGACTACTAACAGGCAAGACTTCCGTGTCCTCACCAAGAGGATGACTGACCATGCTCTCCTCCTCCTCCTCTCTGTCCTCTGGCCATCCACGCTGAACAGACGGTATGACAGCTGTGCAGATAGCACCGTCTATAGTGCATGAAACTAGTTCCTGTCCTTCCTCCTCCTCTTCTTCCTCATTGTCACCCAATCCACGTTGGGATGAGATGAGGCTTGGCTGTGTGTAATCACCCTGTATGGTTAATTGCTCCATCTTATCGTGCTCCGCCTGCAATGCATCATCTTTGATTGTGAGCAGAGAGCGTTTCAGAAGACCGAGAAGCGGGATGGTGAGGCTAATTATGGTGTCATCGCCGCTCACCATCTTGGTGGAGTCCTCAAAGTTTTGGAGGATGGTACATATGTCTGACATCCACGTCCACTACTGAGGTCTTATGTGTGGAGTCTGAACTGAATACCGATAGCCTTTTTGATGCTGGTACTCAACAACTGCCCTCTTCTGCTCACAAATCCTTCCCAACATCTGCAATGTAGAGTTCCAACGTGTGGGGACATCACACACCAGTCTGTGAGTCAGAAGCTGCAAACGCTGCTGAAATACTGCAAGGGCGGCGGAAGCTGTAGCTGACTTTCTAAAATGGGCACACAGGCGGCATACTTTAACAAGCAGATCCGGCAGCTCCGGGTAGGATTTGAGTAACCGCTGAACCACGAGGTTAAGCACATGGGCCAGGCATGGTACGTGTGTGAGCTCGCCTCGCCTCAGAGCCGCCACCAGGTTCCGGCCATTGTCACACACGACCATGCCTGGCTGTAGGTTCAGCGGTTTGAGCAACAGATCTGCCTGCTCTTTCAGAGCTGTCCATAACTCTTCAGCATTGTGTGTTTTTTCACCTAAGCATATTAGCTTCAGCACAGCCTGTTGCCTCTTGGCCGAGGCAGTGCTGCAGTGCTTTCAGCTTGTGACTGATGTGATCATTTCGGAGATGGAGGCTGAGGAGGAGGAGGAGGCTGAGGAGCATGAGGTTCAGGAGCTGTAGACCATGGGGGCAACCCTGATTGACCTAGGGCCTGCAATCCTTGGCGTCGGGAGGACGTGTTCCGTCCCAAGGTCCGACTGGGTCCCGGCTTCCACTATGTTAACCCAGTGTGCCATCAGCGAGATGTACCGTCCCTGCCCACAAGCACTTGTCCACGTGTCCGTGGTTAGGTGGACTTTACTGGTAACTGCGTTGTTGAGGGCACGGCTAATGTTTTAGGACACGTGCTTGTGTAATGTGGGGACGGCACACTGGGAGAAATAGTGGCGGCTGGGGACAGAGTACCGAGGGACGGCCGCCGCGATCAGGTTGCGGAATGCTTCTGTCTCCACAAGCCTAAAAGGCAGCATTTCGAGCCAAGCAGTCGTGAATTGTGAGAATTTAGTAGCGTGGCCTGTGGGACGTTGGCTGCATATTTGCGCTTGCATTCCAAGGACTGGAGTATGAACAACTGAACGCTGCGCTGGGACAAGGACATGGACGTGCTTCCTGATGTTGCTACTTAAGAGTGTGCAATGACAGGTGCAGGGCAGGAGGCATCTTTGCATGCACTATGGACAGGGGATTGACTTGCATACACAACAGCAGAAGAAGCAATGGTGCCATCTGTAGACACTGTTCCTGGACCCTGGTGTTCGGCCCACAAAGTCGAGTGATTTGTTGCCATGTGCCTGATCATGCTGGTGGTGGTCAGGCTGGTCGTTTTGCCACCCCTGCTGATGCTGGTCTGGCTCGTGATGCAAATGGCCTTTTTGGAGTTATCAGCAGAGTCTTTAAAAAACAACCAGACTCGGGAAGACCTAACAGTTGTAGTGGCAACTTCCTTCGTGTTGGTGTTTCGGGAAACGGTAGCCTGCCTTCTGTCTGCGGCCACCACACTGCTTCTTCCTACCTGTTGGGGTGCTCTGCCTCCCTCCCCCTGTGTGCTGCTGTCCTTGCTCTGCATGTCCTCCTGCCAGGTTGGGTCAGTTACTATATCATCCACCACCTCGTCTCCCACTTCTGCACCCTGGTACTATTCCTGACTTTCTGCCAATTGTGTCTAATCATCGTCCACCTCTTGTGACAGTTTCCCACCGTCGCCTTTGTGTGACCGTGGCTGCTCAAATATTTGGGCATCGCTACACGTGATCTCCTCTTGCCCCGCTTCAAGTGGACCGGGCGAGAGGCCCGAATCTATAAATGGAAAAGTGAACAGCTCTTCAGATTGTCCAAGTGTGGGATCAGTTGTCTCTGGGTACTCGGCATGGTGGGAGGAAGGAGGTTCAGGGTGAGGAATATGAGGTCCAGACTCATGGCTACTGAGACTTGACCGTGTGGAAGACAGGGTGGTGGTGGTGGTGGCTAAGTGACTGGAAGCATTATCCGCTATCCAACCAACAACCTTTTGACACTGATCTGGGTTCAATAGTGGTGTGCTGTGGTCCCCTAGAAATTGGGACAGGAAGGTCAGGCGAGAAGATGTGGGTGTTTGTTGTGGCACAATTTCGGCTTGCCCACGGCCTTGTCCTCGGCCTCTGCATGCACCATTACCATCACGTCCAGTTCCCCGTCCCTTGCCACGTGCCTTGCCCATTTTAAATGGAGGATAGTATCTTCCACGCTCACTACAAATGACTGAGTTTGAAGCGAAGTTATATGTGATCGGTGTGATGGAGAAAACAGAGTTTTAAATACCTGGCCTGTAGGTAAGTAGTGTGAACAGCAAACTGCTGTGAATTGCTTCACTGACACACTGAAAAAATGGAGGCCAGAAATGGCAGTATTTTCTGACAACGTATATGTGAACCGTGTGACGGAGAAAACACAGGACCTGGCTGTATTCTGCAGTGCCAACAAGCAAATGGCGCAGAAAAAAGGTGTTCTCTGGATTGCTTTATAAGCAAATAATGAGGATTAAGATCCAAAGAAAAGTATTCCTCGCCCCTGAGACCTGGGCCTTTGTATAGAAATATCTAACAGCAGCAGAAGGCAGAATTGGAATGGAGCCTCTTGTGCTATATGCACTGCAGTCTGCTATATACACTGCCTGCCTGCCTATATACACTGCCTGCCTGATATCTCTGCAGATGTATTAGTCCTCAGAAGGACTGTTTGTTGAGATGGATATGTGTAATGTGCGGTTTTTCTCACTACACTACCTAATACACAATCAAATCTCTCCCTAACGCAGCAGCAGCTCTCCCTACACTGTCTGATCCGGAGTGACTGTGATGAGCATGGCGGCTCCAGGTCTGATATACACCTGATGACGCTGTGCGGCCAGGCAATCACTGTAATGCCCACAACCAACATGGCTATGGCATTACAGTGCATGGCAGGCAATCCCTGCATGTTCATTGGCTCTGTAAAGAGCGCCAAACATGCAGGGAGGGGACCCGACTTCCCGCCCGACTAACCCGGAAATACTCGGTGAGCGCAGAGCATCTCGAGCAGTGAGATACTCGGGCAAGCACCGAGCAGTAGCGAGCATGCTCGCTCATCACTAGTTGTCATTAAGATTTAAAAAGAGAAAACACAGAAATGTGACAGTAAATGGCTTCACCCAACCAATAACCATGAGTGGAGAAAAAGTGTTTTTGTTATCATTCATTTTCTCTGAAACAAGGCCAAGAAAGGAAAAATTCTGCCGGGGTGTGTAAACTTTTGAGCAGAACTGTATATGCGCCAGCCCCAGTGTCTCCTATTCTATATACTCCAGCCCCAGTGTCTCCTATTCTATATACTCCAGCTTCTTCTGTGATGTATATGCTCTAGCCCCAATGTATCCTGTGATGAATATACGCCAGCCCCAGTGTCTCCTATTCTATATACTCCAGCCCCAATGTCTCCTATTCTATATACTCCAGCTTCTTCTGTGATGTATATGCTCTAGCCCCAATGTATCCTGTGATGAATATACGCCAGCCCCAGTGTCTCCTATTCTATATACTCCAGCCCCAGTGTCTCCTATTCTATATACTCCAGCTTCTTCTGTGATGTATATGCTCTAGCCCCAATGTATCCTGTGATGAATATACGCCAGCCCCAGTGTCTCCTATTCTATATACTCCAGCTCTAGTGTCTTCTGTGACGTAGCTAATGTAGCCCTAATGTCTCTTATGCAGAGGCGTCGCATGATAAAGCAGTGAGACATTAGCTCCCTGCCCTATCACTATCTCTTTCATATGCCACAGATCGCCATAGGTCTGCGGTTAACGAGATGTCAGCATACTCACGCAGGTGGCTCGGTGACATCATTGCATTGCTCTGCTCTGCAGTCCCGCCATGGAAGAGGAGACAGAGGCCGTGATGTAGGGAATCAGGATTAAGTGAGAATAAACTTTCTTTTTTTAAATAATCGGGCAGTGGAGCCACCCTACTATATATCTGGAGTAGTGGGTCCATCATACTACATATGGAGTAGTGGGGCCATTATACTATATGTATGTTGGGCAGTGGGACCATCATAGTATATACAGGTGCATCTCACTAAATTAGAATATCTTCAAAAAGTTAATTTATTCCAGTTCTTCAATACTGTTTCAGTATGCTCCACAATCATGAGGAAGACTGCTGACTTGACAGATGTCCAGAAGGCAGTCATTGACACACTCCACAGGGTCCTAGAGTTCCAATTTTCATTTGGAAATCAAGGTCCCAGAGTCTGGAGGAAGAGTGGAGAGTCCACAATCCAAGCTGCTTGAGGTCTAGTGTGAAGGCTCCACAATCAGTGATGGTTTGGGGGGCCATGTCATCTGCTGGTGTAGGTCCACTGTGTTTTATCAAGACCAAAGTCAGCACAGCCGGCTACCAGGACATTTTACAGCACTTCATGCTTCCCTCTGCCGACAAGCTTTTTGGAGATGGAAATGTCATTCTCCAGCAGGACTTGGCCCCTGTCCACACGGCCAAAAGTACCAATACCTGGTTTACACACAACAGTATCACTGTGCTTGATTGGCAGCAAACTCGCCTGACCTTAACCCCATAGAGAATCTATTATAGAGAATCTATGGGGTATTGTCAAGAGGAAGATGAGAGACACCAGACCCAACAATGCAGATGAGCTGAAAGACAGCTTTTTGTATTGAAGAACTGAAATAAATAAACTTTTTGATGATATTCTAATTTAGTGAGATGCACCTGTATATGGAGCAGTGGGACCATCATGCTATATATATGGAGGAGTGGGGGCATCATACTAAATATAGAGCAGTGTGTGTGTGTCACCCCAGGCCTGGATGCCACAAACAATAATCTGTTTCTGAAAGCAGGAGGGAGGTCCCCTGGTTAGGGACAATTAGCATACAGCACCTCCTGTCCCAGGCCAGCAGGGGGTGCTGGCTGCCCCTATAAAAGCTGGAACTGGGGACAGGGTTAGAGAAAACTGGACAACCTAGCTCAGGAGTGAGACTAGTCTCAGAGAAGGAGGGACAGTTCAGCTGTAGCTGAGGAGTCCGTGAGGCAGAGGAGAAACTGCAAGCCAGGGACAGAGGCGACGAGAGCCGGTCCTGGCAGAGAACCAATCTACCGGACATTGGGGTCCGAGGCTGTCAGGGTTACAAGCCCAGCAGCAGAGAACCAACCTGCGAGGGATTTCAGGTCCCTTGGCCTAAGAAGCCTGGAGGCTCCGCCACACAGAGGGACCAGTACATCGAGGAGCAAGCAATATGTACCCAAGGCCTGAGTCGCAAGCCATACAGGAGAGAAGTACAAGGCCAGCTCAAGGACGTGGGCTATTACACCACGAAAAGGGGGATAGTCAGAAAGAGCATAGAGAGAACGGTAGGCCTACACACTCACCCTGACCAGTGGGGCTTGCCCGAATGCTCTCAGACACCCAGGCCCATTCCTAACCGGTACTGTTGGGTCATTAATAATATCTACAATAAAGACCCTGAACTGTTTGAAGCGGACTCTGAACTCTTACTATTGCGGCCTGCACTATCACCCCCAACATCCACCTACACTGCCCTGAGGCTACACTCTTCCCGTGGGGAGTTATCCTACCCCTGTGCTGCACACCAACACCAGCCTCAACGGTCTGCCTTGCAGCGGCGGTTATCTCCAACCGCAATCCATGGGTGGCGTAGTCGGACATTCAAAACACTGATAAATAGACTGCCACCATTTGGTCTGACCACCCTGAGCCACGGGATCGGGTTGCCACTACTACCCCCATCAGCACCGTACACTAGAAGGCCCGGTTCCGGGTACCCCACGGCCCAGGGGGCGAGTCAGCTTTGGCGTAGTTGGCAGAATTGTGACCAACCCGCCACAAACGGGTATTGCGTGCCTGGAAAAGACTCTATACATATCTGAGTGAAGTTTCCCGCCATTCGGGGCCATTTCCCGCCAATCGGAGCCGTTTCCCGCCATCGGGCGCCATCTTTGGGACGCCGCGCGGGAAGAAGAGGGGCGTGGACATCCAAAAACGCACGAGACCTGAAGCCCCGCCATACGCTGAGACGCTGCTCAAGGTCCTGGAAGGAGATCCAGCGGATGCCAACGTCATCACCGAGTAACGCAAGGTCCTCGCCCAGAGCTTCGCGAGCGGAGCCGCGGCCTACAGAAGAGGATCGCCAGAAGGTAGGCCACGGTTAACTAGGGGGGAGGAAGATGTCGGACGCGGAGGGACCCTCTACCACCAGTGTAGCCGCTGCAGCTGTGATGCCGTTTTCCATGCCCTATATCCATAGGCGGATTATAATGAGGGCAATCCGGGCGACCACCCAGGGCCCCGAGCCTGCAGGCGGCCCACGGCTCCAGGCGGGGTGTCTAATGCCGGATTGCCCTCATTATATGTGCGGGCCGCCGCGGCACATAGCGGTAGCAGTGGCGGGAGGGGGGGGCCCGGACCGCTCCCCCAGCAGCGGCCGCCGCTACTTCTTCATCGGCCGGGCCAGCACTGCAGCAGTTAACTTCCCTGTGCTGGCCCGGCCGCGTCACTGCTAGGAGACATGGCCCTGTGCGCGGCTGTGTCTCCTAGCTGTGACGTCACGCAGTGCGCCCCGGCCTGCAGTGCTGCACCGGAAAAGAGAGAGAGCAGGCAGTAGGAATTGAGCCGAGGGATGGTGAGTGTGTGTGTGTGTGGGCAGGTGTGTGTGTGTGTTTGTGGGCAGGTGTCTGTGGGGGCAGGTGTCTGTGTGGGCAGGTGTGTGTGTGTGTGTATATGTGTGTGTGTGTGTATATGTGTGTGTGTCTGTGTGGGCAGGTGTGTGTGTGTATATGTGTGTGTGTGTATATGTGTGTGTGTGTGTGTGGGCAGGTGTCTGTGTGGGCAGGTGTGGGTGTGTGTGTGGGCAGGTGTGTGTGTGTGTGGGCAGGTGTGTGTGGGCAGGTGTGTGTATATGGGTGTGTGTGTGTGTTTGTGGGCAGGTGTCTGTTGGGCAGATGTGTGTGTGGGCAGGTGTGTGTGTGTGCGGGGGCAGGTGTGTGTGTGTGTGGGCAGGTGTGTGTGTGTGTGGGCAGGTGTTTGTGTGTGGGCAGTTGTGTGTGTGTGTGTGTGTGTGTGGGCAGGTGTGTTTGTGTGTGGGCAGGTGTGCGTGTGTGTGGGCAGGTGTGTGTGTGTGTGGGCAGGTGTGGGTGTGTGTGTGTGGGCAGGTGTGTGTGTGTCTGTGTGGGCAGGTGTTTGTGTGTCTGTGTGGGCAGGTGTGTGTGTGTATATGTGTGTGTGTGTATATGTGTGCGTCTGTGTGGGCAGGTGTGTCTGTGTGTGTATATGTGTGTGTGTGTATATGTGTGTGTGTGTGTGTGTGTGTGTGGGCAGGTGTCTGTGTGGGCAGGTGTCTGTGTGGGCAGGTGTGGGTGTGTGTGTGGGCAGGTGTGTGTGTGTGTGTGTGTGTGGGCAGGTGTGTGTGTGGGCAGGTGTGTGTATATGGGTGTGTGTGTGTGTTTGTGGGCAGGTGTCTGTTGGGCAGATGTGTGTGTGGGCAGGTGTGTGTGTGTGCGGGGGCAGGTGTGTGTGTGTGTGGGCAGGTGTGTGTGTGTGGGCAGGTCTTTGTGTGTGTGTGTGGGCAGGTGTGTATGTGTGTGGGCAGTTGTGTGTGTGTGTGTGTGTGGGCAGGTGTGTTTCTGTGTGGGCAGGTGTGCGTGTGTGTGGGCCGGTGTGTGTGTGTGTGAGTGGGCAGGTGTGTGTGTGTGTGTGTGTGGGCAGGTGTGTGTGTGTGTGTGGGTGTGCGTGTGTGGGCAGGTGTGTGTGTGTCTGTGTGGGCAGGTGTGTGTGTGTCTGTGTGGGCAGGTGTGTGTGTGTGTTTATGTGTGTGTGTGTATATGTGTGTGTGTCTGTGTGGGCAGGTGTGTCTGTGTGTGTATATGTGTGTGTGTATATGTGTGTGTGTGTATATGTGTGTGTGTGTGTGTATATGTGTCTGTGTGGGCAGGTGTGTGTGTGTGGGCAGGTGTGTGTGTGTGTGTGTGTGTGGGCAGGTGTGTGTGTGGGCAGGTGTGTGTATATGGGTGTGTGTGTGTTTGTGGGCAGGTGTCTGTTGCGCAGATGTGCGTGTGGGCAGGTGTGTGTGTGTGGGGGCAGGTGTGTGTGTGTGGGCAGGTGTGTGTGTGTGTGGGCAGGTGTTTGTGTGTGTGTGTGGGCAGGTGTGTATGTGTGTGGGCAGTTGTGTGTGTGTGTGTGGGCAGGTGTGTTTGTGTGTGGGCAGGTGTGCGTGTGTGTAGGCGAGTTCATAGTAAATGCTTTGCATTTTTGACATGTGATCAACTAAAGAACAAGAAAGATTTAGGACCTCCCCTATAGAGAAACGGAAAATAGTTTGGAGGACTTGCATGTCCTTTTTTATTTATTATGAGAAAATCATAAAAGATCCCGTTTTTTAACCATGCTGTGACTTTCTGCTGAGGGAGAGGGAGAGAGCTGCCCTATTCAGAGTCTGTAATAAGACCTGCTGACAAAAGTGTTGAAGATACAGTCTAATGTGAATTAACAATGAAAAAAAGTTAATTTAACAAATGGCTTGTATTTTTTTTAATACAAACTTTTTTGTCTTTACAGCTCCTTTAAAGGGAATCTGTCATCAGGTTTTTGCCACCTAATCTGAGAGCAGCATAATGTAGGGTTAGAGGCACTGATTCCAGTAATGTGTCACTTACTGGGCTGCTTAGTGTTGTTTTGATAAAATCATTGATTTGTCAGAAGGTAATTATCACTAGATGACTAGTAAGTTCTGTAGGACCCCACCCCCATCACTGATCAGTAGATTTCTGTGTACACTGAGCATGGGCAGAAAGCTGCCAATCAGTGGTGTGGGTGGGACTATACAGAGCGCAGCATTCAGAGAGCTGCTAGATCTGCAGCAGATAAAACGGTGATTTTCTCAAAATGACAACAAGCAGCTGAAAAAGTGACACATCGCTGAAATCAGGGTATCTGCCCAATATCACAGGGGATCATGTGACATGTCACGTGATAAATCAGGTGTGTGGAGGGGGCCCGCGCCTTCTAAACTGCCCGGGGCCCTTGCTACTCTTAATCCACCCCTGCCTATATCCCCGGAGCGGCCTGGCTGCCCCAGTATGCCGGCGAGTCGCATACCTTGGGCGACTTTAAAGAAAGGCTGTATAGACTGTTCAAAGTTTATCCCCTGACAGAAGAACAGAAAGTAAGCATACTGATAGGGCAGTTAACTGGTGCGGCCCAGCGGGAGGTAAAGTCTTGGACAGCTGAGGAGAAAAGGACTGTAAGGGGGGTTCTGACCCGTCTACGGGACACCTTTGATACCCGTACCTCAGCTGAAATCAAAATGCGGTTCTATGGATGTAAGCAGCGAGCTCAAGATAGCATCCGAGATTATGCCCTAAATTTACAGGAAGCCTTGGGGGCAATTAAGCAAGCTGACCCTGGCAGCGTGCAGGATACAGATAAACTATTGACTGACCAGTTCATAGAAGGTCTGCTGTCCAGCGCCCACAGAACCCAGCTGTGCCTCATGGCCCTACAGAACCCCGATTTGACTTTTGCACAGTTCAAAGATAGGGCCATCCAGGTGCTCCGAGAACCTGCACCGGGTGGCGCTGTAGCTTCCCGGCGCCCTGCCATCCCTTACCACCAGGGGGCGGCGCCCTATCCCGCAGACCTTGTGGGGGCTGATGCTCAGGCCCTAAATCCATCCCCGCCTGCAAACCTGCACCATCAGGTCCAAGAACTAACAAAGAGTGTTTCTGCATTGACCAGGACCGTACAGTCGTTACAGATGGACCCGTCAGGACCAATCAAGCTGGCTTCCAGTCCGGAGGATGTCCCGTGGCGTCGACGGAGAAGGATCCCGTCGTTCAGAGGGAGGCCCGCCGATCATTACACTGATGTACAGCCGATTTGCCGCCGTTGCAGCCAGCTGGGACACGTAGCCAGGTACTGTACTTTAAATGGGTCCGACCTGGGGCAAAGGGCCAACCCCCAGGCATAAAGTCATCAGGCCCATCTAATTGGCGTGATAAGTACGTAGGGGGACGCCCGGTTTTACCCGTAGTGCTGGACGGTATCCCCATGAGTGCACTGCTGGACACCGGGTCCCAAGTGACTACCATCCCCTATGTACTTTTCAAGCAGTACTGGAGTGACACTGATATAACTCGTTATCCAGACGATGATTTCAGCATCATCGCCAGCAATGGTCAACCCGTGCCGCAGGTGGGGTTCAGAGAGATGACCATTAAGATTGGTAAAGTTGAACTGCCGGCACAGGGAGTGATCATTGTGGACATTGACCGTCGAGAAAGTCACCCTAAAATAACCTTGGGTACTAATGTGATTGAAAATTGTCTTTCAGAAGCAATTGTAATTTTGCAGCAGGTGGCGATGAATGCGAGCTCCAGGCAACAGAGGGTCCTCCAGAAGGAGATAAGAGCCCTGATGAGATGGCAACAGGTAGAACTGTCTGGTGGTGAGATCGGTAGCGTGAGGATGAGCGACCCGTTCCCCATTGCCATGGCCCCCCAAAAGTGAAATGATCTGGTGTCGGACTGCAATCGGGTTAAGAGGGAGAAACTACCAAGCCATGGTAGAACCCGTGTACTCAGACAGCAGGCCCACCATTTTGACAGCCCGGGGGGTGGTCGATGTCCGCCATGGAAGGGTGCCCGTCCGGATCTTAAACATTGGGGAAAGGGAAGTACACTTGCCCCGGTACTCTACACTAGCCAAATTGTATACTGTTGAACACAATGCTGTCAGGGCCATGGAACACTTGCCTCCATCTCCCCAGGCGGAGGGTAATGGTTCCCAGAAACCCAAGGAGGACTGGTGCCAGAAACTCCACGTGGGTGCTGACTCCACTCCCTTGAACCAAAAACAAGGAGTCTACCGGGTGGTTCAAGAGTACGAGAGAATCTTTAGTAAGCACCCGCTAGACTTCGGCAGAGTGAAAGGGGTAGAACACCACATCCCCACGGGGAGCCACCCACCAATAAAAGAAAGATACAGACCTGTACCACCCCGCACACTATCAGAACGCAAAGGGCATGCTGAGAGAAATGAAGGAAGCCGGGGTCATTAGAGACAGTTGTAGCCCCTGGGCAGCCCCCTTGGTTCTGGTTAAAAAGAAAGACTGTACTATGAGAATGTGCGTGGACTATAGAGAAGTCAATCGTATAACCCATAAAGACGCATACCCGTTGCCTAGAATAGAGGAGTCTTTGGCCGCACTAAAATCAGCTAATTTCTTCTCTACTTTGGACCTTACTAGTGGGTACTGGCAGGTTCCTGTGGCAGAGGCTGATAAGGAGAAGACCGCCTTCACCACCCCGATGGGATTAAGTGAATTCAACTATATGCCGTTCGGGCTCTGCAACGCACCCGGGACCTTCCAGAGGCTGATGGAATGCTGTCTAGGGCACCGAAACTTTGAGACGGTCCTACTTTACCTGGACGACGTGATTGTCTATTCGAAGATTTACGAGGACCATCTAAAGCACCTGGCCGAGGTGTTTGAGGCCCTGGCAGGCTTTGGCATGAAAGTGAAACCCTCCAAGTGCCATCTGTTAAAGCCGAAGGTACAGTACCTGGGACACGTGGTTAGTGCAGAAGGAGTAGCCCCCGACCCTGACAAAATCACGGCAATAAAGAACTGGCCAAGCCCCTCTAACATAAAAGAAGTGAGGCAGTTCCTCGGGTTGGTAGGCTACTACCGAAGATTCATCCCCAGGTTCACCAAGATGGCAGCCCCTATGCAGGACCTCCTTATAGGAAATCTAAGACCAGAAGCCAAAAGCCACCCTTCAAGTGGGACAAGCCAGAAGAGGAGTCCTTCCGCCAGCTGAAGATGGCCCTCAAGGGGGATGAGATCCTGGCCTACCCTGATTATGGCCAGCCTTTTATCCTCCACACAGACGCCAGTAATGTGGGGCTGGGAGCCGTACTGTCACAGAACCAACAGGGCAGAGAAAGGGTGATCGCGTACGCCAGCCGGAAGCTGAGGCCCACCGAGAGAAACCCGGAGAATTACAGCTCCTTTACGCTGGAGTCCTTGGCAGTGGTGTGGGCCGTAACAGAACGTTTCAAGCATTACCTGGCCTCTGTGAAGTTCACTGTGTACACGGACAACAATCCGTAGACACATCTGGACAATGCGAGACTTGGTGCCCTAGAGCAGCAGTGGATGGCCCGGCTAGCAAACTATGACTTCACCATCAAGTACCGGGCAGGCCGAGCCAATGCCAATGCAGATGCCCTATCGAGAATGCCCCACTTGCCCGATGAGGGAGAAGATCCAGACGAGTTGGAGGAAATAGAGCTCCCTGCATTCCACCGGTACGGGGCCACTCAGTACTCCCACCATGTAAGAGACAAAGACTTGACCACTGTCATGTTCAATCCCTTACCTCACCACGGCTGGGCTGAAACGCAAGATAGTGACCCTGCAATTCGCCTGGTGAAAGACCTGTTGACCCAGGCAGACGCTAGCCCTGGCTCGGACGCTCCAGAGGAAGCCAAGCAGTTATGGAAGGAGAAAAGCAGGCTATTCCTCTACGAAGGTAAGCTGTGCAGAAGGCTTGTCAACCACCGGACGCACGAGCTGACCTGGCAGGTAGTGGTCCCGAGACGAGATGCAGCAGTGGTCCTGGAGGCCTACCATGACAGAGCGGGACACTTCGGGTGGAAGAAACTGGAGTTCCTACTGAGAGAGCGGTTCTACTGGGTTGGAATGAGAGGGGCCATAGAGAAGTGGTGCAGGGACTGCGGCCCATGTAACCTCAGAAGGAAGGACGGTACCAGCCAGAAGACGCCCTTGATGCCCATCGTCACCAGGCAGCCTCTTGAGCTGGTAGCTCTGGACCATGTGAAACTGGCTCCAAGCCGGTCGGGCTACGTCTATGCCCTGACAATAGTGGACCACTATTCCCGGTTCCTGGTGGTGGTTCCTGTTAAGACTTGACAGCCCAAACAGCGGCCAGAGCCATCCAACAACACTTCTGCCGTCCACACGGGTATCCGGAACAGGTCTTGACAGATCAAGGTCCAGCGTTTGAGGCTGAAATCTTCCAGGAGTTCTGCAACCTCTACGGCTGTAAGAAGATTCGGACAACGTCTTACCACCCACAAACCAACGGGCTGTGTGAGAAAATGAATAATATCGTCATTGATCTCCTCAAAACGTTGCCCCTGGAAGAACGCAGCCTGTGGCCGGAGAAGCTGCCAGACCTGATAGACTTATACAACCATATCCCGGTGAATGCTACAAATTGCACCCCGGCTTACCTGATGAGGGCAAGACCAGGTAAGCTGCCGATAGACCTGGAGATGGGAGTCCTGACCCCCGAGGACACCTCCCCAGACGCGGACTGGGATACGGAACGGCGGCTACAGTACAAGAAGGTACAGGAGAGTGTGGAGAGGAGTCTGGCTCAAGCGAGAGAAAAGCAAGAGAGGCTCTTCAACCAACACGCCCCTGCTGGTCCCCTGGAACCTGGTGAGCAGGTCCTGAAGCGGAAGAGAAGGCTTCACAAGCTAGATGACCAGTGGGAGAGCGACCCGTACACAGTACTGCAGTCCAACCACAACAACCCGAAGGTATGTGTAATTACCAAGGATGGAGGAGAAACCACTAGCACCGTCTCCAGAGACCACCTAAAAAGGTGCCCCAAGCAACTACAGAGTGCAGGAGAAGATCAAGATGACCTTGAACCCACAGAAGACAAGAAAGAAATGATCAGCACAGTTCTTGGAGAGTTCCCCCGGTCCTGGACTCGGATAAATGATGCAATAGTGGTACCCGTCCTACACTTCCTTCAACCAACCCAGCAGGAACCTACAGGAGAGCAGGAGGAATCAGAAGACCAAGCAGCCCTAGAGGCAGAAGAACCCATGCCAGCAGCCCAGGAGAGTCAACCCTCTGCTGACAGTGAGCCTGCCATACCTGCGGTAAGCCAAAGGACCCGCAGATAGCTGCCTGCACTGCCTGTAAACCCAGCTAGTAGCTGTACCCTGAATGCTAGTGGGGAAAGTCAGGTTAGACCACCACCAGACAGTGGGTTACGCAGGTCAACCCGGAGCACTAGGGGGCAAATACCAGCTCGTTGGAAGATCTAAATGCTGTATATTGTAAATGTTTTATGTTTGTTGCCTGGTTGCTAATTATGTTTTTCCAGTCTTTCTAGTTCATGGACTAACAGGTTATGGACGCTGAATAACCGGAACTGTCTTTTAGATAGTTGCACTTGGTGCCCTCTTTCGAAGATGGCCAAGGAAGAAAAATCTGTCCGGTGTGGCCTCCTTGTGGCCCAAAGTAGAGAGCTCAGCCTTGTCGCCACGCCCAAGGCCAGGAACTTGGGGTTTATGGAAACAGGTCCCCACACCGTGGAAAACTTCACCTTGTTGGGTGACATGGACACCCGGTCATGGAAGCGCCGTGACCTCAAGGACAAAATATACTTGTATATATGTTATGTTGTCATTTATACCCTGTATTTGTGTTTCCTATTTAGTTCGGAGTTCTACATTTTACTAGGGGAGAATGTGTCACCCCAGGCCTGGATGCCACAAACAATAATCTGTGTCTGAGAACAGGAAGGAGGTCCCCTGGTTAGGGACAATTAGCATACAGCACCTCCTGTCCCAGGCCAGCAGGGGGAGCTGGCTGCCCCTATAAAAGCTGGAACTGGGGGCAGGGTTAGAGAGAACTGGAAGACCTAGCTCAGGAGTGAGACTAGTCCCAGAGAAGGAGGGACAGTTCAGCTGTAGCTGAGGAGTCCGTGAGGCAGAGGAGAAACTGCAAGCCAGGGACAGAGGTGACGAGAGCCGGTCCTGGAAGAGAACCAATCTACCGGACATTGGGGTCCGGGGCTGTCAGGGTTACAAGCCCAGCAGCAGAGAACCAACCTGCGAGGGATTTCAGATCCCTTGGCCTAAGAAGCCTGGAGGCTCCACCACACAGAGGGACCAGTACATCGAGGAGCAAGCAACAGGTACCCAAGGCCCTAGTCGCATGCCATACAGGAGAGAAGTACACGGCCAGCTCAGGGACGTGGGCTATTACACCACGAAAAGGGGGATAGTCAGAAAGAGCATAGAGAGAACGGTAGGCCTACACACTCACCCTGACCAGTGGGGCTCGCCTGAATGCTCTCAGACACCCAGGCCCATTCCTAACCGGTACTGTTGGGTCATTAATAATATCTACAATAAAGACCCTGAACTGTTTGAAGCGGACTCTGAACTCTTACTATTGCAGCCTGCACTATCACCCCCAACATCCACCTACACTGCCCTGAGGCTACACTCTTCCCGTGGGGAGTTATCCTACACCTGTGCTGCACACCAACACCAGCCTCAGCAGTCTGCCTCGCAGCGTCGGTTATCTCCAACCGCAATCCACGGGTGGCGTAGTCGGACATTCAAAACACTGATAAATAGACTGCCACCATTTGGTCTGACCACCCTGAGCCACGGGATCGGGTTGCCACTACTACCCCCATCAGCACCGTACACTAGAAGGCCCGGTTCCGTGTACCCCACGGCCCAGGGGGCGAGTCATGTGCATCAAATTATACATACACATATGGGGCAGTGGGGCTTCATACTATATACAGGTGCTTCTCACAAAATTACAATATCATCAAAAGTTAGTTTATTTCAGTTCTTCAATGCAAAAAGTGAAACTCCTATATTATATAGAGTCATTACACACAGAGTGATCTATTATATAGAGTCATTACACACAGAGGGATCTATTATATACAGTCATTACACACAGAGGGATCTATTATATAGAGTCATTACACAGAGGGATCTATTATATAGAGTCTTTACACACAGAGGGATCTATTATATAGAGTCATTACACAGAGGGATCTATTATATAGAGTCATTACACACAGAGGGATCTATTATATAGAGTCATTACACACAGAGGGATCTATTATATAGAGTCATTACACACAGAGGGATCTATTATATAGAGTCATTACACACAGAGGGATCTATTATATAGAGTCATTACACAGAGGGATCTATTATATAGAGTCATTACGCACAGAGGGATCTATTATATAGAGTCATTACACACAGAGTGATCTATTATATAGAGTCATTACACAGAGGGATCTATTATATAGAGTCATTACACACAGAGGGATCTATTATATAGAGTCATTACACACAGAGTGATCTATTATATAGAGTCATTACACACAGAGGGATCTATTATATAGAGTCATTACACACAGAGGGATCTATTATATAGAGTCATTACACACAGAGGGATCTATTATATAGAGTCATTACACACAGAGGGATCTATTTTAAGTGTTTATTTCTGTTAATGTTGATGATTATGGCTTACAGCCAATGAAAACACAAATGTCATTATCTCAGTAAATTAGAATACTTCATAACAACAGCTTGAAAAATGTTTTTAAAATCCGAAAAGTTGGCCTACTGAAATGTATGTTTAGTAAATGCCCTCAATACTTGTTCGGGCTCCTTGTGCATCAATTACTGCATCAATGCGGCAATGTGGCATGGAGGGATCAGCCTGTGGCACTGCTGAGGTGTTATGGAAGCCCAGGTGGCTTTGATAGCAGCCTTCAGCTCATCTGTATTGTGGGGTCTGGGGTCTCATCTTCCTCTTGACAATACCCCATAGATTCTCTATAATAGATTCTCTATGGGGTTAAGGTCAGGCGAGTTTGCTGCCAATCAAGCACAGTGATACTGTTGTGTGTAAACCAGGTATTGGTACTTTTGGCCGTGTGGACAGGGGCCAAGTCCTGCTGGAGAATGACATTTCCATCTCCATAAAGCTTGTGGGCAGAGTGAAGCATGAAGTGCTGTAAAATGTCCTGGTAGACGGCTGCGCTGACTTTGGTCTGGATAAAACACAGTGGACCTCCACCAGCAGATGACATGGCCCCCCAAACCATCACTGATTGTGGAGACTTCACACTAGACCTCCAGCAGCTTGGATTGTGGCCTCTCCACTCTTCCTCCAGACTCTGGGACCTTGATTTCCAAATGAAATGCAAAATGTACTTTTCATCTGAAAACAACACCTTGGGCCACTGAGCATCAGTCCAGGTCTTTTTCTCTTTGGTCCAGGTAAGACGCTTCTGGCGTTGTCTATTGGTCATGAGGGGCTTGACACAAGCAATGCGACACTTGTAGCCCATGTCCTGGATACGTCTGTGTGTGGTGGCTCTTGACGCAATGACTCCAGCAGCAGTCCACTCCTTGTGAATCTCCCCCAAATTTTTGAATGGTCTTTTCTTAGCAATCCTTTCAAGGCTGCGGTCATCCCAGTTGCTTGTGCACCTTTTTCTACCACACTTTTTCCTTCCACGTCCATTAATATGCTCGCATACAGCACTCTGTGAACAGCTGCTTCTTTAGCAATGACCTTTTGTGGCTTACCCTCCTTGAGGAGTGTGTCAATGACTGCCTTCTGGACATCTGTCAAGTCAGCAGTCTTGCCCATGATTGTGGAGCCTACTGAAACTGACTAAGGGACCTTTTTAAATGCTTAGGAAGCCTTTGCAGGTGTTTCTTGTTAATTCTAATTTACTGAGATAATGACTTTTGTGTTTTCATTGGCTGTAAGCCATAATCATCAACATTAGCAGAAATAAACACTTAAAACAGATCACTCTGTTTGTAATGACTCTGTATAATATATGAGTTTCACTTTTTGGATTGAAGAACTGAAATAAATTCACTTTTTGATGATATTCTAATTTTCTGAGAAGCACCTGTATGTAGCAGTGCGGCAATTATACTATATACAGTCAGGAGTATAAGTACTTGATACACTGACAATTTCGAAAGTTTTCCACCTACAAAGAATGAAGAGGTCTGTTTTGTTCTACTTAACTGCTGCAGCTTGGACCTTTAACAGGATTTATATTTCACCTATGAGAAAGCATACTTTGTGTATTTGGCAGATTAACTCAGGCATGTTTATGATAAACTGAATACATGGATTGGAGTCCTATTTGTATACAGAATATTGACTATTAATGCTGGCAGAGTAAGTCTTAGGCTATATTCACACCAGGTGTTTTTTTTCTGCAGCAAAACATAATCACTTGGCAAGAAAGAAGTAGCGTCAAAAACGCAGGTTTTGGTGTTTTTGTTTGCAGTGGTTCTTGGTGCATTTTTGGTGCGTTTTTCAGGATCCCAAAGTTCAGCTTTGCTTCCACCATAGACACATGAAAACAGGTCAACATTGCAAGACATATGTTCATGAAAAAGTACACATTACAAATGTAACAGGGGGGGGGGTGAATTGGTCTGGAATGGTTTATCTAAGACCCTGGCAGTGCATTGAATTTGTAGGACACTATTTACTTTCACATTATGGTTTGCCATTGAGTTGCTCAGGCATTGTTCATTTTCACACCTCCCTGGGCCACATGTGTTGTTCAATCTCACACCTAGCTCAACCAATGTTTACTTTGTAGGCATCACTAATTTAATTAAACTGTAATAATCCAAGCTGCTATCTCAGGTGACCAAGACAAGATGGTTTAAACTTGGGAAAATCACAAAAGTAAATGTGTGTCACATACTTGCTTTTTTCACTAAAAACGCAGCAAAATGTTCACACTAGGCTTTTTTTCAGCATTTTTTTCCTCCACCCTTTTTTTTAATGGGTGAAAAACGCTGAAACAAGTGACATACTCTATTGCAAAAAGCCATGGAAAGCACAAAATACTGAGGACAAATAAGCAAGCTTTGTGCATGAGATTTCGGAAATCTCATAGACTTTGTTGGTACTGTAAAACGCAGCTGAAAATTTGCATAAAAAAGCCCGCTAAAAAAACGTCTAGTGTGAATATAGCCTTGTATAACAGTTCGCCAATGAGTTAGGATATATGACCACGATGCAGAAATGCTGCGGATTTTTCCTAGGCGTTTCTGCATCTCCCTGGGTTGTCAAGCGCTTTGCCAAGTGATTTTAGCATCACTTGGAAAAGTGGTTGACAACTTGGTCACACTATATAATTCCATGCAACCGGCATGAATTTATATAGTGTGACCAAGTTACAATGCTGCAAATGCAGCATCAATAATAAAAAAAAAGAATAATAATGGTGAAAAATAAAAAAAAAACATTATACTCATCTTCCGATGGTCCTCGATCTCCTTCTCCGGTGCGTCCGGTGTCTTCGGCGGATCACGGTGCTGTAAAAGGACCTTCCATGACGTCGCGTGACCTGTCACATGACTAAATGGCATCATGGAAGGTCATTTTACCACCGCGAGCAGCCGAAGAGCCAGCAGCACCACCAGGAGCAGACAGGGGCCATCAGAAGGTAAGTATATGTTTATTTTTTATTTTAATTCTATTTTAACTACAGGTACTATGGTACCCGGGTCTGGAGGAGAGTCTCTTCATCTCCAGACCCGGGTACCATCCACGCATTGAGTCGCATAATATCCACATGTGTATGTGTAGTCATGCGGATGTTATGCGTTCCAATGCAAGTCAATGGCGGCTAAATCGCAGCGACTCTGCAAAATTAAAGGACGTGCTGCGGATTTTTCCGCAAGGATAATCCGCAGCGGAAATCTCCGCGGCATGTGCACAGCACATGCGGATTATCATTGGGGACCATTGCAGACCTATCACCAAGTGTTTTTTAAGTGTTTCCGCGGCTGAAGTTACGCTGCAGAAACGCCTAAAAAACGCATAGTGGGCACACAGCCTTAAAAGTTCTATGGTGAAGAAAAACACGTGAGATAATAAATACTAAATATACAATATTTCCCATAATATGACTGATCATATCTTTAGGGTGTATTCACTGTTTTTTCTTCTGCAGCAAAAATGCTGTGTTTTACAGTACCATCTTAGTGAATGACATTTCTGAAATCTCATTCACATGCTGTTTTTTTGCATTTTTTTTAAATCTGCAGCTTGTCAAGTCTTTCAGAGGTTTTGCAGCATTTTTCACCCATTCAAATGAATGGAAAAAAGAACACAAGTAAAAACACCTGAATTTTAAGCAGCGTTTTTCCTGCCTCCTTTGATTTTTGAGGTAGAAAAAAAATACTGCCAAAATCCAACTTGTGAACACACCTTTATCCTGGTTGTGTTCTAATTGGATATAAAATAGAACGGCCATGATAACATGGGTAGTTAATTGTATGGTGTTTTCACTTTATATATTACCAGGCCGCATTCTATTTGCGCAGAGCTGCTCCGTGAAGATTCTATCACAAGATTCCGTGATGACATCACAGGTGATGGTGACATCACTGCTCACAGTCGCTATATATACAATGCACATAGGCTCACCCGTGCCTTTCTTGGCTCTATAGTGACTGATAGCACTTGCAGTTTTTCACTATGGCTGGAATTGTTTTGGACATTCCTCAGGTAAAAGCACTATTGTTGATCCTTATGATCAATCGTCCTAACAGTGTGCTTCTACCTCCCGATGGCGTCCTCAGCTTCACTCACCGGCTGGTGATGGAGCTAGTAAAGGATTGCCTGACCAAACACCGACAGCGTCGTCTAACGTCAGACTATCTGACGGATTTACTTCAGAACATCAGGACATTACTACACCAGGTAAGTGGCGGACACTCTGCACAGAACATCTCAATATTGATAGATAATAATGGAGGGATAGAAGCTTTTTCTTCTAATATATCATATTTTGCAGACCATAAGACGCACCAAAAATTTTTGGGAGGTAAATAGGAAAAACATTTATTATAATAAAATGGGGGTCTGTCTTATAGTCCGAATTTTCGGTTGCTTACTGAGGTGGGTGGTGGCAGTGGAGCGAGGTCACAGGAGGCAGAGTCGCTGCTGCAGGAAGTCGGCAGTAGGAGTGGGGCACTGCTGCGGGCCCCAAGCTGGGAGGAGCGGGGTGTCCAGAAGGTGCAAGGCTGCGGGCCCTGGGCTTCAAGGAAATGTTAGCGGTAATTCAGGAGGGGAGGCCCTGCTCTGCTTATTGATTTCTCTGCAGTGGGCTTCAAGAAGTAGGCTGCTGGAGATGGCCAAAACGCAAATTGAGATCTCAGCTCCTCATTGAGCCGAGATCTAAATCTTCACATGCACTGCCTCCAGCGGCCATTTGCCTGAAGCCCATCGCCAGAAAATCAATGGGCAGAGCGGGGACTCCCCTCCTAAATCACCGCTAACATTTCCTTGAAGCCCAGGGCTCGCAGCCTCGCACCTCCTGGATACCCCGCTCCTCCCAGCTCGGGGCCCGCAGCAGCGCCCCACTTCTACTGCCGGCTTCCTACAGCAGTGACCCTACCTCCTGTGACCTCACTCCACCACAGCCACCCCCCTGGTAAGCTACATTCAGACAATTATTATTATTAATAATCTGTCTGATATGCTGGGGTGGAGAGTTCCAGAGTAGGGGGGATGCACGGGAGAAATCTTGTATGCGATTGTGGGAAGAGGAGATAAGAGGGGAGTAGAGAAGAAGATCTTGTTAGGATCGGAGGTTGCGTGCAGGTAAGTACCGGGAGACTAGGTCACAGATATATGGAGGAGACAGGTTGTGGGTGGCTTTGCATGCCAAGGTTAGGGTCTTGAACTGGAGTCTCTGGGTAATGTGGAGCCAGTGAAGGGATTGGCGGAGCGAGGGGAGAAGCCAGGGAATAGCGGAGGGACAGGTGGATTAGTCAGACAGCAGAGTTTAGGATAGATTCGAGGGGTGCGAGAGTGTTAGAAGGGAGGTCAAAAATTTTGGAAAAAAAGGCATCTTATAGTCCAAAAAATACGGTAAAACACAACGAGTCCCCAAATACAGTATGTAGTCATTTTATCTGCAGACAGAGAACCGATGTCACCTACAATTTCCGCCTCCATTCTGACCGCTCTCATCTCAAAATTCTCCTTTCCATTTTTCCTTCTTTATAGGCTGAAGAAAGATCTCAGACTGAAGATTTGGCTGTCTTTAAAGAACTGGCCGAAAAAGTCCTGTCTATACTAGAACGCTCATTGGAACGCCCGGTAAGGATCAATATTAATAGACGTATCTTAATCCACCGTATCTGAGGAGACTTTCTGAGAAAAGGTCTGAAGATGGCGCGGGATTTGTATCGTTACAATTGGTGCATCTGTAAATGTTGGTTTAGTCCTTCATGATTTATGTATTTGGTGATTTAGTGAAATCTTCCACATATTAATTATATATATTATATCTATCAGGAAACAACAGGAGGCGACGCCAAATATGGGCAAAATGTGACCCCGAAAATCCCTGACCCTAATAGGAGTCAGCCGGAGCTGAACAGCGATCTGATTACAGGTGAGCGATCACCCGACCTTCTACAAGGAATGTCCAGATATTACAGAGGACGGAGGATAATGTTAGATTTACTCTCTACTCTGTGTAATGGGAACCTGGCAGCACATTGTTACATATAGAAGTAGTGGTGTGACGGTATAGGCCATTGTCCCCTAATAATAATTGTTTGTAGAAATCCAATGTGCCAGTCAGGAGAAATGTAAAGTAGACACCATATACAAATCAGAATGGAAGTGCGCTGGGGGCGAGAAAGAAGAAATCCAAGTGCAGTGACACGCCCCCAGTGCACTTCCAGGCTAATTTGCAAATCTCTCCTATGTTTCAGCTCTCTTACCATCACTCATATGTGCAGCGTGGGTGGGGGGTTCCTCATTCATGTGATGGAGGGTCCATTCTGCAGTGCTATAGCAAGTAACATGAAATAAATTAAATTTAAATTGCATTACTGCTCTAGAAAATGGGAAAAAACTAAGATACTGAGCACATAATTTGGCCAATTCATGAATGCCCAGCAGCCAATGACAAGGCGATCTTTTTGTTGGAATCCTCTCCTAATGTGAATCCTCTCCTAGGCTGAAGCCTACATTTATATGGGTAGGTAGGATCCTGTTGTAATTAAAGCCACCCCGGGCTGATGGGTGGAGATAGGTACTCAGCAAAAAAGTTCGCCTTGCTGTGACTGCTGGGCATGCACCGAGCAAAAGAAGGTCGCCTTGCCGTGGCTGCTAGGCATGCACCCAGCAAAAGAAGGTCGCCTTGTCGTTACTGCTGGGCGTGCACCCAGCAAAAGAAGGTCGCCTTGTCGTGACTGCTGGGCATGCACCCAGCAAAAGAAGGTCGTCTTGCCGTGACTGCTGGGCATGCACCCAGCATAAAAAAAGGTCACCTTGCCGTGGCTACTTGGCATGCACCCAGAAAAAGAAGGTCGCCTTGCAGTGGCTGCTGGCCATGCATGAATTGGCCAAATTATGCGCTAAGTATCTTCCTTTTATTCTATTTTCTACAGCAGTAATGCAATTCAAATTTCATTTATTTCATGTTTACATGCTATAGCGTTACAGAGTGCAACTTTGTTAGTTATGTATTTGGATGGCTACTCTTAGTATGCACCTGTTCACACCCATTTTCTTTTCGGAAGTGATGGTCAGTCTTTTGTTATTTATGAAGGGGTTCCTCCATCATTTACATTACATTTATCTATGGATTCCCCGTATATTCTCATATTTAGAATCCCCATATAACGAGTATTAATCCCATTTACAGACATCTTGTCATTTCTCCGTTATATTGCTGTATTATCTATGTAGGAATAATATCCTCTAATACATTTCATTTCTTCATCATTATTTTAGAAACAACTGAGCTGTCGAATCCTAACAATGGAATTAGTGAGATCCCAGAGATCCAAGAATCCGTAAGTATCATAGAGAGGGATGCGTGTGTGTCATCAGATCATGGGGTGTGAATGACTCGTCCAGTATTATCCCCCATACAACCATGGGACGTCTCTATTCTAAGTGTAGATGACCCTATGGTGTTAATTACATTTGAATTACAGGGAATCTGTCACCAGGTTTATGCTATTTGGTCTGAGAGAAGCATGATGCAGGGACAGAGACCCTGATTCCATGTGTTGATTACTTTACTCGGTGGAGAAGTTGTGATAAAATCACTATTTTTTTCTGCTGCAGAGCTCTGAATGCTGAGTCTTGTATAACCCCGCCCACACCATTGATTGGCAGCTTTCTGTGTACACTGTGCATAGGCAGAAAGCTGCTAATCAGTGGTGGAGGCAGGGGTACAGAGCAATAGGACTACCTGGCTAGACAGATAGTCTTCTAGTGATAATCTACTGATTTTATTGAAACAGCCACACACAGCCTAGTAAGTAACACATCACTGGAATCAGGGTCTCTGCCCCTACATCATGGTGCTTTCAGAATACATAGTAAACACCTGGTGACAGATTACCTGTAAGTCCTCCTCTGTGTGATCTCCCACATTATCCAGAATGTTATAGTAATGTATGATGACCGTTGCAGGGCGGCTCCAGGATTTCGTGGGCCCTGGGCGAAAGAGTCTCAGTGACCCCTTTAACACATACCACGATTCATGATGCACAGATATCGCAGATAAATATATATATATATAGTACAAGCCCGAAGATTTCTCTTCTTACATTACATGAGCGATATCTATTGTAAATTCCACAATAACTCAGAAAGCGGCGAATCCTCACAGCTCACAGTGCAGACCGGACAGTAATGTCCTCCACACAGTATAATGGCACCACATAGTCCTCTATACCGTATTATGAGCTCCATATATTGCTCCATATAGAATAATGGACCCCATAAAATGCTCCACGCAGGCTGTGCTCCCATATAATGCCCCATGCAGGCTGTGACCCCACACATAATGCCCCATGCAGGCTGTGCCCCCCACATAATGCCCCATGCAGGCTTTGACCCCCCACATAATGCTCCATGCAGGCTGTGACCCCCACATAATGCCCCATGCAGGCTTTGACCCCCCACATAATGCCACATGCAGGATGTGCCCCCCCCCCACATAATGCCCCATGCAGGATGTCCCCCTCCCACATAATGGCCCATGCAGGATGTCACCCCCCATATAATTCCCCATGCAGAATGTCCTTCCCACATAATGCCCCATGCAGGCTGTGCCCCCCACATAATGCCCCATGCAGGCTGTGCCCCCCCACATAATGGCCCATGCAGGATGTCACCCCCCATATAATTCCCCATGCAGGATGTCCCCTCCACATAATGCCCCATGCAGGATGTCCCTCCCCACATAATGCCCCATGCAGGATGTCCCCCACACATAATGCCCCATGCAGGATATACACGCCACATAATGCCCCATGCAGGATGTCACCCCCCATATAATTCCCCATGCAGGATGTCCCCCCCACATAATGCTCCATGCAGGATGTCCCACCCCACATAATGGCCCATACAGGATGTCACCCCCCCATATAATGCCCCACGCAGGATGTCACCCCCCCATATAATGCCCCATGCAGGATGTCCCCCCAACACATACTGCCCCATGTAGGATGTCACCTCTCACCCCATATATTGACCCATGCAGGATGTCACCTCTCACCCCATATAATGCCCCATGCAGGATGTCACTTCTCCCCCCATATAATACCCCATGCAGGATGTCACTCCCCCCATATAATGCCCCATGCAGGATGTCAACCCCCATATAATGCCCCATGCAGAATGTCACCTCTCACCGCATATAAAGCCCTATGCTGGATGTCACTTCCCCCCCCATATAATGACCCATGCAGGATGTCACTTCTCCCCCTCATATAATACCCCATGCAGGATGTCACCCCCCTATATAATGCCCCATGCAGGATGCCCCCCCATATAATGCCTCATGTAGGATGTCACCTCTCACCCCATATAATGCCCCATGCAGGATGTCACTCCCCCCCATATAACGCCCCATGCAGGATGTCACTTCTCCCCCCCATATAATACCCCACGCAGGATGTCCCTACCTCCCCCCCATATAATGCCCCATGCAGGATGTCACTTCTCCCCCCATATAATGCCCCATACCTCCATACATAAAAAAAAAAAATCAAATGCTCACCTCACTTCTCACCAGCTGTGGAGAGGTAAGTATTGTGCTGGCCGTGGTTCTGGGAAAGCATTGGGGGAGGGGAGCAAGGCCCACTAGCTGGCGCTGGCACCACTCTCCTCTGCTCACCGGTCCCATAGCGCGCCAGGGTGCCTGACAGCAAGTGGGCCCCTCGCCTACTCAGGGCCCCGGCACTTGCCTGGGTGTGCAGGGTGCTAGCGCCAGGTCTGCCCAGCGTCCGGTTTGTATCCTCCCAACATCATATCAGTGTAAATCATCTGGGACATAATATGGGGGGAGAAGTTTTTGCATCTGTAACTTTTTTCCTGCATCTTCGATAAATCAGTATTATTTCTTATTATTTTATAGAGCGTGATGGATTCATTGGTTCCGGCGAGAAAGCCGCATATGATCGACTATGAAACTTCCAAACTCATCAGCAGTGGAAATTTTGGGTGAGATTTCTGTTGCCATAATCCACATTTCTCAGGGTTCCCTATGACAATGCTTCTGCCCCTGCACTCTGCCATTCAGTGTTATCATAGGGAAATTATATGATCTGTAGCAAATCAAACTGTAAGGAAAGCGATTTAAATAATATAATTACATATAATATAATATATAATAATATAATATTATTACATTTGCCTGTGCTAGACCCTCATCTGTTCTTATGCTGCCTCCTCCACCTGAGCTTTTCTGCTCTCCACTCTGATCTTTGTTTTGATGGGGGGGCTCCATTATGAAGCTGATCAGAGAAGTTGGCTACACATGGTCACATGAAGGGTGACACCATATTGACGTCAATGACATCTACACCCTCCACCATGACCATGTGGGCCCAATCACTGGCCTCAGCAGCAGAAGAGAGCCCTGGAGCACATTCATTTTGGACCAATTTTATTTGCACTAAATTGTATTTGGTCAGCTATAGCGAATCTGCCCAAAGAGAATTTCGATAGATTCTCGTATCTATAATGTGACCTGGGTGATGGCTCCGGCAGAAGTGGCATTGTGGAGACCTCCCATAGGTGATCTATGTAGTGCTATTTTATGTATTTCTAGATGTGGATTTATAGTGGCGGCCAGACTTCTAGTATTAAACATATGCAAATTGTCTCTTCAGAGAGGAAGCAAACTAGAACTCCACCTATAGGAAGTAGCAATCCTAAAAGTCAATATCGACCCTTTAACGAGCCTTGTCACATGACTTAGGATAATAGCCAAAACCAAAATCTCAATTTGCAGGAACTGTGTTCTGGGGTACTGCCCCTCTTCAGTGCAAAGTGTGAGATATGGTTTGACTGGGTGAGAGGTGTCTGACCGGTATCCAAGGGGTTGACGTTTCTCCTTGCGGACATGAGGAGACTTTTAAGCCGCAATGCTCCTCTGGGAAATAGGATTGCTACTTCCTATAGGTGGCACTAGGGTGCTAGTTCTCTTCCTCTCTGAAAAGAGACAATTTGCATATTTCCCAGAAGAGCATTGCAGCTTAAAAGTCTCCTCACCTTGACATGCTTAACATGGCTTTTTCCGCAAGGAGAAACGTTACCGCTTGGATCCCGGTCAGATGCCTCTCACCCAGCCAAACCATATCTCACACTTTGCACTGATGAGTGCTTGTACCCCAAAACATAGTGTCCGAAAATTGAGATTTTGGTTATGGCTATTATTCCATGTCATGTGATAAGGCTCGTTAAAGGGTCGATATTGACTTTTAGGATTACTACTTCCTATAAGGGGCACTAGAGTTCTAGTTCTCTTCCTCTCTGAAGAGACAATTTGCATATTTCCCAGAGGATCATTGAGGCTTAAAAGTCTCCTCACCTTGACAAGCTTAACATGTCACTCTCCGCAAGGAGAAATGTTACCCCTTGGATACCAGTATTAAACATATAATGATTTCTATGGATGGATTATTAATAAGGATTTATTATAACCGATGGATTCTCTTCTCTCCAGGGCCGTCTACTTAGTGCATCATAAAGACTCACACCAGACCTTTGCTATGAAGAAAATGGCTAAGCGGAACCTAAATACTGCACAGAGATTGGAATGGGCCTTTTTGGAGAGGGACATCTTAACATTTGCTGATTGTCCCTTTGTGGTCTCCATGCTCTGCTCCTTTCCAACTAGATCTCACCTGTGTATGGTCATGGAGTATGTAGGAGGTAAGACACATCTATTGTATTATATTCAGCCCATGTCTGCTTTCATCTTATCACTGCTCATATCATTAGGACATTGTTGGTTACATCCCCACAGAGCATTTACTATAGGTTATCTATTACCAAGATGCTCGTAAATTCATTGATCTTGGTGCAGGGGCGCTATGGGGCTCATCAGTCGGAGGGGGTCTGTCGACGCTCGGCAGTGGGCAGCATCCCTCCACCTGTCATCACAATTTCAGCGGTATTTGCTTCTTCAAGGAGGTGGGGCTGGTGGGGGCAAAAATACTGAGTAGGTGGCTAGTAGGGGCCAAAATACTGAAAGGGGGCGGTATGACTAGATATGGGGGGACTGTGAATGCTGAGTGGAGGTCATCATATTAAGTGGGGTGCTGTGGGGGTTCTCACTCTATATGGAGGCCCCCATTCTGTGTGAGGACATCATACTGAGTGGGGAGTTATGCGGACCATTATATTGTGTGAGGGACTGTGGGAACCATTATCCTGAGTGGGAGGGTTGCTGTGGGTGCCATCACACCGAGTAGGGGGTTGTGGCTGGCCTCCTTCTAAGTGGTGGCCTCCTTAGGAGGATTCACTGTGGGGATACCATACTCATTGAGTGTGGGTGTGGGCATTTTTGGGAGCATCATACTCTAAAATGGACATAAAAGTTGTATTGCTGGTGAGAACACCAAGCTGCTTCAACAGGGATATAAATATATTTCTTTTTTATTTTTTAGGGTGGGGGGCAATTATGTAGCACCCTGAGGATTCGGCTGCTACAGGTGTATTGCACCTCAACCCAGAGGTGTGATATTCCACTCCCGGGTAAGGATGGAGTGTGGAACTGAGCTCAGTTAGCTGCATGCACTACACACATCCCAATTCCGGGGAACAGACCGACGGTACTCCCACCAGTTTATGTGCAGGTACGACAGTGTCTGTTCCTGGCTGGAGTGGGAGGGGGGTGGAACATCCCAGTAGTGTAGGGGCAGATAGGGGGAGCAGCCTGGGTAAAGCTAGGAGCTCATTGGGTGCTGGTCACCTGAGCTCACACATAGAGGGAGTATATAAGGTGGGAACCATCTTAGATCAGGGTCAGTCTGTGAGACGTCAGTCTTTTGTAGAGGTTTGGTCAGTCTGAGAGAGCCTGAGAAGCAGAGAAAGAGGAGAAAGAAGGACCCAGAAGGGGGAGAAGAGGGAACTCCAAGAACCCAAAATTAGATCAGAGGGTGAAGAGTTGGCAACAGGGTACCGGATCCCAAGCTGGTGGAGGCTACAGCACACCTTAGCCAGAGACCGGAGGTCGTGGGCAGGATCTGCCACGACCACCCACTAAATCCACCCGGAAGGCAAACCAAGAATAGGGTCAGGGAACCCAGAGACAAGGGTTTACCAACAAGAGGCCCGAGGGAGCCGGACTTAGGTGGATCCCTGGTGGGGAAGGCCAGAGAGAAGGACAAGTCAGAAAGGGAGCTCAGGACCACGCTCCAGAATCACCTGGGTGTTGGCCGAGTCCAAGACCTGGTGGACGCAGCACGGCTCGGGCGGTCACTTAAGGCCAGAGTGACCACAAGAACAGCAGTAAGTAAAAACCCTGAACTGCACAGCCCGGCTCGGAGTCTTCTTAACATCCACACTGCACCACCACTACCACCATCCTCTACACCTGACCCCCTGAGGCTATACCCCTCCCGTTGGGGGTTATACTACCAGAGCTGCACAAGCACCACCAGCCTCAGCGGACCCTGCTGCAGCGGCGGCCGTATTGACCGCAAATCAACGGGTGGCGTAGTCGACACAAAGAACACTAATAACATCTGTAAGGTCTGCCACACACTGAGCTTGACACCCTGGGCACGGACCGGGTCACCGCCACTCGGAGACTACAACCCCCATCTGATCCGGCTCCGGGTATTCCCCCAAACAACACTGGCCCAGGGGGCGCGTCAACTTTGGCGTAGTCGGCAGGATAACGTGCCCGCAACAACCGGGTACTGCGTGCCTGAAGAAAAGTTCACCGTTACCTCAAAAAGAAGTCTCCCGCCGGTTCCGGAGGGTCCCCGCCAACGGACCCCATCACAGGTCGTTTCCCGCCGGTTGTCCGCCATTTGCAGCTTTTTCCCGCCATGCATGGAGTTTCCCGCCACAGGGAGACGATTCCCGCCATTTCCAAAGATTTCCCGCCTTGGAAGAGCGGACGCCATTATGGGCGTGCCAGAGGGTGGCAAGAGGTCACCTCCCATCGTGGGCCAGGTCGAAGAATGGCGCCAAAAGCGGAAACCGCGCCCACCAACAGAGACTGTGATGCTGGAAGTGTCCATCAGCGTAAAAGAACTGCCCCTGGAACTGACAATCACAAAGTTGCCCCGGGACCACCCTCAATGTGGGCGGAGACAGAACAAGAGAACGAAGATGGGTGTCGCCTGGAGCAGTCTGGAGAGAGCGCACCCGGAGACAAGAAGTCTGGAGAGGAGTCCAGAGAAAGCCTACCCGGAGATGGAGGGAAAGTCAGGCAGCACCGACCCAGTGGTCAGGAGCCTGCTACAAGCCACAACCCCACTAGGCCTAGTGGAGGTCCTGGCACAGCTCCCCCGAGACCGGGAGTGTGCACAGACTGCGCTGGAGAGCCTCGCACGGAGGATGGCCCGGGTACAGCGAGAGACGTTGGCGGAGTGGAGCAGAGAGATGGCCCAGCAGACCGAAACCCGTCAGCGGAGCACGCCACCCGAGACGAGGAGACAGACCGCCTCTGAGGATGGTGCAGGAGGACTGAAGGCCGGAGACGGCGCCGAGAAGGGAGCTGAACGGATGGAGGCAGGTAAAGGGGACGTCTCTACCCCGAGCCGGGAAACCGCGTGCCTGCCCCAGCTCCCCGTCGCAGAGCCCGAAGTTCCCCCTGCCGTGCCCGTCGCTGCATCGTCACCGCCGCCGACTAGGCCTCAACCGGAAACCGCGGCCGCGACCCCTGTGACGTCACACGCCTCGACCTCGAGCGTGGCCAAGCAGGAAATACCACCGGCCTGGTCGCAAGGCCTAGTACACCCGGGCGCCGCAATTCCAACAGCGCCCCCTACCTCCGCGGAGCCACCGGCCTGGTCGCAGGGCCGAATAACCCAGGGCGCCGCCGTTCTTACGGTGCCCTTTGCCTTTAGGGTGCCCCAAGCCTGGTCGCAAGGCCTGGTTAACCCGGGCGCCGCTACCATCAACGCGCCCTCAACATCTAGAGTGCCGCACCTGGGTGAAGATCTATTCGCCCAGCATACATGCCCGGATGGGCAGCCCTTCATATGGCCCCAGGAGTATATTCAGCTGGAACTCCAAAAGGCAAGGCCCATGTGCGAGCCCCTGATTCCGGCTCCGAAGCCCGTAAAGAGGACCTCGCCCCCGCTGGAGGAGGCACAGTTTGAGTGGGATCCCACTGGAGAAGACCTCATGGGATTCACTCAGGAGACTCGGGCGGCCGCAGCAGAGCGTGCAGAGTGCTGCCGCCAGCAGCTCGAGGTCTTCGAGAAGGAGCGGAGAGAGAGGCGGGTCCGGGAACAGCAGATGCAGATAAGAAGCGCGGAGCAGAAGAGCCGGACCAGGAGGAATCCCCGTGCAGCTCATGGTCCCCCTTCCACCGGGACTGTGATAAAATTCAACATGCGGCATGGGTGGGGCTTCATTAGAGACCATCATACCCCCGGCGACGTCTTTGTGACCCGCAGAGACGTAGAAAGCCATCTGCCGGAGGGACACAGAGGTCGTGACCTGTATGTAGGGGACGAGGTCACCTTCACCCGGCACAAGTGTGCCAAAGGACCCTACGCCCTCCATGTGCATCGCCTGACGGAGGAGGAGCTGCGGTGTGAAGAGGAGCAAGAGGACCCGGACGGGTCTGAAGAAGGAGCAGGAGGACGCCGTCGTTGAAGTACGGTAGAGAGAGACTGTACATAGTTACCCGTCAGGGTATAAGAACTGTTCTAGTTAAAATATAGTCCCCGTTGGGACCAGCCAATTGAACTGAAACCCGTGTGTCCCTGTTCCCACTGACCGAGGACTGAGAGCGGTCATTCCTCCCTAATACCTGGCCGAGGACTGAGAGCGGCCATATTTCCCTTGTATATAGTTGCGCTTCCTAAGGCGCCCCCTACCGGTTTTATAGGAAACTGTTTTCTTCCAAGAGAGACTGTCGCACCTTACCCGGTCACAAGTTGCACCGTGGCCGGAGGAACAAGAATGTTATTTATGAAAAGTTTTATATGAAAAGTTTGATAGCTGATAATATATATGATGTTTTATATGTTGATGTTTATGAAAAAAAAAAAAATTGTATGTTTTGATGTTTTGTTATCTTACAGCCCGAGGACGTGCTGTGGTTTACCAGGGGGGAATGTAGCACCCTGAGGATTCGGCTGCTACAGGGGTATTGCACCTCAACCCAGAGGTGTGATATTCCACTCCCGGGTAAGGATGGAGTGTGGAACTGAGCTCAGTTAGCTGCATGCACTACACACATCCCATTTCCGGGGAACAGACCGACGGTACTCCCACCAGTTTATGTGCAGGTACGACAGTGTCTGTTCCTGGCTGGAGTGGGAGGGGGGTGGAACATCCCAGTAGTGTAGGGGCAGATAGGGGGAGCAGCCTGGGTAAAGCTAGGAGCTCATTGGGTGCTGGTCACCTGAGCTCACACATAGAGGGAGTATATAAGGTGGGAACCATCTTAGATCAGGGTCAGTCTGTGAGACGTCAGTCTTTTGTAGAGGTTTGGTCAGTCTGAGAGAGCCTGAGAAGCAGAGAGAGAGGAGAAAGAAGGACCCAGAAGGGGGAGAAGAGGGAACTCCAAGAACCCAAAATTAGATCAGAGGGTGAAGAGTTGGCAACAGGGTACCGGATCCCAAGCTGGTGGAGGCTACAGCACACCTTAGCCAGAGACCGGAGGTCGTGGGCAGGATCTGCCACGACCACCCACTAAATCCACCCGGAAGGCAAACCAAGAATAGGGTCAGGGAACCCAGAGACAAGGGTTTACCAACAAGAGGCCCGAGGGAGCCGGACTTAGGTGGATCCCTGGTGGGGAAGGCCAGAGAGAAGGACAAGTCAGAAAGGGAGCTCAGGACCACGCTCCAGAATCACCTGGGTGTTGGCCGAGTCCAAGACCTGGTGGACGCAGCACGGCTCGGGCGGTCACTTAAGGCCAGAGTGACCACAAGAACAGCAGTAAGTAAAAACCCTGAACTGCACAGCCCGGCTCGGAGTCTTCTTAACATCCACACTGCACCACCACTACCACCATCCTCTACACCTGACCCCCTGAGGCTATACCCCTCCCGTTGGGGGTTATACTACCAGAGCTGCACAAGCACCACCAGCCTCAGCGGACCCTGCTGCAGCGGCGGCCGTATTGACCGCAAATCAACGGGTGGCGTAGTCGACACAAAGAACACTAATAACATCTGTAAGGTCTGCCACACACTGAGCTTGACACCCTGGGCACGGACCGGGTCACCGCCACTCGGAGACTACAACCCCCATCTGATCTGGCTCCGGGTATTCCCCCAAACAACACTGGCCCAGGGGGCGCGTCAATTACAACTTTTGATATGGGGTCTTGTGATTTCTATGTACGCCACTATCTGTGTGATCTCACCAGGATGTTTCCACTCACTGCTCATTATACATCATGGTTATCTGCTCGTGGTATATCATGGTTATCTTCTGTATAAACCCCTCACCGGTCATATTTCCTTTCTTCTATAGGTGGAGACTGTGGGACCCTTCTAAGCACCAGGGGTACTTTCTCTGTCCCCATGGCCCGCTTGTACTTTGCAGAGGCGGTACTTGCCGTGGAATATCTGCATAGTTACGGTGTGGTGCACAGAGACCTGAAGCCGGAAAAGTAAGTGCCCCCGTAGTATAATAAACTGGGGAAAGTTGTCATTTATTATCATTCAGTCTGTGAGGCTAAAACCATCTTCTCTTTTGCAGCCTCCTGATTACATCTACTGGACATATTAAAGTTACCGATTTTGGGATTTCAAAACTTGGTCTAATGATACCGAAAACCAACACCTACAAGGAATTAGCAGTGGACATCTCCAGAGAGTTCCAGGACCGTGAGGTCAGCATCACCTACAAGAACTTAGCTTGTTATTTGCAAATCTCATCACACTATTGTCTCTTCTCTACGTTCTTCCTTTCTAGAGAACTTTTCCACTAATATTTTATCTTCTGCATTGTGTTTTAACGATGATATCTTGTCATAATAATTGTTTCATCGATTCTCATCTCTATGTTCTGTTGGTTTCCAGTTCTGTGGCACCCCATGTTACATAGCCCCAGAGATCATCCTGAAAGAAGGCTATGGAAGACCTGTTGACTGGTGGTCATTGGGGATCATCCTGTATAAATTCCTGCTGGGATGTGTACCATTTGATGCTGATTCCCTCACTGAGCTTTATAAAAGGGTTGTCATTGGTGAGTAGAATAATCCGATCATTGCGTTGATTGGTTACATTTGTTTAGTCATTTCCTTTGCTTTATGTTACAGTCCAGTAAAGAGGTTTTATTTTCTGTAATTTTCTATGTAACAGGAGAACTAATTTGGAATTGTGATCGCGCTCCACCCCTGGATGCTCAGAATCTCATCACTGAGCTGCTCAGAAGAAATCCTGTGCGTAGACTTGGGACAGGTAACAGATATACTAGTATTAATATTCCCTTATTAGACCAAGGACATATCGCTCATGTCCATGAAGATCAGCATTTCTCTATCAGCTCATCTACTGTATTTCTAGTTCTCCACACTAAGACTTTCAGTTTATTTCCTTCATGTCGGCTCAGTTTTGTCATTAGTTCAGATTACGATAAACTGTTCAGATATGGAGCCATCCCTGACTATGTCCGCATCACTTTTGTTTTTCTTTTTCTAGGAGGAGCATTTGAGATCAAGGTTCATCCATTCCTGAGTGACTTGGACTTTGACAACATTCTGAGCCAGGAGCTGGAGTATGTTCCTCAGCTTGTTTCAGACGCAGACACCAGCTTATTTATCAGTAAGTAGAAGGAGACGTCATCTAGACTAAGCGACTGTTTGTCTCATCTTCCCTAATATGTGATCATCTGTTCCCATTAATATTAGTGATAAATAGTGACTGTGTTATACTGACAACCTCTAATAATACTTCATTACCTATTTCTTGTAGATCATTCTGATATAAACAAACATCTGGTCTCAAAGGATGAGGAAGGCACAAGTGAGAACAATGAGAGCCTTGACTTCCAAAATTTTACGTCATCTTCTGAAAAGCTTTGTAAAGTAAGTATGTGATTAATAAATCCAAAATATGTAAAAAAAAATAAAAAAAACTCTAAAAGTACATAAAAAAATATTTTATATCTTATTTTTATCCGTATTTAGCTCTGTATCATCGCTACCAGGATGGTGAACAATGAGGATCCCAATGCCCCTCCAGAGTATACACCAGAAACCAACACAAACATCTCAGAAATGTGAGTAGATTATAAAGGGTCATTACTTCATTACTGGGAGTTCCAGGCTGATCTATGTACACAACACCAAATATAGGACATAAATATCAGAATATCAAATGCAGCATCCACCGCTTCATGGTTAACGGTCATTGTACTTTTGGCTTCAGAAAATGCAGAAGATAACAGCCCATAATTGTGGCAGGTCATGCATTTTTAGCACTGCCTACTCTGTAGGAGAGCTGTAGTATTACTTGCCAGACATTCTTGGTAGTTGTGTTCTGATCCATGGAAGGTAGTTTTGAGCAGAAAACCTTCCCCACTATGACAGTCATATGTCCTATTAGGCCTTATAGTCAGTGTTCTTATAGTGAGACAACCCATTTTATACTGTGTTTACTTACGATTTACATGTTTTTCTTCTTCAAACAGGCAGAAAGAATCTGTTCCTGTATGTAATACAGACTATGCTGTTACCATCTTGCCACCCTCGTCCCCATTGCCAGGTATGTACATGTCTACAGCACCAACAATGTGAATGTTGACTTCAAGGCTCAAATATTTCCACATGGTTTTTCTGGTCTACTATGTTATCCATGTTTCATGGATCTCAGCTATGTTGACCATGGGTTCGTACTGTATCCCTATTTCCCTAATTTTGTACAGGAGTTTTTTTTCATGTATTCTGTATATTACGTTGCATCATCTATTAACCTAGTGAGATATAGTGACTGTGTTATACTGACACCCTCTAACAATCCTTCCTTACCTATGTCTTGTAGATCACTCTGATGAAAACAACCATCTGATCTCAGAGGATAAGGAGGGCACAAGTGAGGACGATGAGAACTTTATCTTCCGAATATTTGCATCATCATCTTCTGAGAGGCTTTCTAAAGTAAGTATGTGATCGATAAATCCAAAATATGTACAAAAAAAGGATCTATAAAATTAAAAAGTATGTATATTTAATAACTTATTGTTATCCACATTTAGCACTCTACCACCACTAACGGGATGGTGAACAACGAGGATCCCAAGGCCCCTCCAGAGTGTACACCAGAATCCAACACAAACATCTCAGAAATGTGAGTAGATTATGGGGTCATTACTGGGAGCTCCAGGCTGATATATGTGCACAACACCAAATATAGGACATAAATACCATAATATCAAATGCAGCATCCACCGCCCCATGGTTATGGGTCATTGTGCTTTCAGCTTTCGGAATTGTTGGAGATAACAGCCCATAATTGTGGCCGGTCATGCACTTTTAGTGCTGCCCTCACTGTAGGAGAGATGTAGTATGAAATGCCGGCCATTCTTGGTAGTTGTTTTCCTCTCAGCTCTCTATAAAAGGTAGTCTTGAGCAGAAGACCTTCCCCACTATGACAGTCATATGTCCTACTAGTCCTTATAGTCGGTGTTCTTCTAGTGAGACAACCCTTTTTATACAGAGTTTACTTGAGATTTACATGTTTTTCTTCTTCAAACAGGCAGAAAGTATCTGTTCCTGTATGTAATACAGACGATGCTGTTACCATCTTGCCACCCTCGTCCCCATTGCCAGGTATGTACATGTCTACAGCACCAGCAATGTGAATGTTGACTTCAAGGCTCAAATATTCCCACATGGTTTTATACAATACTATAGGTCTCTTATGTTATCCATATTATGACAAAGCAGATCCTATAAGAATATATTGTTACTGATTTTTTTTTTTTAATTTTTCATCAGAATTTCCATCTCATGAAGAAAGAAAATCGGCAATAAATCTGAGTATGGAGCAACAAAACTCAGAAAATGGAAAAAATGGGAAAAAGAGACGAGGTAAGTGTGAGAATCAACTCCATGTTGTGTGATGTCAGTGATAATAATTCATGTGGAGTAGATGTCATCTGTCAGTGATGGGATTGTCACATGTATGATTGCTGACAATGACCCCTGACCTCTGTATGATAATATTCCTCTGCCGTCCGGCCACAGTGACTGCACAGCATTATCATGTAATATGGAGTCCCATCACTTACATTATATTTATTTCTCTTGTCATAGGTTCCATCTTCCGCCGGATCTTATCATCCTGCCGGCGTGGATTATCCAGGGCTGCTCGTGCATTTGCATGCTGTCACTGTTGCCCTAAAACCATCTAAAAGACGGGACACCTAAGCATCTAGCGCCCTGAAGTCCAGCAGATCCATCATCACTGCTGGAGCTGTATAGAAGGACCTTCACCATCTACCTGTGGCCTTCTGACTGGTCAACCTGGACAAGTTTCAGTAACGCCTCTGTCATCGGGCTCCGCGGTATTCATACTGCTCGTCTGACTTGTCATTTACTGATCACCTGGTATCTGACCCCGGCTATCTTCCTGACTTTGATTTAGTCTATTGATAATGTTCACGATTTTATTCATCCCATTATTAATTAAAAAAAAGTTATATCTGTTACTGTTGCTCTGATTCCTTTTTGTCTTGAATTCACAAATACTTGTAACTCACTAATTGCTCTTCTTCACACTAAATGTATTTCTCATTATCCTTAATGCAGCAGTCAGTCTCATATTTCTGTCCAGCAGTTACACTGGTGCCTCCACCCTGTACCAGTCATTACACTCATCCACAAACCTCTCCACACTGCTGCACAGTCCTGCATCTCTACCATATCTACACTCCAATGAGCTAAGATTAACATCCTCCATAATCAGGACCTCCCACTCTCATGTCCAAGACATTTTCTCTGCTGCACCAGCTCTCAGGAGTGCACTACTGCAGGCAATCATGTTCATTCCCACTATCAGAGATTTTAAGTGTGGAGTAGAAACAGATTATTTGTGGCAGGACTATCAAATCACCTCACTATTCTAAGTTTTTCCTACAGCACTCAGTAGCACTTAATATTTGTACATATACAGATAATGGTTGGTGACTGGTTCATGCAGCCTTAATTCCACAAAGATAGAAATAAAAGGTCAACATGTTTCATACATCCAAACCATCCTTAATCATGGCAGAAAAACATAATTTTAAGTTCCCACTATGAATATTTGGTGAGATATCACAGCACAAAGAACGCATCTTGCAGATCAGCAAATCACAGTGTGCTGACGCTTAGTGTTGTAGTTTTGAACAACACCATTCATTTTATCATATAATGTGTTGAAAAGTGAGAAAAAATGCCAGGTTTGGGTTCCTTCATTTTACAGTGTGTATTGTGTTGTAAAAACAAACTGACAAAATGATTCAGAGTCAGTAGTACGATTACTGTGATACCAAACTTATAAGGTTTATATATATATATATATATATATATATATATATATATATATATATACACAGTGTTTAGCATACATCAGTACACCCAAATAGATTTGTCAGCAAACCTGTAGTTTCCTTTCAGAATCATCATTTTATATGGGATACCATACTACAAAATACTCTCGCAAATTTGAGCCATTGAATGCAAACAAGATTTGGTATTTTGCAGACCCCAAAAAAGTAATTTTCTTAACAAACTCATTCAAGATCATGTTTCAAAAATGAGAACATCCCAGTAACAGTCTTAAGAGAAAAGCTAAGTTTAGACAACAAAATTCTAATTAACAAGAACTGAACCACAGGTAAGTGTAATTATTCATTAACCAGAAGTCCAGCAGACAGGTGTCTGTAAAAGGAAGTTACTTAATAAAGAAAACTCCTTCCCATTTCATGCTATCAGCAATGGCACCACATAGAAGGGAAATGTCACAAAACCTGAGAAAGAAAATAATTTCTTTGCAATAAATGTGAAGTCTACAAGAAGATCAGCAAAACTTTACTTATCAGTCAGAATACTGTAGCAAAAGTGATGCAAAACTATAACAAAGATGGAACTGCAACCATCTTACAGAGACGTCCAGGCCGACTATGGAAGTTAACACCTAAACAAAAGCGTCCTCTGATGAGAAGGGTAAGTGGCACCACATAGAAGAGAAATGTCACAAGACATTTCTGAGAAAGAAAATAATTTCTTTACAAAAAATGTGAAGTCTACAAGAAGATCAGCAAAGCTTTTCTTATCAGTCAGATGGAAGTTAACATCTAAACAAAAGCATCTTCTGATGAGAAGAAAATCGACAGGCAAATTCATTGCTATTAGCTGAAGAAGAAGAAAGCCAAACCAGGGCGAGTGTTTTCCATGACACGACACGGTGTACACTGCAAATGAATGGCATTCATGAGTGTCCTCCACAAAGGAAGCCTCTCTCCCTTAAAGCCCATGAACAATAGAAGTCCGTCTACAATTTGCCAGGGTCCATGCTTAAAACTATGAGGACTACCGGGACTCTATACTGTGTATGTGCATCTTATGTGTATGTCCGTATTTTATGTTTGTGTGCACTATGTATATGCATACGTTAAAATGTGTATAGAGTATTAGCATGTGCAAATTTTATATGTGTGCCTAATATAAATATACATGGAAATGTATATGTAGGTGGTGCCTGATGGAGGATGGGGGGCCCAGATCAGAAGTCCTGATTAAGGGCCCTTCACTGTCATTGTCTGCCCCTTATATAAACAGTAAAATCTCCTTTAATAACTGGACTTCCATTGGGGTGGACTTCTCATAGATGGCCAGTAGGCATACTATATTGTGAATCTGGGCATCTCTCACAGAAAATCTGATCTGGATATGTGGGTGGTCTTCTATAAGCGGTGATGTTTTGGAGAGATTTAGGGAAAAGTCCCAATGCTTATCCATCGATCTGGTAATTTGAGTAAAATATTTGTGTTGATAACTGATCACAAAGTCACAAAATATGTAAGATTTGGCAAAACCTGGTTCATTTTTCAAAAAGTTATGCTCAATTTTTTTAGCACCAAGTTTTGTTGCTTTTTTGTAGACTTACACTAACTTAGTATATTGTGTGAGAATTAAATGAATTATGAATTAGTTGGTGCATTTTACCACACTCTGGGGGTCCCTGACAGTCCTTCTTTACCGGCCCTCTAGTGATGCCAATGTAAACTTCCAAGTGACCGCGCAGTCAATCACTGTCACGAATGCAGGACAACCTATGATTAGCTAATTTTTGGGAAATCCTTATAACAAAAGGGGATTGAAAATATTTACAATTATTTTAAAAGCATTAAAAAAAAACAGACCCAATACTTATAATTAGTTTGTTGAAAGTAGTCTAATTAAAGGGAGCTGAAAGGATTAGAGATTATGAACCCGATTCACCAGTGTTTTGCCAGAAAACTGGCATAAAGCTCTTGAAAAGTTGCAAAGTTTTGTGACTTTTCCCATTTTCACATAATTTTAACTTCTTTAAAGCCCAAGACGTACTGATACGTATCTGCGCCCTGGGACTTAAGAGCCTGATACGTATTAGTACATCTTTGTGATCGCGCACACAGGCTGTGCGGGCGTGATCGCTGCCGGGTGTCAACTGATTGTCACAGCTGACACCCGGTGCTATGTGCTGGGAGAGGTCCCGCACATTAACCCCCGCAATGCTGCGATCGAAGTCGTTCGCAGCATTGCGGGGGAAAGGGGAGGTGATCGGGATAGTCACCTCTCCTGCCGGCGTCCAGCAATGTGTGCCGCGGCTTCCCGGATGTTGCCATGAAGACCCGATTCACTGAGCGGTGCAGTTTTAAGAATGGTGTCACTTTTGGGTATTTTCAGTCATAAAGACCCCTCAAAGTGACTTCAAATGTGATGCGGTCCCTAATAAAATGGTTTTGTAAATTTTGTTGGAAAAATGAGAAATCGCTGGTCAATTTTAACCCTTATAGCTCCATAATAAAAATAAATTTGGGTTCCAAAATTGTGCTGATGTAAAGTAGACATATGGGAAATGTTATTTATTAACTTTTTTTGTGTGACATATCTCTCCGATTTAAGGGCATAAAAATTCAAATTTTGAAAATTGCAAAATTTTAAAAATTTTCGCCAAATATCTGTTTTTTTCACAAATAAACACAAGTGATATCGAAGAAATTTTACCACAATCATAAAGTACAATATGTCATGAAAAAATATTCTCAGAACCAGGGGGATCCGTTCAAGCGTTCCAGAGTAATTACCTCATAAAGTGACAGTGGTCAGAATTGTAAAAATTGGCTTGGTCATTAACGTGCAAACCACTTTGGGTTGTAAAGGGGTTAAGGACTCTACCTGCATATACAGTCATGGCGGAAAGTGCTGGCACCCTTGAAATTGTTTCAGAAAATTACACATGTTTTATTACACGCATGTTTATTTCCTTTGTGTTTATTGGAACAACACAAAAAAACTGAGAAAAAAAAGGCAAATTGGACATAATTTCACACAAAACTCCAAAATGGGCCGGAATACATATATATATTTTTGATGGGACAACACTGAAGATGCGACACTTTGATACAATGTACAGTAGTCAGTGTACAGCTTGTTTAACTGTAAATTTGGTGTGCCTGCAAAATAACTCAACACACAGCCATTAATGTCTAAACCGCTGGCAACAAAAGTGAGTACACCCCTAAGTGTGTTCTCAGCTGATGTTATTTGTTGGTTTTTCTTTGCATCCCGAACAATTTTCTTGGCAGTTGTGGCTGAAATTTTTGTTGGTCTACCTGACTGTGGTTTCGTTTTTACAGAGCATCTGATTTTCCATTTGTTAATCACAGTTTGAACACTGCAGACTGGCATTATCAATTCCTGGGATATCTTTTTGTATCCCTTTCCTGTGTTATACTCTTTTTGCCTCCCTTTCCTGTGTTATACAGTTCAACTACCTTTTCCCGTAGATCCGTTGATAATTCTTTTGCTTTCCCCATCTCAAAATCCAGAAACGTCAGTGGCTGGATCCCAGAAACTCACTCAGCTTTATGCACACACACTGATTACAAGCAAACAGGTCATAGGTGAGGATGTTACCTTTAGTAGCCATTCAAACCCATTTGTGTCAAATTCTGTGCATGTTATCAGGCCAAAATCACCAGGGTATGTGAACTTTTTGATCAGGATTATTTGGATGTTTTTGGTTGTCATTAGTGATGAGCGAGCACTAAAATGCTCGAGTACTCGTTGCTCGGGTCGAGCAAATTGAAATACTCGGGTGCTCAACCCGAGCAATCAGCCCAATATAAGTCTAGGGGAAACTTGAGCATTTTTCAGGTGGCTCCCCACGGCGGTCTGCAGAGGGCCTAAAAATTGCCCAAATCGATGGGAACTGTGCTCAAATGACATGGGAACAGCATGGGGAAGACCCCTGGAAGCATCTCTGAATCCCAGATCACTGCTGTCAACAACGTCGTCAGAGTATTACGCCACTTTTACGGCGTAAGGAACATCCTTTCCAGGGTGATGACTTGTATATAAGGCAAAATAAATAAACAAAAACAAAAATACTCCTACACACCTTGGGCTATGTTCACACGTAGCATTTTTGACACGTTTTTGCACTTTTGCATTGCTTTCAACCAAGACAAATGCATTCACCAGGAAATGTCATTTTAACATTTTACAACCTTATCTGGCCATGTGGTGTGTGACACATCATCAGACACATGCATACAGTGCTGAAAAGACATGGGAACAGCAAGGGGAAGACCTCTGGAAACATCTCTGACTCCCAGGTCACTGCCTAAATGTGTGCCCATCATAAGTGATCCTTGGCACATGCGAAGATGCCTCCCGCCATGCACCTGTCGTTGCAGACTTGCAACAATCACCGTCCACGTCCTTGTCCCACTGCAGTGTTCAGTTGTCCCTACCCCATTCCTTGGAATGCAAGCACAAGAATGCCGGCAGCCACCCACCCACAGGCAGCAATACTATACTGCCAAATTTTTGACAGCTGCTTGCACTTGAAATGTGGCCTTTTAGGCTCGTGGAGGCGGAAGCTTTTCATAACCTCATGCCAGCGGCGGCCGGGTGTCCATACTCGGTCCCCAGCCGCCACTATATTTCCCGGTATCGCCTCCGCCTTCCACAAGCACGGGTCCCATAACATTACCCGTGCCCTCCCCAGTGCACTTACTGGGAAGGACCGCCTAACCACAAACACGTGGACAGGTGAATGTGGCCAGGGACGGTACGGAGCCAGTCCACAACTTTTTTTGCTAAGAGTTGTATTTAGCTCGGTGAAAGGAATGGCATAGAGGGAAACCGTATCTACCCTGCGTGTCATTTCTCCCAGAAAATCCTGTAATTGAGCTTGTTGCAGAAGCAATGGCAGCCCATCCAACATCAACTCGCACTTGTCAATGGTGCTTTGACACACACACATCTTTCTTTGCGCATTTAATTTCTTGAATACAGAGTTGGAAAATGGCCTGATCCGTAATGCGTTTTGAGAAATAACATGCATAAGCATGGTCGATCCGCATTAAAAAAGGCAGGGTTGCACGGGCCCACCAGAGAACCGGAGACTCCTCCGGCGGGCCCTGGCTTCTCCTTCAGGAGAGTTCATAGTGCCGAGGTGAGGCCATGATGATGATAGAGGCCATCATCTGCTTAGTTTTCTGTTACTTGGAATGTAATTGCAAGTATGCAGCCAGCCACCCACCCACCCACAGGCCGCAACACTAAACTGACAGATTTCTGGGCAGCTCTTTGCACTTGAAATATGGCCTTTTAAGCTTGTGGAGGTGGAAGCTTTTCACAACCTCATGCAGGCGGCGGCCGGGTGTCCATACTCGGTCCCCAGCCGCCAGTATTTTTCCCTGTATCGCCTTCGCCTTCCACAAGCACGGGTCCCACAACATTACCCATGCCCTACCCAGTGCACTTACTAAGAAGGACTGCCTAACCACAAACACGTGGACAGGTGAATGTGGCCAGGGACGGTACGGAGCCAGTCCACAACTTTTTTTGATAAGAGTTGTATTTAGCTCAGTGAAAGGACTGGCATAGAGGGAAACCGTATCTACTCTGCGTGTCATTTCTCCCAGGAAGTCCTCTAAAGCTGCTTGCACTTGAAATGTGGCCTGAACATTACTGCTGGTACTTTTCTGTGGGAATTTTCTTGCCTCCTACCAGCCTGGAATATTTCCAGCAAACTATGGTACAACACCATGGTATTAGCACTGCCCCCTTACCAGTAGCGAAGCCATCCTCAATTTCCTTCTCTGGAATTTTATTTGGTAGACTGAGTGGCTGCCCAAATACATTTTCTCACAAAGGAGCTGATGATAGAGTGGCAGTAGGTTCAAGTTTCTCCAGCCTGTTAGATATTAGAGGGTGAACGGCAGCACATTGGATCAGTGGTTAGCACTGAAGTCTTGCAGCACTGGGATCCTGGGTTCAAATCCCAGCAAGTACAACATCTGCAAGAAATTTGTATGTTCTCCCCATGTTTGCTTGTGTTTCCTCCTCAGTAAAAATAGAGTGTCCTGGAATCTTCCCACACACTTTTCTTAGCCAGGACTGCTTCTCGGCAGGGTTGGACAGTCCCTCCAGAGAATTCTCTGGTGTGCCTTGGCTTCTACCTCAGGAGAGTTCATGATAGCGCTAACTTTGCAGCTGCTATAGGGCTCTTGAGCGGGTGAGAAAGGTTAGCCCGCAGAAACAAATCCTCTGGTGGGCACAATGTTTTTCAATCTGAAACAACTTCTCAGTGAGAGTTGTATTTCACCACAGCCATATTCTTTAGCTCTGTGAAAGGACTGGCATTGAGGGAAACCTTATCTACCCCGGTTGTCATTTCTCCATCACCAGGTTCCGCCCATTGTAACACACGACCGTGCATGGCTGTATGTTCAGCGGTGAGAGCCACAGATCAAGCTGCTGTGTTACAGCTTTCAACAACTATGCAGCGCTGGGCGGTTTGTCAATTAAGCATTAAGCATGTTATCTTCAGCACAGCCTGTTGCTGTTTGGCCAAGGCAGTGCTGCAGTGCTGTCAGCTTGTGACTGATGTGGTCAATTCGGAGATGGAGGAGGAGGTGCATGAGCTGAACAATGTGATTACATTGAGGTTAAATTGGTGATGCTGTTTTTTATACTAAAGAAAGATCCTATTGTTATGTTTTTTTATGTTATTTTTTATGACAAATGCATTCACCGGGAAATGTCATTTTAACATTTTACAACCTCATCTGGCAATGTGGTGTCATCAGACACATCCTGTTTTATTTATGATGGAGGGACTCTGAAAGTCATAAAGCCTATTTTTATAGGGACATCAGACGGCCCTTACTATTCTTAAAAGGCCAGCAGTCGGCCCTAGCTATTGTTAGAGAGCCATCAGAGGGCTATGCTTTGTTGTTCCCATTATTAACAAGTGGGTCTCCTATACTGTTATTGCGCATCCAGTGACTGCAAGGGTTGTCAAAAATTTGGACGCAACCTAATACCCCTTTGAAGAGACATAGAGGAGGGTCTCAGTAAAAAAAATGTTCCCATTATAAAGGAGCGGGTCTTCTATAGTGGTAATGCCCATGCTGTGACTGCAAGGGTGGCCAAAATTTTTGAAAAAAAACACTAACAATTTAAAGACACAAAGAGCATGGCCACAGTAACAAGGTACGACATGTTCCTGTTAGAAAGGAGAGGGTCTGCTATACAGTTATAGGGTATGCAGTGAATCCAACGGCTGACAAATTTTAGGAAAAACCCCACTAAGAATTTAAGGACACACAGAGCAGGGCCACAGTAACAAGGTACGACATGTTCCCATTAGAAAGTAGAGGGTCTGCTATACAGTTATAGGGTATGCAGTGAATCCAACGGCTGACAAATTTTAATGAAAAACCCCAATAAGAATTTAAAGACACATAGAGCAGGGCCACAGTAACGACAAATTCCCATTAGAAATGATAGGGTCGGCTATACTGTTATAGGGTATGCAGTGAGTCCAACGGCTGACAGATTTTAGGAAAATCCCCACTAAGAATTTAAAGACACACAGAGCAGGGCCACAGTAACAAGATATGACATGTTCCCATTAGAAAGGAGAGGGTCTGCTATACAGTTATAGGGTATGCAGTGAGTCCAACGGCTGACCAAGTTTAGGAAAAAACTCACTAAGAATTTAAAGACACATAGACCAAGGCACAGTAATGACAAATTCCCATTAGAAAGGAGAGATTCTCCCATAGTGTTGGACTATGCAGTGACTGCAAGGGCTGCCAAAAATTTGGAGGCACTTCAATGGCCCTTGGAAGAGACGTGGAGGAGCGCATCATAAAATTTTTTTACCATTAGAAAGGAGCGGGCCTCCTATACTTGTAATGCCATGCATTAAGTGTATGGGCTGACAAACATTTACTCCTGGGGGGTATACATGAACATACTGTGTAAAAAATTGTTTTTACAGGCATCATAAAAATGTAGCGCCCCGAGGGCTCGGACGCTACAGGGGTATTGCACCTCTGCCAGAGGTGTGATATTCCACTCCCGGGTAAGGATGGAGTATGGACCAGGGTTCAGTTAGTTGCATACAGCACACTCACCCCATTTCCGAGGGACAGCTCAGCGGTGCTCCCATTAGACAGAAATGCAGGCACGACAGACCATGTCCCTGGCTGGAGTGGGGAGGGGGTAGGAATACGCAGTGATGTAGGAGCAGATAGGGGTTGTTTCCTGAGCGTAGATAGGAGCTCATTGTTTGCTGGTTACCTGGGCTCATGTTCTAGAGGGAGGTATAAAAGGTGGGCACCATCTTAGAACAGTGTTCAGTCAGAGAGAAGAAGTGACAGAGTGGGGGCCTTGGTTGTCGAACGAAGTGTGCCCTCTGCCTCCAGCGTTTTTAGATGGGAATTTTTTTAATAGTTCCGCAACAAGGGCCTTCTGGTACTGCCTAATTTTTGTACACCTGTCCGCCTCAGGAATAAGAGATATAAAGTTCTCCTTGTAGAGTGGGTCTAGAAGTGTCACCAACCAGTAATGACCTAAAATTTTGAGAATGCGAGGGTCATGGGAAAGGCAGCATAACATAAACTCAGCCATGCGTGCCAGACTACTAACAGGCAAGACTTCCGTGTCCTCACCAAGAGGATGACTGACCATGCTCTCCTCCTCCTCCTCTCTGTCCTCTGGCCATCCACGCTGAACAGACGGTATGACAGCTGTGCAGATAGCACCATCTATAGTGCATGAAACTAGTTCCTGTCCTTCCTCCTCCTCCTCTTCCTCATTGTCACCCAATCCACGTTGAGATGAGATGAGGCTTGGCTGTGTGTAATCACCCTGTATGGTTAATTGCTCCATCTTATCGTGCTCCGCCTGCAATGCATCATCTTTGATTGTGAGCAGAGAGCGTTTCAGAAGACAGAGAAGCGGGATGGTGAGGCTAATTATGGCGTCATCGCCGCTCACTATCTTGGTGGAGTCCTCAAAGTTTTGGAGGATGGTACATATGTCTGACATCCACGTCCACTACTGAGGTCTTATGTGTGGAGTCTGAACTGAATACCGATAGCCTTTTTGATGCTGGTACTCAACAACTGCCCTCTTCTGCTCACAAATCCTTCCCAACATCTGCAATGTAGAGTTCCAACGTGTGGGGACATCACACACCAGTCTGTGAGCCAGAAGCTGCAAACGCTGCTGAAACACTGCAAGGGCGGCGGAAGCTGTAGCTGACTTTCTAAAATGGGCACACAGGCGGCATACTTTAACAAGCAGATCCGGAAGCTCCGGGTAGGATTTGAGCAACCGCTGAACCACGAGGTTAAGCACATGGGCCAGGCATGGTACGTGTGTGAGCTCGCCTCGCCTCAGAGCCGCCACCAGGTTCCGGCCATTGTCACACACGACCATGCCTGGCTGTAGGTTCAGCGGTTTGAGCCACAGATCTGCCTGCTCTTTCAGAGCTGTCCATAACTCTTCAGCATTGTGTGTTTTTTCACCTAAGCATATTAGCTTCAGCACAGCCTGTTGCCGCTTGGCCGAGGCAGTGCTGCAGTGCTTCCAGCTTGTGACTGATGTGGTCATTTCGGAGATGGAGGCTGAGGAGGAGGAGGAGGCTGAGGAGCATGAGGTTCAGGAGCTGTAGACCGTGGGGGCAACCCTGATTGACCTAGGGCCTGCAATCCTTGGCGTCGGGAGGACGTGTTCCGTCCCAAGGTCCGACTGGGTCCCGGCTTCCACTATGTTAACCCAGTGTGCCATCAGCGAGATGTACCATCCCTGCCCACAAGCACTTGTCCACGTGTCCGTGGTTAGGTGGACTTTACCGGTAACTGCGTTGTTGAGGGCACGGCTAATGTTTTGGGACACGTGCTTGTGTAATGTGGGGACGGCACACTGGGAGAAATAGTGGCGGCTGGAGACAGAGTACCGAGGGACGGCCGCCGCCATCAGGTTGCGGAATGCTTCTGTCTCCAGAAGCTTAAAAGGCAACATTTCGAGCCAAGCAGTCGTGAATTGTGAGAATTTAGTAGTGTGGCGTGTGGGACGTTGGCTGCATATTTGCGCTTGCATTCCAAGGACTGGAGTATGAACAACTGAACGCTGCGCTGGGACAAGGACATGGACGTGCTTCCTGATGCTGCTACTTATCATAGAATCATAGAATCATAGAATGGTAGAGTTGGAAGGGACCTCCTGGGTCATCTGGTCCAACCCCCTGCTCAAAGCAGGATTCACTAGATCATCTCAGACAGATGTCTGTCCAGCCTCTGTTTGAAGACGTCCATTGAAGGGGAACTCACCACCTCTCGTGGCAGCCTGTTCCACTCATTAATCACCCTAACTGTCAAAAAGTTTTTTCTAATATCTAATCTGTGTCTCCTCCCATTTAGTTTCATCCCATTGCTTCTAGTCTTTCCTTGTGCAAATGAGAATAAAGATGATCCTTCTACAATGTGACAGGCCTTGACATATTTGTAGACAGCTATTAAGTCTCCTCTCAGTCTTCTTTTTTGCAAGCTAAACATTCCCAAATACTGCAATCGTTCCTCATAGGACATGGTTTGCAGACCAGTCACCATTCTGGTCGCTCTTCTCTGAACTTGCTCCAGTTTGTCTATGTCTTTTTTAAAATGTGGTGCCCAAATCTGTACACAGTATTCCAGATGAGGTCTGACCAAAGAGGAGTAAAGACCGATAATGACTTCACGTGATCTAGACTGTATGCTTCTGTTAATACATCCCAGAATTGTATTTGCCTTTTTTGCTGCTGCATCACACTGTTGACTCATGTTCAGTCTATGATCTATTAGTATACCTAAGTCTTTTTCACATGTACTGTTGCTTAGCTCTATTCCTCCCATTCTGTGTATGCTTTTTTCATTTTTATTGCCCAGATTTAGTACTTTGCATTTTTCCCTGTTAAAAACCATTCTGTTGGTTGCTGCCCACTGCTCCAGTTTATTTAGGTCTTTTTGAATCCTCTCTCTCTCTTCTCTAGTATTAGCTATCCCTCCTAGCTTTGTGTCATCAGCAAATTTAATCAGTTTACCCTCAATTTCTTCATCTAAATCATTGATAAAGATGTTGAACAATACAGGTCCCAGGACGGAGCCCTGTGGTACCCCACTTGAGACATTTATCCAGCTGGATGTGAAGCCATTTACAACCAACCTTTGAGTCCGATCACTAAGCCAGTTATGAATCGACCTAACAGTTGCCTGGTCCATTGCATACTTGGTCATTTTTTCAATAAGGATGGTGTGAGATACTTTGTCAAATGCTTTGCTGAAGTCAAGACATACTATATCTACAGCATTTCCCTGATCCACCCAGTCAGTGATTCTGTCATAGAAGGAAATTAAGTTAGTCTGACATGACTTGTTAGTTACAAACCCATGCTGACTCTGGTTAATCACTTCATTCTTATCCATGTACTTACATACATGTTGTTTAATAATTTGTTCAAAGATCTTTCCTGGTATAGAAGTCAGACTCACCGGCCTATAGTTCCCTGGGTCCACCTTCTTCCCCTTTTTGAAGATAGGAACAACATTTGCTCTTCTCCAGTCTTCTGGGACTTCTCCTGTTCTCCAAGAATTTTCAAAGATTATGGAGAGTGGTTCTAAAATTTCTTCTACGATCTCCTTCAGTACTCTGGGGTGTAATTCATCTGGACCTGGAGACTTGAACTCATTTATGTTAGCTAAATATTCCCTCACAATCTTTCTGTTTACAGATAACTTGGATTCCTCTATTCCTTTAAAAGGACAGTGAAGATCAGTTGATGTTACATTTTCTTTCTGAGAGAAAACAGATGCAAAATAGGAATTAAAAAGTTCGGCCTTCTCAACATCCTCTCTTACCATTTCTCCATTTTCATCCTGTAAAAATCCTATAGCATCTTTGACTTTTCTTTTACTTTTGACATACCCCCAAAATCATTTTTTATTGCTTTTGACATCTCTTGCAAGCCTTAATTCATTGTCAGCTTTAGCTAACCTGATACGTGCCCTACAGGATCTGCAGACTGCATTATAATCTTCTTTAGATATGCCTCCCTCTTTCCATTTAATAAACATTTCTTTCTTTCTTTTTAGCATGTGTTTAAGTTCTGTGTTCATCCATCCTGGTTTCCTTAAATGCTTCCCATTCTTCCTACTTTTCGGGATTGTTAACGATTGTGCTTTGAGAATCTCATTTTTAAAAATTTCCCATCCTTCCTGGAAATTTTTGTCCTTAAGGACATCCAGCCATTGGATCCCTCCTATTCTCTTTCTGAGTCTCTTAAAATCTGCCTTTCTAAAATCTAACCTTGAAGTTTGAGTCTTCACATGTCTTCCTCCTCTAGTTATCCAAAATTCTATAATAGCATGATCGCTGCCTCCTAGGGTCCCAGACACCTTTGCCTCCTCAACCATTTCCTCCTTGTTTATAAGGATTAGATCCAAAGTAGCAGATCCCCTTGTTTTCTCCCCTACCTTTTGGAAGATAAAGTTGTCAGCAAGAGAGGATAAGAATTTGCTTGACCTGTTAGTTTTACTTGAGAGAGATTCCCAACAAATGTCTGGATAGTTGATATCTCCCATGACCACTACGTCATATTTTTTGGAGAACTTGGTCATTTGATACATAAAGAGTTCATCCATATCTTCAGCTTGCCCAGGTGGCCTGTAGTAAATGCCTACAATGGTGTCCTTTCCGTTGTTCTCTCCTTGTATTCTTACCCAAACAGTTTCCACAGAACTCCCAGTCTCTGAAGCTTCAATCTCTGTGCAGATATACGCTTTTCTAACATACAATGCAACACCTCCTCCTCGTTTATCAAGTCTGTTTCTTGCAAATAAGTTGCATCCTTTTAGCCTTTTATTCCAATCATGTGTATCGTCCCACCAAGTTTCAGTGATTCCAATGACATCATATTCCTTTTCCTGCATTAGTAGTTCCAATTCTCCTTGTTTGTTGCCCATGCTTTGTGCATTTGTATAAAAACATTTTAGTTTGTGATTGGTTTCTCTTCCTCCCATATTTTTATTATTTAAATTGTTTTGTCTTTGTTCTTCTTTTCCACTTCCAGTAGCAGAGATCTCAATAGTATTTGTCAGCTGTATGGCTTTTTCTGGCCTTTTGCTTCCCTTCCCACATTGTTCTAGTTTAAAGCTCTTCTGATGAGTGTAGCAAGGCGACTTCCAAATACATGTTTTCCAGTCTTCGTAAGGTGCACCCCATCTCTAGCAAGTAGTCCATCGTATAGGTAATTCATTCCGTGATCCAGAAATCCAAATCCTTGTTGACGGCACCATCGACGTAGCCAGTTGTTCACCTGTAGAATCTTATTCCACTTCATTGTTCCATGGCCATCCACTGGGAGGATGGATGAGAAGACCACTTGCGCTCCCAATTCTTTCACTTTCTTGCCTAAGTCTTCAAAGTCACTGCAGATGGTTTCCAGGTCCTTTCTTGCGGTGTCATTTGTCCCCACATGTATTAGCAGGAATGGGTAGTGATCTGTAGGTCTGAAGAGTCTTGATATCCTGTCAGACACATCTTTAATTTTTGCTCCTGGAAGACAGCACATTTCTCTTGAGGTTATGTCTGGTCTGCAGATAGCGGCCTCTGTTCCTCTTAACAGGGAATCCCCCATGACCACCACTCTCCGTTTTTTCTTCACAACATTCTTCTTTCTCCATCCAGGAGGATTCTGAGGGCTTACAAGGTTATTCATTGCTGGCAAAGTCTTATTTTGCTGTATTTCTTCATGGTTCTCCTGCGTGAGAGCCTGGTACTGGTTCCTGAGCAGTATGGGTGCTGACTGCCTCTCGATCCTCCTGCTTCTGTGGGTCACATGCTTCCATTCCTCTGTTTCGTCAGGTGCAGTTCGAATTTCTTCTCTTTCTGAATCATGAAGAGATAATTCTGCTCTGTCTAAGAACTCTTCACCTTCCTTAATGATTTTCAAGGTAGTTAACCTCTCTTCTAGATTTCGCAACTTTTCCTCCAACAGGGACACAAGCTTGCATTTCTAGCATGTGAAGTTTGGCTTTTCCACTGGCAAGTCTGTGAACATGTAGCAGGATATGCAGCTCACCAAATGGCTCCTGGACTCTTCCATGTTCTTATTGTTAATGTTCTGAAAACAGTGAAAAAAGCTTAAAAAAAAAGCTTCAAAATGCGCGGTTTACCGATGTCCTCTTTTCAGCTCCAACAGCCAAAATCCAGTGTTCTTTGAGCTCGCGGAGACTCTTCACTTACCCCAAAATGCAGTGGGAATATGCAAATTATCTCCTCAGGACTCCTCCCCTGGTTTACCGATGTCCTCTTTTCAGCTCCAACAGCCAAAATCCAGTGTTCTTTGAGCTCGCGGAGACTCTTCACTTACCCCAAAATGCAGTGGGAATATGCAAATTATCTCCTCAGGACTCCTCCCCTGGTTTACCGATGTCCTCTTTTCAGCTCCAACAGCCAAAATCCAGTGTTCTTTGAGCTCGCGGAGACTCTTCACTTACCCCAAAATGCAGTGGGAATATGCAAATTATCTCCTCAGGACTCCTCCCCTGGTTTACCGATGTCCTCTTTTCAGCTCCAACAGCCAAAATCCAGTGTTCTTTGAGCTCGCGGAGACTCTTCACTTACCCCAAAATGCAGTGGGAATATGCAAATTATCTCCTCAGGACTCCTCCCCTGGTTTACCGATGTCCTCTTTTCAGCTCCAACAGCCAAAATCCAGTGTTCTTTGAGCTCGCGGAGACTCTTCACTTACCCCAAAATGCAGTGGAAATATGCAAATTATCTCCTCAGGACTCCTCCCCTGGTTTACCGATGTCCTCTTTTCAGCTCCAACAGCCAAAATCCAGTGTTCTTTGAGCTCGCAGAGAGAGTGTGCAATGACAGGTGCAGGGCAGGAGGCATCTTTGCATGCACTATGGACAGGGGATTGACTTGCATGCACAACAAGCAATGGTGCCACCTGTAGACACTGTTCCTGGACCCTGGTGTTCGGCTCACAAAGTCGAGTGCTTTGCTGCCATGTGCCTGATCATGCTGGTGGTGGTCAGGCTGGTCGTTTTGCCACCCCTGCTGATGCTGGTCTGGCTCGTGATGCAAATGGCCTTTTTGGAGTTAGCGGCAGAGTCTTTAAAAAACAACCAGACTCGGGAAGACCTAACAGTTGTAGTGGCAACTTCCTTCGTGTTGGTGTTACGGGAAACGGTAGCCTGCCTTCTGTCTGCGGCCACCACACTGCTTCTTCCTGCCTGTTGGGGTGCTCTGCCTCCCTCCCCCTGTGTGCTGCTGTCCTTGCTCTGCATGTCCTCCTGCCAGGTTGGGTCAGTTACTATATCATCCACCACCTCGTCTCCCACTTCTGCACCCTGGTACTATTCCTGACTTTCTGCCAATTGTGTCTCATCATCGTCCACCTCTTGTGACAGTTTCTCACCGTCGCCTTCGTGTGACTGTGGCTGCTCAAATATTTGGGCATCGCTACACGTGATCTCCTCTTGCCCTGCTTCAAGTGGACCGGGCGAGAGGCCCGAATCTATAAATGGAAAAGTGAACAGCTCTTCAGATTGTCCAAGTGTGGGATCAGTTGTCTCTGGGTACTCGGCATGGTGGGAGGAAGGAGGATCAGGGTGAGGAAAATGAGGTCCAGACTCATGGCTACTGAGACTTGACCGTGTGGAAGACAGGGTGGTGGTGGTGGTGGCTAAGTGACTGGAAGCATTATCCGCTATCCAACCAACAACCTTTTGACACTGATCTGGGTTCAATAGTGGTGTGCTGCGGTCCCCTAGAAATTGGGACAGGAAGGTCAGGCGAGAAGATGTGGGTGTTTGTTGTGGCACAATTTCGGCTTACCCACGGCCTTGTCCTCGGCCTCTGCATGCACCATTACCATCACTTCCAGTTCCCCGTCCCTTGCCACGTGCCTTGCCCATTTTAAATGGAGGATAGTATCTTCCACGCTCACTACAAATGACTGAGTTTGAAGCGAAGTTATATGTGATCGGTGTGATGGAGAAAACAGAGTTTTAAATACCTGGCCTGTAGGTAAGTAGTGTGAACAGCAAACTGCTGTGAATTGCTTCACTGACACACTGAAAAAATGGAGGCCAGAAATGGCAGTATTTTCTGACAACGTATATGTGATCCGTGTGACGGAGAAAACACAGTTTTAAATAGCTGGATTTCTAGCGCTCTAATATGGAAAGGACCTGGCTGTATTCTGCAGTGCCAACAAGCAAATGGCGCAGAAAAACGGTGTTCTCTGGATTGCTTTATAAGCAAATAATGAGGATTAAGATCCAAAGAAAAGTATTCCTCGCCCCTGAGACCTGGGCCTTTGTATAGAAATATCTAACAGCAGCAGAAGGCAGAATTGGAATGGAGCCTCTTGTGCTATATGCACTGCAGTCTGCTATATACACTGCCTGCCGGCCTATATACACTGCCTGCCTGATATCTCTGCAGATGGATTAGTCCTCAGAAGGACTGTTTGTTGAGATGGATATGTGTAATGTGCGGTTTTTCTCCCTACACTACCTAATGCACGATCAAATCTCTCCCTAACGCAGCAGCAGCTCTCCCTACACTGTCTGATCCGGAGTGACTGTGATGAGCATGGCGGCGCCAGGTCAGATATAGACCTGATGACGCTGTGCGGCCAGCCAATCACTGTAATGCCCACAACCAACATGGCTATGGCATTACAGTGCATGGCAGGCAATCCCTGCATGTTCATTGACTCTGTAAAGAGCGCCAAACATGCAGGGAGGGGACCCGACTTCCCGCCCGACCAACCCGGAAATACTCGGTGAGCGCAGAGCATCTCGAGCAGTGAGATACTCGGGCGAGCACCGAGCAGTAGCGAGCATGCTCGCTCATCACTAGTTGTCATTAAGATTTAAAAAGAGAAAACACAGAAATGTGACAGTAAATGGCTTCACCCAACCAATAACCATGAGTGGAGAAAAAGTGTTTTTGTTATCATTCATTTTCTCTGAAACAAGGCCAAGAAAGGAAAAATTCTGCTGGGGTATGTAAACTTTTGAGCAGAACTGTATATGCGCCAGCCCCAGTGTCTCCTATTCTATATACTCCAGCCCCAGTGTCTCCTATTCTATATACTCCAGCTTCTTCTGTGATGTATATGCTCTAGCCCCAATGTATCCTGTGATGAATATACGCCAGCCCCAGTGTCTCCTATTTTATATTCTCCAGCTCCAGTGTCTTCTGTGACGTAGCTAATGTAGCCCTAATGTCTCTTATGCAGAGGCGTCGCATGATAAAGCAGTGGGACACAAGCTCCCTGCCCTATCACTATCTCTTTCATATGCCACAGATCGCCATAGGCCTGCGGTTAACGAGATGTCAGCATACTCACGCAGGTGGCTCGATGACATCATTGCATCGCTCTGCTCTGCTGTCCCGCCATGGAAGAGGAGACAGAGGCTGTGATGTAGGGAATCAGGATTAAGTGAGAATAAACTTTATTTTTTTAAATGATCGGGCAGTGGAGCCATCCTACTATATATCTGGAGTAGTGGGTCCATCATACTACATATGGAATAGTGGGGCCATTATACTATATGTATGTGGGGCAGTGGTACCATCATAGTATATACAGGTACATCTCACTAAATTAGAATATCTTCAAAAAGTTAATTTATTCCAGTTCTTCAATACTGGTTAAGTATGCTCCACAATCATGAGGAAGACTGCTGACTTGACAGATGTCCAGAAGGCAGTCATTGACACACTCCACAAGGTCCTAGAGTTCCAATTTTCATTTGGAAATCAAGGTCCCAGAGTCTGGAGGAAGAGTGGAGAGTCCACAATCCAAGCTGCTTGAGGTCTAGTGTGAAGGCTCCACAATCAGTGATGGTTTGGGGGACCATGTCATCTGCTGGTGTAGGTCCACTGTGTTCTATCAAGACCAAAGTCAGCACAGCCGGCTACCAGGACATTTTACAGCACTTCATGCTTCCCTCTGCCGACAAGCTTTTTGGAGATGGAAATGTCATTCTCCAGCAGGACTTGGCCCCTGTCCACACGGCCAAAAGTACCAATACCTGGTTTACACACAACAGTATCACTGTGCTTGATTGGCAGCAAACTCGCCTGACCTTAACCCCATAGAGAATCTATTATACAGAATCTATGGGGTATTGTCAAGAGGAAGATGAGAGACACCAGACCCAACAATGCAGATGAGCTGAAAGACAGCTTTTTGTATTGAAGAACTGAAATAAACTAACTTTTTGATGATATTCTAATTTAGTGAGATGCACCTGTATATGGAGCAGTGGGACCATCATGCTGTATATATGGAGGAGTGGGGGCATCATACTAAATATAGAGCAGTGTGTGTGTGTCACCCCAGGCCTGGATGCCACAAACAATAATCTGTTTCTGAAAGCAGGAGGGAGGTCCCCTGGTTAGGGACAGTTAGCATACAGCACCACCTGTCCCAGGCCAGCAGGGGGAGCTGGCTGCCCCTATAAAAGCTGGAACTGGGGGCAGGGTTAGAGAAAACTGGACGACATAGCTCAGGAGTGAGACTAGTCCCAGAGAAGGAGGGACAGTTCAGCTGTAGCTGAGGAGTCCGTGAGGCAGAGGAGAAACTGTAAGCCAGGGACAGAGGCGACGAGAGCCTGTCCTGGCAGAGAACCAATCTACCGGACATTGGGGTCTGAGGCTGTCAGGGTTACAAGCCCGGAAGCAGAGAACCAACCTGCGAGGGATTTCAGGTCCCTTGGCCTAAGAAGCCTGGAGGCTCCGCCACACAGAGGGACCAGTACATCGAGGAGCAAGCAACAGGTACCCAAGGCCTGAGTCGCAAGCCATACAGGAGAGAAGTACACGGCCAGCTCAGGGACGTGGGCTATTACACCACGAAAAGGGGGATAGTCAGAAAGAGCATAGAGAGAACGGTAGGCCTACACACTCACCCTGACCAGTGGGTCTCGCCCGAATGCTCTCAGACACCCAGGCCCATTCTTAACCGATACTGTTGGGTCATTAATAATATCTACAATAAAGACCCTGAACTGTTTGAAGCGGACTCTGAACTCTTACTATTGCGGCCTGCACTATCACCCCCAACATCCACCTACACTGCCCTGAGGCTACACTCTTCCCGTGGGGAGTTATCCTACCCCTGTGCTGCACACTAACACCAGCCTCAGCGGTCTGCCTTGCAGCGGCGGTTATCTCCAACCGCAATCCACGGGTGGCGTAGTCGGACATTCAAAACACTGATAAATAGACTGCCACCATTTGGTCTGACCACCCTGAGCCACGGGATCGGGTTGCCACTACTACCCCCATCAGCACCGTACACTAGAAGGCCCGGTTCCGGGTACCCCACGGCCCAGGGGGCGAGTCAGCTTTGGCGTAGTCGGCAGAATTGTGACCAACCTGCCACAAACGGGTATTGCATGCCTGTAAAAGACTCTATACATATCTGAGTGAAGTTTCCCGCCATTCGGGGCCATTTCCCGCCCTACGCTGAGACGCTGCTCATGGTCCTGGAAGGAGATCCAGCGGATGCCGACGTCATCACCGAGCAACGCAAGGTCCTCGCCCAGAGCATCGCGAGCGAAGCCGCGGCCTACAGAAGAGGATCGCCAGAAGGTAGGCCACGGTTAACTAGGGGGGAGGAAGATGTCGGACGCGGAGGGACCCTCTACCACCAGCGTAGCCGCTGCAGCTGTGATGCCGTTTTCCATGCCCTATATCCATAGGCGGATTATAATGAGGGCAATCCGGGCGACCGCCCAGGGCCCCGAGCCTGCAGGGGGTCCGCGGCTCCAGGCGGGGTGTCTAATGCCAGATTGCCCTCATTATATGTGCGGGCCGCCGCGGCACATAGCGGTAGCAGTGGCGGGAGGGGGGGGCCCGGACCGCTCCACCAGCAGCGGCCGCTGCTACTTCTTCATCGACCGGGCAATCACTGCAGCAGTTAACTTCCCTGTGCTGGCCCGGCCGCGTCACTGCTAGGAGACATGGCCCTGTGCGCGGCTGTGTCTCCTAGCTGTGACGTCACGCAGTGCGCCCCGGCCTGCAGTGCTGCACCGGAAAAGAGAGAGAGCAGGCAGGAGGAATTGAGCCGGGGGATGGTGAGTGTGTGTGTGTGTGGGCAGGTGTGTGTGTGTTTGTGAGCAGGTGTCTGTGGGGGCAGGTGTCAGTGTGGGCAGGTTTGCGTGTGTGTGTATATGCGTGTGTGTGTATATGTGTGTGTGTCTCTGTGGGCAGGTGTGTGTGTGTGTATATGTGTGTGTGTGTGTGTGTGTGTGGGCAGGTGTCTGTGTGGGCAGGTGTCTGTGTGGGCAGGTGTGGGTGTGTGTGTGGGCAGGTGTGTGTGTGTGTGGGGGCAGGTGTGTGTGTGGGCAGGTGTGTGTATATGGGTGTGTGTGTGTTTGTGGGCAGGTGTCTGCGTGGGCAGATGTGTGTGTGGGCAGGTGTGTGTGTGTGTGTAGGCAGGTGTGTGTGTGTGTGTGTGGGCAGGTGTGTGTGTGTGGGCAGGTGTGTGTGTGTGAGCAGGTGTTTGTGTGTGTGTGGGCAGGTGTGTATGTGTGTGGGCAGGTGTGTGTGTGTGTGTGGGCAGGTGTGTTTGTGTGTGGGCAGGTGTGTGTGTGTGTGTGGGCAGGTGTGTATGTGTGTGGGCAGGTGTGTGTGTGTGTGTGGGCAGGTGTGTGTGTGTGTCTTTGTGGGCAGGTGTGTGTGTGTGTCTGTGTGGGCAGGTGTGTGTGTGTGTATATGTGTGTGTGTGTGGGGGGGGGGCAGGTTAGAAAGTCTTGCCCTGTTGAACACTACACCTGACTTGAGGCCACCACCTCTTGGTTGTCCAATGTTCTTGCTTCTCTAGGGCTCTTCTCAGATATTCATTATACCAGCTCCCCAGAATACCAAAGTTAGGGTGGGTGACCGCGAGCCCTGGTGGTGGTCATAACTGCGGCCACCCAGGGGCAATACTCCATAACAACAATCCCCTGAGGTGGTGTAGGATGTAAGGACCTATTCACACTACATTCAGCTCTGCATTCAGGTCTTTACACAAGGCTTACAACTGAATCCCTGAAATTCAGGATTGTGCTGTCTGAAATGAGACATCTGAAAGCAGAGAAAATGGAGCCTAAAGATTCAGACTTTAGCCTCGGTTTGCCTTTGTTCAAATCAATGGCTATGTCAAGGCACATCTGAATGACATTTTTCAGGGATTTAGATAGAAGCCTGGAAAGAGGAGATGAATGCATTGCAAAATTCAGTGTGAATAGGCCCTTATATCTGGAGTCTTGATATTGATGCCACAAGCATTTTACTTGTTTTTAACTTAAAAAAAATACACACACACAAATTATACACACACACACACACACACACACTATACATACACACACACTATACATACACACACATTATACACACACACTATACATACACACACACAGATGTGTATGTGGGCAGGTGTGTGTGTGTGGGCAGGTGTGTGTGTGTGTGGGCAGGTGTGTGTGTGTGATGTCTGTCTGTTTGTGTGTGTGTGTGTGTGTGGGCATATGTCATTGTTTGATGTCTGTTTGTATGTATTTTTGTGTTTCAAATGTGTTTATGCGTGTCTGTATATGTATGTGTGTGTGTGTATGACTGCATGCGGCCTCCTGCTGAGTATAGTTGGCACCGTGCGGACTCCTGATGTCTCTGGGGGGGCTCCGTGCAGCCTCCTGCTGAGTATAGATGGCTATGTGCGGCCCCCCGCTGTTTATAGACGGCGCCGTGCGGCCCCCCGCTGTGTATAGATGGTTACGTGCGCACCCCCGCTGTGTATAGATGGCTACGTGCGGCCCCCCGCTGAGTATAGATGTCGCCATGCGGCCTCATGCTGTGTATAGATGGCTACGTGTGGTCTCCCGCTGAGTATAGATGGCGCTGTGCGTCCTCCTGCTGTCTCTGGGGGGAGCGCCGTGCGGCATCTATACTCAGCAGGAGGCCGCACGTAGCCATCTATACACGTATACTCAGCAGGAGGCTGCACGTAGCCATCTATACGGTGCCATCTATACACAGCGGGAGGCCGCACGGCGCCATCTATACACAGCGGGAGGCCGCACGGCGCCATCTATACACAGCGGGAGGCCGCACGGCGCCATCTATACACAGCGGGAGTCTCAGTGCTTTGCAAGAGCAGTCAATAAATTCTGCTTGACTAATTCTGAGCACCATAAAGTCTGGTTCGCTTCTAACCTGCTGTCTTCATTTTCAGCTTGCTGAATTCTAACTCATTTACTGTCATTCGAGACGATGCCTTTGCTGGTCTCTTTCACGTTGAATACCTGTAAGTGCTCCACTTAATGTCATATTTTTGATTGTGTTCTTCTTCATCTTTTGGCATGTGCAATTGTATGAGCAAGTATTCATATGAATTTATGACCTACTTAAACCTTTGAGGACCTTAAATTTTATTCAATCAAATTTTTTTCCAGTTTAAAACTATGGGACATATATGTGCCTTGGTCCTCAAAGGGTTTTTAAAGGGGCTGCAAATATAAATACGAAAAAAATAATTCAATTAGTGCTTTTTGTGTTCATTTAATTTTTATTTGAAGTCCATTTTTTTATATACCTTGAAATTAAGCCCTACCCCATGGAATGAAGCCCTACCTACATGACATCTGAGAGCTACATGGATCCCGCTTGTGAGGTGCCTGTCCGTCACTACTATTCAGTTTTAGGGTCCACTCACTAAGCCATATATTCTCTCATGCAAGAGAATAGGGCCAATTATGCTAATGACACTGGGCTCAAACTCTGTCAGAGCTTCAACTGAGTGTGATCCGATTCTCTCGCAGCACAGATATGGAGAAGATGGAGAACTTAATTTCTCCATCTTCTCCATAGTCTCTGTGAGTGTTCATCGGACTGCACTTGGACGACATCCGAGTGCAGTCCAATGTTTTACGTGCACCCATAGACTTGTATGGGTGCACATGGTCCGAATATCGAATGAGATTATTTTCTCATGCCAATAATCGCACTGTCCCATAGTATAACATAGGGCCGAGTCCTATCCGATAAAACATAACATAGCATTCGGCCGTGTTATACGACAGTGTGAGCGAGCCCTTAGAGTCAAGGAATATTTACATGCAGATGATGATATTACTCTCCAAGTGTATATTTTTTTAGGCGAGTTCATAGTAAATGCTTTGCATTTTTGACATGTGATCAACTAAAGAACAAGAAAGATTTAGGACCTCCCCTATAGAGAAACGGAAAATAGTTTGGAGGACTTGCATGTCCTTTTTTATTTATTATGAGAAAATCATAAAAGATCCCATTTTTTAACCATGCTGTGACTTTCTGCTGAGGGAGAGGGAGAGAGCTGCCCTATTCAGAGTCTGTAATAAGACCTGCTGACAAAAGTGTTGAAGATACAGTCTAATGTGAATTAACAATGAAAAAAAGTTAATTTAACAAATGGCTTGTATTTTTTTTAATACAAACTTTTTTGTCTTTACAGCTCCTTTAAAGGGAATCTGTCATCAGGTTTTTGCCATCTAATCTGAGAGCAGCATAATGTAGGGTTAGAGGCACTGATTCCAGTAATGTGTCACTTACTGGGCTGCTTAGTGTTGTTTTGATAAAATCATTGATTTGTCAGAAGGTAATTATTACTAGATGACTAGTAAGTTCTGTAGGACCCCACCCCCATCACTGATCAGTAGATTTCTGTGTACACTGAGCATGGGCAGAAAGCTGCCAATCAGTGGTGTGGGTGGGGCTATACAGAGCGCAGCATTCAGAGAGCTGCTAGATCTGCAGCAGATAAAACGGTGATTTTCTCAAAATGACAACAAGCAGCTGAAAAAGTGACACATCGCTGGAATCAGGGTATCTGCCCCAATATTGTGCTGCTCTCAGATGAGGCAGCACAATTAATATTATGCCAAATTAATTTCCCGTGAACTATCACATGATCTATCACAGGGGATCATGTGACATGTCACGTGATAAATCAGGTGTGTGGAGGGGGCCCGCGCCTTCTAAACTGCCCGGGGCCCTTGCTACTCTTAATCCACCCCTGCCTATATCCCCGGAGCGGCCTGGCTGCCCCAGTATGCCGGCGAGTCGCATACCTTGGGCGACTTTAAAGAAAGGCTGTATAGACTGTTCAAAGTTTATCCCCTGACAGAAGAACAGAAAGTAAGCATACTGATAGGGCAGTTAACTGGTGCGGCCCAGCGGGAGGTAAAGTCTTGGACAGCTGAGGAGAAAAGGACTGTAAGGGGGGTTCTGACCCGTCTACGGGACACCTTTGATACCCGTACCTCAGCAGAAATCAAAATGCGGTTCTATGGATGTAAGCAGCGAGATCAAGATAGCATCCGAGATTATGCCCTAAATTTACAGGAAGCCTTGGGGGCAATTAAGCAAGCTGACCCTGGCAGCGTGCAGGATACAGATAAACTATTGACTGACCAGTTCATAGAAGGTCTGCTGTCCAGCGCCCACAGAACCCAGCTGCGCCTCATGGCCCTACAGAACCCCGATTTGACTTTTGCACAGTTCAAAGATAGGGCCATCCGGGTGCTCCGAGAACCTGCACCGGGTGGTGCTGTAGCTTCCCGGCGCCCTGCCATCCCTTACCACCAGGGGGCGGCGCCCTATCCCGCAGACCTTGTGGGGGCTGATGCGCAGGCCCTAAATCCATCCCCGCCTGCAATCCTGCACCATCAGGTCCAAGAACTAACAAAGCGTGTTGCTGCATTGACCAGGACCGTACAGTCGTTACAGATGGACCCGTCAGGACCAATCAAGCTGGCTTCCAGTCCGGAGGATGTCCCGTGGCGTCAACGGAGGAGGATCCCGTCATTCAGAGGGAGGCCCGCCGATCATTACACTGAGGATGGACAGCCGATTTGCCGCCGTTGCAGCCAGCCGGGACACGTAGCCAGGTACTGTAGTTTAAATGGGTCCGACCTGGGGCAAAGGGCCAACCCCCAGGCATAAGGTCATCAGGCCCATCTAATTGGCGTGATAATTACGTAGGGGGACGCCCGGTTTTACCCGTAGTGCAGGACGGTATCCCCATGAGTGCACTGCTGGACACCGGGTCCCAAGTGACTACCATCCCCTATGTACTTTTCAAGCAGTACTGGAGTGACACTGATATAACTCGTTATCCAGACGATGACTTGAGCATCATCGCCAGCAATGGTCAACCCGTGCCGCAGGTGGGGTTCAGAGAGATGACCATTAAGATTGGTAAAGTTGAACTGCTGGCACAGGGAGTGATCATTGTGGACATTGACCGTCGAGAAAGTCACCCTAAAATAACCTTGGGTACTAATGTGATTGAAAATTGTCTTTCAGAAGTAATTGTAATTTTGCAGCAGGTGGCGATGAATGCGAGCTCCAGCCAACAGAGGGTCCTCCAGAAGGAGATAAGAGCCCTGATGAGATGGCAACAGGTAGAACTGTCTGGTGGTGAGATCGGTAGCGTGAGGATGAGTGACCCGTTCCCCATTGCTATGCCCCCCAAAAGTGAAATGATCTGGTGTCGGACTGCAATCGGGTTAAGAGGGAGAGACTACCAAGCCATGGTAGAACCCGTGTACTCAGACAGCAGGCCCACCATTTTGACAGCCCGGGGGTTGGTCTATGTCCGCCATGGAAGGGTGCCCGTCCGGATCTTAAACATTGGGGAAAGGGAAGTACACTTGCCCCGGTACGCTACACTAGCCAAATTGTATACTGTTGAACACAATGCTGTCAGGGCCGTGGAACCCTTGCCTCCATCTCCCCAGGCGGAGGGTAATGGTTCCCAGAAACCCAAGGAGGACTGGTGCCAGAAACTCCACGTGGGTGCTGACTCCACTCCCTTGCACCAAAAACAAGGAGTCTACCGGGTGGTTCAAGAGTACGAGAGAATCTTTAGTAAGCACCCGCTAGACTTCGGCAGAGTGAAAGGAGTAGAACACCACATCCCCACGGGGAGCCACCCACCAATAAAAGAAAGATACAGACCTGTACCACCCTGCACACTATCAGAACGCAAAGGGCATTCTGAGAGAAATGAAGGAAGCCGGGGTCATTAGAGACAGTTGTAGCCCCTGGGCAGCCCCCTTGGTTCTGGTAAAAAAGAAAGACGGTACTATGCGAATGTGCGTGTGACTCGCCCCCTGGGCCGTGGGGCACTCGGAGCCGGGCAATAGGGAACGATGGGAGTAGTAGTGGCAACCCGGTTCCGTGGCTCAGGGTGGTCAGGCCAGTGGTAGTCCGTTATGTGTTATTGGTTATGTCCGACTACGCCACCCGTGGATTTGCGGTCATTAGGAACCGCCGCTGCATGCAGACCGCTGGGGCTGATGAGGTGTGCAGCTAGGGTAGTGTGACTCCCCACGGGAAGAGTGCGGCCCCAGGGCAGTATAATGGATGTTGGGAGTGATGGTAGTGAGAGTCCCAGAGCTGATAGTGCTGGAGGAGCAAGGAGCACGCAGACAACAGGTTGCAGTCCAGGGTCTTTACTAGAACAGGTAAATTGACCCACAAACAGTCCCAGCTAGGAGGGGACCTGGATGTCTGAGAGAAATGGGGAAATTGGCCCTGGTCAGGGTGAGGGTGTAGGCCTACCGTGCTTTCTGTGCTCCTTCTGGCTATCTCCTCGTTATAGGGTAACAGCCCACGTTTCCGAGCTTTCCGTGTATTCTCGCCTGTATGGCCTGCGACGTGGGTTCCTTTCTGCTCCCAGCCTTGTACGGCTTTACTGGTCCCTTCGGTTGTGGCAGGGCCTCCAGGCTTCTTAGGCCAAGGAATATACAGTCCCTTGCGGACTAGTTCTCTGCTGGGGAATGTGGAATCCTCCCAGCCTCAGACACCAAAGTCTGGTAAAGTCAGTCTCTTATTTGCCAAGACAGGCTCTCTTCGCCTCTTATCTCTGGCTTGTGGCTCTCCTACTGCCACACTTCCTCTTAGGTGCAATCAACTTTCTGTCCCTGCTCCACTCTGGGACACATCCAGTTCTCCTCTAACCCTGCCCCCAGTACCAGCTTTTATAGGGGCAGCCAGCTCCCCCTACTGGCCTGAGACAGGAGGCATTGCATGCTAATGTTCCCCTGACTAGAGAACCTCCCCCTTGCTCTCAGACACAGCTTTAATTACACTTGTGGCATCCAGGCCAGGGTGATACATTCCCCCCTAGTGAAATTTAGTACTCCGGGACTAAACAGTAGACAAAGACAATATGCATAACAATAAAACATTAATAGACAGATGACGCACAAATTGAGTTCTTTAGGTCACAGTGTGGTCTGTGACCGGGTGTCCATATCACCAGAACAACGGGAGCCTTAACCAGGTGGGGGTCTGTCCTACCCCAAGTCCTTTACAGTCTTAGTTCATTCCTGGGTTAGACTCCAAACGCAGTCAATACAAGGTCCCGGTTATAAAAAGTCCATAACCTTTGAGTCCTTACGGTAGCTGCAAGAAACTGAAACACGCTATTAATAATCACGCAGGTAACTTGGCAAACATTTCAACATTTTGCAACAGGGTTATTTACAATTTTAGTGTACAGGTAAGGCAGGCAGCTGTCTGCGGGTCCTTTGGCTTACCGCAGGCATGGCAGGCTCACTGTCAGCAGAGGGTTGACTCTCCTGGGCTGCTGGAACAGGCTCTTCTGCCTCTGGAACCGCTTGCTCCTCTTCACCTTCCGGCTCTGGTGTTGGTTGTTGCTGGGCCGGTTGCAGAAAATGCAGGACGGGTACCACTATGGCATCATTTATGCGAGTCCAGGACTGAGGGAACTCTCCGAGAACGGTGCTGATCATTTCTTCCTTGTCCTCTGCGGGTTCAAGGTCACTCTGATCCTCTTCTGCACTACGGAGTTGCTCGGGGCACCTTTTGAGGTGGTCTCTGGAGACGACACTAGTGGTTTCTCCTCCGTCCTTGGTGATTACGCACACCTTTGGGTTGTCTTGGTCAGACTGCAGTACGGTGTAGGGTTCCCTTTCCCACTGGTCGTCCAACTTATGTAGCCTTCTTTTTCGCTTTAGGACTTGCTCACCAGGTTCTAGGGGAACAGCAGGGGCGTGTTGATTGAAGAGTCTTTCTTACTTCTCTCTCACCTGGGCCAGGCTCTTCTCCACACTCTCCTGTACCTTCTTGTACTGCAGTTGCCTTTCCGTATCCCAGTCCACATCCGGGGAGGTGTCCTCAGGTATTAGGACTCCCATCTCCAGGTCTACGGGCAGCTTACCCGGTCTGGTTCGCATCAGGTAAGCCGGGGTGCAGTTTGTAGCATTCACCGGGATATTGTTGTATAGGTCTATCAGGTCCGGCAGATTTTCTGGCCACAGGCTGCGTTCCTCCAGGGGCAACGTCTTCAGGAGATCAATGACTATATTGTTCATCTTCTCACACATCCCGTTGGTTTGGGGGTGGTAAGGCGTTGTACGAATCTTCTTACAGCCATAGAGGTTGCTGAACTCAGGAAGATTTCAGCCTCGAACGCTGGACCCTGGTCTGTCAGGACCTGTTCCGGATACCCGTGTGGATGGCAGAAGTATTGCTGGAAGGCTCTGGCCGCTGATTGGGCTGTCAAGTCCTTTACCGGGACCACCACTAGAAAAAGGGAATAGTGGTCCACGATTGTCAGGGCGTAGATGTATCCGGACCGGCTTGGAGCCAATTTGACGTGGTCCAGAGCTACCAGCTCAAGAGGCTGCGTGGTGACGATGGGCCTCAAGGGTGTCTTCTGGCTGGTGCGGTCCTTCCTCCTTAGGTGACAAGGGCCACAGTCTCTGCACCATTTTTCTACAGCTCCTCTCATGCCGACCCAAAAGAACCTTCCTTTTAGAAGGAACTCCAGTTTCTTCCAACCGAAGTGTCCCGCTCTGTCGTGGTAAGCCCCCAGGACCATAGCTGCATCCCGCCTTGGTACCACGACTTGCCAGGTCAGCTCGTGTGTCCGGTGGTTAACAATCCTTCTGCACAACTTGCCTTCGTAGAGGAACAGCTTGCTCTTCTCCTTCCATAGCTGCTTGGCTTCCTCTGGGGCATCTGGATCTAAGCGGGCGTCTTCCCGGGTCAGCAGATCTTTCACCAGGCGGACTGCAGGGTCACTATCTTGGGTCTCGGCCCAGCTGTGGTGAGGTAAGGGATTGATCATCACAGTTGTTAGATCCTCCTCCTTCACGCGGTGAGAGTGTTGAGCGGCTCCATACCGGTGAAACGCGGGGAGTTCTACCTCTTCCAGCTCTTCTGGGTCTTCGTCACCTTCAGGTAAGTGAGGCATCCTTGATAGGGCGTCCGCGTTGGCGTTGGTTTTGCCTGCCCGGTACTTGATCACGAAGTCATAGTTGGAGAGACGGGCCATCCACCGCTGTTCCAGGGCACCCAGTCTTGCATTGTCCAGGTGTGTCAACGGGTTGTTGTCCGTGTACACGGTGAACTTTGTGGAGGCCAGGTAATGCTTGAAGCGTTCCGTCACGGCCCACACCACTGCCAAGAATTCTAGCTTGAAGGAGCTGTAATTCTCCGGGTTCCTCTCGGTGGGCCTCAGCTTCCGACTGGCGTACGCGATCACCCGTTCTCTGCCCTGTTGGTTTTGGGACAGTACGGCTCCCAGTCCCACATTACTGGCGTCTGTGTGGAGAATGAAAGGCTGGCCATAATTAGGGTAGGCCAGGATCTCATCCCCCGTGAGGGCCATCTTTAGCTGGCGGAAGGACTCCTCTTCCGGTTTATCCCACTTGAAGGGCGGCTTTTGACTTCGGAACTTAGACTGTCCAATCAGGAGGTCCTGCATAGGAGCTGCCATCTTAGTGAACCCAGGGATGAACCTTCGGTAGTAGCCTACCAACCCGAGAAACTGTCTCACCTCTTTGATGTTCGAGGGGCTTGGCCAGCTCTTGATTGCCGTGACGTTGTCAGGGTCGGGGGCCACTCCTTCCGCGCTTACCACGTGCCCTAGGTACTGGACCTTTGGTTTCAGCAGGTGACACTTCGATGGTTTCACCTTCAGGCCGTAGCCTGCCAGGGCTTCGAACACCTCGGCCAGGTGCTTTAGATGGTCCTCGTAGGTCTTCGAATAGACGATCACGTCGTCCAGGTAAAGGAGGACCGTCTCGAAGTTTCGGTGCCCTAGACAGCATTCCATCAGCCTCTGGAAGGTCCCTGGTGCGTTGCAGAGCCCGAAGGGCATACAGTTGAACTCACTCAGTCCCATCGGGGTGGTGAAGGCGGTCTTCTCCTTGTCAGCCTCTGCCACAGGAACCTGCCAGTACCCGCTAGTAAGGTCCAAAGTAGAAAAGAAGTTAGCAGATTTTAGTGCGGCTAAAGACTCCTCTATTCTAGGCAGCGGATATGCGTCTTTGTGGGTGATACGGTTGATTTGTCTATAGTCCACGCACATTCTCATGGTGCCGTCTTTCTTTTTCACCAGAACCAAGGGGGCTGCCCAGGGGCTACAGCTATCTCTAATGACCCCAGCTTCTTTCATCTCTCTTACCATGCCCTTGGCGTTCTGATAATGTGCAGGGGGTACAGGCCTGTGTCTCTCTTTTATTGGTGGGTGGCTCCCTGTGGGGATGTGGTGTTCTATCCCCTTTACTCTGCCGAAGTCTAGCGGGTGCTTACTAAAGACTCTCTCGTACTCCTGTACCACCCGGTAGACTCCTTGTTTTTGGTGCAGGGGAGTGGAGTCAGCACCCACGTGGAGTTTCTGCCACCAGCCCTCCTTTTGTTTCTGGGAGCCATTACCCTCCGCCTGTGGAGATGGAGGCAAGGGCTCCACGGCCCTGATAGCTTGGTGTTCAACAACAAACAGTTTGGCGAGTGTAGCGTACCTGGGTAAGTGTACTTCCCTCTCCCCAATGTTGAGGATGCGGACGGGCACCCTCCCATGACGGACATCAACCACCCCCCGGGCTGTCAAAATGGTGGGCCTGCTGTCTGAGTACACGGGTTCTACCATGGCTTGGTAGTCTCTACCTCTCAACCCGATTGCAGTCCGACACCAGATCATCATTTCACTTTTGGGAGGCATGGAAATGGGGAATGGGTCACTCAGTCTTACGCTACCGATCTCACCACCAGACAGTTCTACCTGCTGCCGTCTCATCAGGGCTTTTATCTCCTTGTTGAGGACTCTCTGTTGGCTGGAACTAGCATTCACCGCCACCTGTTGTAGAATTACAATTACCTCTGAAAGACAATTTTCAATTACGTTAGTACCCACAGTTATTTTAGGGTGACTTTCATGACGGTCAATGTCCACAATAATCACTCCCTGTGCCGGCAGTTCAACTTTACCAATTTTAATGGTCATCTCCTTGAACCCCATCTGCGGCACGGGTAAGCCATTACTGGCGATGATGCTCAAGTTACTGTCTGGATACCGTGTGATATCAGCATCAGTCCAATACTGCTTAAAAAGTACATAAGGGATTGTGGTTACTTGCGACCCAGTATCCAGCAAGGCGCTCATAGGGATACCGTCCAGCACCACGGGTAAAACCGGGCGCCCCCCAACGTACTTATCACGCCAATTATAAGGGCCTGGTGATCTTATGCCTGGGGGTCGGCCCTCTGCCCCCGGTTGGACCCGTTTAAATTACAGTACCTGGAAATGTGTCCGGTCTGGTTGCATCGACGGCAAATGGGCTGTCCATCCTCTGCGTAGCGGTCTGTGGGCCTCCCTCGGAACGACGGGATCCTCCTCTGTCGACGCCACGGGACATCCTCCGGACTTGAAGCCAGCTCGATGGGTTTTGATGGGTCCACTTGTAACGCCTGGACGCTCCTGGTCAGCTCCTGGACTTGGTGATGCAGGTCTTTCGACGGGGCTTGATTCAGGGCCTGTGCATCAGCCTCCACGGAGTCCATAGAGGAGGGCGCCGCCTCCTGGTGGTAGGTGATAGCAGGGCGCCGGGGGTTTATAGCGCCACTGGTTGCAGATTCACGGAGCACCCTTATGGCCCTGTCCTTAAATTGGGCAAAGGTCAGGTCGGGGTTCTGAAAGAACATGAGGCGCAGTTGGGCCCTGTGGGCGCTAGACAGCAGACCTTCTATGAATTGTTCTGTTAGCAGCTTATCGGTTTCCTGCACACTGCCAGGGTCAGTTTGTTGAATAGCCCTCAAGGCTTCCTGCAGATTTAGGGCATAGTCTCTGATGCTGTCCTGTGCCCGCTGCTTACATCCATAGAACCTCATTTTAATCTCAGTGGAGGTACGTGTATCAAAGGTACCCCGCAGCCGGGCCAGAATACCCTTCACAGTCCTTTTCTCCTCAGTGGGCCATGATTTTACCTCCCTTTGGGCTGCGCCAGTTAACTGCCCTGTCAATATGCTGACCTTCTGCTCCTCTGTCAGGGGGTAAACCTGGAACAAACTTTATAGCCTTTCCTTAAAGTCAGTTAGGGCATGGGGCTCCCCTGAGTACTTGGGCAACCAGGCCGCTCCAGGAGTGTAGGGCAAGGAAAAGGGCATCACCGCTGCTGCAGCTGCGTTGGTGGTAGTGGGCGACTCTGTGTCCGACATCTTCCTCCCCCCTAGTTAAGCGTGGCCTACCTTCCGACGATCCTTTTCTGTAGGCCGCGGGTCCGCTGCTGCTGCTATGGACGAGGACCTGGCGTCGCGTCCTGATGACGTCAGCGTCGCTCTCTTTCCCTTCCAGGACCTTGTGCAACGTCGGTGCATGGGGCAGAGCTTCGGATCTCGCGCGGTTTTGACGTCCACGCCCCCTGCGCGGCGTCCTGAAGATGGCGTCCGATGGCGGGAAGCAACCGCAGATGGCGGGAAGACGGCAGAAGACGGCGGGAAATGGTCCAAGATGGCGTCCGATGGCGGGAATCGGCTCCGGATGGCGGGAAACGACTCCGGGCGGCGAGAAACGGTCCAAGATGTCGTCTGATGGCGGGAATCGGCTCCGGATGGCGGGAAACGACTCCGGACGGTGGGAAACTTCGCCACAGGTAAGTTACAAAAGTCTTTTTCAGGCACGCAGTACCCGGTGGTTGCGGGCACGAAATCCTGCAGACTACGCCAAAGCTGACTCGCCCCCTGGGCCGTGGGGCACTCGGAGCCGGGCAATAGGGAACGATGGGAGTAGTAGTGGCAACCCGGTTCCGTGGCTCAGGGTGGTCAGGCCAGTGATAGTCCGTTATGTGTTATTGGTTATGTCCGACTACGCCACCCGTGGATTTGCGGTCATTAGGAACCGACGCTGCATGCAGACCGCTGGGGCTGATGAGGTGTGCAGCTAGGGTAGTGTGACTCCCCACGGGAAGAGTGCAGCCCCAGGGCAGTATAATGTATGTTGGGAGTGATGGTAGTGAGAGTCCCAGTGCTGATAGTGCTGGAGGAGCAAGGAGCACGCAGACAACAGGTTGCAGTCCAGGGTCTTTACTAGAACAGGTAAATTGACCCACAAACAGTCCCAGCTAGGAGGGGACCTGGATGTCTGAGAGCAACGGGGAAATTGGCCCTGGTCAGGGTGAGGGTGTAGGCCTACCGTGCTTTCTGTGCTCCTTCTGGCTATCTCCTCGTTATAGGGTAACAGCCCACGTTTCCGAGCTTTCCGTGTATTCTCGCCTGTATGGCCTGCGACGTGGATTCCTTTCTGCTCCCAGCCTTGTACGGCTTTACTGGTCCCTTCGGTTGTGGCAGGGCCTCCAGGCTTCTTAGGCCAAGGAATATACAGTCCCTTGCGGACTGGTTCTCTGCTGGGGAATGTGGAATCCTCCCAGCCTCAGACACCAAAGTCTGGTAAAGTCAGTCTCTTATTTGCCAAGACAGGCTCTCTTCGCCTCTTATCTCTGGCTTGTGGCTCTCCTACTGCCACACTTCCTCTTAGGTGCAATCAACTTTCTGTCCCTGCTCCACTCTGGGACACGTCTCAGTGCTGAGACAGGCCATCCAGTTCCCCTCTAACCCTGCCCCCAGTACCAGATTTTATAGGGGCAGCCAGCTCCCCCTACTGGCCTGAGACAGGAGGCATTGCATGCTAATGTTCCCCTGACTAGAGAACCCCCCCTTGCTCTCAGACACAGCTTTAATTACACTTGTGGCATCCAGGCCAGGGTGACACACGTGGACTATAGAGAAGTCAATCGTATCACCCATAAAGATGCATACCCGTTGCCTAGAATAGAGGAGTCTTTGGCCGCACTAAAATCAGCTAATTTCTTCTCTACTTTGGACCTTACTAGTGTGTACTGGCAGGTTCCTGTGGCAGAGGCTGATAAGGAGAAGACCGCCTTCACCACCCTGATGGGATTAAGTGAATTCAACTATATGCCGTTCGGGCTCTGCAACGCACCCGAGACCTTCCAGAGGCTGATGGAATGCTGTCTAGGGCACCGAAACTTTGAGACGGTCCTACTTTACCTGAACGACGTGATTGTCTATTCGAAGACTTACGAGGACCATCTAAAGCAGAGGTCCCCAACCGCCGGTCCGCGGACCAGGACCGGGCCGTTGGGGATTTTCAGCCGGTCCGCGGGGAGAGGGGGCCCCTCCAGCCTCCAGCAGGGCCGCCATCAGGGCATGACTGCCCTGACTCCAGTATGGGGCCCGGCCGGTAGGAGCCCCCTCGGAGCCCCCCTCTTGTGCGTCTCTCTCCTCATGGGGCCCCCGGCCGCATGCTAAGCGCCGGGTCCGGAACATCTTAGCGCTGCGCTGCTGCGGCAGCACCTTCATGATTCCCCTGACTTCCGGTCATGTGACGGCGCCGTCACATGGCCGTAAGTCAGGAGAACCTGGTGTCAGCGATTTGGACGAGCGCCAGGATTCTGCAGGGATCGCATGGGGGTAAGTATAACAAGTTTTATTTTTTTTTAAATACAATTAACTAGGAGTGGGGGGAATGGGAGATGCACATGGGGGGAGGGGAGAGATGAGAGATGCACATGGGGGAGGGGAGAGATGAGAGATCCACATGGGGGGGAGGGGAGAGATGAGAGATGCACATGGGGGGAGGGGAGAGATGAGAGATGAACATGGGGGGGAGGGGAGAGATGAGAGATGCACATGGGGGAGGGGAGAGATGAGAGATGCACATGGGAGGGAGGGGAGAGATGAGAGATGCACGGGGGGGTGAGAGATGCACGGGGGGGGATGAGAGATGCACGGAGGGGGATGAGAGATGCACGGAGGGGGATGAGAGATGCACGGAGGGGGATGAGAGATGCACGGGGGTGAGCTGCACATGGGGGGGTGAGAGATGCACATGGGGGGGTTATGTTTACATAACTTTGTTGCCTTATGAAGGGCGGGGGGGGGGCCCCCAAAAATTTCTTGCACAGGGGCCCACTACAGTCTGTGTCCGCCCCTGGGATGAAGTAAATGCAGCTGAACAGCAGCTGTCAGGACAGCTGCCCTGTCCTGCTGCAGGGCGTGATGGGGCCTCAGTGATGCGGCTCCTGGCACAGCACATTATGTGGGGCTCCTGGCATAGCTCCTGGCGGGGACCTGGTCTACACTATATGATAAGTATGCACTAAACTCCAAATCCCTCCATTACCCCGCCCCCATATGACCAAAGCCCCGCCCACCCCACCCCCTCCTTGCTGGGCCATGGAAAAATGATCTTGCTTCAAGCCGGTCCCTGGTGCAAAAAAGGTTGGGGACCACTGATCTAAAGCACCTGGCCGAGGTGTTCGATGCCCTGGCAGGCTTTGGCATGAAAGTGAAACCCTCCAAGTGCCATCTGTTAAAGCCGAAGGTACAGTACCTGGGACACGTGGTGAGTGCAGAAGGAGTAGCCCCTGACCCTGACAAAATCACGGCAATAAAGAACTGGCCAAGCCCCTCTAACATAAAAGAAGTGAGGCAGTTCCTCGGGTTGGTAGGCTACTACCGAAGGTTCATCCCCAGGTTCACCAAGATGGCAGCCCCTATGCAGGACCTCCTTATAGGACAATCTAAGACCAGAAGCCAAAAGCCACCCTTCAAGTGGGACAAGCCGGAAGAGGAGTCCTTCCGCCAGATGAAGATGGCCCTCACGGGGGATGAGATCCTGGCCTACCCTGATTATGGCCAGCCTTTTATCCTCCACACAGACGCCAGTAATGTGGGGCTGGGAGCCGTACTGTCACAGAACCAACAGGGCAGAGAAAGGGTGATCGCGTACGCCAGCCGGAAGCTGAGGCCCACTGAGAGAAACCCGGAGAATTACAGCTCCTTTAAGCTGGAGTCCTTGGCAGTGGTGTGGGCCGTAACAGAACGTTTCAAGCATTACCTGGCCTCTGTGAAGTTCACTGTGTACACGGACAACAATCCGTAGACACATCTGGACAATGCGAGACTTGGTGCCCTAGAGCAGCGGTGGATGGCCCGGCTAGCAAACTATGACTTCACCATCAAGTACCGGGCAGGCCGAGCCAATTCCAATGCAGATGCCCTATCGAGAATGCCCCACTTGCCCGATGAGGGAGAAGATCCAGACAAGTTGGAGGAAATAGAGCTCCCTGCATTCCACCGGTACGGGACCACTCAGTACTCCCACCGTGTAAGAGACAAAGACTTGACCACTGTCATGTTCAATCCCTTACCTCACCACGGCTGGGCTGAAACGCAAGATAGTGACCCTGCAATTCGCCTGGTGAAAGACCTCTTGACCCAGGCAGACGCTAGCCCTGGCTCGGACGCTCCAGAGGAAGCCAAGCAGTTATGGAAGGAGAAAAGCAGGCTATTCCTCTACGAAGGTAAGCTGTGCAGAAGGCTTGTCAACCACCGGACGCACGAGCTGACCTGGCAGGTAGTGGTCCCGAGACGAGATGCAGCAATGGTCCTGGAGGCCTACCATGACAGAGCGGGACACTTTGGGTGGAAGAAACTGGAGTTCCTACTGAGAGAGCGGTTCTACTGGGTCGGAATGAGAGGGGCCATAGAGAAGTGGTGCAGGGACTGCGGCCCATGTAACTTCAGAAGGAAGGACGGTACCAGCCAGAAGACGCCCTTGATGCCCATCATCACCAGGCAGCTTCTTGAGCTGGTAGCTCTGGAGCATGTGAAACTGGCTCTAAGCCGGTCGGGCTACGTCTATGCCCTGACAATAGTGGACCACTATTCCCGGTTCCTGGTGGTGGTTCCTGTTAAAGACTTGACAGCCCAAACAGCGGCCAGAGCCTTCCAACAACACTTCTGCCGTCCACACGGGTATCCGGAACAGGTCTTGACAGATCAACGTCCAGCGTTTGAGGCTGAAATCTTCCAGGAGTTCTGCAACATCTACGGCTGTAAGAAGATTCGGACAACGTCTTACCACCCACAAACCAACGGGCTGTGTGAGAAAATGAATAATATCGTCATTGTTCTCCTCAAAACGTTGCCCCTGGAATAACGCTGCCAGACCTGATAGACTTATACAACCATATCCCGGTGAATGCTACAAATTGCACCCCGGCTTACCTGATGCGGGCAAGACCAGGTAAGCTGCCAATAGACCTGGAGATGGGAGTCCTGACCCCCGAGGACACCTCCCCAGACGCGGACTGGGATACGGAACGGCGGCTACAGTACAAGAAGGTACAGGAGAGTGTGGAGAGGAGTCTGGCTCAAGCGAGAGAAAAGCAAGAGAGGCTCTTCAACCAACATGCCCCTGCTGGTCCCCTGGAACCTGGTGAGCAGGTCCTGAAGCGGAAGAGAAGGCTTCACAAGCTAGATGACCAGTGGGAGAGTGACCCGTACACAGTACTGCAGTCCAACCACAACAACCCGAAGGTATGTGTAATTACCAAGGATGGAGGAGAAACCACTAGCACCATCTCCAGACACCACCTAAAAAGGTGCCCCGAGCAACTACAGAGTGCAGGAGAAGATCAAGATGACCTTGAACCCGCAGAAGACAAGAAAGAAATGATCAGCACAGTTCTTGGAGAGTTCCCCCGGTCCTGGACTCGGATAAATGATGCAATAGTGGTACCCGTCCTACACTTCCTTCAACCAACCCAGCAGGAACCTACAGGAGAGCAGGAGGAATCAGAAGACCAAGCAGCCCTAGAGGCAGAAGAACCCATGCCAGCAGCCCAGGAGAGTCAACCCTCTGCTGACAGTGAGCCTGCCATACCTGCGGTAAGCCAAAGGACCCGCAGATAGCTGCCTGCACTGCCTGTAAACCCAGCTAGTAGCTGTACCCTGAATGCTAGTGGGGAAAGTCAGGTTAGACCACCACCAGACAGTGGGTTACGCAGGTCAACCCGGAGCACTAGGGGGCAAATACCAGCTCGCTGGAAGATCTAAATGCTGTATATTGTAAATGTTTTATGTTTGTTGCCTGGTTGCTAATTATGTTTTTCCAGTCTTTCTAGTTCATGGACTAACAGGTTATGGACGCTGAATAACCGGAACTATCTTGTAGATAGTTGCACTTGGTGCCCTCTTTCGAAGATGGCCACGGAAGAAAAATCTGTCCGGTGTGGCCTCCTTGTGGCCCAAAGTAGAGAGTTCAGCCTTGTCGCCACGCCCAAGGCCAGGAAATTGGGGTTTATGGAAACAGGTCCCCACACCGTGGAAAACTTCACCTTGTTGGGTGAAATGGACACCCGGTCACGGAAGCGCCGTGACCTCAAGGACAAAATATACTTGTATATATGTTATGTTGTCATTTATACCCTGTATTTGTGTTTCCTGTTTAGTCCGGAGTACTAAATTTTACTAGGGGAGAATGTGTCACCCCAGCCCTGGATGCCACAAACAATAATCTGTGTCTGAGAGCAGGAGGGAGGTCCCCTGGTTAGGGACTATTAGCATACAGCACCTCCTGTCCCAGGCCAGCAGGGGGAGCTGGCTGCCCCTATAAAAGCTGGAACTGGGGGCAGGGTTAGAGAGAACTGGAAGACCTAGCTCAGGAGTGAGACTTGTCCCAGAGAAGGAGGGACAGTTCAGCTGTAGCTGAGGAGTCCGTGAGGCAGAGGAGAAACTGCAAGCCAGGGACAGAGGCGACGAGAGCCGGTCCTGGAAGAGAACCAATCTACCGGGCATTGGGGTCCGGGGCTGTCAGGGTTACAAGCCCAGCAGCAGAGAACCAACCTGCGAGGGATTTCAGGTCCCTTGGCCTAAGAAGCCTGGAGGCTCCGCCACACAGAGGGACCTGTACAGCGAGGAGCAAGCAACAGGTACCCAAGGCCCTAGTCGCATGCCATACAGGCGAAAAGTACACGGCCAGCTCAGGGACGTGGGCTATTACACCACGAAAAGGGGGATAGTCAGAAAGAGCATAGAGAGAACGGTAGGCCTACACACTTACCCTGACCAGTGGGGCTCGCCCGAATGCTCTCAGACACCCAGGCCCATTCCTAACCGGTACTGTTGGGTCATTAATAATATCTACAATAAAGACCCTGAACTGTTTGAAGCGGACTCTGAACTCTTACTATTGCAGCCTGCACTATCATCCCCAACATCCACCTACACTGCCCTGAGGCTACACTCTTCCCGTGGGGAGTTATCCTACACCTGTGCTGCACACCAACACCAGCCTCAGCAGTCTGCCTCGCAGCAGCGGTTATCCCTGACCGCAATCCACGGGTGGCGTAGTCAGACATTCAAAACACTGATAAATAGACTGCCACCATTTGGTCTGACCACCCTGAGCCACGGGATCGGGTTGCCAATACTACCCCCATCAGCACCGTACACTAGAAGGCCCGGTTCCATGTACCCCACGGCCCAGGGGGCGAGTCATGTGCATCAAATTATACATAAACATATGGGGCATTGGGGCTTCATACTATATACAGGTGCTTCTCACAAAATTAGAATATCATCAAAAGTTAGTTTATTTCAGTTCTTCAATGCAAAAAGTGAAACTCCTATATTATATAGAGTCATTACACACAGAGGGATCTATTATATAGAGTCATTACACAGAGGGATCTATTATATAGTCATTACACACAGAGGGATCTATTATATAGAGTCATTACACAGAGGGATCTATTATATAGAGTCATTACACACAGAGGGATCTATTATATAGAGTCATTACACACAGAGGGATCTATTATATAGAGTCATTACACACAGAGGGATCTATTATATAGAGTCATTACACACAGAGGGATCTATTTTAAGTGTTTATTTCTGTTAATGTTGATGACTATGGCTTACAGCCAATGAAAACACAAAAGTCATTATCTCAGTAAATTAGAATACTTCATAACAACAGCTTGAAAAATGTTTTTAAAATCCGAAAAGTTGGCCTACTGAAATGTATGTTTAGTAAATGCCCTCAATACTTGTTCGGGCTCCTTGTGCATCAGTTACTGCATTAATGCGGCAATGTGGCATGGAGGCGATCAGCCTGTGGCACTGCTGAGGTGTTATGGAAGCCCAGGTGGCTTTGATAGCAGCCTTCAGCTCATCGGTATTGGGGGGTCTGGTGTCTCTCATCTTCCTCTTGACAATACCCCATAGATTCTCTATAATAGATTCTCTATGGGGTTAAGGTCAGGCGAGTTTGCTGCCAATCAAGCACAGTGATACTGTTGTGTGTAAACCAGGTATTGGTAATTTTGGCAGTATGGACAGGGGCCAAGTCCTGCTAGAGAATGACATTTCCATCTCCATAAAGCTTGTGGGCAGAGGGAAGCATGAAGTGCTGTAAAATGTCCTGGTAGACGGCTGCGCTGACTTTGGTCTTGATAAAACACAGTGGACCTCCACCAGCAGATGACATGGCTCCCCAAACCATCACTGATTGTGGAGACTTCACACTAGACCTCCAGCAGCTTGGATTGTGGCCTCTCCACTCTCCCTCCAGACTCTGGGACCTTGATTTCCAAATTAAATGCAAAATTTACTTTTCATCTGAACACAACACCTTGGGCCACTGAGCATCAGTCCAGGTCTTTTTCTCTTTGGCCCAAGTAAGACGCTTCTGGCGTTGTCTATTGGTCATGAGGGGCTTGACACAAGCAATGCGACACTTGTAGCCCATGTCCTGGATACGTCTGTGTGTGGTGGCTCTTGAAGCAGTGACTCCAGCAGCAGTCCACTCCTTGTGAATCTCCCCCAAATTTTTGGATGGCCTTTTCTTAGCAATCCTTTCAAGGCTGCGGTTATCCCGGTTGCTTGTGCACCTTTTTCTACCACACTTTTTCCTTCCATGTCCATTAATATGCTCGGATACAGCTCTCTGTGAACAGCTGCTTCTTTAGCAATGACCTTTTGTGGCTTACCCTCCTTGAGGAGTGTGTCAATGACTGCCTTCTGGACATCTGTCAAGTCAGCAGTCTTGCCCATGATTGTGGAGCCTACTAAAACAGACTAAGGGACCTTTTTAAATGCTTAGGAAGCCTTTGCAGGTGTTTCTTGTTAATTCTAATTTACTGAGATAGTGACTTTTGTGTTTTCATTGGCTGTAAGCCATAATCATCAACATTAGCAGAAATAAACACTTAAAACAGATCACTCTGTTTGTAATGACTCTGTATAATATATGAGTTTCACTTTTTGGATTGAAGAACTGAAATAAATTCACGTTTTGATGATATTCTAATTTTCTGAGAAGCACCTGTATGTAGTAGTGCGGCAATTATACTATATACAGTCAGGAGTATAAGTACTTGATACACTGACAATTTCGAAAGTTTTTCCACCTACAAAGAATGAAGAGGTCTGTTTTGTTCTACTTAACTGCTGCAACTTGGACCTTTAACAGGATTTATATTTGACCTATGAGAAAGCATACTATGTGTATTTGGCAGATTAACTCAGGCATGTTTATGATAAACTGAATACCTGGATTGGAGTCCTATTTATATACAGAATATTGACTATTAATGCTGGCAGAGTAAGTCTTAGGCTATATTCACACTAGGTGTTTTTTTTCTGCAGCAAAACATAATCTCTTGGCAGGAAAGAAGTAGCGTCAAAAACGCAGGTTTTGGTGTGTTTTTTTGCAGTGGTGCTTGGTGCATTTTTGGTGCATTTTTCAGGATCCCAAAGTTCAGCTTTGCTTCCAACATAGACACATGAAAACAGGTCACCATTGCAAGGCATATGTTCATGAAAAAGTACACATTACAAATGTAACAGGGGGGGGGGTGAATTGGTCTGGAATGGTTTATCTAAGACCCTGGCAGTGCATTGAATTTGTAGGACACTATTTACTTTCACATTATGGTTTGCCATTGAGTTGCTCAGGCATTGTTCATTTTCACACCTCCCTGGGCCACACGTGTTGTTCAATCTCACACCTAGCTCAACCAATGTTTACTTTGTAGGCATCACTAATTTAATTAAACTGTAATAATCCAAGCTGCTATCTCAGGTGACCAAGACAAGATGGTTTAAAGTTGGGAAAATCCCAGGAATAAATGTGTGTCACACACTTGCTTTTTTCACTAAAAACGCAGCAAAATGTTCACACTAGGCTTTTTTTCAGCATTTTTTTCCACCACCCTTTTTTTAATGGGTGAAAAACGCTGAAACAAGTGACATACTCTATTGCAAAAAGCCATGGAAAGCACAAAATACTGAGGACAAATAAGCAAGCTGTGTGCATGAGATTTCGGAAATCTCATAGACTTTGTTGGTACTGTAAAACGCAGCTGAAAATTTGCATAAAAAAGCCCGCTAAAAAAACGTCTAGTGTGAATATAGCCTTGTATAACAGTTTGCCAATGAGTTAGGATATATGACCACGATGCAGAAATGCTGCAGATTTTTCCTAAGCGTTTCTGCATCTCCCTGGGTTGTCAAGCGCTTTGCCAAGTGATTTTAGCATCACTTGGAAAAGTGCTTGACAACTTGGTCACACTATATAATTCCATGCAACCGGCATGGATTTACATAGTGTGACCAAGTTACAATGCTGCAAATGCAGCATCAATAATAAAAAAAAAGAATAATAATGGTGAAGAATAAAAAAAATATATTATACTCATCTTCCGATGGTCCTCGATCTCCTTCTCCGGTGCGTCCGGTGTCTTCGGCGGATCACGATGCTGTAAAAGGACCTTCCATGACGTCATTTAGTCATGTGACAGGTCACGCGACCGCCGATGTCAGCGGTCGCGTGACCTGTCACATGACTAAATGGCGTCATGGAAAGTCCTTTTACCACCGCGATCAGCGGAAGAGCCAGCAGCACCGCCGGGAGCAGACAGGGGCCATCAGAAGGTAAGTATATGTTTATTTTTTATTTTAATTCTATTTTAACTACAGGTACTATGGTACCCGGGTCTGGAGGAGAGTCTCTTCATCTCCAAACCCGGGTACCATCCACGCATTGAGTCGCATAATATCCACATGTGTATTTGTAGTCATGCGGATGTTATGCGTTCCAATGCAAGTTAATGGCGGCTAAATCGCAGCGACTCTGCAAAATTAAAGGACGTGCTGCGGATTTTTCCGCAATGATAATCCGCAGCGGAAATCTCCGCGGCATGTGCACAGCACATGCGGATTATCATTGGGGACCATTGCAGACCTATCACCAAGCGTTTTTTAAGTGTTTGCGCGGCAGAAGTTACGCTGCAGAAACGCCTAAAAAACGCATAGTGGGCACACAGCCTTAAAAGCTCTATGGTGAAGAAAAACACGTGAGATAATAAATGCGAAATATACAATATTTCCCATAATATGACTGAGGATATCTTTAGGGTGTATTCACTGTTTTTTCTTCTGCAGCAAAAATGCTGTGTTTTACAGTACCATCTTAGTGAATGACATTTCTGAAATCTCATTCACATGCTGTTTTTTTTGCATTTTTTTTAAATCTGCAGCTTGTCAAGTCTTTCAGAGGTTTTGCAGCATTTTTCACCCATTCAAATGAATGGAAAAAAAAACACAAGTAAAAACACCTGAATTTTAAGCAGCGTTTTTCCTGCCTCCTTTGATTTTTGAGGTAGAAAAAAAATACTGCCAAAATCCAACTTGTGAACACACCTTTATCCTGGTTGTGTTCTAATTGGATATAAAATAGAACGGCCATGATAACATGGGTATTTAATTGTATGGTGTTTTCACTTTATATAATGCCAGGCCGCATTCTATTTGCGCAGAGCTGCTCCGTGAAGATTCTATCACAAGATTCCGTGATGACATCACAGGTGATGGTGACATCACTGCTCACAGTCGCTATATATACAATGCACATAGGCTCACCCGTGCCTTTCTTGGCTCTATAGTGACTGATAGCACTTGCAGTTTTTCACTATGGCTGGAATTGTTTTGGACATTCCTCAGGTAAAAGCACTATTGTTGATCCTTATGATCAATCGTCCTAACAGTGTGCTTCTACCACCCGATGGCGTCCTCAGCTTCACTCACCGGCTGGTGATGGAGCTAGTAAAGGATTGCCTGACCAAACACCGACAACGTCGTCTAACGTCAGACTATCTGACGGATTTACTTCAGAACATCAGGACATTACTACACCAGGTAAGTGGCGGACACTCTGCACAGAACATCTCAATATTAACAGATAATAATGGAGGGATAGAAGCTTTTTCTTCTAATATATCATATTTTGCAGACCATAAGACGCACCAAAAATTTTTGTGAGGAAAATAGGAAAAACATTTATTATAATAAAATGGGGGTCTGTCTTATAGTCCTGTCTTATAGTCCGAATTTTCGGTTGCTTACTGAGGTGGGTGGTGGCAGTGGAGCGAGGTCACAGGAGGCAGAGTCGCTGCTGCAGGAAGTCAGCAGTAGGAGTGGGGCGCTGCTGCGGGCCCCAAGCTGGGAGGAGCGGGGTGTCCAGAAGGTGCGAGGAGGCGGGCCCTGGGCTTCAAGGAAATGTTAGCGGTAATTCAGGAGGGGAGGCCCTGCTCTGCTTATTGATTTCTCTGCAGTGGGCTTCAAGAAGTAGGCTGCTGGAGATGGCCAATACGCAGATTGAGATCTCAGCTCCTCATTGAGCCGAGATCTAAATCTGCACATGCACTGCCTCCAGCGGCCATTTGCCTGAAGCCCACCGCCAGAAATTCAATGGGCAGAGCGGGGACTCCCCTCCTAAATCACCGCTAACATTTCCTTGAAGCCCAGGGCCCGCAGCCTCGCACCTCCTGGATACCCCGCTCCTCCCAGCTCGGGGCCCGCAGCAGCGCCCCACTTCTACTGCCGGCTTCCTACAGCAGTGACCCTACCTCCTGTGACCTCACTCCACCACAGCCACCCCCCTGGTAAGCTACATTCAGACAATTATTATTATTAATAATCTGTCTGATATGCTGGGGTGGAGAGTTCCAGAGTAGGGGGCATGCACGGGAGAAATCTTGTATGCGATTGTGGGAAGAGGAGATAAGAGGGGAGTAGAGAAGAAGATCTTGTGAGGATCGGAGGTTGCGTGCAGGTAAGTACCGGGAGACTAGGTCACAGATATATGGAGGAGACAGGTTGTGGGTGGCTTTGCATGCCAAGGTTAGGGTCTTGAACTGGAGTCTCTGGGTAATGTGGAGCCAGTGAAGGGATTGGCGGAGCGAGGGGAAAAGCCAGGGAATAGCGGGGGGACAGGTGGATTAGTCAGACAGCAGAGTTTAGGATAGATTCGAGGGGTGCGAGAGTGTTAGAAGGGAGGTTAAAAATTTTGGAAAAAAAGGCATCTTATAGTCCAAAAAATACGGTAAAACACAACGAGTCCCCAAATACAGTATGTAGTCATTGTATCTGCAGACAGAGAACCGATGTCACATACAATTTCCGCCTCCATTCTGACTGCTCTCATCTCAAAATTCTCCTTTCCATTTTTCCTTCTTTATAGGCTGAAGAAAGATCTCAGACTGAAGATTTGGCTGTCTTTAAAGAACTGGCCGAAAAAGTCCTGTCTATACTAGAACGCTCATTGGAACGCCCGGTAAGGATCAATATTAATAGACGTATCTTAATCCACCGTATCTGAGGAGACTTTCTGAGAAAAGGTCTGAAGATGGCGCGGGATTTGTATCGTTACAATTGGTGCATCTGTAAATGTTGGTTTAGTCCTTCATGATTTATGTATTTGGTGATTTAGTGAAATCTTCCACATAGTAATTATATATATTATATCTATCAGGAAACAACAGGAGGTGATGCCAAATATGGGCAAAATGTGACCCCGAAAATCCCTGACCCTAATAGGAGTCAGCCGGAGCTGAACAGCGATCTGATTACAGGTGAGCGATCACCCGACCTTCTACAAGGAATTTCCAGATATTACAGAGGACGGAGGATAATGTTAGATTTACTCTCTACTCTGTGTAATGGGAACCTGGCAGCACATTGTTACATATAGAAGTAGTGGTGTGACGGTATAGGCCATTGTCCCCTAATAATAAATCCAATGTGCCAGTCAGGAGAAATGTAAAGTAGACACCATATACAAATTAGAATGGAAGTGCGCTGGGGGCGTGAAAGAAGAAATCCAAGTGCAGTGACACGCCCCCAGTGCACTTCCAGGCTAATTTGCAAATCTCTCCTATGTTTCAGCTCTCTTACCATCACTCATATGTGCAGCGTGGGTGGGGGGTTCCTCATTCATGTGATGGAGGGTCCATTCTGCTGTGCTATAGCAAGTAACATGAAATAAATTAAATTTAAATTGCATTACTGCTCTAGTAAATGGGAAAAAACTAAGATACTGAGCACATAATTTGGCCAATTCATGAATGCCCTGCAGCCAATGACAAGGCGATCTTTTTGTTGGAATCCTCTCCTAATGTGAATCCTCTCCTAGACTGAAGCCTACATTTATATGGGTAGGTAGGATCCTGTTGTAATTAAAACCACCCCGGGCTGATGGGTGGAGATAGGTTCTCAGCAAAAAAGGTCGCCTTGCCGTGACTGCTGGGCATGCACCGAGCAAAAGAAGGTCGGCTTGCCGTGGCTGCTAGGCATGCACCCAGCAAAAGAAGGTCGCCTTGTCGTGACTGCTGGGCATGCACCCAGCAAAAGAAGGTCGCCTTGTCGTGACTGCTGGGCATGCACCCAGCAAAAGAAGGTCGTCTTGCCGTGACTGCTGGACATGCACCCAGCAAAAAAAGGTCACCTTGCCGTGGCTACTTGGCATGCACCCAGAAAAAGAAGGTCGCCTTGCCGTGGCTGCTGGCCATGCATGAATTGGCCAAATTATGCGTTAAGTATCTTCCTTTTATCCTATTTTCTACAGCAGTAATGCAATTCAAATTTCATTTATTTCATGTTTACATGCTATAGCGTTACAGAGTGCAACTTTGTTAGTTATGTATTTGGATGGCTACTCTTAGTATGCACCTGTTCACACCCATTTTCTTTTCGGAAGTGATGGTCAGTCTTTTGTTATTTATGAAGGGGTTCCTCCATCATTTACATTACATTTATCTATGGATTCCCCGTATATTCTCATATTTAGAATCCCCATATAACGAGTATTAATCCCATTTACAGACATCTTGTCATTTCTCCGTTATATTGCTGTATTATCTATGTAGGAATAATATCCTCTAATACATTTCATTTCTTCATCATTATTTTAGAAACAACTGAGCTGTCGAATCCTAACAATGGAATTAGTGAGATCCCGGAGATCCAAGAATCCGTAAGTATCATAGAGGGGGTTGCGTGTGTGTCATCAGATCATGGGGTGTGAATGACTCGTCCAGTATTATCCCCCATACAACCATGGGACGTCTCTATTCTAAGTGTAGATGACCCTATGGTGTTAATTACATTTGAATTACAGGGAATCTGTCACCAGGTTTATGCTATTTGGTCTGAGAGAAGCATGATGCAGGGACAGAGACCCTGATTCCATGTGTTGATTACTTTACTCGGTGGAGCAGTTGTGATAAAATCACTATTTTTTTCTGCTGCAGAGCTCTGAATGCTGAGTCTTGATTGGCAGCTTTCTGTGTACACTGTGCATAGGCAGAAAGCTGCTAATCAGTGGTGGAGGCAGGGGTACAGAGCAATAGGACTACCTGGCTAGACAGATAGTCTTCTAGTGATAATCTACTGATTTTATTGAAACAGCCACACACAGCCTAGTAAGTAACACATCACTGGAATCAGGGTCTCTGCCCCTACATCATGGTGCTTTCAGAATACATAGCAAACACCTGGTGACAGATTACCTGTAAGTCCTCCTCTGTGTGATCTCCCACATTATCCAGAATGTTATAGTAATGTATGATGACCGTTGCAGGGCGGCTCCAGGATTTCGTGGGCCCTGGGCGACAGAGTCTCAGTGGCCCCTTTAACACATACCACGATTCATGATGCACAGATACCGCAGATAAATATATATATATATATATATATATATATATATATATATAGTACAAGCCCGAAGATTTCACTTCTTACATTACATGAGCGATATCTATTGTAAATTCCACAATAACTCAGAAAGCGGCGAATCCTCACAGCTCACAGTGCAGACCGGACAGTATAATGGCACCACATAGTCCTCTATACCGTATTATGAGCTCCATATATTGCTCCATATAGAATAATGGACCCCATAAAATGCTCCACGCAGGCTGTGCCCCCATATAATGCCCCATGCAGGCTGTGACCCCACACATAATGCCCCATGCAGGCTGTGCCCCCCACATAATGCCCCATGCAGGCTTTGACCCCCCACATAATGCTCCATGCAGGCTGTGACCCCCACATAATGCCCCATGCAGGCTTTGACCCCCCAAATATTGCCCCATGCAGGCTGTGCCCCCCCCAACATAATGCCCCATGCAGGATGTCCCCCTCCCACATAATGGCCCATGCAGGATGTCACCCCCCATATAATTCCCCATGCAGAATGTCCCTCCCACATAATGCCCCATGCAGGCTGTGCCCCCCACATAATGCCCCATGCAGGCTGTGCCCCCCCACATAATGGCCCATGCAGGATGCCACCCCCCATATAATTCCCCATGCAGGATATCCCCTCCACATAATGCCCCATGCAGGATGTCCCACCCCACATAATGCCCCATGCAGGATGTCCCCCACACATAATGCCCCATGCAGGATATCCCCCCCACATAATGCCCCATGCAGGATGTCACCCCCCATATAATTCCCCATGCAGGATGTCCCCCCCACATAATGCTCCATGCAGGATGTCCCACCCCACATAATGGCCCATACAGGATGTCACCCCCCATATAATGCCCCATGCAGGATGTCACCCCCCCATATAATGCCCCATGCAGGATGTCCCCCCAACACATACGGCCCCATGTAGGATGTCACCTCTCACCCCATATATTGCCCCATGCAGGATGTCACCTCTCACCCCATATAATGCCCCATGCAGGATGTCACTTTTCCCCCCATATAATACCCCATGCAGGATGTCACTCCCCCCATATAATGCCCCATGCAGGATGTCACCCCCCATATAATGCCCCATGCAGAATGTCACCTCTCACCCCATATAAAGCCCTATGCTGGATGTCACTTCCCCCCCATATAATGACCCATGCAGGATGTCACTTCTCCCTCTCATATAATACCCCATGCAGGATGTCACCCCCCTATATAATGCCCCATGCAGGATGTCCCCCCCATATAATGCCTCATGTAGGATGTCACCTCTCACCCCATATAATGCCCCATGCAGGATGTCACTCCCCCCCATATAATGCCCCATGCAGGATGTCACTTCTCCCCCCCCATATAATACCCCACGCAGGATGTCCCTACCTCCCTCCCATATAATGCCCCATGCAGGATGTCACTTCTCCCCCCATATAATGCCCCATACCTCCATACATAAAAAAAAAAATCAAATGCTCACCTCACTGCTCACCAGCTGTGGAGAGGTAAGTATTGTGCCGGCCGTGGTCCTGGGCAAGCATTGGGGGGGGGGAGCAAGGCCCACTAGCTGGCGCTGGCAGCACTCTCCTCTGCTCACTGGTCCCATAGCGCGCCAGGGTGCCCGACAGCAAGTGGGCCCCTCGCCTACTCAGGGCCCCGGCACTTGCCTGGGTGTGCTGGGTGCTAGCGCCAGGTCTGCCCAGCGTCCGGTTTGTATCCTCCCAACATCATATCAGTGTAAATCATCTGGGACATAATATGGGGGGAGAAGTTTTTGCATCTCTAACTTTTTTCCTGCATCTTCAATAAATCAGTATTATTTCTTATTCTTTTATAGAGCGTGATGGATTCATTGGTTCTGGCGAGAAAGCCGCATATGAGCGACTATGAAACTTCCAAACTCATCAGCAGTGGAAATTTTGGGTGAGATTTCTGTTGCCATAATCCACATTTCTCAGGGTTCCCTATGACAATGCTTCTGCCCCTGCACTCTGCCATTCAGTGTTATCATAGGGAAATTATATGATCTGTAGCAAATCAAACTGTAAGGAAAGCGATTTAAATAATATAATTACATATAATATAATATATAATAATATAATATTATTACATTTGCCTGTGCTAGACCCTCATCTGTTCTTATGCTGCCTCCTCCACCTGAGCTTTTCTGCTCTCCACTCTGATCTTTGTTTTGATGGGGGGGCTCCATTATGAAGCTGATCAGAGAAGTTGGCTACACATGGTCACATGAAGGGTGACACCATATTGATGTCAATGACATCTACACCCTCCACCATGACCATGTGGGCCCAATCACTGGCCTCAGCAGCAGAAGAGAGCCCTGGAGCACATTCATTTTGGACCAATTTTATTTGCACTAAATTGTATTTGGTCAGTTATAGCGAATCTGCCCAAAGAGAATTTCGATAGATTCTCGTATCTATAATGTGACCTGGGTGATGGCTCCGGCAGAAGTGGCATTGTGGAGACCTCCAATAGGTGATCTATGTAGTGCTATTTTATGTATTTCTAGATGTGGATTTATAGTGGCGGCCAGACTTCTAGTATTAAACATATGCAAATTGTCTCTTCAGAGAGGAAGCAAACTAGAACTCCACCTATAGGAAGTAGCAATCCTAAAAGTCAATATCGACCCTTTAACAAGCCTTGTCGCATGACTTAGGATAATAGCCAAAACCAAAATCTCAATTTGCAGGAACTGTGTTCTGGGGTACTGCCCCTCTTCAGTGCAAAGTGTGAGATATGGTTTGACTGGGTGAGAGGTGTCTGACCGGTATCCAAGGGGTTGACGTTTCTCCTTGCGGACATGAGGAGACTTTTAAGACTTTTAAGCCGCAATGCTCCTCTGGGAAATAGGATTGCTACTTCCTATAGGTGGCACTAGGGTGCTAGTTCTCTTCCTCTCTGAAAAGAGACAATTTGCATATTTCCCAGAAGAGCATTGCAGCTTAAAAGTCTCCTTACCTTGACATGCTTAACATGGCTTTTTCCGCAAGGAGAAACGTTACCGCTTGGATCCCGGTCAGATGCCTCTCACCCCGCCAAACCATATCTCACACTTTGCACTGATGAGTGCTTGTACCCCAAAACATAGTGTCCGAAAATTGAGATTTTGGTTATGGCTATTATTCCATGTCATGTGTTAAGGCTCGTTAAAGGGTCGATATTGACTTTTAGGATTACTACTTCCTATAAGGGGCACTAGAGTTCTAGTTCTCTTTCTCTCTGAAGAGACAATTTGCATATTTCCCAGAGGATCATTGAGGCTTAAAAGTCTCCTCACCTTGACAAGCTTAACATGTCACTCTCCGCAAGGAGAAATGTTACCCCTTGGATACCAGTATTAAACATATAATGATTTCTATAGATGGATTATTAATAAGGATTTATTATAACCGATGGATTCTCCTTCTCTCCAGGGCCGTCTACTTAGTGCATCATAAAGACTCACACCAGACCTTTGCTATGAAGAAAATGGCTAAGCGGAACCTAAATACTGCACAGAGATTGGAATGGGCCTTTCTGGAGAGGGACATCTTAACATTTGCTGATTGTCCCTTTGTGGTCTCCATGCTCTGCTCCTTTCCAACTAGATCTCACCTGTGTATGGTCATGGAGTATGTAGGAGGTAAGACACATCTATTGTATTATATTCAGCCCATGTCTGCTTTCATCTTATCACTGCTCTTATCATTAGGACATTGTTGGTTACATCCCCACAGAGCATTTACTATAGGTTATCTATTACCAAGATGCTCGTAAATTCATTGATCTTGGTGCAGGGGCGCTATGGGGCTCATCAGTCGGAGGGGGTCTGTCGACGCTCGGCAGTGGGCAGCATCCCTCCACCTGTCATCACAATTTCAGCGGTATTTGCTTCTTCAAGGAGGTGGGGCTGGTGGGGGCAAAAATACTGAGTAGGTGGCTAGTAGGGGCCAAAATACTGAAAGGGGGCCGTATGACTAGATATGGGGGGACTGTGAATGCTGAGTGGAGGTCATCATATTAAGTGGGGTGCTGTGGGGGTCCTCACTCTATATGGAGGCCCCCATTCTGTGTGGGAACATCATACTGAGTGGGGAGTTATGCGGACAATTATATTGTGTGAGGGACTGTGGGAACCATTATCCTGAGTGGGAGGGTTGCTGTGGGTGCCATCACACCGAGTAGGGGGTTGTGGCTGGCCTCCTTCTAAGTGGTGGCCTCCTTAGGAGGATTCACTGTGGGGATACCATACTCATTGAGTGTGGGTGTGGGCATTTTTGGGAGCATCATACTCTAAAATGGCCATAAAAGTTGTATTGCTGGTGAGAACACCAAGCTGCTTCAACAGGGATATAAATATATTTCTTTTTTATTTTTTAGGGTGGGGGGCAATTACAACTTTTGATATGGGGTCTTGTGATTTCTATGTATGCCACTATCTGTGTGATCTCCCCAGGATGTTTCCGCTCACTGCTCATTATACATCATGGTTATCTGCTCGTGGTATATCATGGTTATCTTCTGTATAAACCCCTCACCGGTCATATTTCCTTTCTTCTATAGGTGGAGACTGTGGGACCCTTCTAAGCACCAGGGGTCCTTTCTCTGTCCCCATGGCCCGCTTGTACTTTGCAGAGGCGGTACTTGCCGTGGAATACCTGCATAGTTACGGTGTGGTGCACAGAGACCTGAAGCCGGAAAAGTAAGTGCCCCCGTAGTATAATAAAGTGGGGAAAGTTGTCATTTATTATCATTCAGTCTGTGAGGCTAAAACCATCTTCTCTTTTGCAGCCTCCTGATTACATCTACTGGACATATTAAAGTTACCGATTTTGGGATTTCAAAACTTGGTCTAATGATACCGAAAACCAACACCTACAAGGAATTAGCAGTGGACATCTCCAGAGAGTTCCAGGACCGTGAGGTCAGCATCACCTACAAGAACTTAGCTTGTTATTTGCAAATCTCATCACACTATTGTCTCTGACGCGCCCCTGGGCCTTCATTGCGCGGCATCGCGCGCACGGGGGAGGGCTTACCCGGAGCCGGATCCGATGGGAGTAGTAGTCTCGTGGCGGTGAACCGGTCCGTGCCCAGGGAGTCAAACTGAGCGGCACTGTTTTGCAGTAGATGTTAAAATGTTCGACTACGCCACCCGTTGATTGCGGCTATGAGGCCGCCGCTGCAGGGCAGACCGCTGAGGCCGGTGATAGGATTGTGCAGCGTAGATGGTATAACCCCCAACGGGAGGGGTATGGCCTCAGGGCAGCAGATGTAGATGACAGTGGTGGTGATGGTGAAGTAAGGAAGCTCAGAGACGTGTGGTGTAGTTTCAAGGCTTTTACTCACAGGTGTTGCTCCGGTCACTTCGGCCAAGAGTGACCACCCAAGCCGTGCTGCGTCCACCAGGTGCGGGACTCGGCCAACTCCCGGGCAGTTCCAGAGCGTGGTCCTGAGCTCCCCTCTCTTCCTTCCTACTGGCCGTCCTCACCAGGGACCCACCTATGTCCGGCTCCCTCGGGCCTTTTGGTGGCGAAACCTGTCCCGGCTTCCCTGACCCTATTCGTGGTCTGCCTTCCTGGTGGATATGGCGAGGGGTCGCGCCAAAACTTGTCCACGACCTCCGGTTCCTGGCTAAGGATGATTAGCCTCTACCAGCTTGGGATCCGGTACCCTTTTCTGCCAACCCTTCACCCTTCTGGTTTACTTCTGGGATCTCAGGGTTCCCTCTTGTCTTGTGTCTCTGGGCCTCTCTTCCTCCTTCTCTCCACTACAGGCCTGGCCCGGGAGCTGGGCCCAGCCGGAGCCACAGCTCCCTGTCAGCCCTCCTGGCTGAACTCTCTCTCAGAACTCACCCTGTCTCTAGATGGTGCCCACCATATATACTCCCTCTATGTGTGAGCCCAGGTGACTAGCACCCAATGGGCTCCTACCTCTATGCCCAGAGCCCCTCCCCTATCTGCCCCTACACTACTGGGATGTTCCTCCCCCCTCCCCACTCCAGCCAGGGACAGACGCTGTCGTACCTGCACAACTATTTGGTGGGAGTACCGTTGTTCTGTCCCCCGGAAATGGGGTGAGAGTAGTGCATGCAGCTATCTGAGCTCAGTCCCACACTCCATCCTTACCCGGGAGTGGAATACCACACCTCTGGTTTGAGGTGCAATACCCCTGTAGCAGCCGAGTCCTCGGGGTGCTACATCTCTTCTCTACGTTCTTCCTTTCTAGAGAACTTTTCCACTAATATTTTATCTTCTGCATTGTGTTTTAACGATGATATCTTGTCATAATAATTGTTTCATCGATTCTCATCTCTATGTTCTGTTGGTTTCCAGTTCTGTGGCACCCCATGTTACATAGCCCCAGAGATCATCCTGAAAGAAGGCTATGGAAGACCTGTTGACTGGTGGTCATTGGGGATCATCCTGTATAAATTCCTGCTGGGATGTGTACCATTTGATGCTGATTCCCTCACTGAGCTTTATAAAAGGGTTGTCATTGGTGAGTAGAATAATCCGATCATTGCGTTGATTGGTTACATTTGTTTAGTTATTTCCTTTGCTTTATGTTACAGTCCAGTAAAGAGGTTTTATTTTCTGTAATTTTCTATGTAACAGGAGAACTAATTTGGAATTGTGATCGCGCTCCACCCCTGGATGCTCAGAATCTCATCACTGAGCTGCTCAGAAGAAATCCTGTGCGTAGACTTGGGACAGGTAACAGATATACTAGTATTAATATTCCCTTATTAGACCAAGGACATATCGCTCATGTTCATGAAGATCAGCATTTCTCTATCAGCTCATCTACTGTATTTCTAGTTCTCCACACTAAGACTTTCAGTTTATTTCCTTCATGTCGGCTCAGTTTTGTCATTAGTTCAGAATATGATAAACTGTTCAGATATGGAGCCATCCCTGACTATGTCCGCATCACTTTTGTTTTTTCTTTTTCTAGGAGGAGCATTTGAGATCAAGGTTCATCCATTCCTGAGTGACTTGGACTTTGACAACATTCTGAGCCAGGAGCTGGAGTATGTTCCTCAGCTTGTTTCAGACACAGACACCAGCTTATTTATCAGTAAGTAGAAGGAGACGTCATCTAGACTAAGCGACTGTTTGTCTCATCTTCCCTAATATGTGATCATCTGTTCCCATTAATATTAGTGATAAATAGTGACTGTGTTATACTGACAACCTCTAATAATACTTCATTACCTATTTCTTGTAGATCATTCTGATATAAACAAACATCTGGTCTCAAAGGATGAGGAAGGCACAAGTGAGAACAATGAGAGCCTTGACTTCCAAAATTTTACGTCATCTTCTGAAAAGCTTTGTAAAGTAAGTATGTGATTAATAAATCCAAAATATGTAAAAAAAAATAAAAAAAACTCTAAAAGTACATAAAAAAAATATTTTATATCTTATTTTTATCCGTATTTAGCTCTGTACCATCGCTACCAGGATGGTGAACAATGAGGATCCCAATGCCCCTCCAGAGTATACACAAGAAACCAACACAAACATCTCAGAAATGTGAGTAGATTAGAAAGGGTCATTACTTCATTACTGGGAGTTCCAGGCTGATCTATGTACACAACACCAAATATAAGACATAAATATCAGAATATCAAATGCAGCATTCACCGCTTCATGGTTAACGGTCATTGTACTTTTGGCTTCAGAAAATGCAGAAGATAACAGCCCATAATTGTGGCAGGTCATGCATTTTTAGCACTGCCTACTCTGTAGGAGAGCTGTAGTATTACTTGCCAGACATTCTTGTCAGTTGTGTTCTGATCCATGGAAGGTAGTTTGGAGCAGAAAACCTTCCCCACTATGACAGTCATATGTCCTATTAGGCCTTATAGTCAGTGTTCTTATAGTGAGACAACCCATTTTATACTGTGTTTACTTACGATTTACATGTTTTTCTTCTTCAAACAGGCAGAAAGAATCTGTTCCTGTATGTAATACAGACGATGCTGTTACCATCTTGCCACCCTCGTCCCCATTGCCAGGTATGTACATGTCTACAGCACCAACAATGTGAATGTTGACTTCAAGGCTCAAATATTTCCACATGGTTTTTCTGGTCTACTATGTTATCCATGTTTCATGGATCTCAGCTATGTTGACCATGGGTTCGTACTGTATCCCTATTTCCCTAATTTTGTACAGGAGTTTTTTTTCATGTATTCTGTATATTACGTTGTATCATATAACCTAGTGAGTTATAGCGACTGTGTTATACTGACACTCTCTAACAATCCTTCCTTACCTATGTCTTGTAGATCACTCTGATGAAAACAACCATCTGATCTCAGAGGATAAGGAGGGCACAAGTGAGGACGATGAGAACTTTATCTTCCGAATATTTGCATCATCATCTTCTGAGAGGCTTTCTAAAGTAAGTATGTGATCGATAAATCCAAAATATGTACAAAAAAGGATCTACAAAATTAAAAAGTATATATATTTAATAACTTATTGTTATCCACATTTAGCACTCTACCACCACTAACGGGATGGTGAACAACGAGGATCCCAAGGCCCCTCCAGAGTGTACACCAGAATCCAACACAAACATCTCAGAAATGTGAGTAGATTATGGGGTCATTACTGGGAGCTCCAGGCTGATATATGTGCACAACATCAAATATAGGACATAAATACCATAATATCAAATGCAGCATCCACCGCCCCATGGTTATGGGTCATTGTGCTTTCAGCTTTCGGAATTGTTGGAGATAACAGCCCATAATTGTGGCCGGTCATGCACTTTTAGTGCTGCCCTCACTGTAGGAGAGATGTAGTATGAAAAGCCGGCCATTCTTGGTAGTGGTTTTCCTCTCAGCTCTCTATAAAAGGTAGTCTTGAGCAGAAGACCTTCCCCACTATGACAGTCATATGTCCTACTAGTCCTTATAGTCGGTGTTCTTCTAGTGAGACAACCCCTTTTATATGGAGTTTACTTGAGATTTACATGTTTTTCTTCTTCAAACAGGCAGAAAGTATCTGTTCCTGTATGTAATACAGACGATGCTGTTACCATCTTGCCACCCTCGTCCCCATTGCCAGGTATGTACATGTCTACAGCACCAGCAATGTGAATGTTGACTTCAAGGCTCAAATATTCCCACATGGTTTTTATACAATACTATAGGTTTCTTATGTTATCCATATTATGACAAAGCAGATCCTATAAGAATATATTGTTATTGATTTTTTTTTAAAATTTTTCATCAGAATTTCCATCTCATGAAGAAAGAAAATCGGCAATAAATCTGAGTATGGAGCAACAAAACTCAGAAAATGGAAAAAATGGGAAAAAGAGACGAGGTAAGTGTGAGAATCAACTCCATGTTGTGTGATGTCAGTGAGAATAATTCATGTGGAGTAGATGTCATCTGTCAGTGATGGGATTGTCACATGTATGATTGCTGACAATGACCCCTGACCTCTGTATGATAATATTCCTCTGCCGTCCGGCCACAGTGACTGCACAGCATTATCACGTAATATGGAGTCCCATCACTTACATTATATTTATTTCTCTTGTCATAGGTTCCATCTTCCGCCGGATCTTATCATCCTGCCGGCGTGGATTATCCAGGGCTGCTCGTGCATTTGCATGCTGTCACTGTTGCCCTAAAACCATCTAAAAGACGGGACACCTAAGCATCCAGCGTCCTGAAGTCCAGCAGATCCATCATCACTGCTGGAGCTGTATAGAAGGACCTTCACCATCTACCTGTGGCCTTCTGACTGGTCAACCTGGACAAGTTTCAGTAACGCCTCTGTCATCGGGCTCTGCGGTATTCATACTGCTCGTCTGACTTGTCATTTACTGATCACCTGGTATCTGACCTCGGCTATCTTCCTGACTTCGATTTAGTCTATTGATAATGTTCACGATTTTATTCATCCCATTATTAATTAAAAAAAAGTAAAATCTGTTACTGTTGCTCTGATTCCTTTTTGTATTGAATTCACAAATACTTGTAACTCACTAATTGCTCTTCTTCTCACTAAATGTATTTCTCATTATCCTTAATGCAGCAGTCAGTCTCATATTTCTGTCCAGCAGTTACACTGGTGCCTCCACCCTGTACCAGTCATTACACTCATCCACAAACCTCTCCACACTGCTGCACAGTCCTGCATCTCTACCATATCTACACTCCAATGAGCTAAGATTAACATCCTCCATAATCAGGACCTCCCACTCTCATGTCCAAGACATTTTCTCTGCTGCACCAGCTCTCAGGAGTGCACTACTGCAGGCAATCAGGTTCATTCCCACTATCAGAGATTTTAAGTGTACAGTAGAAACAGATTATTTGTGGCAGGACTATCAAATCACCTCACTATTCTAAGTTTTTCCTACAGCACTCAGTAGCACTTAATATTTGTACATATACAGATAATGGTTGGTGACTGGTTCATGCAGCCTTAATTCCACAAAGATAGAAATAAAAGGTCAACATGTTTCATACATCCAAACCATCCTTAATCATGGCAGAAAAACATCATTTTAAGTTCCCACTATGAATATTTGGTGAGATATCACAGCTGTGTATTTTCACAGCACAAAGAACGCATCTTACAGATCAGCAAATCACAGTGTGCTGACGCTTAGTGTTGTAGTTTTGAACAACACCATTCATTTTATCATATAATGTGTTGAAAAATGAGAAAAAATGCAAGGTTTGGGTTCCTTCATTTTACAGTGTGTATTGTGTTGTAAAAACAAACTGACAAAATGATTCAGAGTCAGTAGTATGATTACTGTGATACCAAACTTATAAGGTTTTTATATATATATATATATATATACATATATATATATATATATATATATATACAGTGTTTAGCATAAATCAGTACACCCAGATAGATTTGTCAGCAAACCTGTAGTTTCCTTTCAGAATCTTCATTTTATATGGGATACCATACTACAAAATACTCTCGCAAATTTGAGCCATTGAATGCAAACAAGATTTGGTATTTTGAAGACCCCAAAAAAGTAATTTTCTTAACAAACTCATTCAAGATCATGTTTCAAAAATGAGAACATCCCAGTAACAGTCTTAAGAGAAAAGCTAAGTTTAGACAACAAAATTCTAATTAACAAGAACTGAACCACAGGTAAGTGTAATTATTCATTAAACAGATGTCCAGCAGACAGGTGTCTGTAAAAGGAAGTTACTTAATAAAGAAAACTCCTTCCCATTTCATGCTATCAGCAATGGCACCACATAGAAGGGAAATGTCACAAAACCTGAGAAAGAAAATAATTTCTTTGCAATAAATGTGAAGTCTACAAGAAGATCAGCAAAACTTTACTTATCAGTCAGAATACTGTAGCAAAAGTGATGCAAAACTATAACAAAGATGGAACTGCAACCATCTTACAGAGACGTCCAGGCCGACTATGGAAGTTAACACCTAAACAAAAGCGTCCTCTGATGAGAAGGGTAAGTGGCACCACATAGAAGAGAAATGTCACAAGACATTTCTGAGAAAGAAAATAATTTCTTTACAAAAAATGTGAAGTCTACAAGAAGATCAGCAAAGCTTTTCTTATCAGTCAGATGGAAGTTAACATCTAAACAAAAGCATCTTCTGATGAGAAGAAAATCGACAGGCAAATTCATTGCTATTAGCTGAAGAAGTAGAAAGCCAAACTAGGGCGAGTGTTTTCCATGACACGACACGGTGTACACTGCAAATGAATGGCATTCATGAGTGTCCTCCACAAAGGAAGCCTCTCTCCCTTAAAGCCCATGAACAATAAAAGTCCGTCTACAATTTGCCAGGGTCCATGCTTAAAACTATGAGGACTACCGGGACTCTATACTGTGTATGTGCATCTTATGTGTATGTCCGTATTTTATGTTTCTGTGCACTATGTATATGCATACGTTAAAATGTGTATAGAGTATTAGCATGTGCAAATTTTATATGTGTGCCTAATATAAATATACATGGAAATATATATGTAGGTGGTGCCTGATGGAGGGTGGGGGGCCCAGATCAGAAGTCCTGATTAAGGGCCCTTCACTGTCATTGTCTGCCCCTTATATAAACAGTAAAATCTCCTTTAATAACTGGACTTCCATTGGGGTGGACTTCTCATAGATGGCCAGTAGGCATACTATATTGTGAATCTGGGCATCTCTCACAGAAAATCTGATCTGGATATGAGGGTGGTCTTCTATAAGCGGTGATGTTTTGGAGAGATTTAGGGAAAAGTCCCAATGCTTATCCATCGATCTGGTAATTTGAGTAAAATATTTGTGTTGATAACTGATCACAAAGTCACAAAATATGTAAGATTTGGCATAACCTGGTTCATTTTTCAAAAAGTTATGCTCAATTTTTTTAGCACCAAGTTTTGTTGCTTTTTTGTAGACTTACACTAACTTAGTATATTGTGTGAGAATTAAATGAATTATGAATTAGTTGGCGCATTTTACCACACTCTGGGGGTCCCTGACAGTCCTTCTTTACCGGCCCTGTAGTGATGCCAATGTAAACTTCCAAGTGACCGCGCAGTCAATCACTGTCACGAATGCAGGACAACCTATGATTAGCTAATTTTTGGGAAATCCTTATAACAAAAGGGGATTGAAAATATTTACAATTATTTTAAAAGCATTAAAAAAAAACAGACCCAATACTTATAATTAGTTTGTTGAAAGTAGTCTAATTAAAGGGAGCTGAAAGGATTACAGATTATGAACCCGATTCACCAGTGTTTTTGCCAGAAAACTGGCATAAAGCTCTTGAAAAGTTGCAAAGTTTTGTGACTTTTCCCATTTTCACATAATTTTAACTTCTTTAAAGCCCAAGACGTACTGATACGTATCTGCGCCCTGGGACTTAAGAGCCTGATACGTATTAGTACATCTTTGCGATTGCGCACACAGGCTGTGCGGGCGTGATCGCCGCCGGGTGTCAACTGATTGTCACAGCTGACACCCGGTGCTATGTGCTGGGAGAGGTCCCGCACATTAACCCCCGCAATGCTGCGATCGAAGTCGTTCGCAGCATTGAGGGGGGCAAGGGGAGGTGATCGGGATAGTCACCTCTCCTGCCGGCGTCCAGTAATGTGTGCCGCGGCTTCCCGGATGTTGCCATGAAGACCTGATTCACTGAGGGGTTCAGTTTTAAGAATGGTGTCACTTTTGGGTATTTTCAGTCATAAAGACCCCTCAAAGTGACTTCAAATGTGATGCGGTCCCTAATAAAATGGTTTTGTAAATTTTGTTGGAAAAATGAGAAATCGCTGGTCAATTTTAACCCTTATAGCTCCCTAATAAAAATAAATTTGGGTTCCAAAATTGTGCTGATGTAAAGTAGACATATGGGAAATGTTATTTATTAACTTTTTTTGTGTGACATACAGTACAGACCAAAAGTTTGGACACACCTTCTCATTTAAAGATTTTTATGTATTTTCATGACTATGAAAATTGTACATTCACACTGAAGGCATCAAAACTATGAATTAACACATGTGGAATTATATACTTAACAAAAAAGTGTGAAACAACTGAAAATATGTCTTATATTCTAGGTTCTTCAAAGTAGCCACCTTTTGCTTTGATGACTGCTTTGAACACTCTTGGCATTCTCTTGATGAGCTTCAAAAGGTCGTCACCGGAAATGGTCTTCCAACAATCTTGAAGGAGTTCCCAGAGATGATTAGCACTTGTTGGCCCTTTTGCCTTCACTCTGCGGTCCAGCTCACCCCAAATCATCTCGATTGGGTTCAGGTCTGGTGACTGTGGAGGCCAGGTCATCTGGCGTAGCACCCCATCACTCTCCTTCTTGGTCAAATAGCCCTTACACAGCCTGGAGGTGTGTTTGGAGTTATTGTCCTGTTGAAAAATAAATGATGGTCCTACTAAACGCAAACCGGATGGAATAGCATGCCGCTGCAAGATGCTGTGGTAGCCATGCTGGTTCAGTATGCCTTCAATTTTGAATAAATCCCCAACAGTGTCACCAGCAAAGCACCCCCACACCATCACACCTCCTCCTCCTTGCTTCACGGTGGGAACCAGACATGTAGAGTCCATTCGTTCACCTTTTCTGCGTCGCACAAAGACACGGTGGTTGGAACCAAAGATTTCAAATTTGGACTCATCAGACCAAAGCACAGATTTGCACTGGTCTAATGTCCATTCCTTGTGTTCTTTAGCCCAAACAAGTCTCTTCTGCTTGTTGCCTGTCCTTAGCAGTGGTTTCCTAGCAGCTATTTTACCATGAAGGCCTGCTGCACAAAGTCTCCTCTTAACAGTTGTTGTAGAGATGTGTCTGCTGCTAGAACTCTGTGTGGCATTGACCTGGTCTCTAATCTGAGCTGCTGTTAACCTGCGATTTCTGAGGCTGGTGACTCGGATAAACTTATCCTCAGAAGCAGAGGTGACTCTTGGTCTTCCTTTCCTGGGGCGGTCCTCATCTGAGCCAGTTTCTTTGTAGCGCTTAATGGTTTTTGCAACTGCACTTGGGGACACTTTCAAAGTTTTCCCAATTATAAGCAGTGACTGACCTTCATTTCTTAAAGTAATGATGGCCACTCATTTTTCTTTACTTAGAATTTGTATTATGGCGAGAAAAAAGCAGCTAACAGTCTATTCTGTGTATCCACCTGATTTCTGCACAACACAACTGATGGGCCCCACCCCATTTATAAGGCAAGAAATCCCACTTATTAAACCTGACAGGGCACACCTGTGAAGTGAAAACCATTTCCGGTGACTACCTCTTGAAGCTCATCAAGAGAATGCCAAGAGTGTGCAAAGTAGTCATCAAAGCAAAAGGTGGCTACTTTGAAGAACCTAGAATATAAGACATATTTTCAGTTGTTTCACACTTTTTTGTTAAGTATATAATTCCACATGTGATAATTCATAGTTTTGATGCTTTCAGTGTGAATGTACAATTTTCAAAGTAATGAAAATACATAACAATCTTTAAATGGGAAGGTGTGTCCAAACTTTTGGTCTGTACTGTATCTCTCTGATTTAGGGGCATAAAAATTCAAATTTTGAAAATTGCAAAAAAAAAAGTGATATCGAAGAAATTTTACCACAATCATAAAGTACAATATGTCATGAAAAAATATTCTCAGAACCAGGGGGATCCGTTGAAGCGTTCCAGAGTAATTACCTCATAAAGTGACAGTGGTCAGAATTGTAAAAATTGGCCTGGTCATTAACGTGCAAACCACTTTGGGTTGTAAAGGAGTTAAGGACTCTACCTGCATATACAGTCATGGCGGAAAGTGCTGGCACCCTTGAAATTGTTTCAGAAAATTACACATGTTTTATTACACGCATGTTTATTTCCTTTGTGTTTATTGGAACAACACAAAAAAACTGAGAAAAAAAAGGCAAATTGGACATAATTTCACACAAAACTCCAAAAATGGGCCGGAATACATATATATATTTTTGATGGGACAACACTGAAGATGTGACACTTTGATACAATGTACAGTAGTCAGTGTACAGCTTGTTTAACTGTAAATTTGGTGTGCCTGCAAAAATAACTCAACACACAGCCATTAATGTCTAAACCGCTGGCAACAAAAGTGAGTACACCCCTAAGTGTGTTCTCAGCTGATGTTATTTGTTGGTTTTTCTTTGCATCCCGAACAATTTTCTTGGCAGTTGTGGCTGAAATTTTTGTTGGTCTACCTGACTGTGGTTTGGTTTTTACAGAGCATCTGATTTTCCATTTGTTAATCACAGTTTGAACACTGCAGACTGGCATTATCAATTCCTGGGATATCTTTTTGTATCCCTTTCCTGTGTTATACTCTTTTTGCCTGTGTTATACAGTTCAACTACCTTTTCCCGTAGATCCGTTGATAATTCTTTTGCTTTCCCCATCTCAAAATCCAGAAACGTCAGTGGCTGGATCCCAGAAACTCACTCAGCTTTATGCACACACACTGATTACAAGCAAACAGGTCATAGGTGAGGATGTTACCTTTAGTAGCCATTCAAACCCATTTGTGTCAAATTCTGTGCATGTTATCAGGCCAAAATCACCAGGGTATGTGAACTTTTTGATCAGGATTATTTGGATGTTTTTGGTTGTCATTAGTGATGAGCGAGCACTAAAATGCTCGAGTACTCGTTGCTTGGGTCGAGCAAATTGAAATACTCGGGTGCTCAACCCGAGCAATGAGCCCAATATAAGTCTAGGGGAAACTTGAGCATTTTTCAGGTGGCTCCCCACGGCGGTCTGCAGAGGGCCTAAAAATTGCCCAAATCGATGGGAACTGTGCTCAAATGACATGGGAACAGCATGGGGAAGACCCCTGGAAGCATCTCTGACTCCCAGATCACTGCTGTCAACAACGTCGTCAGAGTATTACGCCACTTTTACGGCGTAAGGAACATCCTTTCCAGGGTGATGGCTTGTATATAAGGCAAAATAAATAAACAAAAACAAAAATACTCCTACACACGTAGCATTTTTGACACGTTTTTGCACTTTTGCATTGCTTTCAACCAAGACAAATGCATTCACCAGGAAATGTCATTTTAACATTTTACAACCTTATCTGGCCATGTGGTGTGTGACACATCATCAGACACATGCATACAGTGCTGAAAAGACATGGGAACAGCAAGGGGAAGACCTCTGGAAACATCTCTGACTCCCAGGTCACTGCCTAAATGTGTGCCCATCATAAGTGATCCTTGGCACATGCGAAGATGCCTCCCGCCATGCACCTGTCGTTGCAGACTTGCAACAATCACCGTCCATGTCCTTGTCCCACTGCAGTGTTCAGTTGTCCCTACCCCATTCCTTGGAATGCAAGCACAAGAATGCCGGCAGCCACACAACCACAGGCTGCAATACTATACTGCCAAATTTTTGACAGCTGCTTGCACTTGAAATGTGGCCTTTTAGGCTCGTGGAGGCGGAAGCTTTTCATAACCTCATGCCGGCGACGGCCGGGTGTCCATACTCGGTCCCCAGCCGCCACTATATTTCCCGGTATCGCCTCCGCCTTCCACAAGCACGGGTCCCATAACATTACCCGTGCCCTCCCCAGTGCACTTACTGGGAAGGACCGCCTAACCACAAACACGTGGACAGGTGAATGTGGCCAGGGATGGTACGGAGCCAGTCCACAACTTTTTTTGCTAAGAGTTGTATTTAGCTCGGTGAAAGGACTGGCATAGAGGGAAACCGTATCTACCCTGCGTGTCATTTCTCCCAGGAAGTCCTCTAAAGCTGCTTGCACTTGAAATGTGGCCTGAACATTACTGCTGGTACTTTTCTGTGGGAATTTTCTTGACTCCTACCAGCCTGGAATATTTCCAGCAAACTATGGTACAACACCATGGTATTAGCACTGCCCCCAGTACCAGAAGCGAAGCCATCCTCAATTTCCTTCTCTGGAATTTTATTTGGTAGAGTGAGTGGCTGCCCAAATACATTTTCTCACAAAGGAGCTGATGATAGAGTGGCAGTAGGTTCAAGTTTCTCCAGCCTGTTAGATATTAGAGGGTAAACGGCAGCACATTGTATGTTCTCCCCATGTTTGCATGTGTTTCCTCCTCAGTAAAAATAGAGTGTCCTGGAATCTTCCCACACACTTTTCTTAGCCGGGACTGCTTCTCGGCTGGGTTGGACAGTCCTACCAGAGAATTCTCTGGTGTGCCTTGGCTTCTACCTCAGGAGAGTTCATGATAGCGCTAACTTTGCAGCTGCTATGGGGCTCTTGAGCGGGTGAGAAAGGTTAGCCCTCAGAAACAAATCCTCTGGTGGGCACAATGTTTTTCAATCTGAAACAGCTTCTCAGTGGGAGTTGTATTTCACCACAGCCATATTCTTTAGCTCTGTGAAAGGACTGGCATAGAGGGAAACCGTATCTACCCCGGTTGTCATTTCTCCGTCACCAGGTTCCGCCCATTGTAACACACGACTAGTGTTGAGCCACCCCCGTAGTGTTCGAGTTCGGTTCGGTTCGTCGAACACCCGTGTGTTCGCCGAACTGTTCGTCGAACTGTTCGTCGAACACCTTCGAACACCGTTAAAACCAATGGCAGGCAAACAAAAACACATAGAAACACATAGAAAACACCTTCAAAGGTGTCCAAAAGCTGACAAACTGCTCAGAAGACACAACTAACACATGGAAAAGTGACAAGTACATATAGTCATGCGAAAAGAAAAGAGGTGGAGGAGTAAAAGGAGGGGGAGACACAGATATAGGCATGTCATGCCCTTCTAAAATCCAAAAAGTGAGAAGCCGACACGTTCAGTCCGCTCCTGCCCGTGCCACCTCCGTGTCGCCGGGTTTGTGCCAGAGCCGCGGTGAACCCTGACGGCCAGCCCCCCTCTCCCAATACTGGTGCCTGTCCGCTGGTGGGTCGAGCGAGCCCCCCTGTGGTGGAGGCAGCTCTAAGCTTTTTAATTTAAATTGTCTCTCTAATTTGAATGAATACACTTTAAATCCATTTACAAGGATCTATTGGAGGGCAAGTCTCATGCCAGCAGCCGCGTAATTCCAGCTCCAGTAGCGTCCACTAAAGCTGCTGCAGTTAAAAAGCTTTTATAAGGATCGAGCTCGGCTGTCCACCGCAAGGCATCCTACTGCCAGTCCCAGCCCCTATGCCTTGGGGTGCCTCCTGATGCTCTTCACTGAGTATCCCGTGGTCCCGAAGCATTTCCTTTGAAAAAATTAAGTGTCCAAACTACAGGTGGTGTAGCTTGCTTAACAGCCGGGATAATCCGCTGACTAGCAGACACTGCTACTAGGCACAAAGTATTTCCTGGGCTAGATGCAGTTAAAAATTTGTAATTAGATACTCTCGTTGGATGCTGAGAAAGCATTCCATAGAGTCTCCTGGCACGCCATATATGATTCTCTTAAAAAGCTTGGGGTAGGTGTCTAGGGGACCCTTTTATAGCCAAAATCACGGCCCTGTATCACAATACGTCACCTAGGCTGAAGATAAATGGAACTGTAGCACCCTGAGGGCTCGGTTGCTACAGAGGTATTACACCTCACCCAGAGGTGTGATATCTCACTCTCAGGTAAGGATGGAGTGTGGATCAGGACCCGACACCTGCATGCATTACACCACATTGCCGTGGGGCAGGGCGACCAATATGCCTCTGAGATGGGCACGACAGTCCCTGTCCCTGGCTGGAGTGGGGGGAGGGAACACTGAGGAAGGGGAACCCTGTAGTGCAGGAGCAGGGAGGAAGCAGTTCCTGGGTGCATTGAGAAGGGAGTATAAAAGGTGGGCACCATCTTAGTTCAGTGCAGAGAAGTCTGAGCAGAAGTGGCAGGGAGCAGGGGCTCTGCATGAGCTCTGCTCCGGAGGCGGGCCTAGTAACAGAGGCCCAGGCCTGGAAGAGGGAGAAGGAAGGAAGAGGAGCGGAGAAGGCTCCAGGAACGAGGAATGAAGGGATCCCAGGGGTGCGGACAGGCGAGTCGCCACCGCACGCCCGAATCCACCTGCGTGGAGGGGTCAGGCCAAAGGGGGAGACCGGTCCCCAAAACTAGTGGAGGCAGGAAACGACCCTCAGCTAGAAACCGGAGGCTGTGACATTTTATGTGGCGCAGCCCCTCGCTACACCCGCTAGGAGGGCACCACATAGGGTCAGGGAAACTGGCACCAAGTTTACCAAGAGGAGGCCCGAGGCAGCCGGACAGAAGGGTTGGTAAGAAAGGCCAGACAAAGGACACACAAAGCGCTCCAAATTTATCTGGGAGTTGTCTGAGCCCCTCACCTGGTGAGCACAGTACGACGTGGGCAGCCGTTACCTGCAGACGTGGTCTGGATAATAAGAACTGTGAGTAAAGGCCCTGGACTGCATCACTGACTCCGTGTCGTTACTGCTGCTGCCCTGCACCATCACCCCCATCCTCCGCATACACTGCCCTGAGGCTATACTCCTCCCGTGGGGAGTTATGCTACGCTCTGCTGCACCCACAACACCAGCCTCAGCGGTCTGCCCTGCAGCGGCGGTTCACTCTGACCGCAATCCACGGGTGGCGTAGTCGGACATTTAAACATCAAAACCACATAAATAGTTCCGCCACTGGTTTGACAACCCTGAGCCACGGAACCGGGTCGCCGCCACGAAGACTACAACCACCAGCATCCACCAAAAAGGGTCCGGCTCCGGGTGTCCCAAGGCCCAGGGGGTGCATCAGAACATTTTCATCACCTTTCACAATCACCAATGGGACAAGGCAGGGATGTCCTCTGTCCCCTCTCTTATACATCCTAGTGACGGAGCACCTGCTTTCATCAATTCGCCATAACCCCAATATTAGGTAGATTGAGGTGGGAGGCACCGAGTACAAGTGCTCTCTATTTGCTGATGATGTCCTAGTATATATCACTCAATCACATATATCCATCCCTGCTGTTATGGCTGAAATAGATCACTTTGTTACATGGTCAAATTTTAAAATCAATGCAGCGAAGTCTGAGGCCCTCGATGTCTCCCTCCCCAAATCCATATAGGATTCCATCCAGTCCAACTTTCCCTTTGCCTGGCCCTCACAGGGTATCAAATACTTAGGAATTCCTATTCATAGAGACCTCTCCCATCTATGTTATCTTAATTTTGGGCCCTTTATTGAACAACTCCATACAGACCACGGTTGGCAAGTTAGAACTGTAAGATTCACTACGTGAACCACTGGTGTTTTGTGGAAAAGCACATGTACACTGCGTTCCAAATTATTATGCAAAAAATGTTTAGGAGTGATAAGGGAAGAATTTGTTTGTTTATCAGTTAAACTCATTGATGGTGATGTGTGTCAGGGGTCTTTATATCACTGTAAGCAATTGCAGACACCTGTGCTAATTAGTTTGGCAGGTGTGTCCAATGAAAGGCAAGACTACTTAAGAAGGCTGTCTCACATTATTAAGCAGCCTACATTTTCTGCCAAAATGGGAAAGAAAAAGGATGTGTCGGCTGCTGAGAAGCAACAAATTGTGGAGTGTTTAGGTCAAGGCATGACTACAATCAACATTGTGCGATGATCAGGATGAAGTGTCTTGGCAATCAAGAAGTATGTAGCTGATTCACAGTACACACGTGTGCGTGCTGATAAGGGCAAATTGAGGACTCTTTCCTACAGGCAATTACGTCAGGTTAAAAGAGCAGCGGCAAAAAAGCCTTGTCATAGCAGCAGACAAGTTTTTGAAGCTGCTTGTGCCTCCAACGTCCCCCGAACAACAAGATGCAGGGTCCTTCAGAGGTTTGCAGCTGTGCATACGCCATCCTGTCGACCTCCTCTATCCACTTCACACAAGCAGAAACGGCTCCAGTGGGCCAAACATTACATGAAGACTGATTTCAAAACTGTTTTGTTCATGGATGAGTGCCGTGCAGCGCTCGATGGTCCAGATGGATGGAGTGGAGGATGGCTGGTTGATGGACACCCCACGCAAACACGGCTACAGCGCCAACAAGGAGGAGGTGGAATAATGTTTTGGGCTGGAATCATGGGGAGAGAGATTGTCGGCCCCTTTAGGATCCCTGAAGGCGCTAAAGATGAACTCCATAATGTATGTGGATTTTCTCAAACAGCACTTCCTGCCATGGTTCAAGAAGAAGAACCGTGTATTTCACAGCAAGATCATTTTTTTGCATGATAATGCACCATCTCATACTGCACATAAAACATCTGCATCTCTGGCTGATATGGGCATAAAAGGGGACAAACTTATGGTGTGACCCCCATGCTCCCCTGACCTCTACCCCATTCAGAACCTCTGGAGCATCATCAAAAGGAGTGTCTATGATGGCGGGAGGCAGTTCACATCTAAGCAACAGCTCTGGGAGGGTATTCTGTCCTCATGCAAAACAATTGAAGCAGAAACCATCCAAAACCTGACAAATTCAATGGACGAGAGAGTTCAGAAGCTCCTTTCGAACAAGGGGTCCTATGTGAAAATGTAACATCACCTAGAATAAAGTTTTGAGTTGAAAACTGTTTGATTTCAGTTTCTAATAACCTGCTAATGCTTATAATTTCAAAAATGACCATTTTTTTGGTGTTTATTAAAATGAAAAGGTTGATCGAAAAGTTTGGGGGATCTAAGAGTGTGGCAACCCAGTAGTCATGATTACTTCGAATTCTGACAATATGAGGGTCATGTTGCAGGTAGTGCAGCAAGAAGGCACTTATGTGTCTTGCGCATCTCGGAGCCCCAAAATTATTTTCCGGGCTAGATGCAGCTAAAAATTATTATTAATTTTAAATCTGGTGGAGCTTAGTATAGATGGCCTAATAGGATCAGTGCTGCACACTGCTACAAAGCCCAAATTATTTTCCAGTCAAGATACAGATAAACATGATTAGTAATTTTAAATCTGGTGGAACTTATTATAGATGGCCTAATAGAATCAGTGCTGCACACTGCTACAAAGCCCAAATTATTTTCCAGCCAAGATACAGATAAACATGATTAGTAATTTGAAAGCATAAAATGGTTGGTAGGGTGATTTTAACCAATCATCAAGCTTTTACTCTCCCCAGGATGACACAGGGGTAGAAAAGTCGTTTCGGATCCATGATTTGTTCATCTTTATGAACGTGAGTCTGTCTACATTATCAGTGGAGAGCCGCGTGCGCTTATCTGTCAGCACACCACCAGCAGCGCTGAACACACGTTCAGACAGAACGCTGGCTGCGGGGCATGACAAGATCTCCAAGGCGTAAGTGGCTAGCTCCGGCCATTTATCCAGATTGGAAGCCCAAAAAGAGCAAGGGTCCAGTGACACAGTCATGGCTTCAATGTTTACTTGGAGATACTCCTGTACCATCGTCTCTAGGCGTTGACTATGTGTCAGACTTCTTGTCTCCTGTGGCCTTGCAAAGGATGGGCTAAAAAAGTGGTGAAATGATTCCGCAAAATTGATGTTACCAGCAGATACTGTGGTTCTGTTACGGTTTGAGTGCTGAACACTTGACGGTCCCACGGTTGGCAAGTTGGAACTGTGAGATTCACTACGTGCACCACTGGTGTTTTGTGGAAAAGCACATGTAAGATTCTGCAACAGTCTCTGCTGATACTCCTGCATGCGTGCATCCCTTTCTATGGCAGGAATAATTTCTGCAAATTTACTTTTGTACCGGGGATCTAACAGTGTGGCAACCCAGTAGTCAGGATTATTTCTAATTCTCACAATTCGAGGGTCATGTTGCAGGTAGTGCAGCAAGAAGGCACTCATGTGTGTTGCGCATCCAGGAGCACCAAGTCCCTGTTGTGTTGGTGGCGAGGTAACAATCATGCTTCCTTCCTCTGTCCTCTCCCCCCAACCTCGCACAACAGAAATGTGATCAAGGTCTCCCTCATCTGATGAGTCTTCCATCAGTTCGTCCTCCACTTCTTCCTGGGCTCCTGCACCTTCCTCACTAGTTTGGCTGCTACCATGCGCCCTGGTAAAACCATCTCCCCCACCCTCACATGCCTGCCGCCTTGGTGCTGCCGACCGTCTGGACCTTGCAGATGTTAGCCCTTCCGCATACAACTCCTCCTCCTCTACTTCCTCCACCTCCTCTTGTGCCACCACCTGACTCCGAATTCTGTTTAACATGTGCTCCAGCATGTAAATCACCGGAATAGTCATGCTGATAATGGCATCGTCAGCACTAAACATCTTCGTCGCCATTTCAAAACTGTGCAGAAGGGTGCATAAGTCCCTGATCTGAGACCACTCCTCCAGCGTGATTTGCCCCACCTCTGGATCTCGTTGGCCCAGGCTATACGTCAGAACGTATTGCACCAGGGCTTGTCGGTGCTGCCACAGTAGCTGCAACATGTGCAGAGTTGAATTCCACCGGGTAGGCACATCGCATTTTAGCCGGTGAAGTGGCAGGCCCAACGACTTCTGTAGAGATGTAAGTCGCTGAGCTGCGGGATGCGAACGGCGGAAGTGAGCACACAACGACCGTGCCCTCTGCAGAAGGCCATCTAGTCTGGGATAGTGGGCTAAAAATTGCTGGACAACCAGGTTCAACACGTGAGCCATACAAGGCACGTGTGTGACATTGCCCCGGCGAAGGGCCGCACCCAGGTTTGCAGCATTGTCGCACACGGCCTTCCCTGGCTTCAGGTCCAGTGGAGACAACCATTCATGAAATTGGTTCTCCAGAGCTGACCACAACTCCTCAGCTGTGTGACTCACATTTCCCAGACATTTCAAAGTAAAAACCGCCTGATGACGTTGAGCCCTACTGCCAGCATAGTAAGGAGGTGTGCAGGATCCCTTCTGCGCAGTTAGAAAGCTTGTGGCATGACCAGACAGGCTTTGGGTGCAGGTGGAAGACCGAGAGGAGGTTGAGGAGGCAGAAGCAGTGGAGGAACTTTGACATAAAGAGGATTGACGCACAACTCGTGGGGACGGCAAGACTTGGACAGCAGCCCCTTGTCCTGCTGTCACCATAGTTACCCAGTGCCCAGTCAGCGACATGTAACGCCCCTGTCCATGCCTACTCGTCCAAGTGTCTGTGGTGAAATGCACCCTGTCACACACAGAGTTTCTCAAAGAAGCGGTGATGTTGTGTGCGACATGCTGGTGGAGCGCAGGCACACCTTTCTTTGAGAAGTAGTGCCGACTGGGCATCTGGTACTGGGGCACTGCGACGGACATAAGGTCTCGAAAATCCTCTGTGTCCACCAGGCGGAAAGGCAGCATTTCTGTAGCCAAGAGCTTGCAGATGGTGAACCTCTTAGCTTTCTCATGGCTAGGAGGAAATGGTCTTTTACTTGTCCACATCTGAGGGACCGAGGGCTGGCTATTGTGCTTAGACGGGGTTGATAAGGGTGTCCCCGGCAAACTGCCGGTCTGTGAGGAAGATGCAGGCGGACATGTTAGGTTGCCTTGATCCAAAGGTGGTGCTATCGATGTCGGACAGCGCTCAACACCAGCTGGTGTTACCACCTCCAAAGAAAATGATGACCTGCCAATCACGCTGGCTGTTGCGGGTAAAGAGGTGGCAGGTCTGCGCCCCAAAACAGGTGTGACTGCTGTCCCCCCAGTCACAGAGGATAAAGAGGCCGCGGATGCACAAGATATGGCAGACGGTGGTTGGCCCGGCCGGCTAGCCCGCATTGTAGCACACTGAGCTTCCCACTGCAACTTATGCTTCATGTCCATGTGCCGGTTCATGCATGAAGTACTCAAACTATGTATTTTTTGGCATCTACTTAGCTTTTGCTGACAAATGTTACAGATAACACGAGTTGGGTCATCTTTATCGATCTGAAAAAATGGCCAGGCTATGCAAGGCTTAGCACCCATGCGACCTGAAGAGCCACCACGACTTGTGGTGAGAGGCAGAGTTGTGTTTGAGGATGCAGTTGTTGACGTGCTTCCAGTACTACGTCTCTGTCCAGGAAGGCGCAACCTGACCTCGTCGTCACTAGCATCTTCCTCCACCTCCTCTGCTGACCTCATCTCTTGGCTGACTGTGGATTGACAGTAAGTGGGATCTCCAACCTCATCATCATCACCCTGTGCGTTATCACACCCGTCGTCCTCAGAGCCAACCTGTTCCTGCCCTGACAAAAAACTAAAGTTGTCGCTCCAATCAGGTATTTGAGTCTCATCATCGTCTTCCTCATTGTCTCTACCAACAGGAGTTACAGTTTGGGAATGAGGGTCTACATTATGGTCAGAACCTTCTGCGTCTGGTCCTGGATCCGACTCATAAAGATTCTGGGCATCAGTGCAGATCATTTCCTCGTCTGGATTCACAGATGCGCTGGAGTCGACCTCTGATTCCCAGGCTATAGTATGAGTAAACAGCTCTGCAGACTCAACCATCTGTTCTACCTCATACTCAGATGGGCAGCTGGAGATTTGGGAGCTGTGAGGAAGCAAGTGCGATTGGGGTGACACCTTTGAGGACTAGAGTATTTGTGATGTTGAAGTTGATGTGGAGGAGAGCACACTTAAAGGAGCACTTGATATCCGTTGAAGCACCTGCTGTTTTTGTGCCTCATCTGGAATTTGTAGCGATTGGCGTGGCCGTAAGAAAGGGATCTTATCACATTGTCCGCTAAAAGAAGTAGACATTTTAGTTTGGCTGGAAGATGGTCTTTCTTCTGCAGATGTTACTGTTGCTTTAACACCTACCCCACGGACACAACCTTTTTTCCCCTTCCCAAGACGCCTATTCCCCTTTCCACCAGCAGCAGGCCTTTTTCCACTCATTTTGGTGGTTAACTAATTCACAACACTGGAGTTGTTTGCACAAAAAAACAATGGATGGGAACCGAGCAGAGCTGAGTGGCCAAACTGTGGTATTAGGCCAAAACTATTGGCTGGGTTAGATGCAGAAAAAAATTATATTCAATTTGCAACCTGATGGAGGTCAGTATAGATGGACTAATAGAACAAGTCCCACACACAGCTAGAAGCCCAAATATTTTTTCAGAGGTAGATGCAGAAAAAAATTGTATTCAGTTTGCAACCTGATGGAGGTCAGTATAGATGGACTAATAGAACAAGTCCTACACACAGCTAGAAGGCCAAATATTTTTTCAGAGGTAGATGCAGAAAAAATATATATTCAGTTTGCAACCTGATGTAGGTCAGTATAGATGGACTAATAGAGAAAGTCCCACACACTGCTAGAAGGCCAAATATTTTTTCAGAGCTAGATGCAGACAAAAAATTATTTTTAATTTGCAACCTGATGGAGGTCAGTATAGATGGACTAATAGAGAAAGTCCCACACACTGCTAGAAGGCCAAATATTTTTTCAGAGCTAGATGCAGAAAAAAATTATATTCAGTTTGCAACCTGATGGAGGTCAGTATAGATGGACTAATAGAACAAGTCCCACACACAGCTAGAAGGCTAAATATTTTTTCAGAGCTAGATGCAGATAAAACTTATTTTTAATTTGCAACCTGATGGAGGTCAGTATAGATGGACTAATAGAGAAAGTCCCACACACTGCTAGAAGGCCAAATATTTTTTCAGAGCTAGATGCAGAAAAAAATTATATTCAGTTTGCAACCTGATGGAGGTCAGTATAGATGGACTAATAGAACAAGTCCCACACACAGCTAGAAGGCTAAATATTTTTTCAGAGCTAGATGCAGATAAAACTTATTTTTAATTTGCAACCTGATGGAGGTCTGTATAGATGGACTAATAGAGAAAGTCCCACACACTGCTGGAAGGCCAAATATTTTTTCAGAGCTGGATGCAGATATAAATTATTTTTAATTTGCAACCTGATGGAGGTCAGTATAGATGGACTAATAGAGAAAGTCCCACACACTGCTAGAAGGCCAAATATTTTTTCAGAGCTAGATGCAGAAAAAAATTATATTCAGTTTGCAACCTGATGGAGGTCAGTATAGATGGACTAATAGAACAAGTCCCACACACAGCTAGAAGCCCAAATATTTTTTCAGAGGTAGATGCAGAAAAAAATTATATTCAGTTTGCAACCTGATGGAGGTCTGTATAGATGGATTAATAGAACAAGTCCCACACACAGCTAGAAGCCCAATATTTTTTCAGAGGTAGATGCAGAAAAAAATATATTCAGTTTGCAACCTGATGGAGGTCATTATATATGGACTAATAGAGAAAGTCCCACACACTGCTAGAAGGCCAAATATTTTTTCAGAGCTAGATGCAGACAAAAAATTATTTTTAATTTGCAACCTGATGGAGGTCAGTATAGATGGACTAATAGAGAAAGTCCCACACACTGCTAGAAGGCCAAATATTTTTTCAGAGCTAGATGCAGAACAAAATTATATTCAGTTTGCAACCTGATGGAGGTCAGTATAGATGGATTAATAGAGAAAGTCCCACACACTGCTAGAAGGCCAAATATTTTTTCAGAGCTAGATGCAGAAAAAAATTATATTCAGTTTGCAACCTGATGGAGGTCAGTATAGATGGACTAATAGAACAAGTCCCACACACAGCTAGAAGGCCAAATATTTTTTCAGAGGTAGATGCAGATAAAAATTATTTTTAATTTGCAGCCTGATGGAGGTCAGTATAGATGGACTAATAGAGAAAGTCCCACACACTGCTAGAAGGCCAAATATTTTTTCAGAGCTAGATGCAGACAAAAAATTATTTTGAATTTGCAGCGTGATGGAGGTCAGTATAGATGGACTAATAGAACAAGTCCCACACACAGCTAGAAGCCCAAATATTTTTTCAGAGGTAGATGCAGAAAAAAATTATATTCAGTTTGCAACCTGATGGAGGTCAGTATAGATGGACTAATAGAGAAATTCCCACACACTACTAGAAGGCCAAATATTTTTTCAGAGGTAGATGCAGAAAAAAATTATATTCAGTTTGCAACCTGATGGAGGTCTGTATAGATGGATTAATAGAACAAGTCCCACACACAGCTAGAAGCCCAAATATTTTTTCAGAGGTAGATGCAGAAAAAAATTATATTCAGTTTTCAACCTGATGGAGGTCTGTATAGATGGATTAATAGAACAAGTCCCACACACAGCTAGAAGCCCAATATTTTTTCAGAGGTAGATGCAGAAAAAAAATATATTCAGTTTGCAACCTGATGGAGGTCAGTATAGATGGACTAATAGAGAAAGTCCCACACACTGCTAGAAGGCCAAATATTTTTTCAGAGCTAGATGCAGACAAAAAAATATTTTTAATTTGCAACCTGATGGAGGTCAGTATAGATGGACTAATAGAGAAAGTCCCACACACTGCTAGAAGGCCAAATATTTTTTCAGAGCTAGATGCAGATATAAATTATTTTTAATTTGCAACCTGATGGAGTCCAGTATAGATGGACTAATAGAGAAAGTCCCACACACTGCTAGAAGGCCAAATATTTTTTCAGAGCTAGATGCAGAAAAAAATTATATTCAGTTTGCAACCTGATGGAGGTCAGTATAGATGGACTAATAGAACAAGTCCCACACACAGCTAGAAGCCCAAATATTTTTTCAGAGGTAGATGCAGAAAAAAATTATATTCAGTTTGCACCCTGATGGAGGTCTGTATAGATGGATTAATAGAACAAGTCCCACACACAGCTAGAAGCCCAATATTTTTTCAGAGGTAGATGCAGAAAAAAAATATATTCAGTTTGCAACCTGATGGAGGTCAGTATAGATGGACTAATAGAGAAAGTCCCACACACTGCTAGAAGGCCAAATATTTTTTCAGAGCTAGATGCAGACAAAAAATTATTTTTAATTTGCAACCTGATGGAGGTCAGTATAGATGGACTAATAGAGAAAGTCCCACACACTGCTAGAAGGCCAAATATTTTTTCAGAGCTAGATGCAGAAAAAAATTATATTCAGTTTGCAACCTGATGGAGGTCAGTATAGATGGACTAATAGAACAAGTGCCACACACAGCTAGAAGGCCAAATATTTTTTCAGAGGTAGATGCAGATAAAAATTATTTTTAATTTGCAGCCTGATGGAGGTCAGTATAGATGGACTAATAGAGAAAGTCCCACACACTGCTAGAAGGCCAAATATTTTTTCAGAGCTAGATGCAGACAAAAAATTATTTTGAATTTGCAGCGTGATGGAGGTCAGTATAGATGGACTAATAGAACAAGTCCCACACACTGCTAGAAGGCCAAATATTTTTTCAGAGCTAGATGCAGAAAAAAATTATATTCAGTTTGCAACCTGATGGAGGTCAGTATAGATGGACTAATAGAACAAGTCCCACACACTGCTAGAAGCCCAAATATTTTTTCAGAGCTAGATGCAGAAAAAAATTATATTCAATTTGCAACCTGATGGAGGTCAGTATAGATGGACTAATAGAATGATGCTATGCCCAAAAGATTTTACTTCACTAGGTGCAGTAAAAAAATTGGTATTCTATACACAGGTGGTATATCTTGCAACACAGATAGGCTACTCCACTGACTAACACACTCTGCAATAGGCCAAAAAGGATTAGCTTTGCTAGATTCAGCCAAATGCTGTGAAAAAAACTTGCACAGCACTGGCACAGACCTGCCTGGCAAAAACTGATAGGAACTGATGTAACCTAGTCCTGAAAAGGACTGCAATTACAATTAGTCTTTACTCCCACAATCTATCTATTTAAGAGCACAGACCTGCCTGATAAAAGTCATAGGAAATGCTGTAACCTAGTCCTTAAAAGGACTGCAATCACAACTATTCCCTACTCCCAAGCTATCTGTAGATTTGTGCGAAAATTGGCTTGAAATTAACAAGGTATAGCGCACACAGCAACAGCGGTGCCGTCTAACACGCAGCTGCAGCAGTGAGAAAATGGTGGCGACAGGGAAAATGGCTTGGTCTTATAGGGCAAGGACATGTGACATACACTGCCAATGACACATGCCCTTGCTTGTGTGAAAAAAAGCACTTCGCTCCGTGTGTGCGCTGCTGATAGGCTGACAGATTGCACCTCCCCACTGTAAATGCGGGAAAGAGAAAAAAAAATGGAGATCTTCATTGTTCCTGCAGAGATCCATCCCCTGCCCCTCCCCCCACCCCGCTGTACACTCAAACTGCGTATTAACATTAATTTTCATCATTACTGAGAAAAAATCCAGTTATGATTTTGGTGCACGAACAGTTATTGAACATAACCTCGAACAGCCGAATTTTTCTCAAATCGTTCGTGTTCACCGAACGGCTCGAACACCGCCCAAAACAGTTCGAATTTGAGATTGGCGAACAGTTCGAGTCGAACAACGCTCATCTCTACACACGACCATGCCTTGCTGTATGTTCAGCGGTGAGAGCCACAGATCAAGCTGCTGTGTTACAGCTTTCAACAACTATGCAGCGCTGGGCGGTTTGTCAATTAAGCATTAAGCATGTTATCTTCAGCACAGCCTGTTGCTGTTGGGCCAAGGCAGTGCTGCAGTGCTGTCAGCTTGTGACTGATGTGGTCATTTCGGAGATGGAGGAGGAGGTGCATGAGCTGAACAATGTGATTACATTGAGGTTAAATTGGTGATGCTGTTTTTTATACTAAAGAAAGATCCTATTGTTATGTTTTTTTATGTTATTTTTTATGACAAATGCATTCACCGGGAAATGTCATTTTAACATTTTACAACCTCATCTGGCAATGTGGTGTCATCAGACACATCCTGTTTTATTTATGATGGAGGGACTCTGAAAGTCATAAAGCCTATTTTTATAGGGACATCAGACGGCCCTTACTATTCTTAAAAGGCCAGCAGTCGGCCCTAGCTATTGTTAGAGAGCCATCAGAGGGCTATGCTTTGTTGTTCCCATTATTAACAAGTGGGTCTCCTATACTGTTATTGCGCATCCAGTGACTGCAAGGGTTGTCAAAAATTTGGACGCAACCTAATACCCCTTTGAAGAGACATAGAGGAGGGTCTCAGTAAAAAAAATGTTCCCATTATAAAGGAGCGGGTCTTCTATAGTGGTAATGACCATGCTGTGACTGCAAGGGTGGCCAAAATTTTTGAAAAAAAACACTAACAATTTAAAGACACAAAGAGCATGGCCACAGTAACAAGGTACGACATGTTCCCGTTAGAAAGGAGAGGGTCTGCTATACAGTTATAGGGTATGCAGTGAATCCAACGGCTGACAAATTTTAGGAAAAACCCCACTAAGAATTTAAGGACAGACAGAGCAGGGCCACAGTAACAAGGTACGACATGTTCCCATTAGAAAGTAGAGGGTCTGCTATACAGTTATAGGGTATGCAGTGAATCCAACAGCTGACAAATTTTAATGAAAAACCCCAATAAGAATTTAAAGACACACAGAGCAGGGCCACAGTAACAAGGTACGACATGCTCCCATTAGAAAGGACAGGGTCTGCTATACAGTTATAGGGTATGCAGTGAGTCCAACGGCTGACCAATTTTAGGAAAAAACCCACTAAGAATTTAAAGACACATAGAGCAGGGCCACAGTAACGACAAATTCCCATTAGAAATGATAGGGTCGGCTATACTGTTATAGGGTATGCAGTGAGTCCAACGGCTGACAGCTTTTAGGAAAATCCCCACTAAGAATTTAAAGACACACAGAGCAGGGCCACAGTAACAAGATATGACATGTTTCCATTAGAAAGGAGAGGGTCTGCTATACAGTTATAGGGTATGCAGTGAGTCCAACGGCTGACCAAGTTTAGGAAAAAACCCACTAAGAATTTAAAGACACATAGACCAGGCCACAGTAATGACAAATTCCCATTAGAAAGGAGAGAGTCTCCCATAGTGTTGGACTATGCAGTGACTGCAAGGGCTGCCAAAAATTTGGAGGCACTTCAATGGCCCTTGGAAGAGACGTGGAGGAGCGCATCATAAAAAAATGTTACTATTAGAAAGGAGCGGGCCTCCTATACTTGTAATGCCATGCACTAAGTGTATGGGCTGACAAACATTTACTCCTGGGGGGTATACATGAACATACTGTATAAAAATTTTTTTTTACAGGCATCATAAAAATGTAGCGCCCCGAGGGCTCGGCCGCTACAGGGGTATTGCACCTCTGCCAGAGGTGTGATATTCCACTCCCGGGTAAGGATGGAGTATGGACCAGGGTTCAGTTAGCTGCATACAGCACACTCACCCCATTTCCGAGGGACAGCTCAACGGTGCTCCCATTAGACAGAAATGCAGGCACGACAGACCATGTCCCTGGCTGGAGTGGGGAGGGGGTAGGAATACCCAGTGATGTAGGAGCAAATAGAGGTTGGTTCCTGAGCGTAGATAGGAGCCCATTGTTTGCTGGTCACCTGGGCTCATGTTCTAGAGGGAGGTATAAAAGGTGGGCACCATCTTAGAACAGTGTTCAGTCAGAGAGAAGAAGTGACAGAGTGGGGGCCTTAGTTGTCGAACGAAGTGTGCCCTCTGCCTCCAGCGTTTTCAGATGGGAATTTTTTTAATAGTTCCGCAACAAGGGCCTTCTGGTACTGCCTCATTTTTGTACACCTGTCCGCCTCAGGAATAAGAGATATAAAGTTCTCCTTGTAGAGTGGGTCTAGAAGTATCACCAACCAGAAATCACATAAAATTTTGAGAATGCGAGGGTCATGGGAAAGGCAGCATAACATAAACTCAGCCATGCGTGCCAGACTACTAATAGGCAAGACTTCCGTGTCCTCACCAAGAGGATGACTGACCATGCTCTCCTCCTCCTCCTCTCTGTCCTCTGGCCATACACGCTGAACAGACGGTATGACAGATGTGCAGATAGCACCGTCTATAGTGCATGAAACTAGTTCCTGTCCTTCCTCCTCCTCCTCTTCCTCATTGTCACCCAATCCACGTTGGGATGAGATGAGGCTTGGCTGTGTGTAATCACCCTGTATGGTTAATTGCTCCATCTTATCGTGCTCCGCCTGCAACGCATCATCTTTGATTGTGAGCAGATAGCGTTTCAGAAGACAGAGAAGCGGGATGGTGACGCTAATTATGGCGTCATCGCCGCTCACCATCTTGGTGGAGTCCTCAAAGTTTTGGAGGATGGTACATATGTCTGACATCCACGTCCACTACTGAGGTCTTATGTGTGGAGTCTGAACTGAATACCGATAGCCTTTTTGATGCTGGTACTCAACAACTGCCCTCTTCTGCTCACAAGTCCTTCCCAACATCTGCAATGTAGAGTTCCAACGTGTGGGGACATCACACACCAGTATGTGAGCCAGAAGCTGCAAACGCTGCTGAAACACTGCAAGGGCGGCGGAAGCTGTAGCTGACTTTCTAAAATGGGCACACAGGCGGCATACTTTAACAAGCAGATCCGGCAGCTCCGGGTAGGATTTGAGTAACCGCTGAACCACGAGGTTAAGCACATGGGCCAGGCATGGTACGTGTGTGAGCTCGCCTGCCTCAGAGCCGCCACCAGGTTCCGGCCATTGTCACACACGACCATGCCTGGCTGTAGGTTCAGCGGTTTGAGCAACAGATCTGCCTGCTCTTTCAGAGCTGTCCATAACTCTTCAGCATTGTGTGTTTTTTCACCTAAGCATATTAGCTTCAGCACAGCCTGTTGCCGCTTGGCCGAGGCAGTGCTGCAGTGCTTCCAGCTTGTGACTGATGTGGTCATTTCGGAGATGGAGGCTGAGGAGGAGGCTGAGGAGCATGAGGTTCAGGAGCTGTAGACCGTGTGGGCAAACCTGATTGACCTAGGGCCTGCAATCCTTGGCGTCGGGAGGACGGTTTCCGTCCCAAGGTCCGACTGGGTCCCGGCTTCCACTATGTTAACCCAGTGCGCCATCAGCGAGCTGTACCATCCCTGCCCACAAGCACTTGTCCACGTGTCCGTGGTTAGGTGGACTTTACCGGTAACTGCGTTGTTGAGGGCACTGCTAATGTTTTGGGACACGTGCTTGTGTAATGTGGGGACGGCACACTGGGAGAAATAGTGGCGGCTGGGGACAGAGTACCGAGGGACGGCCGCCGCCATCAGGTTGCGGAATGCTTCTGTCTCCACAAGCCTAAAAGGCAACATTTCGAGCCAAGCAGTCGTGAATTGTGAGAATTTAGTAGTGTGGCCTGTGGGACGTTGGCTGCATATTTGCGCTTGCATTCCAAGGACTGGAGTATGAACAACTGAACGCTGCGCTGGGACAAGGACATGGACGTGCTTCCTGATGCTGCTACCTAAGAGTGTACAATGACAGGTGCAGGGCAGGAGGCATCTTTGCATGCACTATGGACAGGGGATTGACTTGCATGCACAACAGCAGAAGAAGCAATGGTGCCACCTGTAGACACTGTTCCTGGACCCTGGTGTTCGGCCCACAAAGTCGAGTGCTTTGCTGCCATGTGCCTGATCATGCTGGTGGTGGTCAGGCTGGTCGTTTTGCCACCCCTGCTGATGCTGGTCTGGCTCGTGATGCAAATGGCCTTTTTGGAGTTATCGGCAGAGTCTTTAAAAAACAACCAGACTCGGGAAGACCTAACAGTTGTAGTGGCAACTTCCTTCGTGTTGGTGTTACGGGAAACGGTAGCCTGCCTTCTGTCTGCGGCCACCACACTGCTTCTTCCTGCCTGTTGGGGTGCTCTGCCTCCCTCCCCCTGTGTGCTGCTGTCCTTGCTCTGCATGTCCTCCTGCCAGGTTGGGTCAGTTACTATATCATCCACCACCTTGTCTCCCACTTCTGCACCCTGGTACTATTCCTGACTTTCTGCCAATTGTGTCTCATCATCGTCCACCTCTTGTGACAGTTTCCCACCGTCGCCTTCGTGTGACCGTGGCTGCTCAAATATTTGGGCATCGCTACACGTGATCTCCTCTTGCCCCGCTTCAAGTGGACTGGGCGAGAGGCCCGAATCTATAAATGGAAAAGTGAACAGCTCTTCAGATTGTCCAAGTGTGGGATCAGTTGTCTCTGGGTACTCGGCATGGTGGGAGGAAGGAGGATCAGGGTGAGGAATATGAGGTCCAGACTCATGGCTACTGAGACTTGACCGTGTGGAAGACAGGGTGGTGGTGGTGGTGGCTAAGTGACTGGAAGCATTATCCGCTATCCAACCAACAACCTTTTGACACTGATCTGGGTTCAATAGTGGTGTGCTGCGGTCCCCTAGAAATTGGGACAGGAAGGTCAGGCGAGAAGATGTGGGTGTTTGTTGTGGCACAATTTCGGCTTGCCCACGGCCTCTGCATGCACCATTACCATCACGTCCAGTTCCCCGTCCCTTGCCACGTGCCTTGCCCATTTTAAATGGAGGATAGTATCTTCCACGCTCACTACAAATGACTGAGTTTGAAGCGAAGTTATATGTGATCGGTGTGATGGAGAAAACAGAGTTTTAAATACCTGGCCTGTAGGTAAGTAGTGTGAACAGCAAACTGCTGTGAATTGCTTCACTGACACACTGAAAAAATGGAGGCCAGAAATGGCAGTATTTTCTGACAACGTATATGTGATCCGTGTGACGGAGAAAACACAGTTTTAAATAGCTGGATTTCTAGCGCTCTAATATGGAAAGGACCTGGCTGTATTCTGCAGTACCAACAAGCAAATGGCGCAGAAAAACGGTGTTCTCTGGATTGTTTTATAAGCAAATAATGAGGATTAAGTTCCAAAGAAAAGTATTCCTGGCCCCTGAGACCTGGGCCTTTGTATAGAAATATCTAACAGCAGCAGAAGGCAGAATTGGAATGGAGCCTCTTGTGCTATATGCACTGCAGTCTGCTATATACACTGCCTGCCTGCCTATATACACTGCCTGCCTGATATCTCTGCAGATGGATTAGTCCTCAGAAGGACTGTTTGTTGAGATGGATATGTGTAATGTGCGGTTTTTCTCACTACACTACCTAATGCACGATCAAATCTCTCCCTAACGCAGCAGCAGCTCTCCCTACACTGTCTGATCCGGAGTGACTGTGATGAGCATGGCGGCGCCAGGTCAGATATAGACCTGATGACGCTGTGCGGCCAGCCAATCACTGTAATGCCCACAACCAACATGGCTATGGCATTACAGTGCATGGCAGGCAATTCCTGCATGTTCATTGGCTCTGTAAAGAGCGCCAAACATGCAGGGAGGGGACCCGACTTCCCGCCCGACCAACCCGGAAATACTCTGTGAGCGCAGAGCATCTCGAGCAGTGAGATACTCGGGCGAGCACCGAGCAGTAGCGAGCATGCTCGCTCATCACTAGTTGTCATTAAGATTTAAAAAGAGAAAACACAGAAATGTGACAGTAAATGGCTTCACCCAACCAATAACCATGAGTGGAGAAAAAGTGTTTTTGTTATCATTCATTTTCTCTGAAACAAGGCCAAGAAAGGAAAAATTCTGCCGGGGTATGTAAACTTTTGAGCAGAACTGTATATGCGCCAGCCCCAGTGTCTCCTATTCTATATACTCCAGCCCCAGTGTCTCCTATTCTATATACTCCAGCTTCTTCTGTGATGTATATGCTCTAGCCCCAATGTATCCTGTGATGAATATACGCCAGCCCCAGTGTCTCCTATTCTATATACTCCAGCCCCAGTGTCTCCTATTCTATATACTCCAGCTTCTTCTGTGATGTATATGCTCTAGCCCCAATGTATCCTGTGATGAATATACGCCAGCCCCAGTGTCTCCTATTCTATATACTCCAGCTCCAGTGTCTTCTGTGACGTAGCTAATGTAGCCCTAATGTCTCTTATGCAGAGGCGTCGCATGATAAAGCAGTGGGACACAAGCTCCCTGCCCTATCACTATCTCTTTCATATGGCACAGATCGCCATAGGCCTGCGGTTAACGAGATGTCAGCATACTCACGCAGGTGGCTTGATGACATCATTGCATCGCTCTGCTCTGCTGTCCCGCCATGGAAGAGGAGACAGAGGCTGTGATGTAGGGAATCAGGATTAAGTGAGAATAAACTTTATTTTTTTAAATGATCGGGCAGTGGAGCCATCCTACTATATATCTGGAGTAGTGGGTCCATCATACTACATATGGAGTAGTGGGGCCATTATACTATATGTATGTGGGGCAGTGGGACCATCATAGTATATACAGGTGCATCTCACTAAATTAGAATATCTTCAAAAAGTTAATTTATTCCAGTTCTTCAATACTGTTTCAGTATGCTCCACAATCATGAGGAAGACTGCTGACTTGACAGATGTCCAGAAGGCAGTCATTGACACACTCCACAAGGTCCTAGAGTTCCAATTTTCATTTGGAAATCAAGGTCCCAGAGTCTGGAGGAAGAGTGGAGAGTCCACAATCCAAGCTGCTTCAGGTCTAGTGTGAAGGCTCCACAATCAGTGATGGTTTGGGGGGCCATGTCATCTGCTGGTGTAGGTCCACTGTGTTTTATCAAGACCAAAGCCAGCACAGCCGGCTACCAGGACATTTTACAGCACTTCATGCTTCCCTCTGCCGACAAGCTTTTTGGAGATGGAAATGTCATTCTCCAGCAGGACTTGGCCCCTGTCCACACGGCCAAAAGTACCAATACCTGGTTTACACACAACAGTATCACTGTGCTTGATTGGCAGCAAACTCGCCTGACCTTAACCCCATAGAGAATCTATTATAGAGAATCTATGGGGTATTGTCAAGAGGAAGATGAGAGACACCAGACCCAACAATGCAGATGAGCTGAAAGACAGCGTTTTGTATTGAAGAACTGAAATATATTAACTTTCTGATGATATTCTAATTTGGTGAGATGCACCTGTATATGGAGCAGTGGGACCATCATGCTATATATATGGAGGAGTGGGGGCATCATACTAAATATAGAGCAGTGTGTGTGTGTCACCCCAGGCCTGGATGCCACAAACAATAATCTGTTTCTGAAAGCAGGAGGGAGGTCCCCTGGTTAGGGACAATTAGCGTACAGCACCTTCTGTCCCAGGCCAGCAGGGGTAGCTGGCTGCCCCTATAAAAGCTGGAACTGGGGGCAGGGTTAGAGAAAACTGGATGATCTAGCTCAGGAGTGAGACTAGTCCCAGAGAAGGAGGGACAGTTCAGCTGTAGCTGAGGAGCCCATGAGGCAGAGGAGAAACTGTAAGCCAGGGACAGAGGCGACGAGAGCCGGTCCTGGCAGAGAACCAATCTACCGGACATTGGGGTCTGAGGCTGTCAGGGTTACAAGCCCAGCAGCAGAGAACCAACCTGCGAGGGATTTCAGGTCCCTTGGCCTAAGAAGCCTGGAGGCTCCGCCACACAGAGGGACCAGTACATCGAGGAGCAAGCAACAGGTATCCAAGGCCTGAGTCGCAAGCCATACAGGAGAGAAGTACACGGCCAGCTCAGGGACGTGGGCTATTACACCACGAAAAGGGGGATAGTCAGAAAGAGCATAGAGAGAACGGTAGGCCTACACACTCACCCTGACCAGTGGGGCTCGCCCGAATGTTCTCAGACACCCAGGCCCATTCCTAACCGGTACTGTTGGGTCATTAATAATATCTACAATAAAGACCCTGAACTGTTTGAAGCGGACTCTGAACTCTTACTATTGCGGCCTGCACTATCACCCCCAACATCCACCTACACTGCCCTGAGGCTACACTCTTCCCGTGGGGAGTTATCCTACCCCTGTGCTGCACACCAACACCAGCCTCAGCGGTCTGCCTTGCAGCGGCGGTTATCTCCAACCGCAATCCACGGGTGGCGTAGTCGGACATTCAAAACACTGATAAATAGACTGCCACCATTTGGTCTGACCACCCTGAGCCACGGGATCGGGTTGCCACTACTACCCCCATCAGCACCGTAAACTAGAAGGCCCGGTTCTGGGTACCCCACGGCCCAGGGGGCGAGTCAGCTTTGGCGTAGTTGGCAGAATTGTGACCAACCCGCCACAAACGGGTATTGCGTGCCTGGAAAAGACTCTATACATATCTGAGTGAAGTTTCCCGCCATTCGGGGCCATTTCCCGCCAATCGGAGCCGTTTCCCGCCATCGGGCGCCATCTTCGGGACGCCGCACGGGAAGAAGAGGGGCGTGGACGTCCAAAAACGCGCTAGACCTGAAGCCCCGCCCTACGCTGAGATGCTGCTCAAGGTCCTGGAAGGAGATCCAGCGGATGCCGACGTCATCACCGAGCAACGCAAGGTCCTCGCCCAGAGCATCGCGAGCGGAGCCGCAGCCTACAGAAGAGGATCGCCAGAAGGTAGGCCACGGTTAACTAGGGGGGAGGAAGATGTCGGACGCGGAGGGACCCTCTACCACCAGCGTAGCCGCTGCAGCTGTGATGCCGTTTTCCATGCCCTATATCCATAGGCGGATTATAATGAGGGCAGTCCGGGCGACCGCCCAGGGCCCCGAGCCTGCAGGGGGCCCGCGACTCCAGGCGGGGTGTCTAATGCCGGATTGCCCTCGTTATATGTGCGGGCCGCCGCGGCACATAGCGGTAGCACTGGCGGGAGGGGGGGGCCCGGACCGCTCCCCCAGCAGCGGCCGCCGCTACTTCTTCATCGGCCGGGCCAGCACTGCAGCAGTTAACTTCCCTGTGCTGGCCCGGCCGCGTCACTGCTAGGAGACATGGCCCTGTGCGCGGCTGTGTCTCCAAGCTGTGACGTCACGCAGTGCGCCCCGGCTTGCAGTGCTGCACCGGAAAAGAGAGAGAGCAGGCAGGAGGAATTGAGCCGGGGGATGGTGAGTGTGTCTGTGTGTGGGCAGGTGTGTGTGTGTGTTTGTGGGCAGGTGTCTGTGGGGGCAGGTGTCTGTGTGGGCAGGTGTGTGTGTGTGTGTATATGTGTGTGTGTGTATATGTGTGTGTGTCTGTGTGGGCAGGTGTGTGTGTGTATATGTGTGTGTGTGTGTATATGTGTGTGTGTGTGTGTGGGCAGGTGTCTGTGTGGGCAGGTGTGGGTGAGTGTGTGGGCAGGTGTGTGTGTGTTGGCAGGTGTGTGTGTGGGCAGGTGTGTGTATATGGGTGTGTGTGTGTGTTTGTGGGCAGGTGTCTGTGTGGGCAGATGTGTGTGTGGGCAGGTGTGTGTGTGTGTGTGGGCAGGTGTGTGTGTGTGTGGGGGCAGGTGTGTGTGTGTGTGGGCAGGTGTGTGTGTGTGTGGGCAAGTGTTTGTGTGTGTGTGTGGGCAGGTGTGTATGTGTGTGGGCAGGTGTGTGTGTGTGTGTGGGCAGGTGTGTTTGTGTGTGGGCAGGTGTGCGTGTGTGTGGGCAGGTGTGTGTGTGTGTGTGTAGGCAGGTGTGTGTGTGTCTGTGTGGGCAGGTGTGTGTCTGTGTGGGCAGGTGTGTGTGAGTGTATATGTGTGTGTGTGTGTGTGTGTGGGCAGGTTAGAAAGTCTTGCCCTGTTGAACACTACACCTGACTTGAGGCCACCACCTCTTGGTTGTCCAATGTTCTTGCTTCTCTAGGGCTCTTCTCAGATATTCATTATACCAGCTCGACAGAATACCAAGGTTAGGGTGGGTTACCGCGAGCCCTGGTGGTGGTCATAACTGCGGCCACGCAGGGGCAATACTCCATAACAACAATCCCCTGAGGTGGTGTAGGATGTAAGGACCTATTCACACTACATTCAGCGCTGCATTCAGGTCTTTACACAAGGCTTACAACTGAATCCCTGAAATTCAGGATTGTGCTGTCTGAAATGAGACATCTGAAAGCAGAGAAAATGGAGCCTAAAGATTCAGACTTTAGCCTCGGTTTGCCTTTGTTCAAATCAATGGCTATGTCAAGGCACATCTGAATGCCATTTTTCAGGGATTTAGATAGAAGCCTGGAAAGAGGAGATGAATGCATTGCAAAATTCAGTGTGAATAGCCCCTTATATCTGGAGTCTTGATATTGATGCCACAAGCATTTTACTTGTTTTTAACTTAAAAAAAAATATACACACACATTATACACACACACACACTATACATACACACACACAAATGTGTGTGTGGGCAGGTGTGTGTGTGTGGGCAGGTGTGTATGTGTGTGGGCAGGTGTGTGTGTGATGTCTGTCTGTTTGTGTGTGTGTGTGTGTGTGTGTGTGGGCAGATGTCATTGTGTGATGTCTGTTTGTATGTATTTTTGTGTTTCAAATGTGTTTATGCGTGTCTGTATATGTTTGTGTGTGTGTATGACTGCATGCGGCCTCCTGCTGAGTATAGTTGGCGCCGTGCAGCCTCCTGATGTCTCTGGGGGGGCTCCGCGCGGCCTCCTGCTGTGTATAGATGGCTACGTGCGGCTCCCCGCTGTGTATAGATGGCTACGTGCGCCCCCCGCTGTGTATAGATGGCTACGTGCTTCCCCCCGCTGAGTATAGATGTCGCCGTGCGGCCTCCTGCTGTGTATAGATCGCCAAGTGCGGTCTCCCGCTAAGTATAGATGGCGCTGTGCGGCCTCCTGCTGTCTCTGGGGGGAGCGCCGTGTGGCATCTATACTCAGCGGGAGGCCGCACGTAGCCATCTATACACGTATACTCAGCAGGAGGCCGCACGTAGCCATCTATATGGTGCCATCTATACACAGCGGGAGGCCGCACGGCGCCATTTATACACAGCGGGAGGCCGCACGGCGCCATCTATACACAGCGGGAGGCCGCACGGCGCCATCTATACACAGCGGCAGTCTCAGTGCTTTGCAAGAGCAGTCAATAAATTCTGCTTGACTAATTCTGAGCACCATAAAGTCTGGTTCGCTTCTAACCTGCTGTCTTCATTTTCAGCTTGCTGAATTCTAACTCATTTACTGTCATTCGAGACGATGCCTTTGCTGGTCTCTTTCACCTTGAATACCTGTAAGTGCTCCACTTAATGTCATATTTTTGATTCTGTTCTTCTTCATCTTTTGGCATGTGCAATTGTATGAGCAAGTATTCATATGAATTTATGACCTACTTAAACCTTTGAGGACCTTAAATTTTATTCAATCAAATTTTTTTCCAGTTTAAAACTATGGGACATATATGTGCCTTGGTCCTCAAAGGGTTTTTAAAGGGGCTGCAAACATAAATACGAAAAAAATAATTCAATTAGTGCTTTTTGTGTTCATTTAATTTTTATTTGAAGTCCATTTTTTTATATACCTTGAAATTAAACCCTACCCCATGGAATGAAGCCCTACCTACATGACATCTGAGAGCTACATGGATCCCGCTTGTGAGGTGCCTGTCCGTCACTACTATTCAGTTTTAGGGTCCACTCACTAAGCCATATATTCGCTCATGCAAGAGAATAGGGCTAATTATGCTAATGACACTGGGCTCAAACTCTGTCAGAGCTTCACCTGAGTGTGATCCGATTCTCTCGCAGCACAGATATGGAGAAGATGGAGAACTTAATTTCTCCATCTTCTCCATAGTCTCTGTGAGTGTTCATCGGACTGCACTTGGATGACATCCGAGTGCAGTCCAATGTTTTACGTCACCCACAGACTTGTATGGGTGCACATGGTCCGAATATCGAATGAGATTATTTTCTCATGCCAATAATCGCACTGTCCCATAGTATAACATAGGGCCGAGTCCTATCCGATAAAACATCACATAGCATTCGGCCGTGTTATACGACAGTGTGAGCGAGCCCTTAGAGTCAAGGAATATTTACATGTAGATGATGATATTACTCTCCAAGTGTATATTTTTTTAGGCGAGTTCATAGCAAATGCTTTGCATTTTTGACATGTGATCAACTAAAGAACAAGAAAGATTTAGGACCTCCCCTATAGAGAAACGGAAAATAGTTTGGAGGACTTGCATGTCCTTTTTTATTTATTATGAGAAAATCATAAAAGATCCCGTTTTTTAACCATGCTGTGACTTTCTGCTGAGGGAGAGGGAGAGAGCTGCCCTATTCAGAGTCTGTAATAAGACCTGCTGACAAAAGTGTTGAAGATACAGTCTAATGTGAATTAACAATGAAAAAAAGTTAATTTAACAAATGGCTTGTATTTTTTTTAATACAAACTTTTTTGTCTTTACAGCTCCTTTAAAGGGAATCTGTCATCAGGTTTTTGCCACCTAATCTGAGAGCAGCATAATGTAGGGTTAGAGGCACTGATTCCAGTAATGTGTCACTTACTGGGCTGCTTAGTGTTGTTTTGATAAAATCATTGATTTGTCAGCAGGTAATTATCACTAGATGACTAGTAAGTTCTGTAGGACCCCACCCCCATCACTGATCAGTAGATTTCTGTGTACACTGAGCATGGGCAGAAAGCTGCCAATCAGTGGTGTGGGTGGGGCTATACAGAGCGCAGCATTCAGAGAGCTGCTAGATCTGCAGCAGATAAAACGGTGATTTTCTCAAAATGACAACAAGCAGCTGAAAAAGTGACACATCGCTGGAATCAGGGTATCTGCCCCAATATTGTGCTGCTCTCAGATGAGGCAGCACAATTAATATTATGTCAAATTAATTTCCCATGAACTATCACATGATCTATCACAGGGGATCATGTGACATGTCACGTGATAAATCAGGTGTGTGGAGGGGGCCCGCGCCTTCTAAACTGCCCGAGGCCCTTGCTACTCTTAATCCACCCCTGCCTATATCCCCGGAGCAGCCTGGCTGCCCCAGTATGCCGGCGAGTCGCTTACCTTGGGCGACTTTAAAGAAAGGCTGTATAGACTGTTCAAAGTTTATCCCCTGACAGAAGAACAGAAAGTAAGCATACTGATAGGGCAGTTAACTGGTGCGGCCCAGCGGGAGGTAAAGTCTTGGACAGCTGAGGAGAAAAGGACTGTAAGGGGGGTTCTGACCCGTCTACGGGACACCTTTGATACCTGTACCTCAGCAGAAATCAAAATGCGGTTCTATGGATGTAAGCGGCGAGCTCAAGATAGCATCCGAGATTATGCCCTAAATTTACAGGAAGCCTTGGGGGCAATTAAGCAATCTGACCCTGGCAGCGTGCAGGATACAGATAAACTATTGACTGACCAGTTCATAGAAGGTCTGCTGTCCAGCGCCCACAGAACCCAGCTGCGCCTCATGGCCCTACAGAACCCCGATTTGACTTTTGCACAGTTCAAAGATAGGGCCATCCGGGAGCTCCGAGAACCTGCAACGGGTGGCGCTGTAGCTTCCCGGCGCCCTGCCATCCCTTACCACCAGGGGGTGGCGCCCTATCCCGCAGACCTTGTGGGGGCTGATGCGCAGGCCCTAAATCCATCCCCGCCTGCAAACCTGCACCATCAGGTCCAAGAACTAACAAAGAGTGTTGCTGCATTGACCAGGACCGTACAGTCGTTACAGATGGACCCGTCAGGACCAATCAAGCTGGCTTCCAGTCCGAAGGATGTTCCGTGGCGTCGACGGAGGAGGATCCCGTCGTTCAGAGGGAGGCCCGCCGATCATTACACTAAGGATGGACAGCCGATTTGCCGCCGTTGCAGCCAGCCGGGACACGTAGCCAGGTACTGTACTTTAAATGGGTCCGACCTGGGGCAAAGGGCCAACCCCCAGGCATAAGGTCATCAGGCCCATCAGGCCCATCTAATTGGCGTGATAAGTACGTAGGGGGATGCCCGGTTTTACCCGTAGTGCTGGACGGTATCCGCATGAGTGCACTGCTGGACACCGGGTCCCAAGTGACTACCATCCCCTATGTACTTTTAAAGCATTACTGGAGTGACACTGATATAACTCGTTATCCAGACGATGACTTGAGCATCATCGCCAGCAATGGTCAACCCGTGCCGCAGGTGGGGTTCAGAGAGATGACCATTAAGATTGGTAAAGTTGAACTGCCGGCACAGGGAGTGATCATTGTGGACATTGACCGTCGAGAACGTCACCCTAAAATAACCTTGGGTACTAATGTGATTGAAAATTGTCTTTCAGAAGTAATTGTAATTTTGCAGCAGGTGGCGATGAATGCGAGCTCCAGCCAACAGAGGGTCCTCCAGAAGGAGATAAGAGCCCTGATGAGATGGCAACAGGTAGAACTGTCTGGTGGTGAGATCGGTAGCGTGAGGATGAGCGACCCGTTCCCCATTGCTATGCCCCCCAAAAGTGAAATGATCTGGTGTCGGACTGCAATCGGGTTAAGAGGGAGAGACTACCAAGTCATGGTAGAACCCGTGTACTCAGACAGCAGGCCCACCATTTTGACAGCCCGGGGGGTGGTCGATGTCCGCCATGGAAGGGTGCCCGTCCGGATCTTAAACATTGGGGAAAGGGAAGTACACTTGCCCCGGTACGCTACACTAGCCAAATTGTATACTGTTGAACACAATGCTGTCAGGGCCGTGGAACCCTTGCCTCCATCTCCCCAGGTAAAGGGTAATGGTTCCCAGAAACCCAAGGAGGACTGGTGCCAGAAACTCCACGTGGGTGCTGACTCCACTCCCTTGCACCAAAAACAAGGAGTCTACCGGGTGGTTCAAGAGTCCGAGAGCATCTTTAGTAAGCACCCGCTAGACTTCGGCAGAGTGAAAGGGGTAGAACACCACATCCCCACGGGGAGCCACCCACCAATAAAAGAAAGATACAGACCTGTACCACCCCGCACACTATCAGAACGCAAAGGGTATGCTGAGAGAAATGAGGGAAGCCGGGGTCATTAGAGACAGTTGTAGCCCCTGGGCAGCCCCCTTGGTTCTGGTAAAAAAGAAAGACTGTACTATGAGAATGTGCGTGGACTATAGAGAAGTCAATCGTATCACCCATAAAGACGCATGCCCATTGCCTAGAATAGAGGAGTCTTTGGTCGCACTAAAATCAGCTAATTTCTTCTCTACTTTGGACCTTACTAGTGGGTACTGGCAGGTTTCTATGGCAGAGGCTGATAAGGAGAAGACCGCCTTCACCACCCCGATGGGATTAAGTGAATTCAACTATATGCCGTTCGGGCTCTGCAACGCACCCGGGACCTTCCAGAGGCTGATGGAATGCTGTCTAGGGCACCGAAACTTTGAGACGGTCCTACTTTACCTGGACGACGTGATTGTCTATTCGAAGACTTACGAGGACCATCTAAAGCACCTGGCTGAGGTGTTCGAGGCCCTGGCAGGCTTTGGCATGAAAGTGAAACCCTCCAAGTGCCATCTGTTAAAGCCGAAGGTACAGTACTTGGGACACGTGGTGAGTGCAGAAGGAGTAGCCACCGACCCTGACAAAATCACGGCAATAAAGAACTGGCCAAGCCCCTCTAACATAAAAGAAGTGAGGCAGTTCCTCGGGTTGGTAGGCTACTACCGAAGGTTCATCCCCAGGTTCACCAAGATGGCAGCCCCTATGCAGGACCTCCTTATAGGACAATCTAAGACCAGAAGCCAAAAGCCACCCTTCAAGTGGGACAAGCTGGAAGAGGAGTCCTTCCGCCAGCTGAAGATGGCCCTCACGGGGGATGACATCCTGGCCTACCCTGATTATGGCCAGCCTTTTATCCTCCACACAGACGCCAGTAATGTGGGGCTGGGAGCCGTACTGTCACAGAACCAACAGGGCAGAGAAAGGGTGATCGCGTACGCCAGCCGGAAGCTGAGGCCCACCGAGAGAAACTCGGAGAATTACAGCTCCTTTAAGCTGGAGTCCTTGGCAGTGGTGTGGGCCGTAACAGAACGTTTCAAGCATTACCTGGCCTCTGTGAAGTTCACTGTGTACACGGACAACAATCCGTAGACACATCTGGACAATGCGAGACTTGGTGCCCTAGAGCAGCGGTGGATGGCCCGTCTAGCAAACTATGACTTCACCATCAAGTACCGGGCAGGCCGAGCCAATGCCAATGCAGATGCCCTATCAAGAATGCCCCACTTGCCCGATGAGGGAGAAGATCCAGACGAGTTGGAGGAAATAGAGCTCCCTGCATTCCACCGGTACGGGGCCACTCAGTACTCCCACCGTGTAAGACACAAAGACTTGACCACTGTCATGTTCAATCCCTTACCTCACCACGGCTGGGCTGAAACGCAAGATAGTGACCCTGCAATTCGCCTGGTGAAAGACCTGTTGACCCAGGCAGACGCTAGCCCTGGCTCAGACGCACCAGAGGAAGCCAAGCAGTTATGGAAGGAGAAAAGCAGGCTATTCCTCTACGAAGGTAAGCTGTGCAGAAGGATTGTCAACCACCGGACGCACGAGCTGACCTGGCAGGTAGTGGTCCCGAGACGAGATGCAGCAATGGTCCTGGAGGCCTACCATGACAGAGCGGGACACTTCGGGTGGAAGAAACTGGAGTTCCTACTGAGAGAGCGGTTCTACTGGGTCGGAATGAGAGGGGCCATAGAGAAGTGGTACAGGGACTGCGGCCCATGTAACCTCAGAAGGAAGGACGGTACCAGCCAGAAGACGCCCTTGATGCCCATCGTCACCAGGCAGCCTCTTGAGCTGGTAGCTCTGGACCATGTGAAACTGGCTCCAAGCCGGTCGGGCTACGTCTATGCCCTGACTATAGGGGACCACTATTCCCGGTTCCTGGTGGTAGTTCCTGTTAAAGACTTGAAAGCCCAAACAGCGGCCAGAGCCTTCCAACAACACTTCTGCCGTCCACACGGGTATCCGGAACAGGTCTTGACAGATCAAGGTCCAGCGTTTGAGGCTGAAATCTTCCAGGAGTTCTGCAACCTCTACGGCTGTAAGAAGATTCGGACAACGTCTTACCACCCACAAACCAACGGGCTATGTGAGAAAATGAATAATATCGTCATTGATCTCCTCAAAATGTTGCCCCTGGAAGAACGCAGCCTGTGGCCGGAGAAGCTGCCAGACCTGATAGACTTATACAACCATATCCCGGTGAATGCTACAAATTGCACCCCGGCTTACCTGATGAGAGCAAGACCAGGTAAGCTGCCGATAGACCTGGAGATGGGAGTCCTGACCCCCGATTACACCTCCCCAGACGTGGACTGGGATACGGAACGGCGGCTACAGTACAAGAAGGTACAGGAGAGTGTGGAGAGGAGTCTGGCTCAAGCGAGAGAAAAGCAAGAGAGACCCTTTAACAAACACGCCCCTGCTGGTCCCCTGGAACCTGGTGAGCAAGTCCTGAAGCGAAAGAGAAGGCTTCACAAGCTAGATGACCAGTGGGAGAGCGACCCGTACACAGTACTGCAGTCCAAGCACAACAACCCGAAGGTATGTGTAATTACCAAGGATGGAGGAGAAACCACTAGCACCGTCTCCAGAGACCACCTAAAAAGGTGCACCAAGCAACTACAGAGTGCAGGAGAAGATCAAGATGACCTTGAACCCGCAGAAGACAAGAAAGAAATGATCGGCACAGTTCTTGGAGAGTTCCCCCGGTCCTGGACTCGGATAAATGATGCAATAGTGGTACCCGTCCTACACTTCCTTCAACCAACCCAGCAGGAACCTACAGGAGAACAGGAGGAATCAGAAGACCAAGCAGCCCTAGAGGCAGAAGAACCCATGCCAGCAGCCCAGGAGAGTCAACCCTCTGCTGACAGTGAGCCTGCCATACCTGCGGTAAGCCAAAGGACCTGCAGATAGCTGCCTGCACTGCCTGTAAACCCAGCTAGTAGCTGTACCCTGAATGCTAGTGGGGAATGTCAGGTTAGACCACCACCAGACAGAGGGTTACGCAGGTCAACCCGGAGCACTAGGGGGCAAATACCAGCTCGCTGGAAGATCTAAATGCTGTATATTGTAAATGTTTTATGTTTGTTGCCTGGTTGCTAATTATGTTTTTCCAGTCTTTCTAGTTCATGGACTAACAGGTTATGGACGCTGAATAACCGGAACTGTCTTGTAGATAGTTGCACTTGGTGCCCTCTTTCGAAGATGGCCACGGAAGAAAAATCTGTCCGGTGTGGCCTCCTTGTGGCCCAAAGTAGAGAGCTCAGCCTTGTCGCCACGCCCAAGGCCAGGAACTTGGGGTTTATGGAAACAGGTCCCCACACCGTGGAAAACTTCACCTTGTTGGGTGACATGGACACCCGGTCACGGAAGCGCCGTGACCTCAAGGACAAAATATACTTGCATATATGTTATGTTGTCATTTATACCCTGTATTTGTGTTTCCTGTTTAGTCCGGAGTACTAAATTTTACTAGGGGAGAATGTGTCACCCCAGGCCTGGATGCCACAAACAATAATCTGTGTCTGAGAGCAGGAGGGAGGTCCCCTGGTTAGGGACAATTAGCATACAGCACCTCCTGTCCCAGGCCAGCAGGGGGAGCTGGCTGCCCCTATAAAAGCTGGAACTGGGGGCAGGGTTAGAGAGAACTGGAAGACCTAGCTCAGTAGTGAGACTAGTCCCAGAGAAGGAGGGACAGTTCAGCTGTAGCTGAGGAGTCCGTGAGGCAGAGGAGAAACTGCAAGCCAGGGACAGAGGTGACGAGAGCCGGTCCTGGAAGAGAACCAATCTACCGGGCATTAGGGTCCGGGCTGTCAGGGTTACAAGCCCAGCAGCAGAGAACCAACCTGCGAGGGATTTCAGGTCCCTTGGCCTAAGAAGCCTGGAGGCTCCGCCACACAGAGGGACCAGTACATCGAGGAGCAAGCAACAGGTACCCAAGGCCTGAGTCGCAAGCCATACAGGAGAGAAGTACACGGCCAGCTCAGGGATGTGGGCTATTACACCACGAAAAGGGGGATAGTCAGAAAGAGCATAGAGAGAACGGTAGGCCTACACACTCACCCTGACCAGTGGGGCTCGCCCGAATGCTCTCAGACACCCAGGCCCATTCCTAACCGGTACTGTTGGGTCATTAATAATATCTACAATAAAGACCCTGAACTGTTTGAAGCGGACTCTGAACTCTTACTATTGCGGCCTGCACTATCACCCCCAACATCCACCTACACTGCCCTGAGGCTACACTCTTCCCGTGGGGAGTTATCCTACACCTGTGCTGCACACCAACACCAGCCTCAGCAGTCTGCCTCACAGCGGTGGTTATCCCTGACCGCAATCCACGGGTGGCGTAGTCGGACATTCAAAACACTGATAAATAGACTGCCACCATTTGGTCTGACCACCCTGAGCCACGGGATCGGGTTGCCACTACTACCCCCATCAGCACCGTACACTAGAAGGCCCGGTTCCGTGTACCCCACGGCCCAGGGGGCGAGTCATGTGCATCAAATTATACATACACATATGGGGCAGTGGGGCTTCATACTATATACAGGTGCTTCTCACAAAATTAGAATATCATCAAAAGTTAGTTTATTTCAGTTCTTCAATGCAAAAAGTGAAACTCCTATATTATATAGAGTCATTACACACAGAGTGATCTATTATATAGAGTCATTACACAGAGGGATCTATTATATAGAGTCATTACACACAGAGGGATCTATTATATAGAGTCATTACACACAGAGGGATCTATTATATAGAGTCATTACACACAGAGGGATCTATTATATAGAGTCATTACACACAGAGGGATCTATTATATAGAGTCATTACACACAGAGGGATCTATTATATAGAGTCATTACACACAGAGGGATCTATTATATAGAGTCTTTACACACAGAGGGATCTATTATATAGAGTCATTACACACAGAGGGATCTATTATATAGAGTCATTACACACAGAGTGATCTATTATATAGAGTCATTACACAGAGGGATCTATTATATAGAGTCATTACACACAGAGGGATCTATTATATAGAGTCATTACACACAGAGGGATCTATTATATAGAGTCATTACACACAGAGGGATCTATTATATAGAGTCATTACACACAGAGGGATCTATTATAAAGAGTCATTACACACAGAGGGATCTATTTTAAGTGTTTATTTCTGTTAATGTTGATGATTATGGCTTACAGCCAATGAAAACACAAATGTCATTATCTCAATAAATTAGAATACTTCATAACAACAGCTTGAAAAATGTTTTTAAAATCCAAAAAGTTGGCCTACTGAAATGTATGTTTAGTAAATGCCCTCAATACTTGTTCGGGCTCCTTGTGCATCAATTACTGCATCAATGCGGCAATGTGGCATGGAGGGATCAGCCTGTGGCACTGCTGAGGTGTTATGGAAGCCCAGGTGGCTTTGATAGCAGCCTTCAGCTCATCTGTATTGTGGGGTCTGGGGTCTCATCTTCCTCTTGACAATACCCCATAGATTCTCTATAATAGATTCTCTATGGGGTAAAGGTCAGGCGAGTTTGCTGCCAATCAAGCACAGTGATACTGTTGTGTGTAAACCAGGTATTGGTACTTTTGGCCGTGTGGACAGGGGCCAAGTCCTGCTGGAGAATGACATTTCCATCTCCATAAAGCTTGTGGGCAGAGGGAAGCATGAAGTGCTGTAAAATGTCCTGGTAGACGGCTGCGCTGACTTTGGTCTTGATAAAACACAGAGGACCTACACCAGCAGATGACATGGCTCTCCAAGCCATCACTGATTGTGGAGACTTCACACTAGACCTCCAGCAGCTTGGATTGTGGCCTCTCCACTCTTCCTCCAGACTCTGGGACCTTGATTCCCAAATGAAATGCAAAATTTACTTTTCATCTGAAAACAACACCTTGGGCCACTGAGCATCAGTCCAGGTCTTTTTCTCTTTGGCCCAGGTAAGACGCTTCTGGCGTTGTCTATTGGTCATGAGGGGCTTGACACAAGCAATGCGACACTTGTAGCCCATGACCTGGATACATCTGTGTGTGGTGGCTCTTGAAGCAGTGACTCCAGCAGCAGTCCACTCCTTGTGAATCTCCCCCAAATTTTTGAATGGCCTTTTCTTAGCAATCCTTTCAAGGCTGCGGTTATCCCAGTTGCTTGTGCACCTTTTTCTACCACACTTTTTCCTTCCACGTCCATTAATATGCTCGGATACAGCACTCTGTGAACAGCTGCTTCTTTAGCAATGACCTTTTGTGGCTTACCCTCCTTGAGGAGTGTGTCAATGACTGCCTTCTGGACATCTGTCAAGTCAGCAGTCTTGCCCATGATTGTGGAGCCTACTGAAACTGACTAAGGGACCTTTTTAAATGCTTAGGAAGCCTTTGCTGGTGTTTCTTGTTAATTCTAATTTACTGAGATAATGACTTTTGTGTTCTCATTGGCTGTAAGCCATAATCATCAAAATTAGCAGAAATAAACACTTAAAACAGATCACTCTGTTTGTAATGACTCTGTATAATATATGAGTTTCACTTTTTGGATTTAAGAACTGAAATAAATTCACTTTTTGATGATATTCTAATTTTCTGAGAAGCACCTGTATGTAGTAGTGCGGCAATTATACTATATACAGTCAGGAGTATAAGTACTTGATACACTGACAATTTCGAAAGTTTTTCCACCTACAAAGAATGAAGAGGTCTGTTTTGTTCTACTTAACTGCTGCAACTTGGACCTTTAACAGGATTTATATTTCACCTATGAGAAAGCATACTATGTGTATTTGGCAGATTAACTCAGGCATGTTTATGATAAACTGAATACCTGGATTGGAGTCCTATTTGTAAACAGAATATTGACTATTAATGCTGGCAGAGTAAGTCTTAGGCTATATTCACACTAGGTGTTTTTTTTCTGCAGTAAAACATAATCTCTTGGCAGGAAAGAAGTAGCGTCAAAAACGCAGGTTTTGGTGTGTTTTTTTGCAGTGGTTCTTGGTGCATTTTTGGGGCGTTTTTCAGGATCCCAAAGTTCAGCTTTGCTTCCACCATAGACACATGAAAACAGGTCACCATTGCAAGACATATGTTCATGAAAAAGTACACATTACAAATGCAACAGGGGGGGGGTGAATTGGTCTGGAATGGTTTATCTAAGACCCTGGCAGTGCATTGAATTTGTAGGACACTATTTACTTTCACATTATGGTTTGCCATTGAGTTGCTCAGGCATTGTTCATTTTCACACCTCCCTGGGCCACACGTGTTGCTCAATCTCACACCTAGCTCAACCAATGTTTACCTTGTAGGCATCACTAATTTAATTAAACTGTAATAATCCAAGCTGCTATCTCAGGTGACCAAGACAAGATGGTTTAAACTTGGGAAAATCACAAAAGTAAATGTGTGTCACATACTTGCTTTTTTCACTAAAAACGCAGCAAAATGTTCACACTAGGCTTTTTTTCAGCATTTTTTTCCACCACCCTCTTTTTTAATGGGTGAAAAACGCTGAAACAAGTGACATACTCTATTGCAAAAAGCCATGGAAAGCACAAAATACTGAGGACAAATAAGCAAGCTTTGTGCATGAGATTTCGGAAATATCATAGACTTTGTTGGTACTGTAAAATGCAGCTAAAAATTTGCATAAAAAAGCCCGCTAAAAAAACGTCTAGTGTGAATATAGCCTTGTATAACAGTTCGCCAATGAGTTAGGATATATGACCACGATGCAGAAATGCTGTGGATTTTTCCTAAGCGTTTCTGCATCTCCCTGGGTTGCCAAGCGCTTTGCCAAGTGATTTTAGCATCACTTGGAAAAGTGCTTGACAACTTGGTCACACTATATAATTCCATGCAACCGGCATGGATTTATATAGTGTGACCAAGTTACAATGCTGCAAATGCAGCATCAATAATAAAAAAAAAGAATAATAATGGTGAAAAATAAAAAAAAAACATTATACTCATCTTCCGATGGTCCTCGATCTCCTTCTCCGGTGCGTCCGGTGTCTTCGGCGGATCACAGTGCTGTAAAAGGACCTTCCATGACGTCATTTAGTCATGTGACAGGTCACGCGACCGCTGGCATCGGCGGTCGCGTGACCTGTCACATGACTAAATGGCGTCATGGAAGGTCCTTTTACCACCGCGAGCAGCCGAAGAGCCAGCAGCACCGCCGGGAGCAGACAGGGGCCATCAGAAGGTAAGTATATGTTTATTTTTTATTTTAATTCTATTCTAACTACAGGTACTATGGTACCCGGGTCTGGAGGAGAGTCTCTTCATCTCCAGACCCGGGTACCATCCACGCATTGAGTCGCATAATATCCACATGTGTATTTGTAGTCATGCGGATGTTATGCGTTCCAATGCAAGTCAATGGCGGCTAAATCGCAGCGACTCTGCAAAATTAAAGGACGTGCTGCGGATTTTTCCGCAATGATAATCCGCAGCGGAAATCTCCGCGGCATGTGCACAGCACATGCGGATTATCATTGGGGACCATTGCAGACCTATCACCAAGCGTTTTTTAAGTGTTTCCGCGGCGAAAGTTACGCTGCAGAAACGCCTAAAAAACGCATAGTGGGCACACAGCCTTAAAAGTTCTATGGTGAAGAAAAACACGTGAGATAATAAATGCGAAATATACAATATTTCCCATAATATGACTGAGGATATCTTTAGGGTGTATTCACTGTTTTTTCTTCTGCAGCAAAAATGCTGTGTTTTACAGTACCATCTTAGTGAATGACATTTCTGAAATCTCATTCACATGCCGTTTTTTTTGCATTTTTTTTTAATCTGCAGCTTGTCAAGTCTTTCAGAGGTTTTGCAGCATTTTTCACCCATTCAAATGAATGGAAAAAAAACACAAGTAAAAACACCTGAATTTTAAGCAGCGTTTTTCCTGCCTCCTTTGATTTTTGAGGTAGAAAAAAAATGCTGCCAAAATCCAACTTGTGAACACACCTTTATCCTGGTTGTGTTCTAATTGGATATAAAATAGAACGGCCATGATAACATGGGTAGTTAATTGTATGGTGTTTTCACTTTATATATTACCAGGCCGCATTCTATTTGCGCAGAGCTGCTCCGTGAAGATTCTATCACAAGATTCCGTGATGACATCACAGGTGATGGTGACATCACTGCTCACAGGCGCTATATATACAATGCACATAGGCTCACCCGTGCCTTTCTTGGCTCTATAGTGACTGATAGCATTTGCAGTTTTTCACTATGGCTGGAATTGTTTTGGACATTCCTCGGGTAAAAGCACTATTGATGATCCTTATGATCAATCGTCCTAACAGTGTGCTTCTACCACCCGATGGCGTCCTCAGCTTCACTCACCGGCTGGTGATGGAGCTAGTAAAGGATTGCCTGACCAAACACCGACAACGTCGTCTAACGTCAGACTATCTGACGGATTTACTTCAGAACATCAGGACATTACTACACCAGGTAAGTGGCGGACACTCTGCACAGAACATCTCAATATTAATAGATAATAATGGAGGGATAGAAGCTTTTTCTTCTAATATATCGTATTTTGCAGACCATAAGACGCACCAAAAATTTTTGGGAGGTAAATAGGAAAAACATTTATTATAATAAAATGGGGGTCTGTCTTATAGTCCGAATTTTCGGTTGCTTACTGAGGGGGGTGATGGCAGTGGAGCGAGGTCACAGGAGGCAGAGTCGCTGCTGCAGGAAGTCGGCAGTAGGAGTGGGGCGCTGCTGCGGGCCCCAAGCTGGGAGGAGCGGGGTGTCCAGAAGGTACGAGGCTGCGGGCCATGGGCTTCAAGGAAATGTTAGAGGTAATTCAGGAGGGGAGGCCCTGCTCTGCTTATTGATTTCTCTGCAGTGGGCTTCAAGAAGTAGGCTGCTGGAGATAGCCAATACGCAGATTGAGATCTCAGCTCGTCATTGAGCCGAGATCTAAATTTGCACATGCACTGCCTCCAGCGGCCATTTGCCTGAAGCCCACCGCCAGAAAATCAATGGCCAGAGCGGGGACTCCCCTCCTAAATCACCGCTAACATTTCCTTGAAGCCCAGGGCCCGCAGCCTCGCACCTCCTGGATACCCCGCTCCTCCCAGCTCGGGGCCCGCAGCAGCGCCCCACTTCTACTGCCGGCTTCCTACAGCAGTGACCCTACCTCCTGTGACCTCACTCCACCACTGCCACCCCCCTGGTAAGCTACATTCAGACAATTATTATTATTAATAATCTGTCTGATATGCTGGGGTGGAGAGATCCAGAGTAGGGGGATGCACGGGAGAAATCTTGTATGCGATTGTGGGAAGAGGAGATAAGAGGGGAGTAGAGAAGAAGATCTTGTGAGGATCGGAGGTTGCGTGCAGGTAAGTACCGGGAGACTAGGTCATAGATATATGGAGGAGACAGGTTGTGGGTGGCTTTGCATGCCAAGGTTAGGGTCTTGAACTGGAGTCTCTGGGTAATGTGGAGCCAGTGAAGGGATTGGCGGAGCGAGGGGAGAAGCCAGGGAATAGCGGGGGGACAGGTGGATTAGTCAGACAGCAGAGTTTAGGATAGATTGGAGGGGTGCGAGAGTGTTAGAAGGGAGGTCAAAATTTTTGGAAAAAAAGGCATCTTATAGTCCAAAAAATACGGTAAAACACAACGAGTCCCCAAATACAGTATGTAGTCATTGTATCTGCAGACAGAGAACCGATGTCACATACAATTTCCGCCTCCATTCTGACCGCTCTCATCTCAAAATTCTCCTTTCCATTTTTCCTTCTTTATAGGCTGAAGAAAGATCTCAGACTGAAGATTTGGCTGTCTTTAAAGAACTGGCCGAAAAAGTCCTGTCTATACTAGAACGCTCATTGGAACGCCCGGTAAGGATCAATATTAATAGACGTATCTTAATCCACCGTATCTGAGGAGACTTTCTGAGAAAAGGTCTGAAGATGGCGCGGGATTTGTATCGTTACAATTGGTGCATCTGTAAATGTTGGTTCAGTCCTTCATGATTTATGTATTTGGTGATTTAGTGAAATCTTCCACATATTAATTATATATATTATATCTATCAGGAAACAACAGGAGGCGACGCCAAATATGGGCAAAATGTGACCCCGAAAATCCCTGACCCTAATAGGAGTCAGCCGGAGCTGAACAGCGATCTGATTACAGGTGAGCGATCACCCGACCTTCTACAAGGAATGTCCAGATATTACAGAGGACGGAGGATAATGTTAGATTTACTCTCTACTCTGTGTAATGGGAACCTGGCAGCACATTGTTACATATAGAAGTAGTGGTGTGACGGTATAGGCCATTGTCCCCTAATAATAATTGTTTGTAGAAATCCAATGTGCCAGTCAGGAGAAATGTAAAGTAGACACCATATACAAATCAGAATGGAAGTGCGCTGGGGGCGTGAAAGAAGAAATCCAAGTGCAGTGACACGCCCCCAGTGCACTTCCAGGCTAATTTGCAAATCTCTCCTATGTTTCAGCTCTCTTACCATCACTCATATGTGCAGCGTGGGTGGGGGCTTCCTCATTCATGTGATGGAGGGTCCATTCTGCAGTGCTATAGCAAGTAACATGAAATAAATTAAATTTAAATTGCATTACTGCTCTAGAAAATGGGAAAAAACTAAGATACTGAGCACATAATTTGGCCAATTCATGAATGCCCAGCAGCCAAAGACAAGGCGATCTTTTTGTTGGAATCCTCTCCTAATGTGAATCCTCTCCTAGGCTGAAGCCTACATTTATATGGGTAGGTAGGATCCTGTTGTAATTAAAACCACCCCGGGCTGATGGGTGGAGATAGGTTCCCAGCAAAAAAGGTCGCCTTGCCGTGACTGCTGGGCATGCACCGAGCAAAAGAAGGTCGCCTTGCCGTGGCTGCTAGGCATGCACCCAGCAAAAGAAGGTCGCCTTGTCGTGACTGCTGGGCATGCACCCAGCAAAAGAAGGTCGCCTTGTCGTGACTGCTGGGCATGTACCCAGCAAAAGAAGGTCGTCTTTCCGTGACTGCTGGGAATGCACCCAGCAAAAAAAAAAGGTCACCTTGCCGTGGCTACTTGGCTTGCACCCAGAAAAAGAAGGTCGCCTTGCCGTGGCTGCTGGCCATGCATGAATTGGCCAAATTATGCGCTAAGTATCTTCCTTTTATCCTATTTTCTAAAGCAGTAATGCAATTCAAATTTCATTTATTTCATGTTTACATGCTATAGCGTTACAGAGTGGAACTTTGTTAATTATGTATTATGATGGCTACTCTTAGTATGCACCTGTTCACACCCATTTTCTTTTCGGAAGTGATGGTCAGTCTTTTGTTATTTATGAAGGGGTTCCTCCATCATTTACATTACATTTATCTATGGATTCCCCGTATATTCTCATATTTAGAATCCCCATATAACGAGTATTAATCCCATTTACAGACATCTTGTCATTTCTCCGTTATATTGCTGTATTATCTATGTAGGAATAATATCCTCTAATACATTTCATTTCTTCATCATTATTTTAGAAACAACTGAGCTGTCGAATCCTAACAATGGAATTAGTGAGATCCCGGAGATCCAAGAATCCGTAAGTATCATAGAGGGGGATGCGTGTGTGTCATCAGATCATGGGGTGTGAATGACTCGTCCAGTATTATCCCCCATACAACCATGGGACGTCTCTATTCTAAGTGTAGATGACCCTATGGTGTTAATTACATTTGAATTACAGGGAATCTGTCACCAGGTTTATGCTATTTGGTCTGAGAGAAGCATGATGCAGGGACAGAGACCCTGATTCCATGTGTTGATTACTTTACTCGGTGGAGCAGTTGTGATAAAATCACTATTTTTTTCTGCTGCAGAGCTCTGAATGCTGAGTCTTGTATAACCCCGCCCACACCATTGATTGGCAGCTTTCTGTGTACACTGTGCATAGGCAGAAAGCTGCTAATCAGTGGTGGAGGCAGGGGTACAGAGCAATAGGACTACCTGGCTAGACAGATAGTCTTCTAGTGATAATCTACTGATTTTATTGAAACAGCCACACACAGCCTAGTAAGTAACACATCACTGGAATCAGGGTCTCTGCCCCTACATCATGGTGCTTTCAGAATACATAGCAAACACCTGGTGACAGATTACCTGTAAGTCCTCCTCTGTGTGATCTCCCACATTATCCAGAATGTTATAGTAATGTATGATGACCGTTGCAGGGCGGCTCCAGGATTTCGTGGGCCCTGGGCGAAAGAGTCTCAGTGGCCCCTTTAACACATACCACGATTCATGATGCACAGATACCGCAGAAAAAAAAAAATATATATATATATATATATATATATATATATATATATATATATATATATATAGTACAAGCCCGAAGATTTCACTTCTTACATTACATGAGCGATATCTATTGTAAACTCCACAATAACTCAGAAAGCGGCGAATCAACACAGCTCACAGTGCAGACCGGACAGTATAATGGCACCACATAGTCCTCTATACCGTATTATGAGCGCCATATATTGCTCCATATAGAATAATGGACCCCATAAAATGCTCCACGCAGGCTGTGCCCCCATATAATGCCCCATGCAGGCTGTGACCCCCCACATAATGCCCCATGCAGGCTGTGCCCCCCACATAATGCCCCATGCAGGCTTTGACCCCCCACATAATGCGCCATGCAGGCTGTGACCCCCACATAATGCCCCATGCAGGCTTTGACCCCCCACATAATGCCCCATGCAGGCTGTGCCCCCCCCCCACATAATGCCCCATGCAGGATGTCCCCCTCCCACATAATGGCCCATGCAGGATGTCACCCCCCATATAATTCCCCATGCAGAATGTCCCTCCCACATAATGCCCCATGCAGGCTGTGCCCCCCACATAATGCCCCATGCAGGCTGTGCCCCCCCACATAATGGCCCATGCAGGATGTCACCCCCCATATAATTCCCCATACAGGATGTCCCCTCCACATAATGCACCATGCAGGATGTCCCACCCCACATAATGCCCCATGCAAGATGTGCCCCCCACATAATGCCCCATGCAGGATATGCCCCCCACATAATGCCCCATGCAGGATGTCACCCCCCATATAATTCCCCATGCAGGATGTCCCCCCCACATAATGCTCCATGCAGGATGTCCCACCCCACATAATGGCCCATACAGGATGTCACCCCCCACATAAAGCCCCATGCAGGATGTCACCCCCCCATATAATGCCCCATGCAGGATGTCCCCCCAACACATACTGCCCCATGTAGGATGTCACCTCTCACCCCATATATTGCCGCATGCAGGATGTCACCTCTCACCCCATATAATGCCCCATGCAGGATGTCACTTCTCCCCCCATATAATACCCCATGCAGGATGTCACCCCCCCCATATAATGCCCCATGCAGTATATCACCCCCCATATAATGCCCCATGCAGAATGTCACCTCTCACCCCATATAAAGCCCTATGCTGGATGTCACTTCCCCCCCATATAATGACCCATGCAGGATGTCACTTCTCCCCCTCATATAATACCCCATGCAGGATGTCATACCTCCTATATAATGCCCCATGCAGGATGTCCCCCCCATATAATGCCTCATGTAGGATGTCACCTCTCACCCCATATAATGCCCCATGCAGGATGTCACTCCCCCCCATATAATGCCCCATGCAGGATGTCACTTCCCCCCCATATAATACCCCATGCAGGATGTCCCTACCACCCCCCCATATAATGCCCCATGCAGGATGTCACTTCTCCGCCCCATATAATGCCCCATACCTCCATACATAAAAAAAAAAAAAATCAAATGCTCACCTCACTGCTCACCAGCTGTGGAGAGGTAAGTATTGTGCCGGCCGTGGCCCTGGGCAAGCATTGGGGGGGGGAGCAAGGCCCACTAGCTGGCGCTGTCACCGCTCTCCTCTGCTCACCGGTCCCATAGCACGCCAGGGTGCCCGACAGCAAGTGGGCCCCTCGCCTACTCAGGGCCCCGGCACTTGCCTGGGTGTGCAGGGTGCTAGCGCCAGGTCTGCCGAGCGTCCGGTTTGTATCCTCCCAACATCATATCAGTGTAAATCATCTGGGACATAATATGGGGGGAGAAGTTTTTGTATCTGTAACTTTTTTCCTGCATCTTCAATAAATCAGTATTATTTCTTATTCTTTTATAGAGCGTGATCGATTCATTGGTTCCGGCGAGAAAGCCGCATATGAGCGACTATAAAACTTCCAAACTCATCAGCAGTGGAAATTTTGGGTGAGATTTCTGTTGCCATAATCCACATTTCTCAGGGTTCCCTATGACAATGCTTCTGCCCCTGCACTTTGCCATTCAGTGTTATCATAGGGAAATTATATGATCTGTAGCAAATCAAACTGTAAGGAAAGCGATTTAAATAATATGATTACATATAATATAATATATAATAATATAATATTATTACATTCGCCTGTGCTAGACTCTCATCTGTTCTTATGCTGCCTCCTCCACCTGAGCTTTTCTGCTCTCCACTCTGATCTTTGTTTTGATGGGGGGGCTCTGGAGCACATTCATTTTGGACCAATTTTTATTTGCACTAAATTGTATTTGGTCAGCTATAGCGAATCTGCCCAAAGAGAATTTCGGTAGATTCTCGTATCTATAATGTGACCTGGGTAATGGCTCCGGCAGAAGTGGCATTGTGGAGACCTCCCATAGGTGATCTATGTAGTGCTATTTTATGTATTTCTAGATGTGGATTTATAGTGGCGGCCAGACTTCTAGTATTAAACATATGCAAATTGTCTCTTCAGAGAGGAAGCAAACTAGAACTCCACCTATAGGAAGTAGCAATCCTAAAAGTCAATATCGACCCTTTAACAAGCCTTGTCACATGACTTAGGATAATAGCCAAAACCAAAATCTCAATTTGCAGGAACTGTGTTCTGGTGTACTGCCCCTCTTCAGTGCAAAGTGTGAGATATGGTTTGACTGGGTAAGAGGTGTCTGACCGGTATCCAAGGGGTTGACGTTTCTCCTTGCGGACATGAGGAGACTTTTAAGCAGCAATGCTCTTCTGGGAAATAGGATTGCTACTTCCTATAGGTGGCACTAGGGTGCTAGTTTTCTTCCTCTCTGAAAAGAGACAATTTGCATATTTCCCAGAAGAGCATTGCAGCTTAAAAGTCTCCTCACCTTGACATGCTTAACATGGCTTTTGCCGCAAGGAGAAACGTTACCCCTTGGATCCTGGTCAGATGCCTCTCACCCAGCCAAACCATATCTCACATTTTGCACTGATGTGTGCTTGTACCCCAAAACATAGTGTCCGAAAATTGAGATTTTGGTTATGGCTATTATTCCATGTCATGTGATAAGGCTCGTTAAAGGGTCGATATTGACTTTTAGGATTACTACTTCCTATAAGGGGCACTAGAGTTCTAGTTCTCTTCCTCTCTGAAGAGACAATTTGCATATTTCCCAGAGGATCATTGAGGCTTAAAAGTTTCCTCACCTTGACAAGCTTAACATGTCACTCTCCGCAAGGAGAAATGTTACCCCTTGGATACCAGTATTAAACATATAATGATTTCTATAGATGGATTATTAATAAGGATTTATTATAACCGATGGATTCTCCTTCTCTCCAGGGCCGTCTACTTAGTGCATCATAAAGACTCACACCAGACCTTTGCTATGAAGAAAATGGCTAAGCGGAACCTAAATACTGCACAGAGATTGGAATGGGCCTTTCTGGAGAGGGACATCTTAACATTTGCTGATTGTCCCTTTGTGGTCTCCATGCTCTGCTCCTTTCCAACTAGATCTCACCTGTGTATGGTCATGGAGTATGTAGGAGGTAAGACACATCTATTGTATTATATTCAGCCCATGTCTGCTTTCATCTTATCACTGCTCATATCATTAGGACATTGTTGGTTACATCCCCACAGAGCATTTACTATAGGTTATCTATTACCAAGATGCTCGTAAATTCATTGATCTTGGTGCAGGGGCGCTATGGGGCTCATCAGTCGGAGGGGGTCTGTCGACGCTCGGCAGTGGGCAGCATCCCTCCACCTGTCATCACAATTTCAGCGGTATTTGCTTCTTCAAGGAGGTGGGGCTGGTGGGGGCAAAAATACTGAGTAGGTGGCTAGTAGGGACCAAAATACTGAAAGGGGGCCGTATGACTAGATATGGGGGGACTGTGAATGCTGAGTGGAGGTCATCATATTAAGTGGGGTGCTGTGGGGGTCCTCACTCTGTATGGAGGCCCCCATTCTGTGTGGGTACATCATACTGAGTGGGGAGTTATGCGGACCATTATATTGTGTGAGGGACTGTGGGAACCATTATCCTGAGTGGGAGGGTTGCTGTGGGTGCCATCACACCGAGTAGGGTGTTGTGGCTGGCCTCCTTCTAAGTGGTGGCCTCCTTAGGAGGATTCACTGTGGAGATACCATACTCATTGAGTGTGGGTGTGGGCATTTTTGGGAGCATCATACTCTAAAATGGCCATAAAAGTTGTATTGCTGGTGAGAACACCAAGCTGCTTCAACAGGGATATAAATATATTTATTTTTTATTTTTTAGGGTGTGGGGCAATTACAACTTTTGATATGGGGTCTTGTGATTTCTATGTACGCCACTATCTGTGTGATCTCCCCAGTATGTTTCCGCTCACTGCTCATTATACATCATGGTTATCTGCTCGTGGTATATCATGGTTATCTTCTGTATAAACCCCTCACCGGTCATATTTCCTTTCTTCTATAGGTGGAGACTGTGGGACCCTTCTAAGCACCAGGGGTCCTTTCTCTGTCCCCATGGCCCGCTTGTACTTTGCAGAGGCGGTACTTGCCGTGGAATACCTGCATAGTTACGGTGTGGTGCACAGAGACCTGAAGCCGGAAAAGTAAGTGCCCCCGTAGTATAATAAAGTGGGGAAAGTTGTCATTTATTATCATTCAGTCTGTGAGGCTAAAATCATCTTCTCTTTTGCAGCCTCCTGATTACATCTACTGGACATATTAAAGTTACCGATTTTGGGATTTCAAAACTTGGTCTAATGATACCGAAAACCAACACCTACAAGGAATTAGCAGTGGACATCTCCAGAGAGTTCCAGGACCGTGAGGTCAGCATCACCTATAAGAACTTAGCTTGTTATTTGCAAATCTCATCACACTATTGTCTCTTCTCTACGTTCTTCCTTTCTAGAGAACTTTTCCACTAATATTTTATCTTCTGCATTGTGTTTTAACGATGATATCTTGTCATAGTAATTGTTTCATCGATTCTCATCTCTATGTTCTGTTGGTTTCCAGTTCTGTGGCACCCCATGTTACATAGCCCCAGAGATCATCCTGAAAGAAGGCTATGGAAGACCTGTTGACTGGTGGTCATTGGGGATCATCCTGTATAAATTCCTGCTGGGATGTGTGCCATTTGATGCTGATTCCCTCACTGAGCTTTATAAAAGGGTTGTCATTGGTGAGTAGAATAATCCGATCATTGCGTTGATTGGTTACATTTGTTTAGTTATTTCCTTTGCTTTATGTTACAGTCCAGTAAAGAGGTTTTATTTTCTGTAATTTTCTATGTAACAGGAGAACTAATTTGGAATTGTGATCGCGCTCCACCCCTGGATGCTCAGAATCTCATCACTGAGCTGCTCAGAAGAAATCCTGTGCGTAGACTTGGGACAGGTAACAGATATACTAGTATTAATATTCCCTTATTAGACCAAGGACATATCGCTCATGTCCATGAAGATCAGCATTTCTCTATCAGCTCATCTACTGTATTTCTAGTTCTCCACACTAAGACTTTCAGTTTATTTCCTTCATGTCGGCTCAGTTTTGTCATTAGTTCAGATTACGATAAACTGTTCAGATATGGAGCCAGCCCTGACCATGTCCGCATCACTTTTGTTTTTCTTTTTCTAGGAGGAGCATTTGAGATCAAGGTTCATCCATTCCTGAGTGACTTGGACTTTGACAACATTCTGAGCCAGGAGCTGGAGTATGTTCCTCAGCTTGTTTCAGACGCAGACACCAGCTTATTTATCAGTAAGTAGAAGGAGACGTCATCTAGACTAAGCGACTGTTTGTCTCATCTTCCCTAATATGTGATCATCTGTTCCCATTAATATTAGTGATAAATAGTGACTGTGTTATACTGACAACCTCTAATAATACTTCATTACCTATTTCTTGTAGATCATTCTGATATAAACAAACATCTGGTCTCAAAGGATGAGGAAGGCACAAGTGAGAACAATGAGAGCCTTGACTTCCAAAATTTTACGTCATCTTCTGAAAAGCTTTGTAAAGTAAGTATGTGATTAATAAATCCAAAATATGTAAAAAAAAAAATAAAAAAACTCTAAAAGTACATAAAAAAAATATTTTATATCTTATTTTTATCCGTATTTAGCTCTGTACCATCGCTACCAGGATGGTGAACAATGAGGATCCCAATGCCCCTCCAGAGTATACACAAGAAACCAACACAAACATCTCAGAAATGTGAGTAGATTAGAAAGGGTCATTACTGGGAGTTCCAGGCTGATCTATGTACACAACACCAAATATTGGACATAAATAACAGAATATCAAATGCAGCATTCACCGCTTCATGGTTAACGGTCATTGTACTTTTGGCTTCAGAAAATGCAGAAGATAACAGCCCATAATTGTGGCATGTCATGCATTTTTAGCACTGCCTACTCTGTAGGAGAGCTGTAGTATTACTTGCCAGACATTCTTGGTAGTTGTGTTCTGATCCATGGAAGGTAGTTTGGAGCAGAAAACCTTCCCCACTATGACGGTGATATGTCCTATTAGGCCTTATAGTCAGTGTTCTTATAGTGAGACAACCCATTTTATACTGTGTTTACTTACGATTTACATGTTTTTCTTCTTCAAACAGGCAGAAAGAATCTGTTCCTGTATGTAATACAGACGATGCTGTTACCATCTTGCCACCCTCGTCCCCATTGCCAAGTATGTACATGTCTACAGCACCAACAATGTGAATGTTGACTTCAAGGCTCAAATATTTCCACATGGTTTTTCTGGTCTACTATGTTATCCATGTTTCATGGATCTCAGCTATGTTGACCATGGGTTCGTACTGTATCCCTATTTCCCTAATTTTGTACAGGAGTTTTTTTTCATGTATTCTGTATATTACGTTGTATCATCTAGTAACCTAGTGAGATATAGCGACTGTGTTATACTGACACCCTCTAACAATCCTTCCTTACCTATGTCTTGTAGATCACTCTGATGAAAACAACCTTCTGGTCTCAGAGGATAAGGAGGGCACAAGTGAGGACGATGAGAACTTTATCTTCCGAATATTTGCATCATCATCTTCTGAGAGGCTTTCTAAAGTAAGTATGTGATCGATAAATCCAAAATATGTACAAAAAAGGATCTGCAAAATGAAAAAGTATATATATTTAATAACTTATTGTTATCCACATTTAGCACTCTACCACCACTAACGGGATGGTGAAAAACGAGGATCCCAAGGCCCCTCCAGAGTGTACACCAGAATCCAACACAAACATCTCAGAAATGTGAGTAGATTATGGGGTCATTACTGGGAGCTCCAGGCTGATATATGTGCACAACATCAAATATAGGACATAAATACCATAATATCAAATGCAGCATCCACCGCCCCATGGTTATGGGTCATTGTGCATTCAGCTTTCGGAATTGTTGGAGATAACAGCCCATAATTGTGGCCGGTCATGCACTTTTAGTGCTGCCCTCACTGTAGGAGAGATGTAGTATGAAATGCCGGCCATTCTTGGTAGTTGTTTTCCTCTCAGCTCTCTATAAAAGGTAGTCTTGAGCAGAAGACCTTCCCCACTATGACAGTCATATGTCCTACTAGTCCTTATAGTCGGTGTTCTTCTAGTGAGACAACCCCTTTTATATGGAGTTTACTTGAGATTTACATGTTTTTCTTCTTCAAACAGGCAGAAAGTATCTGTTCCTGTATGTAATACAGACAATGCTGTTACCATCTTGCCACCCTCGTCCCCATTGCCAGGTATGTACATGTCTACAGCACCAGCAATGTGAATGTTGACTTCAAGGCTCAAATATTCCCACATGGTTTTTATACAATACTATAGGTCTCTTATGTTATCCATATTATGACAAAGCAGATCCTATAAGAATATATTGTTACTGATTTTTTTTTTTAATTTTTCATCAGAATTTCCATCTCATGAAGAAAGAAAATCGGCAATAAATCTGAGTATGGAGCAACAAAACTCAGAAAATGGAAAAAATGGGAAAAAGAGACGAGGTAAGTGTGAGAATCAGCTCCATGTTGTGTGATGTCAGTGAGAATAATTCATGTGGAGTAGATGTCATCTGTCAGTGATGGGATTGTCACATGTATGATTGCTGACAATGACCCCTGACCTCTGTATGATAATATTCCTCTGCCGTCCGGCCACAGTGACTGCACAGCATTATCATGTAATATGGAGTCCCATCACTTACATTATATTTATTTCTCTTCTCATAGGTTCCATCTTCCGCCGGATCTTATCATCCTGCCGGCGTGGATTATCCAGGGCTGCTCGCGCATTTGCATGCTGTCACTGTTGCCCTAAAACCATCTAAAAGACGGGACACCTAAGCATCCAGCGCCCTGAAGTCCAGCAGATCCACCATCACTGCTGGAGCTGTATAGAAGGACCTTCACCATCTACCTGTGGCCTTCTGACTGGTCAACCTGGACAAGTTTCAGTAACGCCTCTGTCATCAGGCTCCACGGTATTCATACTGCTCGTCTGACTTGTCATTTACTGATCACCTGGTATCTGACTTCGGCTATCTTCCTGACTTTGATTTAGTCTATTGATAATGTTCACGATTTTATTCATCCCATTATTAATTAAAAAAAAGTTAAATCTGTTACTGTTGCTCTGATTCCTTTTTGTCTTGAATTCACAAATACTTGTAACTCATTAATTGCTCTTCTTCACACTAAATGTATTTCTCATTATCCTTAATGCAGCAGTCAGTCTCATATTTCTGTCCAGCAGTTACACTGGTGCCTCCACCCTGTACCAGTCATTACACTCATCCACAAACCTCTCCACACTGCTGCACAGTCCTGCATCTCTACCATATCTACACTCCAATGAGCTAAGATTAACATCCTCCATAATCAGGACCTTCCACTCTCATGTCCAAGATATTTTCTCCGCTGCACCAGCTCTCAGGAGTGCACTACTGCAGGCAATCATGTTCATTCCCACTATCAGAGATTTTAAGTGTGCAGTAGAAACAGATTATTTGTGGCAGGACTATCAAATCACCTCACTATTCTAAGTTTTTCCTACAGCACTCAGTAGCACTTAATATTTGTACATATACAGATAATGGTTGGTGACTGGTTCATGCAGCCTTAATTCCACAAAGATAGAAATAAAAAGTCAACATGTTTCATACATCCAAACCATCCTTAATCATGGCAGAAAAACATAATTTTAAGTTCCCACTATGAATATTTGGTGAGATATCACAGCTGTGTATTTTCACAGCACAAAGAACACATCTTACAGATCAGCAAATCACAGTGTGCTGACGCTTAGTGTTGTAGTTTTGAACAACACCATTCATTTTATCATATAATGTGTTGAAAAATGAGAAAAAATGCCAGGTTTGGGTTCCTTCATTTTACAGTGTGTATTGTGTTGTAAAAACAAACTGACAAAATGATTCAGAGTCAGTAGTACGATTACTGTGATACCAAACTTATAAGGTTTATATATATATATATATATATATATATATATATATATATATATATATATATATATATATATATATATATACAGTGTTTAGCATAAATCAGTACACCCAAATAGATTTGTCAGCAAACCTGTAGTTTCCTTTCAGAATCATCATTTTATATGGGATACCATACTACAAAATACTCTCGCAAATTTGAGCCATTGAATGCAAACAAGATTTGGTATTTTGCAGACCCTAAAAAAGTAATTTTCTTAACAAACTCATTCAAGATCATGTTTCAAAAATGAGAACATCCCAGTAACAGTCTTAAGAGAAAAGCTAAGTTTAGACAACAAAATTCTAATTAACAAGAACTGAACCACAGGTAAGTGTAATTATTCATTAAACAGATGTCCAGCAGACAGGTGTCTGTAAAAGGAAGTTACTTAATAAAGAAAACTCCTTCCCATTTCATGCTATCAGCAATGGCACCACATAGAAGGGAAATGTCACAAAACCTGAGAAAGAAAATAATTTCTTTGCAATAAATGTGAAGTCTACAAGAAGATCAGCAAAACTTTACTTATCAGTCAGAATACTGTAGCAAAAGTGATGCAAAACTATAACAAAGATGGAACTGCAACCATCTTACAGAGACGTCCAGGCCGACTATGGAAGTTAACACCTAAACAAAAGCGTCCTCTGATGACTAGGGTAAGTGGCACCACATAGAAGAGAAATGTCACAAGACATTTCTGAGAAAGAAAATAATTTCTTTACAAAAAATGTGAAGTCTACAAGAAGATCAGCAAAGCTTTTCTTATCAGTCAGATGGAAGATAACATCTAAACAAAAGCATCTTCTGATGAGAAGAAAATCGACAGGCAAATTCATTGCTATTAGCTGAAGAAGTAGAAAGCCAAACTAGGGTGAGTGTTTTCCATGACACGACACGGTGTACACTGCAAATGAATGGCATTCATGAGTGTCGTCCACAAAGGAAGCCTCTCTCCCTTAAAGCCCATGAACAATAAAAGTCCGTCTACAATTTGCCAGGGTCCATGCTTAAAACTATGAGGACTACCGGGACTCTATACTGTGTATGTGCATCTTATGTGTATGTCCGTATTTTATGTTTGTGTGCACTATGTATATGCATACGTTAAAATGTGTATAGAGTATTAGCATGTGCAAATTTTATATGTGTGCCTAATATAAATATACATGGAAATGTATATGTAGGTGGTGCCTGATGGAGGGTGGGGGGCCCAGATCAGAAGTCCTGATTAAGGGCCCTTCACTGTCATTGTCTGCCCCTTATATAAACAGTAAAATCCTCTTTAATAACTGGACTTCCATTGGGGTGGACTTCTCATAGATGGCCAGTAGGCATACTATATTGTGAATCTGGGCATCTCTCACAGAAAATCTGATCTGGATATGAGGGTGGTCTTCTATAAGCGGTGATGTTTTGGAGAGATTTAGGGAAAAGTCCCAATGCTTATCCATCGATCTGGTAATTTGAGTAAAATATTTGTGTTGATAACTGATCACAAAGTCACAAAATATGTAAGATTTGGCATAACCTGGCTCATTTTTCAAAAAGTTATGCTCAATTTTTTTAGCACCAAGTTTTGTTGCTTTTTTGTAGACTTACACTAACTTAGTATATTGTGTGAGAATTAAATGAATTATGAATTAGTTGGCGCATTTTACCACACTCTGGGGGTCCCTGACAGTCCTTCTTTATCTGCCCTGTAGTGATGCCAATGTAAACTTCCAAGTGACCGCGCAGTCAATCACTGTCACGAATGAAGGACAACCTATGATTAGCTAATTTTTGGGAAATCCTTATAACAAAAGGGGATTGAAAATATTTACAATTATTTTAAAAGCATTAAAAAAAACAGACCCAATACTTATAATTAGTTTGTTGAAAGTAGTCTAATTAAAGGGAGCTGAAAGGATTAGAGATTATGAACCCGATTCACCAGTGTTTTTGCCAGAAAACTGGCATAAAGCTCCTGAAAAGTTGCAAAGTTTTGTGACTTTTCCCATTTTCACATAATTTTAACTTCTTTAAAGCCCAAGACGTACTGATACGTATCTGCGCCCTGGGACTTAAGAGCCTGATACGTATTAGTACATCTTTGCGATCGCGCACACAGGCTGTGCGGGCGTGATCGCCGCCGGGTGTCAACTGATTGTCACAGCTGACACCCGGTGCTATGTGCTGGGAGAGGTCCCGCACATTAACCCCCGCAATGCTGCGATCGAAGTCGTTCGCAGCATTGCGGGGGCAAGGGGAGGTGATCGGGATAGTCACCTCTCCTGCCGGCGTCCAGCAATGTGTGCCGCGGCTTCCCGGATGTTGCCATGATGACCCGATTCACTGAGGGGTGCAGTTTTAAGAATGGTGTCACTTTTGGGTATTTTCAGTCATGAAGACCCCTCAAAGTGACTTCAAATGTGATGCGGTCCCTAATAAAATGGTTTTGTAAATTTTGTTGGAAAAATGAGAAATCGCTGGTCAATTTTAACCCTTATAGCTCCCTAATAAAAATAAATTTGGGTTCCAAAATTGTGCTGATGTAAAGTAGACATATGGGAAATGTTATTTATTAACTTTTTTTGTGTGACATATCTCTCCGATTTAAGGGCATAAAAATTCAAATTTTGAAAATTGCAAAATTTTCAAAATTTTCGCCAAAAATCTGTTTTTTTCACAAATAAACACAAGTGATATTGAAGAAATTTTACCACAATCATAAAGTACAATATGTCATGAAAAAATATCCTCAGAACCAGGGGAATCCGTTGAAGCGTTCCAGAGTAATTACCTCATAAAGTGACAGTGGTCAGAATTGTAAAAATTGGCCTTCTCATTAACGTGCAAACCACTTTGGGTTGTAAAGGAGTTAAGGACTCTACCTGCATATACAGTCATGGCGGAAAGTACTGGCACCCTTGAAATTGTTTCAGAAAATTACACATGTTTTATTACACGCATGTTTATTTCCTTTGTGTTTATTGGAACAACACAAAAAAACTGAGAAAAAAAAGGCAAATTGGACATAATTTCACACAAAACTCCAAAAATGGGCCGGAATACATATATATATTTTTGATGGGACAACACTGAAGATGCGACACTTTGATACAATGTACAGTAGTCAGTGTACAGCTTGTTTAACTGTAAATTTGGTGTGCCTGCAAAATAACTCAACACACAGCCATTAATGTCTAAACCGCTGGCAACAAAAGTGAGTACACCCCTAAGTGTGTTCTCAGCTGATGTTATTTGTTGGTTTTTCTTTGCATCCCGAACAATTTTCTTGGCAGTTGTGGCTGAAATTTTTGTTGGTCTACCTGACTGTGGTTTGGTTTTTACAGAGCATCTGATTTTCCATTTGTTAATCACAGTTTGAACACTGCAGACTGGCATTATCAATTCCTGGGATATCTTTTTGTATCCCTTTCCTGTGTTATACTCTTTTTGCCTCCCTTTCCTGTGTTATACAGTTCAACTATCTTTTCCCGTAGATCCGTTGATAATTCTTTTGCTTTCCCCATCTCAAAATCCAGAAACGTCAGTGGCTGGATCCCAGAAACTCACTCAGCTTTATGCACACACACTGATCATTGTACCCTGTACAGATTCAAGACACCCTGTACCAGATGCAGCAGAGCAGCCCCAGAACATAACTGTGCCTCCAGCATGTCTCACAGTAGCTACAATGCTCTTTGTAGGCTTCATTTTTACATCTGTGAACCTAGAGCTCATGTGATTTGCCAAAAAGTTCCAGTTTTGTCTCATCTGTCTCTACTTAGAGTAATTGTTTTAATGCATAGTACACATGGAAATAAGCGACTTTGTTAATTATATTATCAGAGAAATTTGCTCCTTTGTCTTCCTGGACTGATCTTTCACTCTTAATTTCTCGAATAAACTCTGTATTCAAAGGATCCAAAGGATGAAAGAGTCTACAATATACACAATGCAGGATGAATATGCCTGGCTACCCCCGTAACGTCAGTGTGTAACAATAATTTTTGTGCGTTGATTGGGGGTGAACGTAATCAGCACTGCAGACCCGGCAATCTTATCTTAACCTCCTCCCTTTAGCCGTCCTTTACCTCTCAACTGGTTCTCCGTACAGAATTGCTCCCATTTTCTCTTATACTCCTAGATTTTGGTTCAGTCTCAATGATTTCCAGGACTTATTCTTTTAATTAAAAATGCATTTTGCTCATGTTTGTATAAATGTGCTATGAAATCTGTGGTATATTTTGGATGTCTTATCCTCTTGAGTGGTCTCTCTCATTATAAGTCAATTATGCAGGACATCTCCATTTTCTTATTTGAACAGATGGCTATATTGGCAGGACATCTTGAGCGATGTCAGAGAGTGATGTCGAAAATGAGTCATGGTGAATGTAGAATGAATAACCGAAGCACCACTATATTTATGCTGGAGATGCTGTATTGTGGAGGCTTAATTTTAATGTTTAATTCGTGGTGCTTAGGTTGCACTCCCACATCTGTGATGCACGGCCTGAGCACCGGACTCGCTACCCAAACTCTACAGCCTCCTGCTGTTCTGGTCAGGAGCCCAGCGGCCAGTCCGTGCATCCATCCTTCTACACTCGGACCGCGACACACAGATATGCGAGTCCGGCCTTCATTTTCTGAATGGTTTATATAACCCAAAGCTATTAAAACAGACTTTTCCTTCAGAATGGGGGTGTTATTTTAAGACACTCCCTTTACTTAAAGTTAGCCCAACTAAAAGAATACAGTGCACTTAACCTCTGCAGCCTATCACTTGACTCAAAAGTGATGGCAAGATAGCTGGCATGAGACTTCTGAGCCCAGTGATTGGCTGCCACAATCACATATGCTGTAGTCGTGCTGTCACCACTGCAGCCTGTCAGCAAAGACTAGGGGCAGAGGTGAAGAGGCAGCATTTGGACCTTAGATGAGTAAGTTAATTTTGTTATTTTTACATTGGACACAAAAAATAATTATAAACCCCTTAAGCCAAAACTGGCCAAGACTAAGTTTTGTTAATGTTTTGGACCCGTTCCTGCTTTTTGGCTTTTAGAGGTTTTCTCATGCTGCTCTATAAAGACATATGGACATATTAGAGGGGTGATAGTCTTAGTAGTTACCTCGGGGGGGCCTTAATGGAAAGCTACTCTGTGCTCGTCTATCCATCTCTCCTTGTATTACAAGATCGGCCATACTGCGGCTGTGAATCTGCCTGGCTGGCCCTGACTTTCCAATGCAAAATTAGCTAATTGATGGAAGTACTGGAAACCAGACCTGGCGGACCCATGACCTTCTTGAAAGGTTTTGTCTCTAATAACAAAATCTCCTTGCAAATTACTGTCTAGGAAAACCTGAGAGTGAATATTGGCTGATCAACATTTAGGAATCGTAGCTGATCAATGGGTTTGGAAGAGATTCATGATGCAATTGTTCCAAGGCCGGCCATGTACTAGAAATTGCAGATATTTCTCAGATTTATTCCATGCTGATCTGTGAAGGAGACGAAGTTAACCACTTAATGACTGCCAACGTATTTTTTTTCTTATGAGGGTCATTAAGGGACCTTATTCTATAGTTCATCAAAAGGCTGAACTATATAATAAGTCCTGACCCACCATTGCTCTCAGCCTTCGATCGCGACAGTTTAAAGGGAACGTGGGATCAGATTCTTGCTGTCTGAACCACGGGCAGCATGAATCAGAGCCTGGTTGTGGGATTGCAGCCGGGTATATTTTACTCTGAAACGCTGAGGTGTCTCAGAGTATTTAAAGCCTCAACTGAACGTGAGCTCCAGAAGCTTCCTGCCACCTGTATTAGTTATCATTGGTCCTCTCACTTCCCTGGGTGTAGTCTTCCTGGTAGCTACAGCGATGGTTTCCTCCCTCTTCCTTTTCTCTCTACAGATACTTATTGAATATATACCTACTGATTGTTGGAGGCTGACCAAGTATTTTTAATATGACTGAGCAAAGGTTTCATCTTAAAGCCATAGACTACTAGCCAAACTACATTTCTCCTGACTCCCACATACACATACCTTCTTGGCTGAGTGTGCATGTGTTCTCAGTGAGGAGAGGGCAGTCAGTCTATGCCAGGCCGCTCTCGAGGTGGGTAATGTGCTCTCAGCAGTTTTTCCCCTGACCACAAAAGGATCAGGCATATTGAAATCCAACATACCCGATGCTTCTTTTCCCAGTCATCTGCCATTGATTAGATTATTGTCCAGTGCTACTGAATTTAGCAGATCCAGTTACCATTAATGTATGACTGCTCTTAGGCATAATTCACAATACGGTTGAGTCTGGTCAGTTCTCTCCTTGGCTGAGCTGGAAACAAATGAAAAGTTGTCCAGTTTTGTGCACTTGTTTGGACATCCACCATTTCAGTGTCTTCACGAGACGTCCGACACAAACAAAGAAACTCTCAGATTAGTTTTGTTATCTGTTTCATTTTGGTGCTTTTTTTTTTTACTACACTGTGGAGAAAAATGGCTAGTGGACCATACAGATGTGAACGAGCTTTTCTTTTCTGAAGTGAATGGATGATCTGACAAGAAAAAGGTCAAATAATAACAAAAAAGGGTGGGTCAGGTCTGGGGTTGTCTCCAGCTGCATAGTTTCTGCAGGGCTGGATGGGACGCTGGTGTTTTGACACATGGTTTCACTCAGATTTCATGGAGGAAAAAGAGAAGAGGAAATAGCTGTGGTAGATCACAAGGATTTGAGAAGAAATCACATACCGCTCTCCAGCAAGGAGGAAAAGTGAAAACATCATTTGGATGACCTATTTTCCTTGGAAGAACTGCAGCTTTAATAAGTGCAAGCCAGAAGTTGTTAATGAAGGACTTGTTATCTTCAGTATCTGATGAGGCATCACTTACATGTTACTTTAGTAATTATGGCGGCCAGATCTCACCAGAGATGGGGGGGGGGTGGAGTACATTTCACAGCATTTCAGGCAACATCATGGAACGGGTCCTCTTTCAACTTATATTTGCAGTAGGCAGAAGAAATACTCCTAAAAACTGGGCTTTCAGGAAATGACCTGAAGGACTGCGCCCCTTGATAAATTTCAGCTACAGAGGTTTATAGATGCTGAAAGATGACCCAAGGCTGTATTTTTACAGCGATTTTTGGACAGAATTTTTTTTTTTTTTCAGGTGACACACATTCCAAAAAAGTGTAAAAACCAGGGTGCTGAACACTGCAACAAATCATTGCTTTTTACTGTAGAAAATGTATTTAGATTGTAACATGTTTTTATGTAATTAATAGGCACACGCAAATTGTTAAAATCATGACCAAAACTGTGGAAACCTTCCACCATATCTGCCTTACAAATGCACTTGAGAAACTTGTCAGTGTCCCTTGTTTTGCAACATGAAATAGCACAGCCGAGACATTCGTGAAAGAAACTTTTGCCATGTTGTTTTGGGTTTTTTTGTTGTTGTTTTTTAAATCCAAGGGAACCTATGGCTGACGAATGGCACTGTATGCCTTTACAGTAGCCTTTGTCAGAGGTATATATTGGGGAATTCTTCCATCCGATGGACACAGCAAATTGCACTAGAGGAAGGACAAGTTGGCCTATTTTCAGACGGCCATATTTCTATGGTTCTTGTGCTCGTGATTTGATTTTGCACATGAAAAATTGCAACATGCAGTAATTTCGTCCATTTTTCAGACCAGATATTGCATATTTAAATGGCAGGCGGATGAGCAACTTAAAGCAGCATGTTTACCCTGCAGCTTAACCCCGAATAAAAACTCTTACTGTAAATTTTAACAGGCGCAATTTTTTTTTTCTCTTAGCCAGACATCAAGCAAACCCAAAAACTTGAGTCAATTTTCCAGACTCTTCAGCTGCTTTGAGGGCTGTGGAGACAGAGGAGTTGGAGCTAGTTTTGGGTGGAGTTGGAATTTGTAGGAATGCACCAACTTAAAATAATATACATGTTTATTTTTGCTTTAAGGAGTTGTCCACTGCTTTCACATTGCTTCCTTATCTATAAGATAGGGCATCAGTGTATGATCGGCTGGGGTCCTGCTCGCGGCACCCCCGCCAATCAACTGTTATCGGCGCCGCCGGTCGGAAGTTCTTGCCTTCAGTGCTTTTCCGTCAAGTTGTAGTGGCCAGCGCTTGTTACTGCACATCCGCCTCCTTAAAGGAGATATCCAGCACTTTTTTTTTTACTTTTTTTTTTTCTTATTGGGCTAAGAACTTACCGTCAGGTAGTTGCTAGCTACCTGCCTGTTCTGCCCAGCATAGATCTGCTCCAGCTCAGAGTGATCACGGACCACTCCTGAGAGCGAGTCTTCTGCTTCTGGTGACATCAGTTCAACAGAGCAGCTCCTTCTCTTCCTCTCTGCTCTGTTGGTCGGGCGTCTCTGCTGATCTCATACTGATTGATAGTTATCTACCCACTGCCTGACTGCAGGGAGTAGGCTGTCAATCAGAAGAGCTGTTCTGTTCACATCAGGTCAAAGGAAGCAGGAGAATCACCGCCTGAACACATCATCACAGGGCAGAACGGGCAGGTAGATGGCAACTACCTGCCGGTAAGTTCTTAGCCCAATAGGCCAAAAACTTCAAAGTCCTGATGACCCCTTTAGCTCTGTTAATAGAATAGAAAATATTTTGAAGTCAATATGCAGTCCCTATGTAATACTGTTACCATTTTACTGTAATAAGCTTGTTCTTACTAATTGTTGGCTCTTTATGAAAGAGTCGGAGTGTAGAAAAATAGGCATTATAAGCATGGCTTACTGACCCCACAGCCCTGCTTCTATCAGCTGAGATTCCTACTATTTTTTGGAAAAGCAGCTACTAATACTTTCTAGTATAGCAGAGGATAACCAATATTTAGTTGTGATTTTCATTATTATGATATTTTTTTCCCCTCTGTACAATATTGTATTATGTGACTTTGCACGTTACATGTTATTTAGATAAGAAGTATCCGGCTAATTGTTACTAATTATTATCAAACCCTTTGTGCTCAGAGGCCATGTCAGAATCCATTCATTGATGACTTGTGTAGCTTGATGGCTAAAACAGGTCTTTAAAATACATGTCTTTCCTTTTCTTCCAGGAACTTCTTTTCTAAAAGATCAAAGGACCTCAAATCCGCAGCATCGAGTGCTCCCGGCTGGAAGCTGTTTGGTAAAGTTCCTCCTAGAGAGAGCGCTCAGAAAGACTGTAAAATCATTCAGCAGGTGAGCGGCCTCCCCGTATAGACCCCATCCCAGTCCATGAACTGTTTATATACAAACCTTACATGGGAAGTCTTCGCTGTGCGATTGTGCACTGGACGTACAATTGTGTTTAGTTAACAGTCTCTGTCTAAGCTTTGTGCACAATTTACAGACGTAAGCATCACTTATTTGCACTGCAAGCTCCCAAAACCTGTTTTCTGTATTAATGTATTTTTCCTACTGCTTTATGAATTTAGTTATTAGGGTAAGATCAGACTTACTGGATTTTCAAGTGGAAATTGTGAACAGTAGAAAAATGGCAATATATTAAAATCCACAGCACCAACTTTATCTGAATGAGGCATTTAAACAGCCCTCCAGTCTCATTACTCTTGTTGTGTGTTCGGCAGTTAACGATCAATGATCTTTATTATTTTACTCATTTTTATAGCCCCATTACTTACATGCCACATTACAGACATTGTGAGCCCCAATGGGGACATTGATGATGATCTACTGTACATTCCCTATCAGAGTGTGGGAGGAAACCAATGAAAACACGGCGAGAAAGAACAAACTCCTTGCAGATGTTATCCTTAAGCTCTTCCTGTTCAGCTCTTGTTCTTCTTCCAGGCTCTGCTGTTGACGGGGCGTGATTGCCCAAGTCATGGTGATTGACAGCCGGCTTCACAGTGGCCTGTCAATCAGCAGGACATCAGCAGTCACGCCCCGTCAGCACAGCGGAAAATAAGCATCTGCTCTGTTATATGATGCTATCGGAAGCCACAGAATCGCCGTCAGAACCCATCCGTGATTGCTCAGAGGATTGGTATCGGACACTACAGTCAGGTATTAGCAACTACCTGCCTGTAAGTTGTGATGCCCATGAAAAGAAAAAAATAGACCCTGATAACCCCATTAATGGGAACCTAGCAACCTAGTGCTAACCACTGAGCCACCATGCTGCCCATCTTGCAGTATGTACTTTATCATCATTCTGCCCGCCTTTTAAAAAAAAATGTCCTACTGGTGAGCTTGTGATGGTATTCTGCTGGTATAAAGCAGTCAGTAAGCGGTGACTGAGCTTCCGGGAAAGGGACCAGTAATAATATGAAGTGTCTGACTACCTCCCTCTGTAGAAGAAAAACTGAGAAAAAAGCGCGCTATATGAAGAACCTGATAGGTAGATGTGACGGAAACAGCCAAAAGGCCACTCACCTATTGGAGTTGTGCACCCCTGCACAACTCCGGTGTTAGTGTGAGGATGGAAAGAGCAGGCACGTCTCACCGCAGGGTACAGGTGGCTTGGCATACCACGTGCCGTGCGCTGCAGACCGCCGCTCGTGCTCACCGCTTCCAGGTTCCAAGTTGCAGACCACGTGACCGCCCACAGATCACATGACTCAGGATCAGATGTGCATCACCACAGGTCCTGAAAGTTAGGAGAGTGCAGCCCCTAACCGCAGGTCCTGAGTTGAGCAACGAAAGGGGGATTTTATGGTAAGGGGATTTAAGAATGATTGACTAGAAGCTGCTCTTGCCGCTAACCCCAAAAGGGGGACTGAAAGTGGTCCAAGTTAAATAAAATAAAAAAGCGGTCTATAGGGCGCTAAAAGAATGAACACTAGAGGTAAAAGATTTAGGGCTAAAAAATAAAATACATTTAATGAGCCCTTTCCACAACGCGTTTCGATAATTAACTATCTTCCTCAGGTGGTACAAGGGTATGAGCACAAACATAAAATATATATAGACAAGGATTCACAGTGATTGGTTGATACTAATTAGTTAACCTGGGTCCAAACAAAGGAAACCCTTCATGTGCTGGTGCAAAGTGTCCACATTGGTTTCACATAAGCCACCTTCACATGAATACAAAGTATCAAAAACACATTGGATAAGATATAGAATATGGCAATACAAGTTGGTAAACAGTTATTCAAAAATACATCTGTAGTGCCTACATCAATTTCATAGAAGTCACCTACACATAAATACAAAGAATCGAAACATATTAAGTGAGATATAGAGTAGTAATAAATATTAAAAAACAGTTATTCAAAACTGTAACATAAAAAAAAAAAAAATTACCCCCAAGGGTTAATAGACAAAATTAAGTATATATTTTCAAAGAATATACATCACCAATGCAAAGCACACAAAAACATCACTGAATTATGATGTATTGCAAATTAGCGATGGAAGAAAAAAGAAAAACATTTAAAACATAGCAATTATAATTCCATTAGAAAGGAGAAGGAAATGACCTTAAGAACTGGTTACATTTTCAAGGGCCAAATTCAGACCCTCAGGGGCCAACGTGCCCAACTTGAAGATCCAAAAACTTTCTTTATTAATCAAACTCACTAGTCGGTCGGGGACAGTATCAGGTATGTGGTCTATAATAGTTAGCCTCATATCTCCTGGATCTTTTTGATGAACAATGCTAAAATGTTTGGATACGCTGTGTAATTGATAGCCTATCCGAATGTTATGTCTGTTTATTTAGACGTGCGTGCATAGTTTGTATCGTTCGACCCACGTACTGGAGGTTGCAAGTACACTCAAGCAAATAGATCACATGTGTCGATTGACAATTCACATTGTGTTTGATAGAGAATTTTTTTTCCTGTGGTATCTGATGAAAAATTCTTTTGATTACCACTTTGAATGACTCTACGACATAAACATTTAGCCATATTACAGGAAGACGCCCCGAACAGACACCCCCTTGTGAGGGTTGTGTTCTAGATTTCAAGGATGTGTTACTTGGTGCTATTAAGTTTCGCAAATTTCTGTTCTTCCTATAGATAATGCTCGACTTGTTGGGTATAAAGGGTCCTAAAATAGGGTCACCCTTCAAGATAAACTAGAATTTATTCAAAATATTATGGATGGTAACCCTAGATTGACTAAATATGGTGACCATGCTCCATCTAGTCAAGTCTGAGGCTAATTTATTTCTACTCTTATTTTTATCAGTGAATGACTCAATCCTATCAAGACACATACCCTGTGTAAGGGTTTTAGTTCTGGAGAAAGCATCCATCAATAACTTTTTGGGGTAGCCTTTCTGTAGAAATCGTTTTTTCAATATTTTAGATTCCACTAAAAATTCAGAATCTCTGGTGCAGTTTTTTCGGACCCTCTAATATTGCCCATAAGGGACATTGGTGATCCATTTACTCAAATGTCCATGCACATCTACATGTATCGGTTCAGTCTCTATAGATTGGTGACCAGGGAAGGGCTTTGTGGGGGTGGAATTATAGTTTTTCCTCTCTTTTCTTCTAATAAAAAATGTTGTTGTATAGTTAGTTTTTAAAAAAAATCATTGAGATCAAGATATAAAGAAAACAGTAGGAGAATTAGGGCAGAAGGACAAACCTCGTTCAAGTAATCGGATCTTATCATCGGTTAAAATATGGTCCGACAAATTAAAAATTCCTAAATTCCCATTCGTGCTATTGTATTCTAATCTGCCTTTGTCCTTTTTTCGGATATATCCAGTAGAGGTACCGGGTTTGCGGAGGGTTCGTCCTCTCCCTCTACAATCCCGTTTTCTCTTTTTCTCTTTGGGTGACGTCCGGGCGCAACCCGAAAAAAACTGTGTGATTTTTCAATCCCTCATATTGGGATTCTGAATGTAGGTAGCATTTTTCTCATTCAGAGAAGCCGAAAAATGGGCTCTAGTTGATGATTCTTGTACAGATGGGGTTAAGTCAATTGTCGAAGATACATTTCGTAAAACAAGTAAGGGAACTACAGGATAAGTGATGTTGGTGGTATTAGATTCCTTAACCCCTTAAGCCCCGGAGCATTTTTCGTTTTTGCATTTTCGTTTTTGCTCCCCTTGTTCCCAGAGCCATAGCGTTTTTATTTTTTGGTCAATATGGCCATGTGAGGGCTTATTTTTTGCGGGACGAGTTGTACTTTTCAACGCCATTACTAGTTTTATCATATCCTGTACGGGAAAACGGGAAAAAAATTCCAAGTGCGGTAAAATTGCAAAAAAAGTGCAATACCACAGTTGTTTTTTATTTATTTATTTTACCATGTTCACTGAATGCTAAAACTGACCTTCCCTTCTTATTCTACAGGTCATTACGAGTTCATAGACACCAAACATGTATAGGTTCTTTTATATTTAAGTGGTGAAAAAAAATTCCAAAATTTGGTAAAAAAATAAAATAAAAAAATAGCGCCATTTTCTAAGACCCGTAGCGTCTCCATTTTTCGTGATCTGGGGCTGTTTGATGGCTTATTTTTTGCGTGCCAGGCTGACGTTTTTATTGATAACATTTGGGGTAGATCCGATGTTTTGATCGCCCGTTATTGCATTTTATTGCAATTTTGCGGCGACCAAAAAACGTAATTCTGGTGTTTAGAATTTTTTTCTCGCTACGCCATTTACCGATCGGAATTATTCTTTTTTTATATTGATAAATCGGGCGATTCTGAACGCGGCGATACCAAATATGTGTATGTGGGGTTTTTTTTTATATATTTTATTTTGAATGGGGCGAAAGGGGGGTGATTTAAACTTTTATATTTTTTTTTATATTTTTAAAAACTTTTTTTTTTACTTTTTGCATGCTTCTATAGTCTCCAGAGGAGACTAGAAGCAGCAACTATCCGATCACCTCTGCTACATACAGGGGACGAGCAGGTCCCCTGCATGCAGCAGAAATGGTCCTGTGCTATGAGCGCCGACCACTAGGTGGCGCTCATAGCGACAAGATCATGACAACCACAGGCGTCTGCTGCAGACCCTGGGTTGTCATGCACGCCCATCGGCGACCCGCGATCACGTGACGGGGTCGCCGGTGGGCGGGGCTTATGACGCGCTACCCGGAAGCGCGCGTTAAATGCTGCTGTCGGAGATTGACAGCAGCATTTAACTGGTTAACAGCCGCGGGTGGATCGCGATTCCACCCGCGGCTGTTGCGGGCACATGTCAGCTGTAAGAATCAGCTGACATGTGCTCCGTTCAGTGAGGGCTCAGCGCAGCAGCCCTCACTGAACGGAGGGTACGCAAATATGCGTACTAATACGTCCCCGGTAAGTAAGGGGTTAATCCCATCCACAACAGGTGATTCAAACGAAGTGAGAAAGTGTATAGTTGTGCACTGTCAACAAGGATAAATTCTTGAGGTCAACATGGACCTCCATTTGTGTAGATATGGCTGTGGGTGGGGAGTTGATTTCAAGGTCTGATGAAAACTGGACTGGATCTTTATCTATAGAATGGACTATTGGGGCTATATCCAAAGATGTGGGATTTTAGTCCAAAAAGGACTGCATCGTCTGAACAGTGTCTAAATTTTCTGTATCAATTGAAACCCTCTTATTATTTTCTGACCTATTTTTATCTGCCATAGATTTCATGACTCCCATTTTTGTAGAAACAGTTGGTAAAGTTTTCTTGTGCTGTTCATAAAAACTCTTTTGTTTAATAGATTTAAGAAATTTTAAAGACAAACTTCTCTTTTTGTCAGGGGAATCGGGTGTGGTAAACGGAGGATTTGGAATTAAAATAGGATCAGATTCGATCCCTCAGTGAAATTAGCTGGTTCCTGTCGGGATGGAATAGAGGAACCAGCAATTGCATCTATTGCACATATGTCCTTCCAATCCCATAGTAATTTTGCTGCTTTTTTCCTTATAATCTCCTCTTCAAATTTAATTAGTCTGATTTTGAGATTTGCATCCTTCTCATTAAACTCTACAAAGGGAACAAATGAATCAAGCTTCCTTCTGAGAGATTTAAGTTCCTCTAGGGCCTGTTGCGCTAGAAGAGTTCTCTTGGTGATGAGAAGATTCATCATACCAAAGAAACCAATGTGGACACTTTGCACCAGCACATGAAGGGTTTCCTTTGTTTGGACCCAGGTTAACTAATTAGTATCAACCAATCACTGTGAATCCTTGTCTATATATATTTTATGTTTGTGCTCATACCCTTGTACCACCTGAGGAAGATAGTTAATTATCGAAACGCGTTGGGGAAAGGGCTCATTAAATGTATTTTATTTTTTAGCCCTAAATCTTTTACCTCTAGTGTTCATTCTTTTAGCGCCCTATAGACCACTTTTTTATTTTATTTAACTTGGACTACCTCCCTCTGTAAGCACCGTACTCGCAGGTCACAGTCCTGATGGAGCGGAGTTAGAGGAGGCTAGCCGCAATGCAGTAGTGAAATAAATGACAGTCATGTATTGACTTGGATATATTATTTTTGTTTTTTAAAACCCGAGTGTACAATTGCTTACAGGGGACTGCCTGAGCTGAACTGAAACCTCTACAGAATTGTGAATGTGTGCAATGTCCCCAGCTGATCAACGGTCACATAACCGCATGAAAGCAATTTGTATACTTGTGGGCACATGCCAACTATACGTAAGAATTGAGCGAAACTGAGACCATCCACTGACTGGGGAACTATGACAGTGTGTGCTTTACTCATGGGCACAATTCTGTAGTCTGCAAACTTTTAATTTCAGCCCTGACAATCCCGTTCTTTCGTTTTATTACTCTTTTCCAAGAGCAAAAAGGTTTTATTATTTTTCCATTGACACAGCCATGTGAGGATTTTTTTTTTTTGCAGAACGAGTTGTAGTTTTGAATGATGCAATTAATTTTGCTATAAAACATACAGTTATAAAAAAGGCAGCCATACTTGCCAATACCTAGTCGCAATACTAATGTACTACGGGATGTAGCAGCCCTCAGGTGGAGACAGAGCTGGTGCAAAATACTGATGAAATAACCACTCTCACACCTACCGTATTTTTTGGACTATAAGATGCACCGGACCATAAGAAGCACCTAGGTTTTAGAGAAGAAAAAAAAAATATTTACGCAAAAGATGTGTTCATGATGCACTTTTAAGGGGAAGGGGGTCTTCTGCTGACACTGGTATAGGGGTAATGTCCCCCAATTCTGACAATATCCCCCATCCTGGTATATATGCCCCCCCCCCCCTTCCTTTTATACGTGGTCCCCATCCTGGTATGCTTGGCATCCCTCCATCCTGGTATGCCTGGCATCCCTCCATCCTGGTATGCATGGAACTCCTCCATCCTGGTATGCATGGCACCCATCATCCCTATCCTGGTGTGCATGGCACCCCTAATCCCTATCCTGGTATGCATGGCACCCCTCATCCCTGTCCTGGTGTGCATGACACCCCTCATCCCTGTCCTGGTATGCATGGCACCCCTCATCCCTGTCCCGGTATGCATGGCACCCCTCATCCCTGTCCCGGTATGCATGGCACCCCTCATCCCTGTCCCGGTATGCATGGCACCCCTCATCCCTGTCCCGGTATGCATGGCACCCCTCATCCCTGTCCCGGTATGCATGGCACCCCTCATCCCTGCCCCGGTATGCACGGCACCCCTCATCCCTGTCCCGGTATGCACGGCACCCCTCATCCCTGTCCCGGTATGCACAGCACCCCTCATCCCTGTCCCGGTATGCACGGCACACCTCATCCCTGTCCCGGTATGCATGGCACCCCTCATCCCTGTCCCGGTATGCATGGCACCCCTCATCCCTGTCCCGGTATGCATGGCACCCCTCATCCCTGTCCCGGTATGCATGGCACCCCTCATCCCTGTCCCGGTATGCATGGCACCCCTCATCCCTGTCCCGGTATGCATGGCACCCCTCATCCCTGTCCCGGTATGCATGGCACCCCTCATCCCTGTCCCGGTATGCATGGCACCCCTCATCCCTGCCCCGGTATGCATGGCACCCCTCATCCCTGTCCCGGTATGCACGGCACCCCTCATCCCTGTCCCGGTATGCACGGCACCCCTCATCCCTGTCCCGGTATGCACGGCACCCCTCATCCCTGTCCCGGTATGCACGGCACCCCTCATCCCTGTCCCGGTATGCATGGCACCCCTCATCCCTGTCCCGGTATGCATGGCACCCCTCATCCCTGTCCCGGTATGCATGGCACCCCTCATCCCTGTCCCGGTATGCATGGCACCCCTCATCCCTGTCCCGGTATGCATGGCACCCCTCATCCCTGTCCCGGTATGCATGGCACCCCTCATCCCTGTCCCGGTATGCATGGCACCCCTCATCCCTGTCCTGGTATGCATGGCACTCCTCATCCCCGTCCTTGTATGAATGGCACAGCAATCTCCGTCCTGGTATGCATGGCACAGCAATCCCCATCCTGGTATGCATGGCACCCCTAATCCCTATCCTGGTATGTATGGCCCCCTCATCTTTATCCTGGTATGTGTGGCCCCCTCATCTTTATCCTGGTATGTATGGCACCCTCATCTTTATCCTGTTATGTATGCCCCCCTCATCTTTACCCTGGTTTATATGGCCCCCTCATCCTTTTCCTAGTATGCATGGTCCCCGTAATCCCCATCATGCTGCACATATAAAAAATAAATATATAAACACTCTTACTCACCTTTCTTCTCTCCTCCAGCGCTGACGCCTGTCTGCCCGCACTGATCTCCCCATGTGAGCCGCGCATGGCGTCACTGCCATGCGCGGCTCACAAGGAGAGATCAGCTGACGGAAGTCACTGCTCCCCGCGCCGGGACTGTGTGCGCGGGGAGCGGTGACTTCATGCTCCTTCATAGCCGGCACACAGCTTAGCCGCGCTGCGGCTCCTGCTGCTACCGGGTTATCTCGTGTGCCCGCTTATTAAAGGGCATGAATATTCACCCCCTCCCCACGCCCATGGGCGTGGAGAGAGGTTAAATATTCATGCCCTTTAACAGCGGGCACAGGCGATTCCGGCAGCAGCTGCGGCTACACTGTGTGCTGCTATTAAGGACCATGAATATTCAGTGCTCCCCATGGGCGTGGGGAGCAGTGAATATTCATTTTCTTTAGCAGCGGGGACAGCGTAGGCTGCAGCAGGCGGCTGCTGCCTCCTGTGCCCCGCTCTTCCACCGCTACCGCTCCCCACAGCACAGTATATATGCTCACCCCTCCCCAACATTCGGACTATAAGATGCACCCTCCATTTTCCTCCAAAATTTTGGAGGAAAAAAATGCATCTTATAGTCTGAAAAATACGGTACTATTCATGTAGGGGATTAGAAATGCACAGGATAAGGCTTGTATAGGGCGCCAGTCACACAGATACATGTAGTGCAACATGCCAACTTGCAGCCTATTAGTGATGCCAAAGCTATTACAGAATTTCCCCAAAAATAAGCCCTAGCATGATTTTACAGGATTTTTGGAGGATGCTTGACATATAGGCCCTACTCCAAAAATAAGCCTTAGTTAGTCAGGGCTGGCGTTAGGAAAGGGGAGCAACTGGGCAATTTATCAGGGCCCCTACTCTTTGGGGCTCCCTAAGCATTTCTATTCCAAGGCTGCTTAAGGACCTTTGGTGACATCATAGTCATGTGACCATAATGTCAGCAAAGGTTCTTGAACTGTGGGAGTCTAGAGTAACTGAAGAGTAGATAGACTGGTATGTAGGGGGGGAGACTGGACAATTTCTCTAGGTTCCCACTCTGAGGCCCTCAGCGTTTCTATTCCAAGGTTCAGACTACTTAAGGACCTTTGGAGAAATCACTGTCCTATGACCCTGATGTCACCAAAGGTCTTTTAACAGAGGAAGTCTAGAGGAGCTGAGACAGGCTGGTATGTATGTGCAGTGTGTGTGTCTGTGTATATTCTTGTGTATGTGCAATGTGTGTGATATGACATGATTATTATATATGGATAAATGAAGACATTCCCTGAAAATAAGCCCTAACCCATCTTTTTGAGCAAAAAATGATATAAGACCTTGTCTTATTTTCTGTAAAAGATGCTAGATCAGGCGGTCTGCCGAGCACTATATATGTGCACCCTACAAGAACAGACACATGGTTTCCACCAACACTACAAAAGCCTGGCTGCATCCTGCAAGGATGGAAAATTATGTAAGGTATTAGTTAATATTTTGACCAAAATATGTAAGCCTGCACCTACGTCAGGGGTCCTCATTGTCTTTCCAGCGAAAAGACAATATAACGTATTGGAAAACCAGATTTAACGCTGGCAGTAAAATGTTTTACCTCACAGAAAGAATCCACCTCGATCCCATGCTGTCCTGTCTGTATACTTGCTTTTGCTTCATTCTCTGCCCAGGAGCTGTGGTTCCTGCACAGTCAGACAGCCATTACACAGTATACGATTATCTCCACACATTATATTTTTACACATCCAATTGTGGAACTTATTAATCCAATGTATGTTGATTAAAATGTACTTTAATATGACAACCCCTTTTGAACTTGGAGGGACCCTTTACTGCCGTGCAGCAATCATAAATGCCCAAAGGCAAAACCCTCTTGGGGAGGGGAGAATAAGTGAACATGTTTGTTGGTAATGCCTCAGTGTTGTTGGACACGTGCACTTATTGGCACTTGCAGTAATCGTTGTTTATGGCTACTTGTAGCATCTGCACAGTGGAAACCTACCTTACTTAAAGGGGTTGTCCGTACTTGGCCAGTGCCAGTCTCTTGAGTGAAATTGGAAAACCCTATACTTACCTCCCACACCAGTGCCGTTCCAGCAGTGTTGGCGCCAGGTCTCTCGGTGCTCACGTGACAATATGAAATCTGCAGCCAATTGGGGGGTGTGATCGTCCACTCTGATGAAATAATAAAGGCAACAGCCGGCGACATAGTGTCATGTGAGTGCCAGGAGACCCGATGCCTAATATTGCTGAAAAGGCGCCAGTGCAGGAGGAAGGTCCTCAACCCTGACGATCCACTGCGGAGCCGCGGCCTACGGAAGAGGATCATCGCAAGGTAGGCCACGGTCCACTAGGGGGGAGGAAGATGTCGGATACGGAGGAGAGCTTCACTGCCTCAACCCCCGCCAGCGCTACCGCTGCTGCAGTTATGCCCTTCACCATGCCCTATATCCCGGGAGCAGCTTGGCTACCCCAGTACTCAGGGGAGTCACATACCCTGCATGACTTTAGAGAAAAGCTGGATAGCCTCTTCCAGGTGTACCCCCTCACAGAAGAGCAAAAAGTGAGCATCCTGGTGGCCCAACTAACCGGGGCAGCCAAAAGGGAAGTAAAATCCTGGCCACCTGGGAGGAAGACTGTCGCAGGGATACTAACCCGGCTGAAGGACACCTTTGATACCCGCACCTCAGCCGAGATTAAGCTTAGATTCTACGGGTGCAAGCAGCGAGCGCATGAGAGTATAAGGGACTATGCACTAAACCTACAAGAGGCCCTGAGGGCCATAAAGCAGACCGACCCTGATGGGGTGGGAAACGAGGACAGGCTGTTGACTGAACAATTTATAGAGGGTTTATATTGCAATGCCCACCGAACCCAGTTGCGGGCAATGGCCTTACAGGATCCCCATCTGGACTTTGCACAGTTCAAGGACAGAGCCATCCGGGTGCTCCGAGAACCGGCACCAGGTGGCGTTGTGACCCACAGACGCCCCACTACCACTTACTACCAGGAGGCGGCGCCCTTGTCAGCAGGGCCTGTGGGAGCTGATGCGCAGGCTTTGGACAATGACCCGGCTCCAGACCTACACCATCAGGTCCAAGAGCTAGCTAAGAGCGTTGCTGCGCTAACCCGAACTGTGCAGTCTTTACAGGTTTCCACCCCAGGGAAGATCCAGCTGGCATCCGGACCGGAGGACATCCCGTGGCGTCGACCAAGGAGGACCCCACCGGCCAGAGGAAGACCCAGTGACCGATACAGTGAGGACGGACGACCCATCTGCCGCCGCTGCAATCAACCCGGACATATGGCAAGGTACTGTTCTTTAAACGGGCACAACCTGGGGTAGAGGGCCAACCCCCAGGAAAAAGATCACCAGGCCCATCGAACTGGCGCGACAGATATGTGGGAGGACGTCCAGTCTTGCCTGTGGTACTGGATGGCATTCCCATGAGTGCCCTACTGGACACCGGGTCACAGGTCACCACCATCCCGTACGTGCTCTTCAAGCAGTACTGGAATGACTCGGATATTACCCGCTACCCCGACGACGACTTGAGTATCATCGCCAGCAATGGTCAGCCCGTGCCACAGATCGGATTTAAAGAGGTGACCATCAAAATTGGTAGAGTCGAACTGGCCGCACAGGGACTGATCATTGTAGATATCGATAAACATGAGAGTCACCCAAAAATAACTCTAGGAACTAATGTAATTGAAAATTGTCTTGCAGAGGTGATTTTCCTTTTACAGCAGGTTGCCAAGAATGCCAGCTCCGGCGAGCAGCGGGTGCTCCAGAAAGAGATCCGGGCACTGATGCAACGGCAACAAGTGGAACTCTCCGGCGGTGAGATTGGTAGCGTAAGAATGTGTGACCCTTTTCCTATTGCCATGCCCCCAAAAAGTGAAATGATGATTTGGTGCCGGGCAGCTATTGGTCTGAGAGGTAGAGATTACCAGGCAATGGTAGAACCAGTTTACTCAGACAGTAGGCCCACCATTTTGACAGCACGGGGGGTGGTCAATGTACGCCATGGGAGGGTGCCCATTCGCATAATAAATATCGGGGAGAGGGAAGTGTACCTGCCCCGGTATGCCACGCTAGCCAAATTATATACCACTAATCAAAGTTCTATACAATCTGTGGAACCCTTGCCTCCATCTCACCCGGAGGAAGGTAACGGCTCTAAGAAAGACATGGAGGACTGGTGTCAGCAACTACATTTGGGTACTGACTCCACTCCCTCACATCAGAAACAAGGAGTCTATCGGGTGGTTCAAGAGTATGAGAGAGTGTTTAGTAAACACCCGTTAGACTTCGGGCGAGTCAAGGGGGTAGAACATCGCATCCCCACGGGAGATCATCCTCCCATAAAAGAGAGGTATCGACCCGTACCCCCTGCACATTACCAACACGCCAAGGGGATGCTTAGAGATATGAAGGAGGCTGGGGTAATCCGGGATAGTTGTAGCCCCTGGGCAGCCCCATTAGTTTTAGTCAAAAAGAAAGACAACACCATGAGGATGTGTGTAGATTACCGGAAAATCAACCGTATCACACACAAGGATGCGTACCCCTTACCAAGGATAGAGGAGTCATTGGCTGCTTTAAGATCTGCTAACTTCTTCTCTACCTTGGATCTCACTAGCGGGTACTGGCAGGTTCCTGTAGCAGAGGCGGACCGGGAGAAGACCGCATTCACCACCCCGATGGGACTTAGCGAGTTCACCTGCATGCCGTTCGGACTCTGCAACGCACCAGGAACCTTCCAACGCCTAATGGAGTGTTGTCTGGGCCACAGAAACTTCGAGACGGTCCTGTTGTACCTGGACGATGCCATCGTATATTCCAAGACGTATGAGGACCACCTGAAACACCTGGCGGAAGTGTTTGAGGCTCTGGCGAGTTACGGCCTAAAGGTGAAACCCTCCAAGTGTCACCTCCTGAAACCAAAGGTGCAGTACCTGGGACACGTGGTGAGCGCTGACGGAGTGGCTCCCGACCCCGATAAGATCACCGCAATTAAGGGATGGCCAAGCCCCTCCAGCGTAAAAGAAGTGCGGCAGTTCCTCGGGTTGGTAGGCTACTACCGAAGGTTTATTCCCGGTTTCACCAAAAAGGCAGCACCTATGCAGGACCTCCTGATAGGCCAGTCCCGGAAGGCCAAGAACCAGAAGCCGCCCTTCAAATGGGAAGAGCTGGAAGAAGAGTCCTTCCGCCAGCTGAAGATGGCCCTCACGGGGGACGAAATCCTGGCGTACCCGGATTATAGCCAGCCCTTTATCCTCTACACCGACGCCAGTAACATCGGGCTAGGAGCCGTACTGTCCCAGATCCAGCAGGGGAAGGAACGAGTAATCGCCTACGCCAGCCGAAAACTGCGACCCACCGAAAGGAACCCCGAGAATTACAGCTCATTTAAGTTAGAGTTCCTGGCCGTAGTATGGGCAATCACTGAGCGCTTTAAGCATTACCTCGCTTCTTCCCGGTTCACCGTGTACACGGATAACAACCCGCTGACACACCTGGACACGGCAAGACTCGGTGCCCTGGAGCAGAGGTGGATGGCCCGTCTGTCCAACTACGAGTTCACAATTAAATACCGGGCAGGACGCTCCAATACCAACGCGGACGCCCTGTCCAGGATGCCCAACCTGCCGGACGGAGGAGAAGATCCGGAGGGACTGGAAGAAGTTGAACTCCCTGCGTTCCACCGTCATGGGACTATTCAGTATTCCCACCGGGTAAGGAGTAAGCGGGCTGCTACGTTGAACCCCTTACCCCACTACAACTGGGCGGAAACGCAAGACAGCGACCCTGCCGTCCGACTGGTGAAGGAGATGCTGACTCGGCCGGAGGCTCGCCTTGAACCAGACGCTCCGGAGGAAGCCAAACAACTATGGGCAGAGAAGAGTCGACTGTTCCTTTACAAAGGGAAGTTGTGCCGCAGAATGGTTAACTCCCGGACGCATGAATTACTCTGGCAAGTAGTGGTGCCACGAAGAGACGCAGCCATGGTGATGGAGGCATACCACGACGGAGCTGGACACTTTGGGTGGAAAAAGCTGGAGTTCCTGCTGCGCGAGCGGTTCCACTGGGTAGGCATGAGGGGAACCATCGAGAAGTGGTGCAGAGATTGTGGCCCGTGCAACCTGAGAAGGAAGGACCGAGCCAGCCAGAAGACTCCCCTGCAGTCCATCGTCACCCGGCAACCGTTGGAACTGGTAGCCTTGGATCATGTAAAACTGACCCCAAGCAGAAGTGGCTACGTCTACGCGTTAACCATCGTGGATCATTACTCCCGGTTCTTGGTTGTCGTCCCCGTCAAGGACTTAACGGCTCAAACAGCAGCTAGAGCCTTCCAGCAGCACTTCTGCCGTCCACACGGGTACCCGGACCAAGTGCTGACGGACCAGGGACCTGCCTTTGAAGCGGAGGTCTTTCAGGAATTCTGCAATCTGTATGGCTGCCGGAAGATAAGGACGACACCCTACCATCCGCAGACTAATGGACTTTGTGAAAAAATGAACCAGGTGGTAATGGATCTTCTAAAAACGTTGCCCCTGGAAGAACGCAGTCTGTGGCCTGAAAAGTTGCCCGATCTGGTGGACCTATACAACCACATCCCGGTAGGTTCCACCAACTGTACCCCGGCTTACCTAATGAGGGCAAGACCTGGTAAGTTACCTGTTGACCTGGAAATGGGAGTCCTGACCCCCGAGGACACTTCACCAGAAACAGACTGGGACACAGAGAGGCAGCAGCAGTACCGGAGAGTACAGGAGAGCGTGGAGCGAAGTCTCTGTCAGGCTAGGGAAAGACAAGAGAAAACTTACAACCAGTATGCTCCCGCTGTTCCCCTGGTACCCGGAGAGCAGGTCTTGAAGAGGAAGAGACGGCTCCACAAGTTGGACGACCAGTGGGAGAAGGACCCGTACACCGTACTGCCCTCAAGCCACGAGAACCCGAAGGTCTGTACCATCAGTAAAGACGGAGGGGAAACCACAGCCATTGTATCCCGGGACCACCTGAAGAAGTGTCCCGAACAACTGAGGAACCCTGAAGAGGAACAAGAAGACCATCGACCCGTGGAAGAAAGGGAAGATATGGTTAGTACCGTGCTCGGGGACTTTCCTCAGTCTTGGACTCAAGTCAATGGTGCAGTTGTGGTACCCGTACTCACCTTCCTCCAACCATCATCCCAAGAACCTACGGAGCAACGGGTAGAGCTGGAAGAACAGCCGGTCCAGGAGGCAGAAGACTCCACACAAGCAGAACAGGAGAATCAACCCTCTGCTTATAGTGAGCCTGCCGTACCCCTAGTGAGACAAAGAGCCGGTAGACAGCTGCCCAGTTTACCCTTGACAGCTCCTACACCCTGTAGTTCAGGGCCAGACAGTCAGCTCCGTAGGTCCACTCGGGCCACTAGAGGCCAGTTACCCGCACGCTGGAGAATTTAAAGTGTATAAATTGTTTTATTTATGTTTTTCTGTGTCTTGTTGCTTGTGTATAATTTTGTGTTTCTAGTTATTTTTAGGAAACCTTGGTGGATTTACCAGGAATCCTTGTATATAGTTGGAGCGTAACCCAGGATGGACTAGAGACTGTTAAGGACTCGGGGTAGGACAGACCCCTACCTGGTTACGTCTCCCTGTGTTGGTGAAATGGACACCTTTGCTTTTCTTCAAAGACTGCATCCGGTTGCGGACACGCCGTAACCATCTTATGTGTTTTTCTTATAGTATTGTTATTGTTATACTTTGTTATGTTTTTCTAAATGTGTTTAGTCCCGGAGTACTAAATTTCACTAGGGGGGAATGTGACACCCCAGGGGTCTGGTTGCCACAGTGATAGAGATATTATGTCTGAGAGCAGGTGGGAGGTCCTTTGGTCAGGGATCCTGTGCATGCCACACCTCCTGCCCAGTCTTGGGAGGGGAAGAACTTCCCCTGTATAAACCCGGGGCTGAGGCAGGGTGAGTCAGACAAGGAGAGTGGAGAAGAGAAGCAGCATAGGAAACAGCAGAGTTACAAGGAGTCAGGGGCTGGCAGCTACAGAGCTCGCCCTGACTAAGAAGATTCTTTACCGGACCCGGAGTCCGAGGCTGTGGGGACTAACTCCTACCCAGCAGCAGAATCCGTCGGGCAGGGGATTTCAGGTCCTCTGGCCCAGAAGCCCGAAGGCACGGTCACACGCGTGGGACCAGCACCGCCATCGTGGAGCGGAAGCCATTAGAAGGCCCCGAGTCACCGGCCATACGGGTGAGCACCACACGGTACACTCAGGGACGTGGGCTACTTACATCAGCTTCTAGCAAGGTAGCCAGAAGAGTACAGTCAGTTTGGGAGGCCTACAACTACGCCTGGCCAGGGGAGATCCCATCTGCTCAAAGACTGACCAGGCCCCGTTTGCTAGCAAGTACTCCGGGAGGGTCTGTCGTTGTTACCAGTAAAGACCCTGAACTACACCGTACCGTCTCTGAGTGGTTCCTGCTACCCCCATCATCCACGTCGGCTGCCCTGAGGCCATACCCCTCCCGTTGGGGGTTATACTATCACGCTGCACAATCCTACCACCGGCCTCAGCGGTCTGCCCTGCAGCAGCAGCTTCCTGGCTGCACTCAACGGGTGGCGTAGTCATCAACTATTTACTACTAATAGACTGCCGTCTAGTTTGACTCCCTGGGCACGGACCGGGTCACCGCCACGAGATTACAACCCTCCACGGATCCGGCTCCGGGTAAGCTCCCGCGTGCGCACCGCAGCGCGACACAGGCCCAGGGGCGCGTCACAAATACCGTATATAAAGCCTTTTACTCCAAATTCCGTTATTTCTCCTCTGATCTCATCAGTGGCCGTTCATTCAAAGCCACAAATTGTTTGTCTATCCTGATATCTTGTGGAACAGCCTGGCCTCACATGGGTTCTCCTCCCTCTTATCTCGGACCCTCAGTATTGACACCCTCACTTTTTTCATGCCCCTACATCTTTATAATTAATGCGGAAATGTAGCACCCTGAGGACTCGGCTGCTACAGGGGTATTGCACCTCAAACCAGAGGTGTGGTATTCCACTCCCGGGTAAGGATGGAGTGTGGAACTGAGCTAGTAGGCTGCATGCACTACATACATCCCATTTCCGGGGGACAGAACTACGGTACTCCCACCAGTATATGTGCAGGTACGACAGCGTCTGTCCCTGGCTGGAGTGGGAGGGGGGTGGAACATCCCAGTAGTGTAGGAGCAGATAGGGGGAGTAGTCTGGGTAAATGTAGGAGTTCATTGGGTGCTGGTCACCTGAGCTCACACATAGAGGGAGTATATAAGGTGGGCACCATCTTAGGACAGGGTCAGTCAGTCAGTCAAGTCAGTGAGTCAGCAGTAACTCCAGGAGAGGAGAAGGAAGAGGGACTCAGAGGCGCAGGACGAGAGGGGACCCCAAGAGCCCGTATGAGAACTGATAAGGGTGAAGGGTCGGCAAAAGGGTACCGGATCCAAAGCTGGCGGAGGCCAAAGCACACCTTAGCCAGGAACCGGAGGTCGTGGGCAAGACCCTCACCAAATCCACCAGAATGGCACACCGAGCATAGGGTCAGGGAAGCCAGAGAAGGTTCAACCACCAAGAGACCCGAGGGAGCCGGACATAGGTGGATCCCTGGTGAGAACGGCCAGAGAGAGAGAAGAAGGGAGCTCAGGACCATACTCAGGAATTGCCCGGGAGTTGACCGAGTCCCGCACCTGGTGGACGCAGCACGGCTTGGGTGGTCACTGCTGTACAGAGTGACCCGAGCAACACCAGTGAGTAAAAACCCTGAAACTGCATTTCATGCCTCTGAGTCTCCTTGCTGCACCTTCACAACCACTATCCTCCACGTCTGACCCCCTGAGGCTATGCCCCTCCCGTTGGGGGTTATACTACCACAGCTGCACACACACCACCAGCCTCAGCGGACCATCCTGCAGCGGCGGCCTTTTGACCGCAAATCAACGGGTGGCGTAGTCGACACTAAGAACATCTGCAAGGACTGCCGCACACTGAGCTTGACACCCTGGGCACGGACCGGGTCATAGCCACTCGGAGACTACAACCCCCATCTGATCCGGCTCCGGGTATCCCTAACAACATGGCCCAGGGGGCGCGTCAACTTTGGCGTAGTCGGCAGGATTACGTGCCCGCAACAACCGGGTACTGCGTGCCTGAAGAAAAGTTCGCATTTACCTCAAAACAAAGTCTCCCGCCAATTCCAGAGGGTCCCCGCCATCGGACGCCATCTCGGATCAGTTCCCGCCATTTGCCCGTCATCTGCAGTCTTTTCCCGCCATCTGCAGTGTTTCCCGCCACTGGGAAGCGATTCCCGCCATCTAAGAAGATTTCCCGCCTTGGCAGAGCGGACGCCATTATGGGCGTGCCAGAGGGTGGCAAGAGGCCACCTCCCATCGTGGGCCAGGATCGGAAATGGCGCCAAAAGTGGAAACCGCCCCCACCAGCAGAGACTGTGATGATTGATATGTCCATCAGCGTGAGGGAACTGCCCCTGGAACTGACAATCACAAAGTTGCCCCAGGACGACCCCCAATGTGGGCGGATACAGAACAAAAGAAAGAAGATGGGTGCAGCCTGGAAGAGTCTAGAGAGAACACACCCGGAGATGGAGGGAGAGTCAGGCAGCACCGACCCTGTGGTCAGGAGCCTGTTGCAGGCCGCCACTCCAGAAGGCCTGCTGGAGATCCTGGCGCAGCTCCCCGGAGATCGGGAGTGTGCACAGACCGTGCTGGAGGGCCTCGCACGAAGGATGGCCCGGGTGCAGCAGGAAACACTGGCGGAGTGGACCCGGGAGATGGCCCGGCAGGCCGGAGCCCGCCAGCGAAGCATGCCACCCGCAGCGAGGAGCAAGTCCACCTCTGAGGACGGCGAAGGAGGGACGACGGCCGGAGACGACGCCGCGGAGGGAGCCGAAGAGATGAAGGCAGGTAATGGGGGCGACAACATCCCGTGCCCAGAAGCCGTAAACCTGCCCCAGCTCCCCGTCGCAGAGCCCGAAGCCCCGCTCACCGTTCCCGTAGCCGCTGCGTCATCGCTCCAAGCTAGGCCTCAAGCGGCCGGAGCCGCGGCCAAGCCCCCTGTGACGTTACGGGCCTCAATGCTGAGCGCGGCCAAGCAGGAGGCGCCACCGGCCTGGTCGCAAGGCCGAGTGCCCCGGGGCGCCGCAGTACCAACAGCGCCCTCTACCTCTGCCGAGCCACCGGCCTGGTCGCTGGGCCAAGTAACCCCGGGCGCCGCCGTCTTCACGGTGCCCTTCACCTTCAGGGTGCCCCAAGCCTGGTCGCAAGGCCTGGTAAACCTGGGCGCCGCTACCACCACCGCGCCCTCAACTTCTACAGTGCCGCACCTGGGTGAAGACTTGTTTGCCCAGCACACTTGCCCGGATGGGCAGCCCTTAGAGTGGCCACCGGAGTATTACCATCCCCGACTCCGGAAGGAAAGACCCCTGGATGAGCCCCTGATCCCGGCTCCGGCGCCCGCCAAGATCACCCCACTCTCGTTGGAGGAAGCGCAGTTTGCGTGGGACCCCACCGGAGAAGACCTCATCGGGTTCACCGAGGAGACCCGGGCAGCCGCAGCCCAGCGTGCGGAGTGCTGCCAGCAACAATTGGAGGTTTTTGCTAGAGAGCGACGAGAGAGGCGGGTCCGTGAGGAGCGGCTCCAAGTGAAGAGCGCCGAGCAGAAGAGCCGAGCCCGCAGAAACCCCCGTGCTGCCCACGGTCCCCGTGCCAGCGGGACTGTAATAAAATTCCAAATGGAGCACGGGTGGGGTTTCATCCGGGACCACAAGACCCCCGGCGACGTCTTTGTCACCCGCAGAGACGTTGAAAGTCATCTGCCGGAGGGACACAGAGGTCGTGACCTTTACCTGGGTGATGAGGTCACCTTCACCCGGCATCAGTGCGCCAAGGGCCCGTATGCCCTGCATGTGCATAGACTTACTGAGGAGGAGCTACGGGGTGAGGAGGATCAAGAGGACCCGGACGGGTCTAAAGATTACCCTCAGCCAAGAGCACACCGCCACTGATGAACTGTAAATAGAATATGTAAATAGTTACCCGTGTGGGTACAAAAACTGCTGCTACCAAAGTGTAGTCCCCGTCGGGACCAGCAAGTGAGTACCCGTGTGTCCCCTATCCCTTAACAGGCTGAGGACTGTGAACAGCCATTCCTTTTCCCCACTGGCCGAGGACTGAGAGCGGCCATATTCCCCTTTGTACATAGTTGCGCTTTCTAAGGCGCCCCCTACCGGTTTTATAGGAAACTGTGTTTTTTCTACAAGAGACTGTTGCACTATACCTGGTCACAATTTGCACAAGTGGCCAGAGGTCAAAAATGTTTTATTATGAAAAGTTTTAAAATGAAAAGTTTTATGCTGCTGATAATGTTTATATGTTCTATATGTTTATGTTATGAAAAAAATTGTATGTTTTTGTATGTTTTTATTCTTTTACAGCCCGAGGACGTGCTGTGATTTACCAGGGGGGAATGTAGCACCCTGAGGACTCGGCTGCTACAGGGGTATTGCACCTTAACCAGAGGTGTGGTATTCCACTCCCGGGTAAGGATGGAGTGTGGAACTGAGCTAGTAGGCTGCATGCACTACATACATCCCATTTCCGGGGGACAGAACTACGGTACTCCCACCAGTGTATGTGCAGGTACGACAGCGTCTGTCCCTGGCTGGAGTGGGAGGGGGGTGGAACATCCCAGTAGTGTAGGAGCAGATAGGGGGAGTAGTCTGGGTAAATGTAGGAGCTCATTGGGTGCTGGTCACCTGAGCTCACACATAGAGGGAGTATATAAGGTGGGCACCATCTTAGGACAGGGTCAGTCAGTCAGTCAAGTCAGTGAGTCAGCAGTAAGAGGAGAGGAGAAGGAAGAGGGACTCAGAGGCGCAGGACGAGAGGGGACCCCAAGAGCCCGTATGAGAACTGATAAGGGTGAAGGGTCGGCAAAAGGGTACCGGATCCCAAGCTGGCGGAGGCCAAAGCACACCTTAGCCAGGAACCGGAGGTCGTGGGCAAGATTTGCCACGACCCTCACCAAATCCACCAGAATGGCACACCGAGCATAGGGTCAGGGAAGCCAGAGAAGGTTCAACCACCAAGAGACCCGAGGGAGCCGGACATAGGTGGATCCCTGGTGAGAACGGCCAGAGAGAGAGAAGAAGGGAGCTCAGGACCATACTCAGGAATTGCCCGGGAGTTGACCGAGTCCCGCACCTGGTGGACGCAGCACGGCTTGGGTGGTCACTGCTGTACAGAGTGACCCGAGCAACACCAGTGAGTAAAAACCCTGAAACTGCATTTCATGCCTCTGAGTCTCCTTGCTGCACCTTCACAACCACCATCCTCCACGTCTGACCCCCTGAGGCTATACCCCTCCCGTTGGGGGTTATACTACCACAGCTGCACACACACCACCAGCCTCAGCGGACCATCCTGCAGCGGCGGCCTTTTGACCGCAAATCAACGGGTGGCGTAGTCGACACTAAGAACATCTGCAAGGACTGCCGCACACTGAGTTTGACACCCTGGGCACGGACCGGGTCACAGCCACTCGGAGACTACAACCCCCATCTGATCCGGCTCCGGGTATCCCTAACAACATGGCCCAGGGGGCGCGTCAGAAAGACTACCAGGAAATGTAGTTTCTGATCACTTGAGTCTTTTCTAATGTGATCAGTTTCATTATACCCTTATACCATCCACAGCAGTATACGAAAAGGAGTGTGGTGTGAGTTGTGCAGAGGTAGTGGCTGCACCCAGGCACTGATGCGGAAATCCCAGCTCCCCTCTGCCCATTACCGTTCACCAGTTTTATATGTGATGCATGGTGGTTCAGCAGACAGATTCTAGGGCAAAATAACTACTAAATAATGTCATGTTATAATGACAGATCTGTCACAAGCAGTTTTTCAAGTTGTAGAGCAATAACCTGAATCTCCCCAGTTGTTCTTTCATAACCATATTCACCAGCATTCATAACCATATTCACCAGCATTCATAACCATAGTCACCAGCATTCATAACCATATTCACCAGCATTCATAACCATATTCACCAGCATTCATAACCATATTCACCAGCATTCATAACCATATTCACCAGCATTCATAACCATAGTCACCAGCATTCATAACCATATTCACCAGCATTCATAACCATATTCACCAGCATTCATAACCATAGTCACCAGCATTCATAACCATAGTCACCAGCATTCATAATCATAGTGACCAGCATTGGCTGCAATTTCATGAAACCTCATTGTGCGCTAAGGGGATAATATATCATCTAGACATATTCAGAGATAAAGCTAAAATACAACACCAATAGCACAGTAATAATGGCGATCATTTATTGAAAGCAATGTAATATATAGAAATTTTTTATTTTTCCATGTATAATGTAGCCAGCAAGGGTGAGTCTATTTTAGCTTTTAATAATTATTTGCTAAAATAAAGTGGCTGACATTACAAATTATTGCCTAAATGGGCACAAAGCTGCCAGTAAGCGAGCAACACTGACCATAGCACTGGATAGGGGAAAGCTGTGGACCACGTATAGCCAGGTTGACAATCGCACCAAGGACGGCTGTAGATGCCGCAGTTGTGTCCTGTAATTCATGCGTCACATCTCCCAACAAGGATTCCAGAGTTTGGATTTTATGACTTCACTTCTGAATCCACCTGGGGAACGTGGCACAGGGGCCTCATTGCTGCTTATGCTCCATCCCAGTTGGCACAGAGCAGACTGCCAGTGGTCACGTTGGCAGTGGAGCAGCAGCTTTCAGCCCTCTGTAAGTAGGTCAGATACATTGTGTGACTGCTTTGCCGCAGATCAGCACATATAGAGATGGAGGTAATAGGAAGATGTGGAAGAATGTTCTTCAGATTGGCAGGCCAGCCATGCTTGTTACTGATGACATGAAACATGATGATGTTGGCATTTTGAGTGCAGGTAGTAGGAGCTGATGGTACAGAAATAAATGAACTCCAGTAGATAGTCTTGCGTCAAGATACAGGAGGATTAGATGGTATGACGGTATTATGCTGGTTCTCCGCTTAGTGGTAAGTTGTGCTCCATGCTGGACCCACAAACGGGAAACTCGTGAAAATCCTCTGTTCTCTAGCAGGAATTGTCTCGTTCACGCCATCACTGCGCGGTGCTGGGATCTGCTGTCTCATGGTGACATACGGGTTCCTTCCTATAATAACTGGAGATGGCGCTTTTCCTGTCCTTATGTCTTTCCAGTTTATATTTGAAAAGAAGGGGTGCGTTCTGATTTTTCCATTAACCCCTAGCCGGACATAATGGTCTTTGCAGAGTAGTTTGGACATAATGTCCATAGCATCGTGGTCAGTGAGGTTTTCATATGATGGTTCTTCGTATAAGACATTATTCACAATCTCTTCAGTGGTGTCTCCTGGAAATGGTGAGTCTTGGAAAATCATGTCGTACATTATGACTCCAAAGGCGAACCAGTCCACACCTTCATCATAAGCGTCTCCCATGATCATTTCTGGGGCGCCATACCCAGGTGTTCCACTGAAATCTCTGGCATTAAATCTCTTATCAAACTCGTATAGAGATAGTCCAAAATCAGTAATCTTTATGTGGCCGTCACCAGTCAGCAGGATGTTATCCGGTTTTAAGTCCCGGTGAATGATGTCATTGCTGTGCAGGAATTGTAGGCCACAAACGATTTCTGCTCCTATAAATCTTACAGGTTCCTTCAGGGGAATGGTACTATATATATAGTGAAGCAGATCCCCTCCACTGGCCAGCTCGGTGACAAAATACGCATGGTTTTCCGTATGAAACGCGGCATGGCAATGGGTTAGGAATCTGCTGTTGTGGCTAAGCTTCAGGACATGGTGTTCTACAAGGCATTCAGGGAAGGAGATTAGGCTTTCTTTCTTAATGATTTTAAGGGCCACACTTTCTTTCCTTATTTTATCAGTGGCCAGCATAACCTTCCCATAACTCCCTTGTCCAAGTATGCCATGGCAGATAAACTTATCCCTGGTGAGAGGGACAGTGGTCTTTATTTTTTTGCTACTGGGGCCACTACATTCACCTGAGATGTCATCTTGACTGGTGGCTGGATCTTCCTGATGTTTCCTTTTTCTCCCAGTTCTCTTCTCTTCTGCTGCACTTTCATTACCTTTCAGGTTAATGATCCTGGTTGGACCCAAAGTACTCAGTTTTTTTAGATTATCAGCTCGATTTGTGATGTATCCCACAAGCTTTTCACATCTGTTTTGTACAGTGTCTAGGAAGGAAATATTCTGGGTTCCCTCATTGACAGGTAATACCTGCCCAACCTGCCCAGATTTCTTGGAATCCATCTTCCTTATCTTTGCTGGAGGTTCCTGGTTATTTCCAGTGTCTTCTCCATCTGGTGTTTCTTTCCTTTTTCTCTTTCTATTCCCTGTAAAGTCCATGTTGCATCAGGCAACAACAGGGCAATTATCCAAAAACGTATGTAAAATTATCAGAGAATGCAATCCACACGTATATTGTAGTCAAAGCCAACTACAACTAAAGCTCAATGGCTGCAGTCAGTTGTTTATGGAACTTTGTGGAATGTGATGTCACTGTGCCGGTGATGTCACACTCACTGTGATGTCAGCAGATGCATGTGAGTGTTCCATCTCTGCTGAACGTGAAAGTCTCGGAAGGGGCGGGGCTTAGTCACCATTGACTATAATGGAGTCTGTTGAGTGGGTAGTATTTAGTGACCTGAAGCTGGAAATCAGTGGGATAAATGACATCAGGATTCAGGAATAAGTTACAGTAGTTTTATATTTGTTTTAATTTATTTTATACAAAAAAAGAGCATGGACCGCACCTCCAAAAAAATCATACATTGATCTAATGCCTCTCAGCAAAAATATACATAACTGAACATGAGGTTCTTAGTTTAACATTCTGATCAGACTGTATGAAGCCCACTGCCACGTCACGGCAAACCTCGTAGTGGGTCCTAACATTTCCTGCCTAAAAGGAGCGGCGCCATGTGCCAACCACCGCTACAGTGAGAATGCACCAGCAGGGCGGGCGGCCTGGTGCCTCACAGCATCCATGCTTCAAGACCGAGTCCCCGTGACTCCAGGCCGCGGCGCCCCACAAGCACAAAACCACAGCAACAATGGCTGACACATTGCACCAACACCACATGAAAGGAGCATTGTGACTCACCTTCCTCAAGCTCTCAAGTGAGAGCAAAATAGGCTAGACCCTCTTTGCAGACTCCTGCTAATTAAAATTGCCTGTGCCAAATGGGATGAGTGCTGGTCCAAGAAAGGGAAAAGAATAAGCTGGCTCATTGACATGGCAGTGGGCTTCACACAGTCTGATCAGAATGTTAAGCTAAGAACCTCATGTTCAGTAATATGTATTTTTGCTGAGCGGCATTAGATCAAATGTATGATTTTTGGAGGTGCGGTCCATGCTCTTTTTATTTATTTTTTTTTATTTTATGTTACATTATTTTGTGTAGGGCTGTGATGATATACATTTTTCAGTTCTTTTGTGTCAAATTTAAAGGAAAATGTGTTAACCACTTCCTGACTGCCCACTGCACATAAACGTCCGCGCTTGCTGGGCTCTGTACATCGCCGATGTTTATGAACGGTCGGTGGTCTTTTAGCGCTCAGGGCCCCCAGGGTCCTGCACCCTGCGATTCCTGTGCAGAGCGATAGCTCTAACAGGTGACATCCTCGAGACCGGATTGGATCAGGTTCCAATAAAGTTAACCCTTTGCTATCTTCTACTACCCCTGGCAAAAATTATGGAATCACCGGGCTCGGAGTATGCTCATGCAGTTGTTTAATGTTGTTGAAAAAAAGCAGATCACAGACATGGCACTAAACTAAAGTCATTTCAAATGGCAACTTTAGGGCTTTAAGAAACACTAAAAGAAATCAAGATTAAAAATGTGGTACTCAGTAAGGGTAATTTTTTTCAGAACAAGCAGAGAGGAAAAAATTATGGAATCACTCAATTCTGAGGAAAAAATTATGGAATCACCCTGTAAATTTTAATTTACAAATCTAACACCTGCATCAAATTAGATCTGCTCGTTAGTCTGCATCTAAAAAGGAGTGATCACACCTTGAAAAGCTGTTGCACCAAGTGGACTGACATGAATCATGGCTCCAACACGAGAGATGTCAATTGAAACAAAGGAGATGATTATCATACTCTTAAAAGAAGGTAAGACATCACGCAATGTTGCAAAATATGTTGGTTGTTCACATTCAGCTGTGTCTAAAATCTGGACCAAATACAAACAACATGGGAAGGTTGTTAAAAGAAAACATACTGGTAGACCAAGGAAGACCTCAATGCGTCAAGACCGGAAACTAAGCAATATGTCTCCAAAACAGGAAATGCACAACAAAACAAATGAGGAACGAATAGGAGGAAACTGGAGTCAATGTCTGTGACCGAACTGTAAGAAACCGCCTAAAGGAAATGAGATTTACATACAGAAAAGCTAAGCATAAGCCATCATTAACACCTAAACAGAAAAAAACAAGGTTATAATGGGCTAAGGAAAAGCAATCGTGGACTGTGGATGACTGGATGAAAGTCATATTCAGTGATGAATCGCGAATCTGCATTGGGCAAGGTGATGATGCTGGAACTTTTGTTTGGTGCCGTTCTAATGAGATTTATAAAGATGACTGCATGAAGAGAACATACAAATTTTCACAGTCATTGATGATATGGGGCTGCATGTCAGGTAAAGGCACTGGGGAAATGGCTGTCATTACATCTTCAATAAATGCCCAAGTTTACATTGATATTTTGGACAGTTTTCTAATCCCATCAATTGAAAGGATGTTTGCGGATGATAACATCATTTTTCAAGATGATTATGCATCCTGCCATAGAGCAAAAACTGTGAAAACATTCCTTGAAAAGAAGACACATAAGGTCAATATCATGGCCTGCAAATAGTCCGGATCTCAATCCAATTGAAAATCTTTGGAAGTTGAAGAAAATGGTCCATGACAGGGCTCCAACCTGCAAAGCTGATCTGGCAACAGCAATCAGAGAAAGTTGGAGCCAGATTGATAAAGGGTACTGTTTGTCACTCATTAAGTCCATGCCTCAGAGACTGCTTTAAAGCCAGAGGTGGTGCAACAAAATACTAGTGATGATTTGGAGTGTTCTTTTGTATGTTTGTTTTTCATGATTCCATATTTTTTTGCTGAGAATTGAGTGATTCCATAATTTTTTCCCTCTGCTTGGTCTGAAAAAAATTACCCTGACTGAGTGCCACATTTTTTATCTTAATTTCTTTTAGTGTTTCTTAAAGCCCTGAAGTTGCCATTTGGAATGACTTTAGTTTTGTGCCATGTCTGTGATCTGATTTTTTTCAACAGCATTAAACAACTGAATGAACATCCTCAGAGCCCGGTGATTCCATAATTTTTGCCAGGGGTTATAGATGCTGTGATCCATAGCGATCACGGCACATAGAAGAGAGGGAGAGGCAGTTGTGCACTCACCTTTGACGGCCTCCGAGATAAGGTCTGACGTGGTCATGGCAGCCGGAGATCACATGATGACCTCCGAGGCTGCCAGGTACGGTGGCCTGTTAGGCTCAGCCATCAACGGAGTCTAACACGAGATCTACCAGTGTAAAACTGACATCCGGTCTCATGCAATGCAATACATGTGTATTGCATTGCATGAGACCTGTGATGATAAAAATATTCCCATAGAGGGACTAAGTGAGAAAGTTAAAAACAGAAAGTTTAAAAATTGGGTCACTTGAGGGGGATTCAGCTCTTCTAGTGCTTAAGGGCTCTGTATACGTAGTCCGCAAACTATTCTACAATAATTTGTTCTCCAAAAGCGAAATAGTGCTCCTTCCCTCCCGGGTGTCGCCGTGTGCCTAAGCAGTATTGTACAGCCACATATGGGATATTGCCACGTTCAGCAGAAATTGTGTGATACATTTCGGCACCATTTTTACCCATTGCCTTGTGTGAAAATGTAAAATCTGAGGCTAAAACTAATTTTTTTTGTGATAAAAATATAATTATTTTTTTCTTCGCTGCCCAATGGTATAAATTTCTGAGAGTCACATGTGGTGTCAGTTTGATCACTGCATCCGTAGAGGAATTCATTGAGAGGTGTAGTTTATAAAATGGGGTCACTTATGGGGGTTTCCTGCTGCTTTAGGACCTCAGTCTCTCCCAGTGGGTCATGGCACCTGCAAACCACAACAGTAAAATCTGCACTGTAATATGACAATTTTTCCCTTCTGAGCTTTGCACTGTGCCTGAAAAGTAGGCTTCCAGTATCCATTGTTTCAGATGCTGCACATCTCGTATCTTGATGGTCTGGTGTGGTATATGGGGTACAAAGATAGTGGGGCCATTCTTCATCAGTGGAAACCTCAATGCCACTGGATATCTGAAATTGCTACACGATGATGTGTTGCCCTCTTTATGCACTGAAGATGGCACGTTCCCTGAGTTTTTCCAACAAGATGGTGCACCACCACATTATGGGTGTCAGGTCCGAGCATTCCTACATGAACAGTTTGCTGGAAAGTGGATTGGTTGTTGTGGACCTGTTGAATGGCCACCAAGGTCTCCCGATCTGACCCCCTTAGACTTTTATCTTTGAGGTCATCTGAAGACAATTGTCTATGCTGTGAAGAAAGGAGATGTGCAGCATCTGAAACAACGGATACTGGAAGCCTGTGCTAGCATTTCTTCTGCAGTGTTGCTATCAGTGTGTCAAGAGTGGGAAAAGAGGGTTGCATTGACAATCCAACACAATGGGCAGCACTTTGAACACATTTGATAAGTGGTCATAAACTTGTAAAAAACTCATGAAAGAATAAAGTTACGTTAAAACCAAGCACATCATTGTTTTTCTTATGAAATTCTCAATAAGTTTGATGTGTCACATGACCCTCTACCCATTGAAAAAAATTAAGTTGAATCCAAAATGGCCAACTTCAAAATGGCCGCCATGGTTACCACCCATCTGGAAAAGTTTTCCCCTTCCCTTATACTAATGTGCCACAAACAGGAAGTTGATATCACCAACCATTCCCATTTTATTTAGGTGTATCCATATAAATGGCCCACCCTGTAGTTTTAATCCTTCTAACTTCCTAACCAAAAAAAATTGTTTAAAAAATTGTGCAGATGTAAAAGAACTATTTTGTGTGACCTAACTCTCTGGTTTAAGGGCATAAAAATTAAAAGTTTAAAAATTGCAAAATTTTCCCAATTTTGCCAAATTTCTGATATTTTAAAAAATAATCTAGTTACCATATTTTTCGGACTATAAGATGCACCAGACCATGACCATAAGACACACCTGGGTTTTAGAGAAGGAAAATAGAAAAGAAAATTTAAGCAAAAAATGTGGTCATGATGCTCTGTTAAGGGGGATGGGGTCTGCCGCTCACACTGTTAAGGGGTAATGTCCCCCAATTCTGTACTAATATCCCCCATCCTAGTAAATATGCCCCCAACCTTCCTGTTATACATGGCCCTCATCCCCATCCTGGTATGCATGGCACCCCTCATCCCCATCCTGGTATGCATGGCACCCCTCATCCCCATCCCGGTATGCATGGCACCCCTCATCCCCATCCTGGTATGCATGGCACCCCTCATCCCCATCCCGGGATGCATGGCACCCCTCCATCCCGGTATGCATGGCACCCCTCCATCCCGGTTTGCATGGCACCCCTCCATCCCGGTTTGCATGGCACCCCTCATCCCCATCCTGGTATGCATGGCACCCCTCATCCCCATCCTGGTATGCATGGCACCCCTCATCCCCATCCTGGTATGCATGGCACCCCTCATCCCCATCCTGGTATGCATGGCACTCCTCATCCCCATCCTGGTATGCATGGCACCCCTCATCCCCATCCCGGTATGCATGGCACCCCTCCATCCTGGTATGCATGGCACCGCTCCATCCCGGTTTGCATGGCACCCCTCCATCCCGGTTTGCATGGCACCCCTCATCCCCATCCTGGTATGCATGGCACCCCTCATCCCCATCCTGGTATGCATGGCACCCCTCATCCCCAATCCTGGCATGCATGGCACCCCTCATCCCCATCCTGGTATGCATGGCACCCCTCATCCCCATCCCGGTATGCATGGCACCGCTCCATCCCGGTATGCATGGCACCTCTCCATCCCGGTATGCATGGCACCTCTCCACCCCAAAATTTTGGAGGAAAAAAGTTCGTCTTATAATCCGAAAAATACGGTATATCTAGAAAAAAAATTACTACTATCCTGACTACTATCATGAAGTACAATATGTCACAATAAAACAATCTCAGAACCACTGGGATATGTTGAAGCGTTTCAGAGTTATTACCTCAAAAAGTGACGCTGGTCAGAATTGAAAAAAATTGGCCTGATCACAAAGGCAAAAACTGGCTCTGGCGCGAAAGGGTTAAATCTATAAGTTTAAAAAATATCTATTTCTGCTATTTTTATTAAAAACACAAAATTCTACTGTGGAAGGGCTAAGAAAATGTACTTGTGAACAAATCTTTTGCAAATTACCCAGATATCAAGAGTTTCCAAAAGGTAATTCTGCCCAACTATGGTACATTGGGTAGTAAGAAAAGGGGAGTCAGTGTTTAGCAGGTCTATATTACAGCTCCACAGGGTTTATTACCCCTCTCCCATGACCTTGTAAGGTGAGGCTCCATAGCTAAGCTACAGTATGGAGATTGGTGACCCCATATCTGAGCAGATGAGTTCATTACAGCTTCACACAGATCTTTACCCGGCGTTTCTAAGCTTCTGAGTAGCAACCTGACTAGTAATATTATTATACAAGATTTGATCATTTATTACATAGTTTGTAAAGCCGAATAAAGACTTGCGTCCATCAAGTTCGACCTGTTAGTCCTGTAATTGCTACAGTTGATCCAGAGGAGGGCAAAAACCCCAAATGATTTAGCCAATCTTCACCTGAGGAAAAATTCCCTCCCGACTCTGAAACCAGCAGTCAGAATAAATCCCTGTATCAACCTACTATTTTATTTTATTTTTAAGTATATGCTGAAATCTGCCTGGTATCTAGAAATGCATCCAGTCCCCGCTTGAACTGGTGTAGTGAATCCGACATTACCGTCTCCTCACTCAGTGAATTCCATATTCTCACTGCTCTTACCGTAAAGAACCCCTTCCTATGCTGGTGCTGAAACCTTTTCTCTTCCAGTCTTAGTGAATGCCCTCTTGTTACCGTAATATCCCTCTTTTTGAATAAATCCCGGGCAAGGTCTCTATACTGTCCCCTAACATATTTGTACACATTTATTATGTCCCCCCTCAACCTTCTCTTTTCCAGGCTGAATAGTCCTAGTTTTGCCAACCTCTCTGGGTATTGCAGTCCCTCCATTGCCCTTATTAATTTTGTTGCCCTCCTTTGTACCTTTTCAAGCTCATTTATATCCTTTCTATATATTGGGGCCCATAACTGAGCACATTATTCCAAGTGTGGTCTGACCAGTGCTTTGTACAGTGGAAGAACAATGTTCTCATCCTTTGCAGCTATACCTCTTCTGATACATCCCATTACCCTGTTTGCCCTTACAGCAGCGGCCTGACTTTGGGCACTCCAATTTAGTTTGCTATCAATCAAGATGCCCAAGTCCTTCTCCATCTCTGAATTCCCCAATGATTTCCCATTCAGTGAGTACTGGTGACTTCCATTTTTCCTTCCCATATATATGACCTTACATTTCTCCTCATTAAACCTCATTTGCCATTTAATGCTCCACCTACCCAGTTTATCCAAATCCCTCTGTAGGTCTGCACTGTCCTCTTTTATATTAATTGTTTTACATAACTTTGTGTCATCTGCAAATATTGACATTTTACTATTTATCCCGTTGACTATGTCGTTAATAAAGATATTAAATAACATTGGGCCTAGTACAGACCCCTGTGGTACCCCACTAGTGACGCTTACCCAATCTGAGTATATTCCATTTATAACCACCCTCTGCCTTCTATCCTTTAGCCAGTTAGCTACCCACTTGCAGACATTTTCCCCCAGCCCCATCATTCTCATTTTGTATACCAACCTATTATGTGGCACGCTATCGAACGCTTTTGCAAAGTCTAGATACACGACATCCATTGGTTCCCCCTGATCTAATCGAGAGCTAACCTCCTCGTAGAAGTCAATCAGGTTTGTTTGGCAGGAGCGATTCCTCATGAAACCATGTTGGTTCGGGGTTAAAAGATTATTAGCATCAAGATGCTCCGTAATTGCCTCTTTAATGAAGCTTTCAAAAATTTTGCCCACAACGGACGTCAGACTCACCGGCCGATAGTTTCCGGCGTCACTTTTTGCTCCCTTTTTGAATATTGGCACTACATTCGCCTGTCGCCAATCAAGTGGTACAGACCCAGTCTCAACAGAGTCCTTAAATATAAGATATAACGGTCTGTCTATCACATTACTTAGTTCCCTTAGTACCCGTGGGTGTATGCCATCAGGTCCTAGTGATTTGTTTATTTTAATGTTACTGAGGCGTTTCTGTACCCCAACTTGGGTTAGATTAGTCATACTTAGTGGAGGATTAAGCTTGTCACTTCTCATTTCGCCTGTTAGTTCTATTTCGTTTGTGAAAGTTGTCGAAAAAAAATTATTTAATAGGTTAGCTTTATCCTCATCTTTCTCTATGATTTTGCCTTCATCACTTTTTATCGGTCCAATATTATCCGATTTAATCCTTTTACTATTTATATACGTAAAACAGTTTGGGATTTGATCTACTTTCCCTAGCAATACGTCTCTCTGTTTCCTCCTTCGCTATTTTTATTTGTTTTTTACAGGTTCTCGTTTTTTCCTTGTAACACATTAGTGCCTCCTTACTGTTTTCCTGTTTTAATCTCTTGAATGCCTCTTTTTTGCTATTTAACGCCCCTTTTACGTTCTTGTTCAACCATATTGGTTTCCTCTTATTTCTGGCCCTTTTATTCCCATACGGTATATACCTCTCGCACTGAGTATTCAGAATTCTTTTGAAGGTTTCCCATTTACTATTCGTATTCCTTTGATTAAGAACTTTGTCCCAGTCAATAAGTTGAAGGTTTTCTATCAGCTGATCAAACTTCGCCCTCCTAAAGTTTAATGTTTTTGTTGTTCCCTTATTGATAACCCTACTGAAGGGCATTTTGAAATTGATAATATTATGATCGCTATTACCTAGGTGCCCCCCTATCTGTACCTCAGTTATTCTATCAGGCCTATTAGTCAATATTAAGTCCAACACGGCCTTCCCTCTCGTTGGTTCCTGCACTAGTTGGGAGAGATAATTATCCTTAATATTTGTCAAGAACCTTTTTCCTTTCTGAGATCTACAGGTTTCTGTTTCCCAGTCAATATCCGGGTAGTTGAAATCCCCCATTACAATCACTTCATTATGTTTTGCTACTTTGTCTATTTGTCCTAATAGCAGACTCTCATTCTCCTCTGTTATATTTGGTGGCTTATAGCAGACCCCCAATAATATTTTATTATTATTTTTTGCCCCCTCTATCTCTACCCACATGGACTCAACCCCCTCTTCTCCCTCTCCTATATCTTCCCTTAGTCTGGGCTTTAGACATGACTTTACATATAAGCAGACTCCTCCGCCTTTCCACTGTTTCCGGTCCCTTCTAAATAAACTATAATCCTAATAAATTTACCGCCCAGTCGTAGCTATCATCTAGCCAAGTCTCTGTTATACCTACGATGTCATACCTCTCCTCCGATATAAGCGCCCGCAGCTCATTCGCCTTATTGGTCAGGCTTCTTGCGTTGGTCAGCATGCAAGATAAAATTTTGGGGTTATTTAGCTTCCTATTCTTCTCTAGCGATCTAACTGTACTATCCTCACCCCCCTCTCCACCCTCATTATATTCACTTCTCCCCTTCCCCCTTGCTTGCCTCACATCCCACCTATTTCCTTGGTCCCCCCCCCCCGTCTCTAGTTTAAATACTCCTCCAACCTATTAGCCATCTTCTTCCCCAGCAATGCTGCACCCTCCCCATTGAGGTGCAGCCCGTCCCTACGGTAGAGCCTGTAGCCGACTGCGAAGTCATCCCAGTTCTCCATGAACCCAAACCTTTCTGCCTTGCACCAACTCTTTAGCCACTTATTCACCTCCCTAACTTCCCGTTGGCGCTCCTGTGTGGCTCGCGGGATTGGTAGTATTTCTGAGAAAACTACTTTGGAGGTCCTTGCCCTAAGCTTCCTACCTAGGTCCCTGAAATCATTTTTAAGGACCCTCTATCTACCACTCACTTTGTCATTGGTGCCGATGTGGACCATGACCGCTGGGTCTTCGCCAGCCCCACCCAGTAACCTGACAACCCGATCCGCGATGTGCCGGACTCGAGCGCCAGGGAGGCAGCACACCATTCGGCGATCCCGGTCTTTGTGACAGATTGCCCTGTCTGTCCCCCTAATAATAGAATCACTCACTACCAGGACCTGTCTTGCCTGCCCTACACTTCCCCCCTCCCCCTCATTACTGGAGCATACACTCCCCCGGCGGTCAGAGGATCTGTCGTGCTCCAATAATGCCGGTTCTGAACCAGCCTTCCTATACTTCTTCCCTCTATCCCTCCTAACTGTTATCCAGCTCCCTGCCTGTTCAGCCTGCACTTCCCCTCTATGCTCCACCCCCAGTATTGACCCATTGAGTGTCTGCTCGGTGAGCAGCTAACTCCGTTCCATGTTGTCGATGCTCCTCAGTATCGCTATCTGAGCACTTAGATCCAGAATTTGGGCTTCCAAGTGCACGATATGCTCACATCTCTCGCAGCAGTATGGATCCTCGAGCGGTAGCTCACGGAATGCATACATTGCGCAAGATGTACACTGCACGGCTCCGGCCAAGATGGACGCCATTCTAAATATGGGGATACAGTCAGTATATATATACAAGTACAAAACACAATTATTTATATATAGGTGTATGGACGGGGATCAATTAGGGATGTGCAAGTGTATCAATTAGATATCGGCGGGGGATCAGTTAAGTATGGACGGGGGATCAATTAAGTATGGACCGGGGACTCAGCTGAGTAGGTCAGGTGGATTAATTAAGTATGGACGGTGTGTCAATTGACTATGGACTGGGGATCAATAAATATGGGCTGGGGAAATAATTAATTGTGGACTGGGGAATCAATCAATTAATTATGGACAGGGGGTTAATTAAATATGGATGGGGATAAGGCAAATAAATAGGGACTGGGGGATCAGTAAAAGTGGACAGGGGGAATCTATTAAATATGGACAAGGGGGATCAATTGATTATGGGCTGGGGGGGTCAATCAGTTAAATGTGGTCGGGGGATCAATTTAATATGGACGGGGGGGTCAATTTAAATGTTGTCAGGGGGATCAGTTAAATATGGACGGGGGGTTATCAGGGGATCAATTTAAATATGAACGGGGGGGTGATCAATTAAATATGGTCTGGGGGATCACTAAAGATGGCCTGGGGAGTTGTATTAAATATGGATAGGGGGGAGATCGATCAAATATGGACAGGGGATTAATTTAAATAAGGCCGGGGGGGGGAGCACTTAAATAAAATACAATTACAATACAAATACAGTACAATACACGCTCGGGTTCAGTAGGGCCTCTTATCGCGGCCTCCTGCCCCTCACTCACCTCCTCTAGGGACGCTGCACGCTATCACAGCGCGCTCGCCCCTCCGGTCGCCTCTTACCGGTCCTTCTGGTCACCACCACCTGGCGCCCTCCGCCGGCCGGCGCTGCACGATATCACAGCGCTCTCTTGCGCTCGTTCCTCCGGTTGCCTCCTACCGGTCCTCCCGGTCCACTTGGTCACCTCCGCCTGGCTCCCTCGCCAGAGGGCCGCGAGCCGAGTCGGACCACGCCGCACGCCGCTCACCACAGCCACACCACAGCCCACGTGTTCACACCCCGCGCGCGCTCTCACTTCCGGTCACCTCCACGGTAGCGTTTAGATTGACTGGCCGGGCAGATCTGGCATTCTGCAGACAGGAAAAGCTGGGGAACAACCATTATATAAAATATGAAAAAATAGGAAAATATTAGCAATGTTCTGTAATGGTTAATTTTTACATAACACTGGTTCAATTTACTTGATATTAACCCGTTCATGATCTTGTGATTTTCTATCTTTGCACTTTAGTTTTTTTTTTCCTCTTTTTTCCAGAGCCATAACTTTTATATTTTTTCAATATAACCAAGGGCTTGTTTTTTGCAGGACAAGTTGTACTTTTGAATGACACCATTTTTTTGAAGTGCTACTTTAGTGAAGTAAAAATAATAAATTTAGGATTTTTTATCTTCGTTATTTTTTTATAGACTTTACATTTATCATATTGCGGGCTACAATTAAGATAGAGATGGGAGAGGCAGCATTTTGTTCAGAATTGTACAGGCTTTAATTCGACATGTCTTAACCAAGTTTGTTATTTTGTTTTCGAGGAGTCAAATTCTAAATTTTGATGGGCGATTTCGGGAAAACTGTGTTTTGTAAAAAAAAAAATAAGAAAAATTGCGTATGTGTTACTTGTGTTATTGGTTACATTCCTTCAGGGATTCAAGTTGGTATTTCTGTAGGATCATATTTTGTTGTGTGATTTTCTAAATACAGTCTCATCCTAGTCATAGGTTTAATGCTAAACTAAAAGAATCAATATTTTAACACCTTTTTAATATACAGTTATACATGTAACAACTTTTTTTTTATTATTACTTCACTAGACATTTCCTTTTTCCAGTTTAAAAAAGAATAATGAAAAAAATACAGTAAAATCGTCCAGCGATAAAATAAAACATTATGAATTAGTCTGAACAATTAATAGTACGTCTTTACACTGATCTTTTCTCAATAATTTGTTCTCCCTTCTGGGTGAAATGTAATCTTGTCCACAATCTCTTACTAACAATGGCCGTTTCCTTTTGTGTCAGTATGTACGCCTGTTATGGGGTTTGGGTCCACTTGTGTTAATATCTGATTTTTGGTTACTTTCAAAATGTCTGCTTTCTTGGATACACAAAGGATGGTGATGGACCAGAAGGTGCAGAAAAATGGCTTTACTTCTTCATTGTCCTAGTCTTTGGAGAGTCCATTAGCCAGCAGCCAGCAGTGCTGATCATACTCACAGGTCACATATCCAGTTATATCATCCATCGCCAATCTTGTGCCACCTTCAATCACTTCATGGACTTCACTGTCATTTCTGGATGAAAAAATCCTTGTTTATATTTTTGTTTCACTACATGGAATTAAAGTGTGGTATTGCTTAGTTCCTTTGATGGGTTCTGCTTTTTGTAACCAATGTTTTAACAAACTTTCCTCTTCTTCTTAGTCCTGGTTTGTACAGTACGTGAACTGGATGTTAGGAATATTTTTCTCACTCAGTTGGAAAAGTTGCATGGGTGTTAAAATTTGGTCTGAATGTGGTCTATGGAGGCTAGCTTGAGCTGCTAGACATTTCACCGTGCCTCCTAAACCATCACATACACCTTTTGCCAGGAGCTGAATGGCAAAAAAGTGCCATTCAGCTTTCACTCCAAAATGTTTCTTGTGATGGCATACAATTATAAGGTTTCTCCTATTTTTATACTGTGCAAAAGAGTCATCCGAGGAGTAGTAGACCTTGCTCAAACTTGTTAGGATGTCAGTTTTATCACTGAAATCAAATTTTTTTGGAACAAATGAACAGCTGTTGAATCATGAAGTAAGCACTCAGACATAAAATACATAAGTGTAGTTCTGATATCTGACTGTAAGCAGAGTCTGCTTATTAGTAATAAGTTATTACTATTCAGCTAAGCAGACAACAGACCGGATGCTGCACTTATCGCACAGGGCGCTGAGGGAGACATTGCACGGACCAGCCCCTGAAACCAGCATCACTGATGGGCGGCAAACAAAGCAGGGGAGAGTAGGGATGTCCCAGTCCCCTCCTTTTCGATGATCTTCGTTTCAGTGTGGAAAGGGAAGTGACAGCAGTTTCCACATTTTTGGGTTCACTGTTAAGCCCACGGCTGTGTGCAAATCCACTACTGATTGTACCTGGGACAAGTTGGTATGCCACTTGGTACTAAAGGTAATATCATCCAAATACACCGATACATACTTCTGATAAGGCTCTAACACTATGTCCATCGGCGTTATGAAGGCTGACTCTGTCCGAGGCACCTGCCAGTAACCCGTGGTGAAGTACTGGGCCTGCCCCAGTCTCTCAATCAACTCGTCCACCCAGGACATTGAATAAAGGTCAAATTTCAACACTTTATTACATTTTCAGAAGTCGTTACAAAATCATAACGATCCGTCCAGCTTCAGAACCAGTTACAATGGGGCTAGCCCGCTCCCTCCTGGACTCCTCGATAACTCCTAGCTGGAGCATTTGTTTTTCCTCAGCTGCGATGGCTTGTGTCTGGGCCTCTGTGACAATGTTATGTTGGATCACAGATGTTCGGCCAAGCAGTTCCGAAAATACATCCGTACTCCGCAGCACCAATTTCTCAGTCTCCCGTCGCTTCTGTTTAGAGAGTGTGTCACTTATATTTACCTCTCCCCTGGCCATTGTCGGAGGGTCCCCAGACGATACGACCGGAGTCGCATCCGTAATCATACATTCCCAGTCTTTCCTTGCTTATAGCAAATTTACGTGATATAGCTGTTTGGGTTTTCTCTTCCCAGGTTGATATACTCTCTAATTCATCTCCCCAACCTTTTCCCGGACTTCATATGGCCCTTGCCACTTGGCCATGAGCTTACTTTCTGCTGGGGGCACTAAGACTAATACCTGATCCCCTTGGACATTGACCATGCCAGGGGTGCAACAAAGTGCCATTAGTTGCATAAGGATTAAAAGTGAATTTAGGCTGTGTACCCACGATGTGTTTTTCAAGCGTTTTTGCTGCGGAATTTTCCGCAGCGTAAACGCTTGGGAAACGCATGGTAAGCCTTCTGCCATGGTCCCCTATGCAATTCCGCACTTTCAATGCCCATGCTGCGGATTTTTCCGCAGCGTTTATGCTGCTCTCAAAAATCCGCAGCATGTCCCTTAATTTTGCGGAAGCGCTGCGTTTTCGCCGCCATTGACTTGCATTAGAACGCGCCAATTCTGCAAGACTGCTTCTGTACATGCGTAATTGGCGCGTTGTAATGTGCGGATGGTACCTGAGTGTGGAGAAGAGAAGACTCTCATCCACACCCAGGTACCATAGAAACTGTAAAAAAAAAGAATAAAATAAAAAATAAAGATTATATTCACCTACCGACAGTCCCCGGTCTCCTTCCCTGTGCTTGCCAGCAGACTGAAGGACCTGCGCTGACGTCACAGTCATGTGACAGCAGGTCTTTCAGTGCAGTGTCCCGCGATCAGCTGGCAGCCAGGAAGGAGCGCAGCAACACACGCCGGGCCATCGGAAAGTAAGTATCAAGGTTTATTTTTTTATTTTTAACCACTCTAAAGGTCACACTATATAAATCCATGCTGTTTGCATGGATTTATATAGTGTGACCTAGTTGTCAAGCACTTTCCAAGTGATGCTAAAATCGCTTTGAAAGCGCTTGTCAATCCGCATGCGGAAACGCATGTGAATCCACATGTATTACGCTGGAAAAACGCATGTACAATCCGCATGCGTTTTTTCTGCCAGGGAGATGCAGAAATGCTGCAGAAATTTTCTGCTTCATTTCTGCATTGTGGGCACATAGCCTTAATGTAAATGATTAAGTAGCTGAATTTCCATTTTGGGGTAACAAACTCCTTTTGAGAGATTCCTTGCAGTTACTTTGCATGTTGATTTACTTTGTAAGGACACAAGTGCACACATTTCAGATTTTGTCACCTTTTTTCTGTGCAGATTTGTCACAAAACCTAAAGGGTTTCCCGATGCCAGGAAAGTGACTGAGAATCCTGACGTCTCCTGCACATGTTACTTGTTTGTGACTTGCAGGTTTGGTGAAGATATAATTCTGCAGGATGTCAATTCTGTCAGCGTTTTTGCTGCAGATTTCACCCACACTGATGAGTGGGGAAAAACTTCACCTATTTACAGCATTTTCCAGACAAGAGATGGAGAAACCAAAAGCTTAATGTGTGCACACAGCCTAATAGACGTCATTACTAGTGTTGAGCGAGCACTACTCGGGATGTTCGGCGAGCACCGAGCATTTCCGGGTTACTCGGGCGGGAGCTCGGGTCTCCGCCCTGCATGTTTGGCGCTCTTTACAGAGCCAATGAACATGCAGGGATTGCCAGCCAGTCACTGTAATGCCGCAGCCATGTTGTTTGTGGGCATTACAGTGATTGGCTGGCCGCCCAGCGTCACCTCGAGTATTTAAAACCGGGCGCCGCCATCTTGGACTCAGTCGCCCGGGATCACACAGTGTAGGGAAAGTACTGCTGATTTAGGGAGAGATATATACTGCGAAATAGTTAGTGTAGGGTCTGTAAAAGCTGCCAGATCAAACAAACCGTCCTTCTCAGGACTAATATCCATCCCAGATATCAGGCAGGCAGGCAGGCTGTATAGGAAACGCAGTGGTTATACCAGCAAACGCTGCATTACAGTCCTGTGTGCTCCTGCTGCTCAAATTGCTAGACTTAGCTCCAGGTCTCGGGGGCCAGGAAAAATCCTTTTTTTTTTTTTATTCATCTAAATCCTCTTTTTTTCTCCGCTAGAAGTGGTGGAAGAGGAGATCCCATGTAGCGATGCCCAAATATTTGAACAGCCACGGCCACAGGAAGGCGACGCTGGCGCAATTTGTCACAAGAGGTGGACGATGACGAGACACAATTGCCACGAAGTGAGGAGGAGGATCGTGATGCGGAAGTGGAAGAGGAGGACGTGGTGGATGATCTAGTAACTGACCCAAGGTGGCAGGAGGACACGCAGAGCAAGGCGAGCAGCACACAGGGGGAGGGAGGCAGAGCACCCCAACAGACAGGAAGAAGCAGTGTGGTGGCTGCACACAGAAGGCGGGCAACCGTTCCTCGTAACACCAACACGAGGGACATTGCCAGTACAACCGGTAGGTCTTCCAGAGTCTGGAATTTTTTTAAAGACTCTGCTGATAACCCCAAAAAGGCCATTTGTACCACCTGCCATGCCAGTGCCAGCAGGGGTGACAAAAGTACCAGCCTGACCACCACCAACATGATCAGGCACACGTCAGCAAAGCACCCGACTTTGTGGGGCGAACCCCAGGGTCCACGACCAGTGTCAGCGGGTGTCACCACTGCTTTTTCCGCCGTTGTGCGTGTAAGAGAACCCCCTGTTGTGCGTGCAAGGCAATCCCCTGTCCATACTGCATGCAAAGATTCCCCCTCCTCTCAGTCTTCACTTGTTATGGCAGTTTCTCAAGAAACAGCATCAACGTCCACGTCAGCGTTCAATTGTCCTTATCCCAGACCTTTGAACGAAAGCACAAATTCGCAGCCAACGCCCCACAGGCCACAGTCCTAAATTCGCACATTTCACGACTGCTTGCGTTGGAAATGCTGCCTTTTAGGCTGGTGGAGACGGAATCCTTCCGCAACCTTGTGGCGTGGCCGTCCCTCGGTGCTCGGTCCTCAGCCGACACTATTTTGCCCGGTGTGCCATCCCCGCACTACACAAGCATGTGTCCCAAAACATCTGCCGTGCCCTCAACAACGCAGTTACTGGGAGAGTCCACCTGACAACGGACACGTGGACAAGAGCTTGTGGCCAGGGACGGTACATCTCTCTGACGGCACACTGGGTAAACATAGTGGAAGCCGGGAACCAGTCGGACCTTGGGACGGAACACATCCTCCCCACACCGAGGATTGCGCGGCCTATGTCAGTCAGAGTTGCCCCCACAGTGTACAGCTCCTGATGATCATCTTCCTCATGTTCACCCTCCATCTCAGATATCACCGCATCAGTTACAAGCTGGAAGCACTGCCGTACTGCCTCCGCCAAGCAGCAACAGGCTGTGCTGAAACTCATAAACTTAGGTGATAAACCTCACAGTTGTGGACAGCTGTGAAAGAGCAGGCAGATCTGTGACTGAGACCGCTGAACCTACATCCAGGCATGGTCGTGTGTGACAATGGCCGTAACCTGGTGGCGGCTCTGAGGCGAGATCACACACGTACCATGCCTGGGTCATGTGCTTAAGCTCGTGGTTCAGCAGTTTCTTAAATCGTACCCCGAGTTGCCAGATCTGCTCGTCGAAGTACGCCGCCTGTCAGCTCATTTTCAGATGTCGGCTACAGCTTCCGCCGCCCTTGCTGTGTTGCAACAGCGTTTGCAGCTTCCGTCACACCGACTTGTGTGTGATGTCCCTACACGTTGGAACTCTACCCTCCACATGTTGCAAAGGATTTGTGAGCAGAAGAGAGCAGTTGTAGAGTACCAGCTGCAACAAGGCCGTCGATATTCAGGTCAGACTCCACACATAAGACCTCAGGAGTGGACCTGGATGTCTGACATATGTACCATCCTGACAATCTTTGAGGAGTCCACCAAGATGGTGAGTGGCGATGACGCCATCATTAGCGTCAGCATCCCACTTGTCTGTCTTTTGCAACGCACTCTGCAGAGAATTAAAGAGGAGGCATTGCAGCCAGAGTATGATGAGATGGATCAAGAAGCCGTAGCGGGCTGTTACACACAGCCCAGCCTCATCTCATCCCAATGTGCATTGGGGGACCATGAGGGAGAGGAGGAGGAGGAAGAAAAACAGGAGCTGGTTTCATGTTCTTTAGACGGTAGTACCTGTACAACTGTCATATCATCGGTTTAGCGTGGGTGGCCTGAGGACGGGGAGGAGGAGGAGAGCATGGTCAGTCGTGATCTTGGTGAGCACACGGAAGTCTTGCCTGTTACCAGTCTGGCACGCATGGCTGACTTTATGTTACGCTGCCTTAACCGTGACCCTCGTGACGCGCCCCTGGGCCTGTGTCGCGCTGCGTTGCGCACGCGGGAGCTTACCCGGAGCCGGATCTCTTGAGGGTTGTAGTCTCGTGGCGGCGACCCGGTCCGTGCCCAGGGAGTCAAACTGAGCGGCGATGTATCGGCGGTAGATGTTGTACGACTACGCCACCCGTTGAATGCAGCTATGGAGCTGCCGCTGCAGGACAGTCCGCTGAGGCCGGTGGATGGATGGTGCAGCGTAGATGGTATAACCCCCAACGGGAGGGGTATGGCCTCAGGGCAGCAGATGTGGATGATGGGGGTAGCAGGAACCACTCGGAGACGGTACTGTGTAGTTCAGGGTCTTTACTGGTGACAATGATAGACCCTCCCGGAGTACTGGCTAGCGATTGGGGCCTGGTCAGTCCTTGAGCAGATGGGACCTCCCCTGGCCAGGTGGAGTTGTAGGCCTCCCAAACTGACTGTACTCTTCTGGCTACCTTGCTAGAAGCGGGTATAAGTAGCCCACGTCCCTGAGTGTACCGTGTGGTGCTCACCCGTATGGCCGGTGACTCGGGGCCTTCTAATGGCTTCCGCTCCACGATGGCGGTGCTGGTCCCACGCGTGTGACCGTGCCTTCGGGCTTCTTGGCGAGAGGACCTGAAATCCCCTGCCTGACGGATTCTGCTGCTGGGTAGGAGATAGTCCCCACAGCCTCGGACTCCGGGTCCGGTAAGAAATCTTCTCAGTCAGGGCGAGCTCTGCAGCTGCCAGCCCCTGACTTGTAGTAGTATTGCTCCCACTGAGCTTCTGCTGTTTCTTCCTGTGACTGTTTCTTGTCTCTACTCTCCTTGACTGCTAACCCTGCTTCAGCCTCGGGTTTATATAGGGGAAGTTCTTCCCCTCCCAAGACTGGGCAGGAGGTGTCGCATGCACAGGATCCCTGACCAAAGGACCTCCCACCTGCTCTCAGACGTAATATCTCTATCACTGTGGCAACCAGACCCCTGGGGTGTCACATTCCCCCCTAGTGAAATTTAGTACTCCGGGACTAATCATATTTTTTTAGAAAAACATAACAAGGTATAACAATAACAATACAATAAGAAAAACACATAAGATGGTTGCGGCGTGTCCGCAACCGGGTGCAGTCTTTGAAGAAAGCAAGGTGTCCATTTCACCAAAACAGGGAGACGTAACCAGGTAGGGGTCTGTCCTACCCCGAGTCCTTAACAGTCTCTAGTCCATCCTGGGTTACGCTCCAACTATGTACAAGGATTCCCGGTAAATCCACCAAGGACTCCTAAAAATAACTGGAAACACAAAATTATACACAAACAACAATACACAGATAAACATAAATAAAACAATTTATACACTTCAAATCCTCCAGCGTGTGGGTAACTGGCCTCTAGTGGCCCTAGTGGACCTACGGAGCTGACTGTCTGGCCCTGAACTACAGGGTGTAGGAGCTGTCAAGGGTAAACTGGGCAGCTGTCTACCGGCTCTTTGTCTCACTAGGGGTACGGCAGGCTCACTATAAGCAGAGGGTTGATCCTCCTGTTCTGCTTGTGTGGAGTCTTCTGCCTCCTGGACCGGCTGTTCTTCCAGCTCTACCTGTTGCTCCGTAGGTGCTTGGGATGCTGGTTGGAGGAAGGTGAGTACGGGTACCACAACTGCACCATTGACTTGAGTCCAAGACCGAGGGAAGTCCCCGAGCACAGTACTAACCATATCTTCCCTTTCCTCTACGGGTCGATGGTCTTCTTGTTCCTCTTCAGGGTTCCTCAGTTGTTCGGGACACTTCTTCAGGTGGTCCCGGGATACAATAGCTGTGGTTTCCCCTCCATCTTTACTGATGGTACAAACCTTCGGGTTCTCGTGGCTTGAGGGCAGTACGGTGTACGGGTCCTTTTCCCACTGGTCGTCCAACTTGTGGAGCCGTCTCTTCCTCTTCAAGACCTGCTCTCCGGGTACCAGGGGAACAGCGGGAGCATACTGGTTGTAAGTTTTCTCTTGTCTTTCCCTAGCCTGACAGAGACTTTGCTACACGCTCTCCTGTACTCTCCGGTACAGCTGCTGCCTCTCTGTGTCCCAGTCTGCTTCTGGTGAAGTGTCCTCGGGTGTCAGGACTCCCATTTCCAGGTCAACAGGTAACTTACCAGGTCTTGCCCTCATTAGGTAAGCCGGGGTACAGTTGGTGGAACCTACCGGGATGTGGTTGTATAGGTCCACCAGATCGGGCAACTTCTCAGGCCACAGACTGCGTTCTTCCAGGGGCAACGTTTTTAGAAGATCCATTACCACCTGGTTCATTTTCTCACAAAGTCCATTAGTTTGCGGATGGTAGGGTGTCGTCCTTATCTTCCGGCAGCCATACAGATTGCAGAATTCCTGGAAGACCTCCGCTTCAAAGGCAGGTCCCTGGTCCGTCAGCACTTGGTCCGGGTACCCGTGTGGACGGCAAAAGTGCTGCTGGAAGGCTCTAGCTGCTGTTTGAGCCGTTAAGTCCTTGACGGGGACGACAACCAGAAACCGGGAGTAATGATCCACGATGGTTAACGCGTAGACGTAGCCACTTCTGCTTGGGGTCAGTTTTACATGATCCAAGGCTACCAGTTCCAACGGTTGCCGGGTGACGATGGACTGCAGGGGAGTCTTCTGGCTGGCACGGTCCTTCCTTCTCAGGTTGTACGGGCCACAGTCTCTGCACCACTTCTCGATGGTTCCCCTCATGCCTACCCAGTGGAACCGCTCGCGCAGCAGGAACTCCAGCTTCTTCCACCCGAAGTGTCCAGCTCCGTCGTGGTATGCCTCCATCACCATGGCTGCGTCTCTTCGTGGCACCACTACTTGCCAGAGTAATTCATGCGTCCGGGAGTTAACCATTCTGCGGCACAACTTCCCTTTGTAAAGGAACAGTCGACTCTTCTCTGCCCATAGTTGTTTGGCTTCCTCCGGAGCGTCTGGTTCAAGGCGAGCCTCCGGCCGAGTCAGCATCTCCTTCACCAGTCGGACGGCAGGGTCGCTGTCTTGCGTTTCTGCCCAGTTGTAATGGGGTAAGGGGTTCAACGTAGCAGCCTGCTTACTCCTTACCCGGTGGCAATACTGGATAGTCCCATGACGGTGGAACGCAGGGAGTTCAACTTCTTCCAGTCCCTCCGGATCTTCTCCTCCGTCCGGCAGGTTGGGCATCCTGGACAGGGCGTCCGCGTTGGTATTGGAGCGTCCTGCCCGGTATTTGATTGTGAACTCGTAGTTGGACAGACGGGCCATCCACCTCTGCTCCAGGGCACCGAGTCTTGCCGTGTCCAGGTGTGTCAACGGGTTGTTATCCGTGTACACGGTGAACCGGGAAGAAGCGAGGTAATGCTTAAAGCGCTCGGTGACTGCCCATACTACGGCCAGGAACTCTAACTTAAATGAGCTGTAATTCTCGGGGTTCCTTTCGGTGGGTCGCAGTTTTCGGCTGGCGTAGGCGATTACTCGTTCCTTCCCCTGCTGGATCTGGGACAGTACGGCTCCTAGCCCGATGTTACTGGCGTCGGTGTAGAGGATAAAGGGCTGGCTATAATCCGGGTACGCCAGGATTTCGTCCCCCGTGAGGGCCATCTTCAGCTGGCGGAAGGACTCTTCTTCCAGCTCCTCCCATTTGAAGGGCGGCTTTTGGTTCTTGGCCTTCCGGGACTGGCCTATCAGGAGGTCCTGCATAGGTGCTGCCTTTTTGGTGAAACCGGGAATAAACCTTCGGTAGTAGCCTACCAACCCGAGGAACTGCCGCACTTCTTTTACGCTGGAGGGGCTTGGCCATTCCTTAATTGCGGTGATCTTATCAGGGTCGGGAGCCACTCCGTCAGCGCTCACCACGTGTCCCAGGTACTGCACCTTTGGTTTCAGGAGGTGACACTTGGAGGGTTTCACCTTTAGGCCGTAACTTGCCAGAGCTTCGAACACTTCCGCCAGGTGTTTCAGGTGGTCCTCATACGTCTTGGAATATACGATGACATCGTCCAGGTACAACAGGACCGTCTCGAAGTTTCTGTGGCCCAGACAACACTCCATTAGTCGTTGGAAGGTTCCTGGTGCGTTGCAGAGTCCGAACGGCATGCAGGTGAACTCGCTAAGTCCCATCGGGGTGGTGAATGCGGTCTTCTCCCGGTCCGCCTCTGCTACAGGAACCTGCCAGTACCCGCTAGTGAGATCCAAGGTAGAGAAGAAGTTAGCAGATCTTAAAGCAGCCAATGACTCCTCTATCCTTGGTAAGGGGTACGCATCCTTGTGTGTGATACGGTTGATTTTCCGGTAATCTACACACATCCTCATGGTGTTGTCTTTTTTTCTGACTAAAACTAGTGGAGCTGCCCAGGGGCTACAGCTATCCCTGATCACCCCAGCCTCCTTCATGTCTCTAAGCATCCCCTTGGCGTGTTGGTAGTGTGCAGGGGGTACGGGTCGATACCTCTCTTTTATGGGAGGATGGTCTCCCGTGGGGATGTGGTGTTCTACCCCCTTGACTCGCCCGAAGTCTAACGGGTGTTTACTAAACACTCTCTCGTACTCTTGAACCACCCGATAGACTCCCTGTTTCTGATATGAGGGAGTGGAGTCAGTACCCAAATGTAGTTGCTGACACCAGTCCTCCTTTGTTTTCGTAGAGCCGTTACCTTCCTCCGGGTGAGATGGAGGCAAGGGTTCCACAGATTGTATAGCATTTTGGTTAATGGTATATAATTTGGCTAGCGTGGCATACCGGGGCAGGTACACTTCCCTCTTCCCGATATTGATTATGCGAACGGGCACCCTCCCATGGCGTACATTAACCACCCCCCGTGCTGTCAAGATGGTGGGCCTACTGTCTGAGTAAACTGGTTCTACCATTGCCTGGTAATCTCTACCTCTCAGACCAATAGCTGCCCGGCACCAAATCATCATTTCACTTTTTGGGGGCATGGCAATAGGAAAAGGGTCACACATTCTTACGCTACCAATCTCACCGCCGGAGAGTTCAACCTGTTGCCGTCGCATCAGTGCCCGGATCTCTTTCTGGAGCACCCGCTGCTCGCCGGAACTGGCGTTCTTGGCAACCTGCTGTAGAAGGAAAATCACCTCTGCAAGACAATTTTCAATTACATTAGTTCCTAGAGTTATTTTTGGGTGACTCTCATGTTTGTCAATATCTACAATGATCAGTCCCTGTGCTGCCAGTTCGACTCTACCGATTTTGATGGTCACTTCTTTAAATCCGATCTGTGGCACGGGCTGGCCATTGCTGGCGATGATACTCAAGTCGTCGTCAGGGTAGCGGGTAATATCCGAGTCATTCCAGTATTGCTTAAAGAGCACGTACGGGATGGTGGTGACCTGTGACCCGGTGTCCAGTAGGGCACTCATGGGAATGCCATCCAGTACCACAGGCAAGACTGGACGTTCTCCCACATATCTGTCGCGCCAGTTCGATGGGCCTGGTGATCTTTTTCCTGGGGGTTGGCCCTCTACCCCAGGTTGTGCCCGTTTAAAGAACAGTACCTTGCCATATGTCCGGGTTGATTGCAGCGGCGGCAGATGGGTCGTCCGTCCTCGCTGTATCGGTCACTGGGTCTTCCTCTGGCCGGTGGGGTCCTCCTTGGTCGACGCCACGGGATGTCCTCCGGTCCGGATGCCAGCTGGATCTTCCCTGGAGTGGAAACCTGTAAAGACTGCACAGTTCGGGTTAGCGCAGCAACGCTCTTAGCTAGCTCTTGGACCTGATGATGTAGGTCTGGAGCCGGGTCATTGTCCAAAGCCTGCACATCAGCTCCCACAGGCCCTGCCGACAAGGGCGCCGCCTCCTGGTGGTAAGTGGTAGTGGGGCGCCTGTGGGTCACAACGCCACCTGGTGCCGGTTCTCGGAGCACCCGGATGGCTCTGTCCTTGAACTGTGCAAATCCCAGATGGGGATCCTGCAAGGCTATTGCCCGCAACTGGGTTCGGTGGGTATTACAATATAGTCCCTCTATAAACTGTTCGGTCAACAGCCTGTCCTCGTTTCCCACTCCATCAGGGTCGGTCTGCTTAATGGCCCTCAGGGCCTCTTGTAGGTTTAGTGCATAGTCCCTTATACTCTCATGCGCTCGCTGCTTGCACCCGTAGAATCTAAGCTTAATCTCGGCTGAGGTGCGGGTATCAAAGGTGTCCTTCAGCCGGGTTAGTATCCCTGCGACAGTCTTCCTCCCAGGTGGCCAGGATTTTACTTCCCTTTTGGCTGCCCCGGTTAGTTGGGCCACCAGGATGCTCACTTTTTGCTCTTCTGTGAGGGGGTACACCTGGAAGAGGCTATCCAGCTTTTCTCTAAAGTCATGCAGGGTATGTGACTCCCCTGAGTACTGGGGTAGCCAAGCTGCTCCCGGGATATAGGGCATGGTGAAGGGCATAACTGCAGCAGCGGTAGCGCTGGCGAGGGTTGAGGCAGTGAAGCTCTCCTCCGTATCCGACATCTTCCTCCCCCCTAGTGGACCGTGGCCTACCTTGCGATGATCCTCTTCCGTAGGCCGCGGCTCCGCAGTGGATCGTCAGGGTTGAGGACCTTCCGTCGCGCTCCTGTGACGTCGGCGTCTGCTGGGCTCCTTCCAGGACCTTACGCAACGTCCGGACGTGAGGCGGGGCTTCAGTTCTCGCGCGCTTTCGGAGTCCACGCCCCTCTTCTTCCCGCGCGGCGTCCTCAAGATGGCGTCCAATGGCGGGAAAACTCCACGGATGGCGGGAAGAAGGCAGAAGATTGCGCCGGATGGCGGGAAACTTCACCGATGGCGGGAAGAAGGCTGAAGATGGCGCCGGATGGCGGGAATCTTCACCACAGGTAAGTTTGAAAAGTCTCTTTTTCAGGCACGCAGTACCCGGTGGTTGCGGGCACGAAATCCTGCCGACTACGCCAAAGTTGACGCGCCCCTGGGCCTGTGTCGCGCTGCGTTGCGCACGCGGGAGCTTACCCGGAGCCGGATCTCTTGAGGGTTGTAGTCTCGTGGCGGCGACCCGGTCCGTGCCCAGGGAGTCAAACTGAGCGGCGATGTATCGGCGGTAGATGTTGTACGACTACGCCACCCGTTGAATGCAGCTATGGAGCTGCCGCTGCAGGACAGTCCGCTGAGGCCGGTGGATGGATGGTGCAGCGTAGATGGTATAACCCCCAACGGGAGGGGTATGGCCTCAGGGCAGCAGATGTGGATGATGGGGGTAGCAGGAACCACTCGGAGACGGTACTGTGTAGTTCAGGGTCTTTACTGGTGACAATGATAGACCCTCCCGGAGTACTGGCTAGCGATTGGGGCCTGGTCAGTCCTTGAGCAGATGGGATCTCCCCTGGCCAGGTGGAGTTGTAGGCCTCCCAAACTGACTGTACTCTTCTGGCTACCTTGCTAGAAGCGGGTATAAGTAGCCCACGTCCCTGAGTGTACCGTGTGGTGCTCACCCGTATGGCCGGTGACTCGGGGCCTTCTAATGGCTTCCGCTCCACGATGGCGGTGCTGGTCCCACGCGTGTGACCGTGCCTTCGGGCTTCTTGGCCAGAGGACCTGAAATCCCCTGCCTGACGGATTCTGCTGCTGGGTAGGAGATAGTCCCCACAGCCTCGGACTCCGGGTCCGGTAAGAAATCTTCTCAGTCAGGGCGAGCTCTACAGCTGCCAGCCCCTGACTTGTAGTAGTATTGCTCCCACTGAGCTTCTGCTGTTTCTTCCTGTGACTGTTTCTTGTCTCTACTCTCCTTGACTGCTAACCCTGCTTCAGCCCCGGGTTTATATAGGGGAAGTTCTTCCCCTCCCAAGACTGGGCAGGAGGTGTCGCATGCACAGGATCCCTGACCAAAGGACCTCCCACCTGCTCTCAGACGTAATATCTCTATCACTGTGGCAACCAGACCCCTGGGGTGTCACACTCGCGTTGTCAAAATGTTGGGTGACAGTCATTACTGGTTGGTGACACTTTTAGACCCCCGCTACAAGGAGAACTTTCACTCTCTTATTCCTGAGGTGGAGAGGTCTACAAAAATGGGGCAGTACCAGAAGGCTCTTGCTGCAGAACTGTTAAAAAAAAAATTCCCATCTGAACACGCTATCGGCAGAGGTCACAGTTGGTTGCCCAACCAAGGCGTACAGGCGAGCGAGACGCAACTCCAATCCAGCAGAGGCAGGGGAACAATGTCAACGTTCTGGGACAGTTTTCTGAGACCCACCCAATTTACAGGCCCTGAGGCTCAGGGTTCTCTCACAAGGAGTGGAAAGTTTCAAAAGATGGTGAGGGGGAGTACCTTGCCGAGCGTACCAGCGTCCTCCGTGATTCCTCTGTGCCTTTTAATTATTGGGTATCCAAGCTGGACGCTTGGAATGAACTTTCTCTGTATGCCTTGGAGGTCCTGGCCTTCCCTGCCGCTAGCGTGTTATCGGAGCGTGTTTTTAGTGCCGCTGGGGGAATTATAACTGATAAGTGTTAGAACTCTCCTGTTAGGTTTTTTCTAGTTTGCTTGTCACATGACCTTTTTTGCCTATTTAAACCTGCTCCGCCCTTCTGGCCTTGCTGGACTTCATTGTAATTTCAACTCTTTATCTAGCCAGGTGCTTTGTTACCTTACTCCGTCAGTTTAGCTAGGTCTCTTGACCTCTATTTTCTATGTTGATTTGTTTGTCCTTTTCTGCTACAATTTCTGTTAGGAGCAAAAAAGAAGCAAGACAAAAATATATCTCATACCCTACCATAATTATATATAAATGTAAAGCAAAATTGCATAATAAATATAGGGTACTTAGTGAACTATTTTTGATCAAAAAAAGTATACAAGCCGTCCCACCAGCGGCAAGGTGACCCTAAATTGGGACGGTACCTATACTGCCTATATTAAAAACCTTACTGTATATCAAAGTTGAAGTAATGCATATAAAAGGGTAGACAAATAGGACCGGGTCCCAACTCCAGACCACCTAGGCCCGTGGTAAGCTACATATATACCAATCAGCTCAACAAAGGGCATGCCACACCCTTAAATTGCACAGAATGCAAACAAGTCAAAAAACCAGACAATGTGAACTGAGGTCTAAGATGGCAGACATACAAGAAACAGAGGCATGTTCACACTAGCAAAAAAGAAGCAAGACAAAAATATATCTCATACCCTACCATAATTATATATAAATGTAAAGCAAAATTGCATAATAAATATAGGGTACTTAGTGAACTATTTTTGATCAAAAAAAGTATACAAGCTGTCCCACCAGCGGCAAGGTGACCCTAAATTGGGACGGTACCTATACTGCCTATATTAAAAACCTTACTGTATATCAAAGTTGAAGTAATGCATATAAAAGGGTAGACAAACAGGACCGGGTCCCAACTCCAGACCACCTAGGCCCGTGGTAAGCTACATATATACCAATCAGCTCAACAAAGGGCATGCCACACCCTTAAATTGCACAGAATGCAAACAAGTCAAAAAACCAGACAATGTGAACTGAGGTCTAAGATGGCAGACATACAAGAAACAGAGGCATGTTCACACTAGCAAAAAAGAAGCAAGACAAAAATATATCTCATACCCTACCATAATTATATATAAATGTAAAGCAAAATTGCATAATAAATATAGGGTACTTAGTGAACTATTTTTGATCAAAAAAAGTATGCAAGCCGTCCCACCAGCGGCAAGGTGACCCCAAATTGGGACGGTACCTATACTGCCTATATTAAAAACCTTACTGTATATCAAAGTTGAAGTAATGCATATAAAAGGGTAGACAAATAGGACCGGGTCCCAACTCCAGACCACCTAGGCCCGTGGTAAGCTACATATATACCAATCAGCTCAACAAAGGGCATGCCACACCCTTAAATTGCACAGAATGCAAACAAGTCAAAAAACCAGACAATGTGAACTGAGGTCTAAGATGGCAGACATACAAGAAACAGAGGCATGTTCACACTAGCAAAAAAGAAGCAAGACAAAAATATATCTCATACCCTACCATAATTATATATAAATGTAAAGCAAAGTTGCATAATAAATATAGGGTACTTAGTGAACTATTTTTGATCAAAAAAAGTATAAAAGCCGTCCCACCAGCGGCAAGGTGACCCCAAATTGGGACGGTACCTATACTGCCTATATTAAAAACCTTACTGTATATCAAAGTTGAAGTAATGCATATAAAAGGGTAGACAAATAGGACCGGGTCCCAACTCCAGACCACCTAGGCCCGTGGTAAGCTACATATATACCAATCAGCTCAACAAAGGGCATGCCACACCCTTAAATTGCACAGAATGCAAACAAGTCAAAAAAACAGACAATGTGAACTGAGGTCTAAGATGGCAGACATACAAGAAACAGAGGCATGTTCACACTAGCAAAAAAGAAGCAAGACAAAAATATATCTCATACCCTACCATAATTATATATAAATGTAAAGCAAAGTTGCATAATAAATATAGGGTACTTAGTGAACTATTTTTGATCAAAAAAAGTATACAAGCCGTCCCACCAGCGGCAAGGTGACCCCAAATTGGGACGGTACCTATACTGCCTATATTAAAAACCTTACTGTATATCAAAGTTGAAGTAATGCATATAAAAGGGTAGACAAATAGGACCGGGTCCCAACTCCAGACCACCTAGGCCCGTGGTAAGCTACATATATACCAATCAGCTCAACAAAGGGCATGCCACACCCTTAAATTGCACAGAATGCAAACAAGTCAAAAAACCAGACAATGTGAACTGAGGTCTAAGATGGCAGACATACAAGAAACAGAGGCATGTTCACACTAGCAAAAAAGAAGCAAGACAAAAATATATCTCATACCCTACCATAATTATATATAAATGTAAAGCAAAGTTGCATAATAAATATAGGGTACTTAGTGAACTATTTTTGATCAAAAAAAGTATACAAGCCGTCCCACCAGCGGCAAGCTGACCCCAAATTGGGACGGTACCTATACTGCCTATATTAAAAACCTTACTGTATATCAAAGTTGAAGTAATGCATATAAAAGGGTAGACAAATAGGACCGGGTCCCAACTCCAGACCACCTAGGCCCGTGGTAAGCTACATATATACCAATCAGCTCAACAAAGGGCATGCCACACCCTTAAATTGCACAGAATGCAAACAAGTCAAAAAACCAGACAATGTGAACTGAGGTCTAAGATGGCAGACATACAAGAAACAGAGGCATGTTCACACTAGCAAAAAAGAAGCAAGACAAAAATATATCTCATACCCTACCATAATTATATATAAATGTAAAGCAAAGTTGCATAATAAATATAGGGTACTTAGTGAACTATTTTTGATCAAAAAAAGTATACAAGCCGTCCCACCAGCGGCAAGGTGACCCCAAATTGGGACGGTACCTATACTGCCTATATTAAAAACCTTACTGTATATCAAAGTTGAAGTAATGCATATAAACGGGTAGACAAATAGGACCGGGTCCCAACTCCAGACCACCTAGGCCCGTGGTAAGCTACATATATACCAATCAGCTCAACAAAGGGCATGCTACACCCTTAAATTGCACAGAATGCAAACAAGTCAAAAAACCAGACAATGTGAACTGAGGTCTAAGATGGCAGACATACAAGAAACAGAGGCATGTTCACACTAGCAAAAAAGAAGCAAGACAAAAATATATCTCATACCCTACCATAATTATATATAAATGTAAAGCAAAGTTGCATAATAAATATAGGGTACTTAGTGAACTATTTTTGATCAAAAAAAGTATACAAGCCGTCCCACCAGCGGCAAGGTGACCCCTGAAACAGCTAGTGGCGGGTCAAACATCACTGGCATAGTCGGCAGGATTGCGTGCCCGCAGCAACGGAAGAAGTGATTCCCATTGCCAGTGGGTACTGCGCGCCTTTGCAACAGACTGTCTTTAACACCCAAGATGGCGCCCGCCCAAGAAGAACGGACGCCATTGTGTGCAAAAAGGACAACCATCCAGCACCTCCCATCGTGGGTCTGGCTTCCCCCATGGCACCAACAGCTAGGACCGGCCCATGCATTAGAGACTGTCCGCGAGGTAGTGTCCATCAAGACGGATGAGACGTCCCAAGGGCTGCCTGTCAGCCAGCCACCCTGGAGCCGCCCCAAGAGAAGGAGGAGAAAGCAACAACAAGGTGTGGCCACAACAATCCTAGAGACTCCACACCCAGCAGCGAGGATGGAAGCAGTGCAGGAGAGATGCTCCGATGCCGCCCCACCAACTGCTGCCTCGCTCGGAATACGGGGGATTCACCTGACCCCGGAGGAGGCCGAGTTCCTCCGAGTGGAGTCACAGGACTTGACTCGGAGGGTTGCGGAGGCCCAGCGTACGGTTTCCACAGCATGGAGAGAGGAGGTGCTGCAGAAGATCCGGTCCCGCCTCCAAGGTGCTGCAAGCCAAGAAAGCGGAGCAGCAACCCAGGAGGAAGAAACCTCAGAGGCCGCGTGCAGCCCAGGACTGGGTAAGATACAAACCCCTGTCCCGGGTGAGAAACGCACGGAGGCCCTAGTGGATCTAATGCCGGCACCCCTGTCCCTGGGCGCCTTTGTTTGGGAGCAGATCTTCGCTCCGGAGCTGGAGGCTTACGTGTCATTCTCCGCCGGAGGCCTGCAATGCCTCCCGACTCCCGTCCTAGAAGCACCTGTGCTTAGTGGGGACACCACCTGCGCCAACCCGGACTGGTCCGCGTCACCGAAGGACCTGCAGCAACCCCTGTTGTCTCGACAGCCAGCGGCACTGGTTACCTGCCCGGCGTCGGAGGAGATGGTCTGGGACAACCAGGGGGGACCTAATGGGCTTCCCCCAGGAGACCCGGGCGGAAGCGCGGAGGCGTAAGGACTTCTGCCGCAAGGAGCTCCTCCAGCTGGACAAGGAGCGGCGGGAGAGGCGGGTACGCTGCGAGCGCCTGGAGGTGCGCGCTAAGGCCGCCAAGTCCAAGGCCTGCCAGGAGGAGGCAACCCATCCAAGCGCCCGGGAGGAAGGGCTGATTGTCCGCTTCCACCAGGAGGCGGGGTGGGGCTTCAGGAGTCCCCAGTTTGCTCAGGACGTATTTGTGAACCGCAGAGACTTCGAGCCACAACTGAGGAGGGATGACCCTGGCCGAAATCTCTACCCGGGTGACTTGGTGTCGTACACCCGCCACCATGGGGAGCGTGGGTGGTACGCCCTGGATGTGCATAGAGTATTCCAGGGTGAGGCCCCTGCTGGTAGGGGACCGGTCTGGCTTTCCCTAGGTGGAGGTACCTGGACTAAGCGGCCCCGGAGGCAGTATCTTTGAGTTGACTTGTTGATTGTTTATGTTTATTACCATGTTTTCCTCCCGGTTTAGAGAGACATTTGTCCCTGCGGACTGGCAGTAGACAGACTCTATTGTATATAGCTATGCATCTACAGTCATGGCCAAAAGTATTGAGAATGAGACAAATAGTAATTTTTCCAAAGTTTACTGCTTCATTTTTTGTATTGGCAATTTGCATATACTCCTGAATGTCAAAGAGTGATCAGCTTAACAGCAATTACTGTACTTGCAAAGTCAATATTTGCCCAGAAAATGAACTTTAACCCCCAAAACACATTTGAACATCATTGCAGTCCTGCCTTAAAAGGAGCAGCAAACATCGTTTTAGTGATTGATCCATTAACACAGGTGTGGGTGTTAATGAGGACAGGGCTGGCGATCAATCAGTCATGATTAAGTAAGAATGACATCACTGGACACTTTAAAAGGATGCTGGTTCTTGGTATCATTGTTTCTCTTCAGTTAACCATGGTTATCTCTAAAGAAACACGTGCAGCCATCATTGCACTGCACAAAAATGGCCTAACAGGGAAGAGTATCACAGCTACAAAGATTGCACCTCAGTCAACAATCTATCGCATCATCAAGAACTTCAAGGAGAAGCATGTCAAAAAGGCTCCAGGGCACCCAAAAAAGACCAGCAAGCACCAGGACCGTATCTTAAAACTGTTTCAGCTGCGGGATCGGACTACCAGCAGTGCCGAGCTTGCTCAGGAATGGCAGCAGGCTGATGTGAGTGCTTCTGCATGCACTGTGAGGCGGAGACTCTTTGAGCAAGGGCTGGTTCCAAGGAGGGCAGCAAAGAAGCCACTTCTCTCCAGAAAAAACATCAGGGACCGACTGATATTCTGCAAAAGGTACAGGGAGTGGACTGCTGAGGACTGGGGCAAAGTCATTTTCTCTGATGAATCCCCTTTTCGATTGTTTGGGACATCTGGAAAACAGCTTATTCGGAGAAGAAGAGGTGAGCGCTACCACCAGTCTTGTCTCATGCCAACTGTAAAGCATCCTGAAACCATTCATGTGTGGGGTTGCTTCTCAGCCAAGGGAATCGGCTCACTCACAGTCTTGCCTAAAAACACAGCCATGAATAAAGAATGGTACCAGAATGTCCTCCAAGAGCATCTTCTCCCAACCATCCAAGAGCAGTTTGGCGCCCAACAATGCCTTTTCCAGCATGATGGAGCACCTTGCCATAAAGCAAAGGTGATAACTAAATGGCTCATGGAACAAAACATAGAGATTTTGGGTCCATGGCCTGGAAACTCCCCAGATCTTAATCCCATTGAGAACTTGTGGTCAATCATCAAGAGACGGGTGGACAAACAAAAACCAACAAATTCTGGCAAAATGCAAGCATTGATTATGCAAGAATGGACTGCTATCAGTCAGGATTTGGTCCAAAAGTTGATTGAGAGCATGCCAGGGAGAATTACAGAGGTCTTGAAGAAGAAGGGGCAACACTGCAAATATTGACTTGCTGCATTAACTCATTCTAACTGTCAATATAACCTATTAGTACTCATAATATGATTGCAATTATATTTCTGTATGTGATATAAACATCAGACAAACACTAATAAAAACCAGAGGCCAGTAGATCATGTGAAAATATAATTTTGGTGTCATTCTCAAAACTTTTGGCCATGACTGTATTTAGGTGCTCCCTATTGGTTTTATACAAAACCCACTTCTACTTCTACCTCAGACCTCAGAAGCAAAACCTGTCTGGAGTGGCTCTTCTGGAGGTCCAACACAGGATCTCCATGCCCTGCAGCCACCCCAGGGCCTACGTTGAGGGTTTGGGACAGGTCCCTCTTGCTGCGGAACTGCCTCTTTTTCTATTTTCCTACCAAGCTGTCTACATGCATAATGTTTCTTTGATGTTTTTATACTTTTGTACTATTTATCTGCAACGTTTAAGAATCAGAGCCTCCCATAATGGGAAGATTGTTGATTGTTGTGAAAAAGCATATAAAAAGTCTGTACCATGTTTTGCTCTCTTTGCAGCCCGCAGACGTGCGGTGTTTCACCAGGGGGGAATGTGGTGCCCCTGAAGGTTCGGTCGCCACAGGGGGGTACTGCATCTTGTGAAAGAGGTGTTGTATCTCCTCTCCCATGTAAGGATGGAGTACCTGTCAGGACCCCACCTCATCACTCAACACTACACACTCCTGTCCTATGGGGGGCTAGTATGCACTAGTGTGCTGCCCCAGCAGGATAATGGAGATGAGAGAACCAAAGATAGGGGGAACCATGTAGTGGGTGAGGGTGGAGGACGCACTTCTAGGTTACACTTGTAGATACAGTACATATTTAATAGCCAGCCATCTTAAGTTCAAGGTTGTTTGTGGTCTTCACAGCTGGCAGTGGCCTTGTGTAGGAGCCTGCAGCGTGCTGGAGATGCACGGTCCTCGTGCTCTGGCCTTGAGATGAGGAGCGGGATAGAGTTAACGGAGGTCTCTACCCGGTCAAGGTCCCTGCTTAAGAAGGCCTGGAGGGGAGCTGAGGAAGAGAGCTCCACAGGCAAAAGGATCCCAGGGAGAACAGACGGAGCGGCATACGCCACCTGTACTCTCCATTCTGGCCTAGTCAGAGGGACTCTTGCTGCATGAGGAGTACCGGCCCCCGATATCTGACTTTCTTACTTCACGTCTCAGTCGGAAAAGCCCGGAGGCTAAGTGGTTCCCACCAGGTAACGGACGGAGCGGAGTCGCCACCCGTGCCCTTGTTCTGTGTATAGGCAGAGGGAGACCCAGCCTTGCAGCACGCACTGCACACGGACAGGCGAGGCCCAAGGGGGAGATAACAGGCTGGTGCTGGGGGTCCTGATAGATGCACCTGAACTACCCGGGTGTGCCGCACCCCCTTCTCTGGTGGCCGCAGCACGCCGTGAGGAGCAAGGAGAAGCCTTGTAGCTGACCTCTAACAACGTGAGTAAAGCTTGGAAGACTACATCCATTGCCTCTGGTCCATTATTGCAACGGGACACCACACTGCACCTACTATGACTCCCCTCATCCTCCTGTTTCCTCTGCCCTGAGGCCCTACTCTGCCTGTGGGGAGTAGTACTACTGTCGGCTGCCACAACATCCCGCCTCAGAGGACTGCAGCAGCGCTGGTAGCGCATCACCAGACACCACAGGTGGCGTAGTTGTTTATCCACTCATAATTGCCACTCATCAATTAGCCCCTATTTTTAATGTGTACGCCCTGGGCACGGACCAGGACGAGGCCGCGACTGCATCCCCATTCTACCAACTGGGCCCGCCGTCCGAGTACACCCCTTTCCCAGGGAGGGCTAGCCGCTACTGAAACAGCTAGTGGCGGGTCAAACATCACTGGCGTAGTCGGCAGGATTGCGTGCCCGCAGCAACGGAAGATCTTGGTGGTACTAGCAAATATTCAAATGAGATTGCCAGCGGGTACTGCGCGCCTTTACAACAGACTGTCTTTAACACCCAAGATGGCGCCCGCCCAAGAAGAACGGACGCCATTGTGCGCAAAAAGGACAACCACACAGCACCTCCCATCGTGGGTCTGGCTTCCCCCATGGCGCCAACAGCTAGGACCGCCCCTTGCATTAGAGACTGTCCGCGAGGTAGTGTCCATCAAGATGGATGGGACGTCCCAAGGAGTGCCTGTCAGCCAGCCGCCCTGGAGCCGCCCCAAGTGAAGGAGGAGTAAGCAACAACAAGGTGTGGCCACAACAATCCTAGAGACTCCACACCCAGCAGCGAGGATGGAAGCAGTGCAGGAGAGATGCTCCGATGCCGTCCCACCAACTGCTCCCTCGCTCGGAATATGGGGGATTCACCTGACGCCGGAGGAGGCCGAGTTCCTCCGAGTGGAGTCACAGGACCTGACCCGGAGGGTCGCAGAGGCCCAGCGTGCTGTGTCCGCAGCATGGAGACATGGAGAGAGGAGGTGCTGCAGAAGATCCCGTCCCGCCACCAAGGTGCTGCAAGCTAAGAAAGCGGAGCAGCAACCCAGGAGGAAGAAACCTCAGAGGCCGCGTGCAGCCCAGGACTGGGTAAGATACAAACCCCTGTCCCGGGTGAGAGACGCACGGAGGCCCTATTGGATCTAATGGCGGCACCCCTGTCCCCGGGCGCCGTTGTTTGGAAGCAGATCTTCGCTCCGGAGCTGGAGGCCCAAGTGTCGTTCTCCGCCGGAGGCCTGCAATACCTCCCGACTCCCGGTCTAGAAGAGCCTGTGCTTAGTGGGGACACCACCTGCCCCAAATCGGACTGGTCCGCGTCACCGAAGGACCTGCAGCAACCCCTGCTGTCGCCGCTGCCAGCGCCTCTGGTCACCTGCCCGGTGGCGGAGGAGATGGTCTGGGACAACCAGGGGGGACCTAATGGGCCTCCCCAAGGAGACCCGGGCGGAAGCGCGGAGGCCTAAGGACTTCTGCCGCAAGGAGCTCCTCCAGCTGGACAAGGAGCGGCGAGAGAGGCGGGTACGCTGCGAGCGCCTGGAGGCGTGCGCTAAGGCCGCCAAGTCCAAGGCCTGCCATGAGGAGGCAGCCCATCCAAGCCCCCGGGAGGAAGGGCTGATCGTCCGCTTCCACCAGGAGGCGGGGTGGGGCTTCATCAGGAGTCCCCAGTTTGCTCAGGACGTATTTGTGAACCGCAGAGATTCGAGCCACAACTGAGGAGGCATGACCCTGGCCGGAATCTCTACCCGGGTGACTTGGTGTCGTACACCCGCCACCATGGGGAGCGTGGGTGGTAGGCCCTGGATGTGCATAGAATATTCCAGGGTGAGGCCCCTGCGCACCTGCCGGTAGGGGACTGGTCTGGCTCCGTGAGCAAGAACGAGCCTTTCCCTAGGTGGAGGTACCTGGACTAAGCGGCCCCGGAGGCTGTACCTTTGAGTTGACTTGTTGATTGTTTATTACCATGTTTTCCTCCCGGTTTAGAGAGACATTTGTCCCTGCGGACTGGCTGTAGACAGACTCTATTGTATATAGTTATGCATCTATTTAGGTACTCCCTATTGGTTTTATACAAAACCCACTTCTACTTCTACCTCAGACCTCAGAAGCAAAACCTGTCTGGAGTGGCTCTCCTGGAGGTCCAACACAGGATCTCCATGCCCTGCAGCCACCCCAGGGCCTACGTTGAGGGTTTGGGACAGGTCCCTCTTGCTGCTGAACTGCCTCTTTTTATATTTTCTTACCAAGCTGTCTACATGCATAATGTCTCTTTGATGTTTTTATACTTTTGTACTATTTATCTGTAACGTTTAAGAATCAGATACTCCCATAATGGGAAGATTGTTGATTGTTGTGAAAAAGCATATAAAAAGTCTGTACCATGTTTTGCTCTCTTTGCAGCCCGCGGACGTGCGGTGTTTCACCAGGGGGGAATGTGGCGCCCCTGAAGGTTCGGTCGCCACAGGGGGGTACTGCATCTTGTGAAAGAGGTGTTGTATCTCCTCTCCCAGGTAAGGATGGAGTACCTGTCAGGACCCCACCTCATCACTCAACACTACACACTCCTGTCCTATGGGGGGCTAGTATGCACTAGTGTGCTGCCCCAGCAGGATAATGGAGATGAGGGAACCAAAGATAGGGGGAACCATGTAGTGGGTGAGGGTGGAGGATGCACTTTTAGGTTACACTTGTAGATACAGTACATATTTAATAGTCAGCCATCTTAAGTTCAAGGTTGTTTGATTGTGGTCTTCACAGCTGGCAGTGGCCTTGTGTAGGAGCCTGCAGCGTGCTGGAGATGCACGATCCTTGTGCTCTGGCCTTGAGACGAGGAGCGGGATAGAGTTAACGGAGGTCTCTACCCGGTCAAGGTCCCTGCTTAAGAAGGCCTGGAGGGGAGCTGAGGAGGAGAGCTCCGCAGGCAAAAGGATCCCAGGGAATACGTACAGAGCGGCATACGCCACCTGTACTCTCCATTCTGGCCTAGTTAGAGGGTCTCCTGCTGCAAGAGGGGTACCGGCCCCCGATATCTGACTTTGTTACTTCACGTCTCAGTCGGAAAAGCCCGGAGGCTAAGTGGTTCCCACCGGGTAACGGACGGAGCGGAGTCGCCACCCGTGCCCTTGTTCTGTGTATAGCCAGAGGGAGACCCGGCCTTGCAACACGCACCGCAGACGGACAGGCGAGGCCCAAGGGGGAGATTTCTAGGAACACGCTGGTGCTGGGGGTCCTGATAGACGCACCTGAACTACCGGGGTGTGCTGAACCCCCTTCTCTGGTGGCCACAGCACGCCATGAGGAGCCAGAAGAAGCCTTGCAGCTGACCTCTAACAACGTGAGTAAAGCTTGGAAGACTACATCCATTGCCTCCGGTCCATTATTGCAGCGCGACACCACACCGCACCACTGCACCTACTATGACTCCCCTCTTCCTCCTTTTTCCTCTGCCCTGAGGCCCTGCTCCGCCTGTGGGGAGTAGTACTACTATCGGCTGCCACAACATCCCGCCTCAGAGGACTGCAGCAGCGCTGGTGGCGCAGCACCAGACACCACAGGTGGTATAGTCGTTTATCCACTCATAATTGCCACTCATCAACTGGCCCCTATTTTTAATGTGTGCGCCCTGGGCACGGACCGGGCTGAGGCCACGACTTCATCCCCATTCTACCAACTGGGCCCGCCGTCCGAGTACACCCCTTTCCCAGGGAGGGCTAGCCGCTACTGAAACAGCTAGTGGCGGGTCACACAAGGGCGGGACATAAGCGTAAATGCAACCAAGTACCCAACACAGAGCAAAAAACGCCATTATTAGAGTCACCTGTTTGGAATCTCTCTAGCTACATCTTATCTGAGAGTCAAATTTCTCTCCTGGCTAAAGGCCTGAGCTTTTCACCTTCTAACGAATTCGACATTTTCAGAACAATTCTGGATGTTAACAAACTAGCACGTAACCTCACCATCCGATGTCATTTTATGGACATGAAAAATCCACAGAATACAGCTTCAGAAGAAGTTTCTCCTAGGACAAGCCAGGATTCCATGTTATTATTCACAGAACAACAGTCTTTATTACAAATGAAACAATTCGAGACGGAATCTTTAATTCCAAATGTAAATTTAAATGACGACTTTCGGGCTGGTAATCCTTTCTTTTACCCACTTCAGTCCAGACCATTGGTTCTGGATCAGTTCCAGGACTTAATTGAAAAAGAACTAGTGGAATTAAAGAATGAATTATCTTCTACTAATCATTTGGACTCTAATCTGACATATAGAGAAAAAGACGCTCTGAAAAAATTAAAGGATAATTCAGACATACTAGTCCGCTCAGCGGATAAAGGTGGCACTATAGTACTGAATGCAGGATTGTATAAAAAATTGAATTTGATGGATTTAGAAAATAGGGATGTTTATTTGGAGTTAGCTAGAGATCCTACTGTTGAGTTTAACCGGTTCAGGACCGCCCACTGTACATAAACGTCGGCGCTGCCCGGGCTCTGTGCAGCGCCGACGTTTAAAAACGGTGGGTGGTCCCGCAGCGCTCAGGACCCCCAGGGTCCTGCTAGCGCTGCGGTACCGGTTCAGAGTGATAGCTCTGACATGTGGCATTATGGGGACCTGAATGGATCAGGTCCCCATGATGTTAACCTGTTCCTATCTTCTAGATGCCGCGATCCATAGCGATCGCGGCATTTAAAAGATAGTAACAGCTGGTGGTCGGCGATCGGGACCCCCCACATACCTCAGGAGCGGCGGGGATCCCGGTGCTGTGACCTCTGACATCATTGAGACCTGATTGGCTCAGGTCTCGATGATGTCAGCGTCACACCAGCCAATCAGAGAGATCACCAGGGAAGATTGTTTTAGCAACAAACTTTCCCGGGCGATCTGCCTGATAAATACACTGTTTCTCCTCCGATCTCAGTGAGAGAGCAGAGGAGAAACAGTGTGACAAGAGCTGTCAGCCTTGCCACAGTAAAAGTAAAAAAAAAAAAATAAAATAAAAAAGAAAGTAAGTGTTAGGGTTAGTGAGTCTGTCAGATCAGTCAGTCCTGTCAGATCAGTCCTGTCAGATCTGTCAGTCAGTCAGTCCTGTCAGATCTATCAGTCAGTCAGTCCTGTCAGATCTATCAGTCAGTCAGTCCTGTCAGATCAGTCAGTCAGTCCTGTCAGATCAGTCAGTCAGTCCTGTCAGATCTATCAGTCAGTCAGTCCTGTCAGATCAGTCAGTCAGTCCTGTCAGATCAGTCAGTCCTGTCAGATCTGTCAGTCAGTCAGTCCTGTCAGTCAGTCAGTCCTGTCAGATCTGTCAGTCAGTCAGTCCTGTCAGATCTGTCAGTCAGTCAGTCCTGTCAGATCAGTCCAGTCAGTCAGTCCTGTCAGATCAGTCCTGTCAGTCAGTCAGTCCTGTCAGTCAGTCAGTCCTGTCAGATCAGTCAGTCAGTCCTGTCAGGTCAGTCAGTCCTGTCAGATCAGTCCCGTCCGTTCAGTCCGGTCCGTTCAGTCCAGTCAAAAAATCTAAAAATAAAATGGCCCGTCAGACTTATACCGCAGAGGAGGTGTATGCCCTGCTGTGTTCTGACACTGATGACAGCGCAATCTCAGATGGAGATATGGATTTTGAGGGCTTTAGTAGCGGCGACACTGAGAGCTCAGAAATGAGCAGTGATTCTGGTCCATCCTCAAGCCCAAGGACCAGTACAACAATAGGGGCAAATAGCGCTACTGGAGAAACGTCTCCAAATCAGGGAACACTGCCCAGTACAAGCGCTGTCCCTGCTACTAGTGAATTGGCGCACGCCAGTGTACAAGGGGCGTTGCCACATGATCTAGCATTTCCCAGATGGGAGGCTTCGGATTCGGCTGCTCCATTCAGCCCTGATTTCAACGCCACTCCTGGTATAAATGTGGAGGTGAAGATTTTGGACCAATTCATTTTTTTAATTAGTTTTTTACAGACAGCTTGCTAGAGCATATTGTCGTGCAAACAAATTTATATGCATCCCAATTCATAAGCCAGAATCCCCGATCTTACTATGCTAGGGCAAATTTATGGACACCAACTAATGTCCCGGAAATAAAAAAATTTTTAGGACTTACATTTGCCATGGGGCTTGTTAAAAAACCGAGCATTCGATCCTACTGGTCCAACCACCCTGTTCAAGCCACCCCTATGTTTTCAGTCATTCTGCCTAGGACCCGTTATGAAATGCTCATGCGGTTTTGGCATTTTAACGACAATAGTCAATGCCTGCCCAGAAATGCCCCAGAACATGACAGGTTATATAAAATTAGACCCATCATTGAAAATTTGTCAGAAAAATTCTTAAGCCTCTACACCCCAACACAAAATATTTCTATAGATGAGTCCCTTGTAAAATTCAAAGGAAGACTGCACCTCAAGCAATTTATCCCATCTAAAAGGGCAAGGTTTGGAATAAAGATCTATAAAATGTGCGAAAGTTCAACCGGATACACATCCGCTTTCCGCATATATGAGGGGAAAGATAGCCAGCTAAACCCACCAGGATGCCCTACTTATCTGGGGACATCTGGAAAAATTGTTTGGGAGCTGATAAGTCCATTTTTTCAAAAAGGCTACAATCTATATGTGAACAATTATTACACCAGCATACCCCTATTTAAAAGTCTGGTTGAACACAACATCGGGGCTTGTGGGACCATCCGTAAAAACCGTCAGGGGTTTCCACAACCATTGGTCAACCAAAAGTTCCAAAAGGGGCAGTCAGGGGCTGTACGCAACGGAGAGCTGCTTGCCCTGAAATATAGGGATAAGAGGGATATTTTTGTCCTCAGCTCGATCCACACAGATGCCACAAGGGCCACTGTAGAACTAGGATCCACCACTCCGAAGCAAAAACCTGTGTCAGTCATTGACTACAACAAACACATGGGGGGTGTGGACCTTGCAGACCAGGTTCTACAGCCATACCAGGTATCAAGAAAGTCCTATACCTGGTATAAAAAGTTGGTTATCTATTTGTTTCAGGTGGCCACATACAATTCTTTTGTGTTGTACAAAAAAGCAGGAAATTCAGATCCTTTTCTTGATTATCAAGAAAAGGTAATTGAAAATCTTGTCTTTCAAAGTGTTAGCCCCGCTCATCCATTAGAATCTGAGGATGTGAAAAGACTCACTGAGCGACATTTTATTGCACTTATTCCAGCAACGGAAACAAGAAGGAACCCCCAGAAAAGATGTCGTGTATGTACTAAGAGAGGAATGAGGCGTGATACCCGCTACTATTGCCCACAATGCCCATCATTGCCAGCCTTATGCGTCACTGACTGCTTTAAAATCTACCACACAGAACCACGTTTTTAAACTGTAAAAATGTATCCCAATTTGTCATTCAAACATTTGGTTCATTTAGTGAATGACATATTCGAGTAGAGCTCACTTAATTTCCAGGGGTGGGGGGGGGGTCCAGAATCTAAACCTTCCATTGCGTGCTTGTTTCTGGAAATCATCCATCGAGTTAAAATGGTCACTAAACCCATAGATGAATTCCCAGAGGGGTGTCATTTCCAAAATGGGGTCACTTCAGGGGGGATTCTTTAGCTCTGGTACTCTGAAAAGTGCCAGAACAGTATAATCCCCCCTGAAGTGACCCCATTATGGAAATGACACCTCTGTGGGAATTCATCTATGGGTTTAGTGACCATTTACCTACTTATTTTCCCACCACTAGATTAATTTATACAGAGGAGTAGATTGTAAAATTCGGTCACTTGTTGTGGGTTTCCTCTGTTTAGGCACCTCAGGGGCTCTCCAAATGCAACATGGCGTCCGCTATCCATTCCAGTCAAATTTCCATTCCAAAAGTCAAATGGCGCTCCTTACCTTCCGAGCCATGCCGTGCGCCCAAACAGTGGCTTTGCACCACATATGGGGTATCAGCGTGCTCAGGAGAAATTGCACAACACATTTTGGGGTCCATTTTTTCTGGCTGCCCTTGTGAAAATTAAAAATTTGAGGCTAAAGTAGCAGTTTTGTGATAAAAATGTGTTTTTTTATTTTCACCCTTCAACATTATAAAATTGTGTGAAGCCCCTGGGGGTTCAAGGTGCTCACCACACATCTAGATAAGTTCCTTGAGGGGTCTAGTTTCCAAAATGGGGTGACTTGTTGGGGGTTTCCTCTGTTTAGGCACCTCAGGGGCTCTCCAAATGCAACATGGCGTCCGCTATCGATTCCAGTCAAATTTCCATTCCAAAAGTCAAATGGCGCTCCTTACCTTCCGAGCCATGCCGTGCGCCCAAACAGTGGCTTTGCACCACATATGGGGTATCAGCGTGCTCAGGAGAAATTGCACAACACATTTTGGGGTCCATTTTTTCTGGCTGCCCTTGTGAAAATTAAAAATTTGAGGCTAAAGTAGCAGTTTTGTGAAAAAAAGTTAAATGTTCATTGTTTTCTTCCACATTCCAAAAATTCCTGTGAAGCACCTGAAGGGTTAATAAACTTCTTGAATGTGGTTTTGAGCACCTTGAGGGGTGCAGTTTTTAGAATGGTATCACTTTTGGGTATTTTCTGTCATAAAGGCTCCTCAAAGTCACTTCAAATAAGATGTGGTCCCTAAAAAAATGTTTTTGTAAATTTTGTTGTAAAAATGAGAAATCGCTGGTCAACTTTTAACCCTTATAGCTTCCTAACAGAAAAAAATTTTGGTTCCAAAATTGTGCTGATGTGAAGTAGGCATGTGGGAAATGTTATTCATTAACTATTTTGTGTGATATATCTCTCTGATTAAAGGGCATGAAAATTCAAAGTTTGAAAATTGCAAAATTTTCAAAATTTTCGCCAAATTTCTGATTTTTTCACAAATAAACGCAAGTGATATCGAAGAAATTTTACCACTATCATGAAGTACAATATGTCACAAAAAAATAATCTCAGAATCAGGGGGATCCGTTGAAGCGTTCCAGAGTAATTACCTCATAAAGTGACAGTGGTCAGAATTGAAAAAATTGGCCCGGTCACGAAGGCAAAAACAGGCTCTGGCGCGAAGTGGTTAATGCTGCTATGTATAATCTATTAAACGAAGGTTTGCACTGAGGGGCCCTAAAAAAAAAATTAATGGAATATTTATACGTAGATCACCCAATTGTTCCAGTTTACCATTCGCCTCCAAAAATACATAAAAATGTTTTCCCACCACCTTTAACCACTTTACTACCCAAGGTGGTTTGCACATTAATGACCAGGCCAATTTTTACAATTCTAACCACTGTCACTTTATGAGGTAATTACTCTGGAACGCTTCAACAGATCCCCCTGATTCTGAGATTGTTTTTTCGTGACATATTGTACTTCATGATTGTGGTAAAATTTCTCCGATATCACTTGCATTTATTTGTGACAAAAACTGAAATTTGGCGAAACTTTTTGAAAATTTAGCAATTTTCAAAATTTTAATTTTTATGCCCTTAAATCAGAGAGATATGTCACACAAAACAGTTAATAAATAACATTTACCACATATCTTCTTTACATCAGCACAATTTTGGAACCAAATTTTTTTTCTATTACAGAGCTATAAGGGTTAAAAGTTGACCAGAGATTTCTCATTTTTCCAACAAAATTTACAAAACCATTTTTTTAGGGACCACATCACATTTGAAGTCACTTTGAGGGGTCTTTATGACAGAAAATACCCAAAAGTAACACCACTCTAAAATCTGCACCCCCAAGGTGCTCAAAACCACATTCAAAAAATTTATTAACCCTTCAAGTGCTTCACAGAAATTTTTGGAATGTGGAAGAAAAAAATTAACATTTAACTTTTTTCACAAAAATGTTACTTTAGACCCAATTTTTTTTATTTTCACAGGGTTAACAGGAAAAAATGGACCCCAAAATTTGTTGTTCAATTTCCCCTGACCACACAGATACCCCATATGTGGGGAAAAACCACTGTTTAGGCGTAGGGTTCAGAAAGGAAGGAGCGCCATTTGACTTTTTGAAAGTAAAATTTGCTTGAATAATTAGCGGACGCCATGTTGTGTTTGGGGAGCCCCTGATGTGCCTAAACAGTGGAAACCCCCCACAAGTGACACCATTTTGGAAACTAGACCCCTCAGAGAACCTTTACAGAAGTTTAAACATGGAGCCATGAAAATAAATAATCAAACTTTTTCCACAAAAATTATGTTTTAGCCCCAATTTTTTCATTTTCACAAGGGTAAGAGGAGAAAATGGACCCCAAAAACTTTTTGCAATTTCTCCTGAGTACGCCAATACCCTATATGTGGGGAAAATACAGTGTTTGGGTGCACGGCAGAGTTCAGAAGGGAAGGAGCACTGTGTGACTTTTTGAACGCAAAATTGGCTGGAATTGAGGGTGGACGCCATGTCACGTTTGAAGAGCCCCTGATGTGCCTAAATAGTTGAAACCCCCCACAAGTGACCCCATTTTGGAAACTACACCCCTCAAGGATTTTATCTAGTGGTATAATGAACATTTTGAACCCGGTACGACACATAATTTGATAACATTAGGTCATCATATTGAATAAGTTGTCATTAGTCTTGAGCATGTCACTCGAGCACCCGCGATACTTAATGCATACCCGAGCGCCCGATGCAAACTCAAGTAGCGAGCACTTGTGCTCAACACTAGTCGCCATATCGTCATCTTTTTTTTTTTTTGGCCTTTGAAAAAAATCCCAACCCTAGCACAACCCTAACCCTAGAGTTTATTTTTTACACCGTTCCTTGTGCAGTATAAGTGATTAGACAACTTTATTCTTTGAGTCGATTACAGCGATACCAGAATCCTATTGGGTTTTTATGATTGACAGCTGTCTCACACTAAAAGACACATTTTTTTGCAAAATCTAGTTTTTGCATTGCCATATTATGAGAGCTATATATATATTTTTTCCATATTTTGGCCGACAGAGTCATTTGACAACTTGTTTTTTGCGGGATGAGTTGACGTTTTTATTGGTACCATTTTCAGGCACGTGACATTTTTTGATCGCTTTCTATTGCGATTTTTGGGAGGCAGAATAAGCAAAAACCAACAATTCAGGAATTGTTTTTTTACATTTTTTTATGCTGTTCCGCGTGTGGTAAAATTGATGAGGTAGCTTTATTCTTTGGGTCTGTACTTTTACAGCGGTACCACATTTATATCTTTTTTTATGTTTTGACGCTTCTACACAATGAAAGCTATTTTCTAGAGAAAATTATTTTTTTGCATCACTTTATTCTGAGAGCTGTAACTTTTTTATTTTTCAGCTGATGGAGCTGTATGGCGGCTTGTTTTTTGTTGAACAAGATGACGTTTTCAGTGGTACCTTTTTTATTAATATTCATCTTTTTGATCGCGTTTAATTCCATTTTTTGTTTGGCGGTATGATGATAAAGCATCGTTTTTTGCTTTGTTTTTTATTTTAATTTTTTACCGTGTTCACCAAAGGAGTTAACTTTTGATACAGTTTTATAGGTCAGGTTGTTCCGGACGTGGCGATACCAAATATGTGTACTTTTATTGTTTTTTTTTTTTTTTTTTCATTATAATATTTATTGATGGGTACATTATATTTTTATTTTTGGTGGATTATCTTTTTTTTACCACTTTTTTTTACTTTTATACTTTGTCCCACTATGGGACTTTCACTTTTTATACTCTGATCGCCTGTATAACATAGGGATGGAGCAACATCCCTGTGCTATACAGGCTGTCAGCGCTGTAGATGCAGAAGATACTTTGGTCATGTACTGTGCATGATCAAAGTATCTTTCTGCTGTCTGGTGACCCGGATGTTGTCATGACGACATCTGGGTTACCATGACAACCACGGAACCCAGCCTCAGACAGCGCGCGACGGCGGGGAAGAGGTGAGTATGCAGTACTTACCTCCGCAATGCTGTGATCGACTTCGATCGCAGCATTGCGGGGGTTAATGTGCCGGGAGCCGTGCGTGACCGCTCCCAGCACATAGCAAAAATCAGCTCACACCCGGCGGCGATCGCGCCCGCACAGCCTGTGTGTGGCCGAAATCAACAGGGCGTACTAATACGTACCTGCTCTTAAAGCCCAGGGCGCAGGTACAATACGTATTAGTACGCCCTGGGCTGTAAAGGGGTTAAGACCCATAGTGGTGGGGATTGGTTCCTATGGTGAAAAATTAAGTGCCTGGATGGATTTTTACCTACAGCCTCTGGTTCAGGAAACTCTGAGTTACATTAGGGATTCAAAATTCATAGTGACCATTTTTGATAAATTTGAATGGCAAAAAAACTTTGGATGATTGTCCTGTGATGTGGTGGCATTATACCCCCTCAATTCCACACCATATTGCTTTAGCATGTTTAACCTACCACCTTGACACATACAGTTCATACACTATAGAAATAAAAGAATTTCTGGTCATAGCAGTACAGTTCCTCTTAGAGCGTAATTATTTTAGCTTTGATAAAAGTTTTTTTCTTACAGAAAAGAGGAGTCAGCATGGGCAGTAAATTTTCTCCTTCGCTAGTGAACATAGTGATGTGTAGGTGGAAGGAGCTTTTCATTTACCATAATGATAACACATATAGTGGACACATTGTGTGGTACGGTAGGTTTATTGATGACCTCCTCCTGGTGTGGGGGGGCACACAGGAGGAGGTGGTACAATTTGTACAGTACATCAACTGCAATCATTTTAATCTTAAATTCACTTAGTTCTACCATTCATCCAAAATTACTTTTTTGGATCTCGAACTTGAGGCTACCAAGGAGAAAGAATTGGTCAAAATTAATCCCCACAGAAAATCTACAGCCTCAAATTCTATTCTATCAGCTAAATGTTGTCATCCGCCACATATTAAGAGAAATATCCCTTACGGTGAGCTAATACCAACAATACGAAATTGTTCAGATAACATCACTTTTCAGAAGGAATCAGAAAAAATTTGTAACAGACTATCCAATAGGTGCTATCCCGAGTGGTCTTTAAGAAAAGCGAGTAGAATTGTCTCCAATATAAATCGGAAAGATATACTCCGAAATAAACAGAAAAATAACATTAACACATTGGATACTAGGGTAACGTTTTCTACCACCTATAGTCCTCAGTATAATAAAATTACATCTAGAATTAAAAAGTATAACCCTATTATATATCAGAACAAGAAACTAAAAAACCTACTTTCTAATGCCATCCGCTTTGTAGCCAGGAAAGCGCCCGCTCTGGGAACCATCCTTTCTCCTAGCTTATACACCAGTGAGACTAATACAGTACAACCAAATTGGCTCAGCACAAAAGGTTTCTTCAGATGTGGAGCCAATCGGTGCAAAGCGTGTCTACACGCGGTTAAAACAGATCGTTTTATGTCCTTAAGTAATGATAGAGAATATAAAATTCATGATTTCCTCAATTGTAATTCATCAGGGATTATATACCTTATAGAATGCACCTTGTGTAAGGTCCACTATGTGGGTTGTACCACAGGTGCGCTGAAAGTCCGTATCAGAAGACATCTTTCTGATGCCATTAATTTGGAAGCCATAAATACATCAGCAGTATCGAGGCATTTTGCGAGAGTTCATAAAGGTGACACCTCATTCTTTAAATATATGGAGATAGAGAAGGTATATAGATCCACACGAGGGGGGGATCATAAGTGCAAACTTCTGAACCGGGAGTCTCTGTGGATTTTCACATTGGATACCACAGGGGTTAAATTCAAGACAGGATCTGATACTGCAGTATTAAGAAATATAATTCTGCATTTATTTCCATGCATGTACACTGGGTACGGAAAGTATTCAGACCCCTTTACATTTTTCACTCTTTGTTTCATTGCAGCCATTTGGTAAATTCTAAAAAGTTCATTTTTTTCTCATTAAAGTCCACTCTGCACCCCATCTTGACTGAAAGAAAACAGAAATGTAGAAATTTTTGCAAATTTAATAAAAAAGAAAAACTGAAATATCACACGGGCATAAGTATTCAGACCCTTTGCTCAGTATTGAGTAGAAGCACCCTTTTGGGCTAGTACAGCCATGAGTCTTCTTGGAAATGATGCAACAAGTTTTTCACACCTGCATTTTGGGATCCTCTGCCATTCTTCCTTGCAGATCCTCTCCAGTTCCGTCAGGATGAATGGTAAACGTTGGTGGACAGCCATTTTCAGGTCTCTCCAAAGATGCTCAATTGGGTTTAGGTCAGGGCTCTGGCTGGGCCAGTCAAGAATGGTCACATAGTTGTTCTGAAGCCACTCCTTTGTTATTTTAGCTGTGTGCTTAGGGTCATTGTCTTGTTGGAAGGTGAACCTTTGGCCAAGTCTGAGGTGCAGAGCACTCTGGAAGAGGTTTTCATCCAGGATATCTCTGTACTTGGCCGCATTCATGTTTCCTTCAATTGCAACCAGTCGTCCTGTCCCTGCAGCTGAAAAACACACCCATAGCATGATACTGCTGTTATGATCTGCTACAAGAACTAAGGAAAGAGAGGAAATCTGTCCATACAATAGGACTAAGCTGATTCCCTACGATGCAGCGGGCAACCTGTTCCTTCTGAACAGACCCGCCTTCGTCCGCGGCTAGTCTAAACGCAGACCTATAGATTAAAGGGAGGGGTCCCTAAAAGAACTAAGGACTGGGACAAAATTGGACACCTCCTGGCAGAAGTAGTAGCAGAAGAAGACAAACAGACAAAAGTACTTAGTGGTCCAAGGACCAAACAAACTAGAGAGATACAGTAGGTACAAAGCACCTGGCTAGATTAAGAGTCAAAGTAACACTGAAGTCCAGCAAAGCCTGAAGGGCGGAGCTGGAATAAATAGGCAGAAGGTCACGTGACCACAAAATAGAAAAAACTAACAGGAGGGTTCTAACAACTGCCACCACCATGTTTCACTGTTGGGATTGTATTAGGCAGGTGATGAGCAGTGCCTGGTTTTCTCCACACATACCACTTAGAATTATCACCAAAAAGTTCTATCTTTGTCTCATCAGACCAGAGAATCTTATTTCTCATAGTCTGGGAGTCCTTCATGTGTTTTTGAGCAAACTCTATGCGGGCTTTCATATGTCTTGCACTGAGGAGAGGCTTCCGTCTGGCCACTCTGCCATAAAGGCCCAACTGGTGGTTGATAGTTGACTTTGTGGAACTTTCTCCCATCTCCCTACTGCATCTCTGAAGCTCAGCCACAGTGATCTTGGGGTTCTTCTTTACCTCTCTCACTAAGGCTTTTCTCCCACGATTGCTCAGTTTGGCTGGACGGCCAGGTCTAGGAAGACTTCTGGTGGTCCCAAACTTCTTCCATTTAAGGATTATGGAGGCCACTGTGCTCTTATAAACCTTGAGTAATGCAGAAATTCTTTTATAACCTTTGCTAGATGTGTGCCTTGCCACAATTCTGTCTCTAAGCTCCTTGGGCAGTTCCTTTGAGCTCATGATTCTTATTTGGTCTGACATGCACTGTGAGCTGTGGGGTCTTATATAGACAGGTGTGTGCCTTTCCAAATCAAGTCCTATCAGTTTAATTAAACACATTTGGACTCCATTGAAGGAGTAGAACCATCTCAAGGAGGATCACAAGGAAATGGACAGCATGTGACTTAAATATGAGTGTCTGAACAAAGGGTCTGAATACTTATGACCATGTGATATTTCAGTTTTTCTTTTTTAAATAAATTTGCAAAAAAATTCTACATTGCTGTTTTTTTCAATCAAGATGGGGTGCAGAGTGTACTTTAATGAGAAAAAAAATGAACTTTTTAGAATTTATCAAATGGCTGCAATGAAACAAAGAGTGAAAAATTTAAAGGAGTCTGAATACTTTCCGTACTCACTGTATGTATCTATATACACTGCTCCAAAAATAAAGGGAACACTTAAAACAACAGAATATAACTCCAAGTAAATCAAACTTCTGTGAAATCAAACTGTCCACTTAGGAAGCAACACTGATTGACAATCAATTTCACATGCTGATGTGCAAATGGAATAGACGATAGATGGAAATTATTGGCAATTATCAAGACACCCTCAATAAAGGAATGGTTCTGCAGGTGGGGACCACAGACCACATCTTAGTACCAATGCGTTCTGGCTAATGTTTTGGTCACTTTTGAATGTTGGTTGTGCTTTCACACTCGTGGTAGCAGGAGACAGACTCTACAACCCACAGAAGTTGCTCAGATAGTGCAGCTCATCCAGGATGGCACATCAATGCGAGCTGTGGCAAGAAGGTTGGCTGTGTCCAGAGGCTGGAGGCGCTACCAGGAGACAGGCCAGTACACCAGGAGATGTGGAGGGGGCCGTAGGAGGGCAACAACCCAGCAGCAGGACCGGTACCTTCGCCTTTGTGCAAGGAGGAACAGGAGGAGCACTGCCAGAGCCCTGCAAAATGACCTCCAGCAGGCCACAATTGTGCATGTGTCTGCACAAACGGTTAGATACCGACTCCATGAGGGTGGTATGACGGCCCGACGTCCACAGATAGGGGTTGTGCTCACAGCCCAACACCATGCAGGACGCTTGGCATTTGCCACAGAACCAGGATTGGCAAAGTCGCCACTCGCGCCCTGTGCTCTTCACAGATGAAAGCAGGTTCACATTGAGCACATGTGACAGACGTGACAGAGTCTGGAGACGCTGTGGAGAGCGTCATCCTTCAGCATGACCGGTTTGGCAGTGGGTGAGTAATGGTGTGGGGTGGCATTTCTTTGGAGGGCCGCACAGCCCTCCATGTGCTCGCCAGAGGTAGCGTGACTTCCATTAGGTACTGAGATGAGATCCTCAGACCCCTTGTGAGACCATATGCTGGTGCGGTTGGCCCTGGGTTCCTCCTAATGCAGGACAATGCCAGATCTCATGTGGCTGGAGTGTGTCAGCAGTTCCTGCGAGATGAAGGCATTGAAGCTAAGGACTGGCCCGCCCGTTCCCCAGACCTGAATCCGATTGAGCACATCTGGGACATCATGTTTCGCTCCATCCGCCAACGTCACGTTGCACCACAGACTATCCAGGAGTTGGCGGATGCTTTAGTCCAGGTCTGGGAGGAGATCCCACAGGAGACCATCCGCAACCTCATCAGGAGCATGCCCAGGCGTTGTAGGGAGGTCATACAGGCACGTGGATATGTATATATGCCTTTTTGTCATTCTAGTAGTAGGGCCATAATTAAGACATGATTTGTTGAAACGCGTAGGTCTGTAAGCTATGATAGTTGCACATTTGCTGTATTCTTTGTGGAGCAGTGTTTTATATGGCTAATAAAAGCTAAGTTTTAATATTTTTTCTACTAAACAAACCTTTACGCTGGATCATTTGCACTTTTCCCCTGTCTGACTACACTTACGTTTCGCCCTGGTACCACTTATCTGCATCTCCAGAAGTTTCCCATTTCTCTAATATACTCTTCAAATTACATTTTGAGACTTTCTCCTCCAGTTGTTGCACATATTTTTTTTCCCTTCATCTGCACAGGTATCATTAATCTATCAACTATAATGGCCGTACCAGGTCCTGCAGGTCCTGTATCCCGTACACATGACGTGGGCAGTGCACGGCATGCCGCTAGTTTTTATTCTGAGTGCTCTTATATACGGTGTTGGTTTTACACAATGTTGAGCCTGTGATATGCAGAGTGAAATGTCTGACTGCTAGAACAGAAGTATACGGCAGATTCTACAGCATGGATACATAAAGGACGTCCTGGGGGAATATACCTCCCTCCAACACTCGTCCAGTCCCTGCCTCACACTAGAGACATTTATAATAACTCCAGGACTATGGAGCTGGTCATTTTCTCATAATCTGTGGCCATTATTAGTGTTCTCGCATTGTACGGTAATATCACCCTGGAGGTTGTGATGTATTTAGTGTAATAGCGCCATCTAGAATATACAGTATATATCAGGCGATACCATGCTTTCTATAGTTAGTCGTCTTATGTGCCCTCTATAGCTATCTATTATACTTTATATTTCTTTATAATAATTTATAATAAATTACTCGATAGTTTTACAGCTTTATGATGTTTATTAATCTGCTGTAATTCTAAAAGAAAGTCCAACCTTACAGTGGACACAGGTGGAAGTGTCCTCCATGATGGTGTAGGCTGAGGTGGAGCAAGTATATAGTCAGTGGGGGATCAAGATGACCAGTATTCCCCAGGGTTCCTTGTTATCAGGGAGGGACCCGGTGGATGCAATCAAAAGATCTTATCCTCTGACCTGCTGTGTGCCATCAACAAGTAATGATCCTCTGTCCGGCTGTGTGCCATCAACAGGTAATGACCATCCGGCAGTGCGCCATCAACAGGTAATGACCATCCGGCTGTGTGCCATCAACAGATAATGATCCTCTGGCTATGGCCATCAATAGGTCATCACCCTCCGGCTGTGTGCCATCAACAGGTAATGACCATCCGGCAGTGCGCCATGAACAGGTAATGACCATCCGGCTGTGTGCCATCAACAGGTAATGATCCTCTGTGCGGCTGTGTGCCATCAACAGGTAATGACCCTCTGGCTATGGCCATCAATAGGTCATCACCCTCCGCCTGTGTGCCATCAACAGGTAATGATCCTCTGTCCGGCTGTGTGCCATCAACAGGTAATGACCATCCGGCAGTGCGACATCAACTGGTCATCACCCTCCAGCTGTGTGCCATCAACAGGTAATGACCATCCGGCAGTGCGCCATCAACAGGTAATGACCCTCTAGCTATGGCCATCAATAGGTCATCACCCTCCGGCTGTGTGCCATCAACAGGTAATGACCCTCTGGCTATGGCCATCAATAGGTCATCACCCTCCGGCTGTGTGCCATCAACAGGTAATGACCATCCGGCAGTGCGCCATGAACAGGTAATGACCATCCGGCTGTGTGCCATCAACAGGTAATGATCCTCTGTCCGGCTGTGTGCCATCAACAGGTAATGACCCTCTGGCTATGGCCATCAATAGGTCATCACCCTCCGGCTGTGTGCCATCAAATGTTTTTATCTTCTGTCCAGTTTTGTGCCATCAAGAGGTAATGACCCTCCAGCTGTGGACCATCAACAGGTCATCACCCTTCGGCATTTAGGCTTCTTGTCTTCTGTAAGATGCGATTCTTGAGTCTCCTGATGTTAAAAAATATTTAAAAAATCACCGATTAAACTAATAATCTATCTTGTACATAAGCATCACAATTTATAATCTATCTAGTGCATAAGTATGACAATTTAGCTCACAGAACATACACTATGCTAAAACATTAGACCCTACAAGCAGAAATTTGCTAAACTAACATAAATATAACTGACAAATCAGTAGAAAAATCGCTACCAATGGCACAGCTCTCTTCACATCAACCTGTAACCATAGTAGATAAGAAATAGAGGACAATGCTCATAGTCAGTTATCAACAATTCGGCATGGGGCATCCCACCAGAGACATTATAATATCTGATAGATTATAGATGGCAATAGAATTTACCAACAAGCACATAGTACGCCAAACTCAAGTACATAGTATGCCAAACCTCAACACGTTTTCCTAAAATAGGTTCATCAGAAGCACATACTAGACAGTGATACTTAGCAAAGCGTTCATAGATATATGCGCCATATGATAAGGTGCTAAAGTGCAAGTGTGTGACAAAATATCCATTCGATTTCAGGTGCAATGCTGCATTGTATGTAGTAAGATGGTGCCCGTCAGACAGCATGTATAGGACTAACCTGTGATGAAAACACGAGCAATGGGAAAGTTCAAGCAGTTGCCTTCTCAATCTTCCTCGCCTCTAAGACATCTAAGGAAACATCTTCTCCTCTTGATTTTGGGTTGAGGTGTTGTAGGCATTTCAGGCTCTGGCATTCTAGGTTCTGACATACTAGGTTCTGACATGGTAGGTTCTGGTGTTCTAGGTTCTGGTTCTCTTGGCTCTGGAATTCTGGGTTGTTGGCTTCTCTGAAAAATCAGTAACGTCTCTTTATGCTCCGTGGAACTTCGAGCTCTTCTTCCTATATTGTTGTGAGGGATCGTTCTGACCCAGACAATATCACTGAACGCCACTTTATAGTTGCAACTAGGAACCTTTTTCGCATCCTGCGGTGCAGGAGCCATGAATGGAGTAGAACATTTGCCATTGGGCAGGACAGGTGTTCTCCTGGAGTCTTGCTCCTGAATCTGAGGGATGCAAATCGGCTCCTTACAAGCACTTTGTTCCTTCAGAATGGTTTTGTTCTCAGGAGTTTTCTGATTGTTTCACGAGGTTCAGACATTGCCCACTTGCTCAGGACAAGACTTAAGGCCAAATACTCTAGTATTGTCAGTAGTGTCATCACCGCAACAAAAACTGCGTCACGGAAGAGCCAAAAAGGAAGATTGATGGAAGCTTGATAGGTGCTTCTCCTGAGATCCACGGGTAGTGGGTCATCCTATAATAAAGAAAAAAAACATAGTAAAGTCCTGTACATTTATACCCAATACAGTCAAACAGAGAGCCCTTGTTATTATACAGTGATGGATACATTATCAAGCAACTTTCAGAAATATCCCATTGAGAAGATCAGGAAGAAGTTTGGGTTTCACCTCCAGGGTCCATGGAATATTATTTACAGTTGGACTTTCATATGACGGACGGTCACGTGTCCAGTATGAGAAGTCCTGCAAGAGGCGATATTCTCATTAGCTGATCCTTGTGACCTCCATATTGATGAGAACATACTCGCCCTCAGTGTACTGTAATGTGGGGGGTAGAGCAACGTAAAGCACAGAAATGATAGGATGATACTCATCATCTCCAGAGGTCTCTCAGCACCAAGGTATGGTCAATGAGATACAAGCTGCAGATGGGCCGAGGCTTCTAATATACCCAGCGGTGACATCGCAAAGCCCTCTGTGACATCATTGCACAGTTCTATCCATCATGTCACTGATACTTTGGACCTAACTAAATGTCTAAAAGAGAACCCTTCCACATGATTTCCAATCACGGAGCAGCTTCAGTTTTTCAAGAAAAGTTTAAAAAATATAATCTGTGCTGTGATTGGTCACAATGGCACATGAAGCAGAACGTCTTTAGATCTTTTAAAGGGAAAGTGTCAGCAATTTTTTTACAATTGTAAAATTGTAAAGTATTTATATTTATATATAAATACACATATATTTTAAAAGATTTTAATGGTATAAAATCTGAAAAAAATATTTTAACTCTTTTGATGTTTTCATCTTGTAAACACTAGGGGGAGCAGCTGCTGACATTTCCATGAAAACAGAATGCAGCTAGCTCGCATTACGACTGCAGTAAAAGTGGGCGGGATCTGCTCACATGGGTGTGATGTCACTCCTCCCCTTCTGGGCGTTTGCAAAAAGGTAAATGAGACTGTAGTTTAGGATCACAGTGCGGAGCGATCACTGGTGAGTGCAAAGTGATATATAAGGGACAACACCAAAGTCATTAATCACTACAAGGACAAGGCAGGAATGTGGGAGTCAGAGGGGTCACCCCACACTTATATCCCCTCTGACTGTCACTTCCTAAGCTCCTTTCCCTGCCATAACCTCTTATTCCCGCAGGTAAATTCTTACAGGACCCCCCTCCCCATCCCCTTCCCCTGCCGCAGCTGATTCTAAACGTCCTCCATATGTAATAATAGACAGGTACTCACCGGCAGCCTATGGTAATTCACAGGGTAGAACAGGGTACAGCACAGAAACAATATGGCGATCCTCATTGTCTCCAGGGGGTATCTCAGCACCAAGATATGGCCAATGAGATATGAGCTCCAGGTGGATGGAGCCCCCTTATATACCCCAAGGATGACATCACAACGCCCTCTGTGACATCATCACCCACAACATTCCGTCACATGACATCACCCAGCACCAGCATCATGTGACCCAGCATAAATAGAAAGTCCTTGTTGCCTATAGCAACTATTCAAAACTAAGTTTAAACTTTTCCAACAGCTAAAGGCGGCTCTGTGATGGCAGTTTCTTCTTGTGGACGGTTGTGATAAATCTGCAGAACATCTACATAACGCGACATGTAGAAAATCCTGTCTTTTCCCCTCTGTTCTTCCTCTGGTGCTACAGAGACGGATAGAAGGAGCTTTTCCAGACCTTACAGTGCACAATATGGGACCTAATCACTGATAGCCCAGATCTCCTCAGTACAAGCATACCGCCAACCTATGAGGACTAGAAAGAGGGCGAAACCATGCGGCACGCGTAGTCTGACCACGCCCCTATCCACACCCCAAGCTACGCCCATTTACCATGTCTTTCTCCCCCGGCAGGAAGAGTTATCAGAGGGGCGGTGGCAGTGAGGGACATTCAGCAGAAACTCGGGACTGCAGGGCATAGACCTAAATCCGGGACTGTCTGCTGTATCCAGGACGGCTGGGACTAGAGATGAGAGGATCGACTCATGGGACTCAGGTCCAGCATCCAGGTCAGTGGTAATTGGTGGCTGGACGGGAGGCCCTGTCGCGGCTTTAGATTAGCCCGGGCTGCTGCAATATCATCTGTGCGTCCTGCTCTTCTCTAGTTGGGACCTGTGGATTATTTTTTGTTCCCTCATTCACAGTCGGACCCTTCAGAACTTTCTCATCTCTGTGTAGTTTCACTATATGACATCTGGCTTTTTTGTGTCTGTAAGGCCGTGTTCACACGTAGCATAAATACTGTGCACCAATCTACACAATAACAATCTCCTCTGGTTATTGCATCTTTGGTGCACTATTTTAGGCTTTTTCCCCCTTATTTGATGCATTTTGGTGCAGATGTGAAACCGGGTTTTTAATTGTTTTTTACAGTACAGAAAAGCTTTGATTCTGCACTTAAAAAAGTATCTGCAGTTTCTTACAGACGTTTTTTTATGCTCCACATAGAAGTCTATAGAGGAAAAAAATCACCAAAACCGCACAGGGTGGGGGCAGGGTGAGGGACACTGAGGGCAGAATGGAGGCATGGGGGGGTCGAATGGGAAACATGGAGGCAGAATGGGAGACATTGGGGGCAGAATGGAGTCACATTGGGGGAGAATGGAGTCATATTGGAGGCAGAATGGAAACACATTGAGGGCAGAATGGAGACATGGGGGGCAGAATGGAGACGGGGCAGAATGGAGAAAGGGGAGAAGAATGGAGACAGGGGGGCAGAGTGGAGACGGGGCAGAATAGAGACCGGGGGGCAGAATGGAGATAGGGGGCAGAATGGAGACAGGGGCAGAATGGAGACAGGGGGGCAGAATAGAGACCGGGGGGCAGAATGGAGATAGGGGGCAGAATGGAGGCATGGGGGGGTCGAGTGGGAAACATGGAGGCAGAATGGGAGACATTGGGGGCAGAATGGAGTCACATTGGGGGAGAATGGAGTCATATTGGAGGCAGAATGGAAACACATTGAGGGCAGAATGGAGACATGGGGGGCAGAATGGAGACGGGGCAGAATGGAGACAGGGGAGAAGAATGGAGACAGGGGGCAGAATGGAGACGGGGCAGAATAGAGACCGGGGGGCAGAATGGAGACGGGGCAGAATGGAGACAGGGGGCAGAATGGAGACAGGGGGGCAGAATGGAGACAGGTGGGCAGAATGGAGATGGGGCAGAATAGAGACCAGGGGGCAGAATGGAGATAGGGGGCAGAATGGAGACATCGGGACCATATGGAGACATTGGGGGCAGAATAGAAACCAAAGGGCAGTATGGATGGAGACAAGGGTGGCAGAATAGAAACATGGGGGAAGGATGGAAACAGGGGGGCAGAATGGAGACGGGGCAGAATAAAGACCGGGGGGCAGAATGGAGATAGGGGGCAGAATGGAGACAGGGGGCAGAATGGAGATAGGGGGCAGAATGGAGACGGGGCAGAATAGAGACCGGGGGGCAGAATGGAGATAGGGGGCAGAATGGAGACATGGGGACTCTATGGAGACATTGGGGGCAGAATAGAAACCAGAGGGCAGTATGGATGGAGACAAGGGTGGTAGAATAGAAACATGAGGGCAGAATGGAGACAAGGGGGACAGAATGGAGACATGGAGGGAAGAATAGAAACATGGGGGGCAGAATGGAGATGGGGCAGAATGGAGACATTGGGGGCAGAATAGAAACCAGGGGGTAGTATGGAGACAAGGGGGGCAGAATGGAGACAGGGGGGCAGAATGGAGTCACACTGGGGGAGAATGGAGTCATATTGGAGGCAGAATGGAAACACATTGAGGGCAGAATGGAGACATGGGGGGCAGAATGGAGACGGGGCAGAATGGAGACAGGGGAGAAGAATGGAGACAGGGGGGCAGAATGGAGACGGGGCAGAATAGAGACCGGGGGGCAGAATGGAGATAGGGGGCAGAATGGAGACAGGGGGCAGAATGGAGACAGGGGGGCAGAATGGAAACCAGAGGGCAGTATGGATGGAGACAAGGGTGGCAGAATAGAAACATGGGGGCAGAATGGAAACAGGGGAGAAGAATGGAGACGGGGGGCAGAATGGAGACAGGGGGGCAGAATGGAGATAGGGGGCAGAATGGAGATAGGGGGCAGAATGGAGACAGGGGGGCAGAATGGAGACAGGGGGGCAGAATGGAGACAGGGGGGCAGAATGGAGACGGGGCAGAATAGAGACCGGGGGGCAGAATGGAGATAGGGGGCAGAATGGAGACATGGGGACATTATGGAGACATTGGGGGCAGAATAGAAACCAGAGGGCAGTATGGATGGAGACAAGGGTGGCAGAATAGAAACATGAGGGCAGAATTGAGACAAGGGGGACAGAATGGAGACATGGAGGGAAGAATAGAAACATGGGGGGCAGAATGGAGATGGGGCAGAATGGAGACATTGGGGGCAGAATAGAAACCAGGGGGTAGTATGGAGACAAGGGGGCAGAATGGAGTCACATTGGGGGAGAATGGAGTCATATTGGAGGCAGAATGGAAACACATTGAGGGCAGAATGGAGACATGGGGGGCAGAATGGAGACGGGGCAGAATGGAGACAGGGGAGAAGAATGGAGACAGGGGGGCAGAATAGAGACCGGGGGCAGAATGGAGATAGGGGGCAGAATGGAGATAGGGGGCAGAATGGAGACAGGGGGCAGAATGGAGACAGGGGGGCAGAATGGAAACCAGAGGGCAGTATGGATGGAGACAAGGGTGGCAGAATAGAAACATGGGGGCAGAATGGAAACAGGGGAGAAGAATGGAGACAGGGGGGCAGAATGGAGACAGGGGGGCAGAATGGAGACAGGGGGGCAGAATGGAGATAGGGGGCAGAATGGAGACAGGGGGCAGAATGGAGACAGGGGGGCAGAATGGAGACAGGGGGGCAGAATGGAGATGGAGCAGAATAGAGACCGGGGGGCAGAATGGAGATAGGGGGCAGAATGGAGACGGCGCAGAATAGAGACCGGGGGGCAGAATGGAGATAGGGGGCAGAATGGAGACATGGGGACAGTATGGAGACATTGGGGGCAGAATAGAAACCAAAGGGCTGTATGGATGGAGACAAGGGTGGCAGAATAGAAACATGGGGGAAGAATGGAGACGGGGGGCAGAATGGAGACGGGGTAGAATAGAGACCGGGTGGCAGAATGGAGATAGGGGGCAGAATGGAGATAGGGGGCAGAATAGAGACCGGGGGGCAGAATGGAGATAGGGGGCAGAATGGAGATAGGGGGCAGAATGTAGACATGGGGACAGTATGGAGACATTGGGGGCAGAATAGAAACCAGAGGGCAGTATGGATGGAGACAAGGGTGGCAGAATGGAAACATGGGGGCAGAATGGAGACAAGGGGGACAGAATGGAGACATGGAGGGAAGAATAGAAACATGGGGGGCAGAATGGAGACATTGGGGGCAGAATGGAGACATTGGGGGCAGAATAGAAACCAGGGGGTAGTATGGAGACAAGGGGGGCAGAATGGAGACAAGGGGGGCAGAATGTAGACATTGGGGCAGAATAGAAACATTGCGGCAAAATGGAGGCAAGGGGGGCAGAATGGAGAAAGGGGAGCAGAATTGAGACATTGGGTGCATAATAGAAACATGGAGGCAGAATAGAAACATGGTGGCAGAATGGAGACGGGGCAGAATGGAGACATCGGAGGCAGAATGGAGAGACATTGGGGGCAGAATGGAGATGGGGCAGAATTGAGACGGGGCAGAATGGAGACATTGGAGGCAGAATGGAGAGACATTGGGGGCAGAACGGAGACATGGGGCAAAATAGACACATGGAGGCAGAATGGAGACGTGGGCAGAATGGAGAGACATTGGCAGAATGGAAAGAAATGGGGGCAGAATGGAGAGACATTGGGGCAGAATGCAAAGACATTGGGGCAGAATGGAGAGACATTGGGGGCAGGATGGAGAGACATTTGGGGGCAGAATGGAGAGACATTGGGGGCAGAATGGAGACATGGGGCAAAATAGACACATGGAGGCAGAATGGAGACGTGGGCAGAATGGAGAGACATTGGCAGAATGGAAAGAAATGGGGGCAGAATGGAGAGTCATTGGGGCAGAATGGAAAGACATTGGGGCAGAATGGAGAGACATTGGGGGCAGGATGGAGAGACATTGGGGGCAGGATGGAGAGACATTGGGGGCAGGATGGAGACAAATGGAAACATGGGGGCAGGATGGAGACATTGGGGGCAGGATGGAGACAATGGGGGCAGGATGAAGACAATGGGAGTAGGATGTGGGACATTATTACTGTAGGGACTAATTAAAGGATATTATTACTGCTGTAATGTATTTTATTTTTGAGGATACTGTTTTCTGTGGGGGGTTCATGTTACTGTGCAGGGTGGCACTATATCACTTTTTTTCTTCATCTGGTGTAGTGTAGAAGTTGGAGAAATATTGGGGAATGTGCTCTGTAAGCTGCTCTAGATAACGGTGTTATTTTATGCAGAGACGAGTCCTGGCGAGAAGAAGTGATGGCGGTCTGCGATGGATGAAGAGGAAAAGTGGAGATGAAGGACTTCAACTAGAGACATCACCAGTGAGTCAGTGTGTTATCTGTACACTGACACTATACACTGTATACTATACACAGAGCTCCTGTGAATAATGGCACTATTAGTAATGGTAATATTAGTATTTTGTTTTTGTATTAATGCTCAGTATGGTAGTATTCGGTCACTATGTGGTGGTAATATGTGATCTGGTCATGGTGTGGCGGTATTTGTCCCTTGTCCACTACAGGATATTGGCCCCTCATGCCGTCCACATGGAGTTTGTTTCCGTCCTCTTGAGACTGTGCTGCGAGATATAGCAAACCTTCTTGTGACGGCACGTATGGATGCCGTCCTGGCAGAGTCAGACCACCTGTACAACCTGAATGGGCCGCCTCATGTTACCCACAATTACCAAGACACAACAGAAATGGAAAACTAGAGATGTCAGGGAGGAGGAAGAGAGAGGAATTGTCTGTGGCAATGTCATGCTCCAGGAATTGTTCCCAGTTTGTGTTCTGTGGTCGGCTTCTCTTTCTGCCGAGCCACAGGACACACACCTTTTCACTGGGTGTTTGGGTTCTGCTTTTCTGGCTGCAGCCTGCTTAGCTTTACACATTTGTATTTTTATTTGGATGCCTATCACATTTTGGGTGCAGCTTTATAGCCTGCGTTTCCTGCTGGTGATAGATTCATTTGGATATTCTGACATTCTGTTGATATTTGGAGCTAGGGTTTTTCGCTTTGTTGTTTATTTGCTATACTTTGCACTTTTCTTCTTTTTATCATTTGAAAATAGGCAGTATATTTGTTAACAGTACTTGCTGTATTCTTTGTTTGGTATTTTGTTTCTTACTTTACTTGCTTTGGGATTATTCCTTTGTTCAGCACACTTCTCTTCTTTTAGATAATTCACACTCTGCTCTGCCCTCTGGTTCTTTAGGAGGAACGTGAAGCAACTTGTCTGCCTTTTAGGCAGTTTAGGCCATAGTTGCCATCTCCTAGTCTGTGGTTAGGTCTATCTCTTCACCCGCAGGTACCACTGGGGACTGTGTAGTCAAGGTATCTAGTCTGTACAGGAGTAAGCAGGGTCAGTTGTAGTTTTTAGTGTTTAACCTATTTTCCCAAGTAAGTTGCTACACAAGCATAGATAAACTAGGAGTTGTTAGGAGCATTCAGGGTGAGCCACTATTGATAGGGGGCGCCATTGCGTTATCTTAGGGTGCCAACCTCCACCATCATGTAGGGACAGACCAGGGTCAGAGTAGTGCTTCTACCAGTCTGAATTGGGATCTGCCAGGTTCAGGTATTTGTTCCCCTTGTTTGTACGCTACCAATGTACATGGGCTTGTGCAGTCATAATAGGCCACTATCTGCACCATTCCCTCTTTCGGGGTGTCTCGCTGTTCCTCTCCTGGGCTCCTGTTGTCCCTTTCATCTGCACCAGAAGAGGTGACATTGATTCACAATCACTTCTGCCCCTAACCAGACAGATCGATGTCCCTGACATTTAAGTGACTCGTGGTTATACAGTAAAAGTGTGTGAAGATGTTGGACACCGTCCTAGAAGACTTTTACAGTTTGTGTCATTATAACATGTATAATGGTTGAGCAATGTTTAATGCTGAATTTAATGTAATATCTCCCATCAGAGCTGTAGTAGATTGGACAACTGGGTAAGGAAGACTTAACAGTCAGCTGGCCCTACAGATGGGAGGAGTGTTTGGAAATAAGAAGAGAGTTTCTTCCTGCTTAGAGAAGTCAGCACTGGAATGAGTAGTGAGGTGACGCCAAATACAGAGAGTGTGACAGATGAGGCCGCATAGTGAGGAGTGTGAGACTGGAAGGAAGCAGAACAGAGATAGCAAGATTCTGTAACTGGATCCAGTGGCAGAGTAATATGGCCAGAGCAGCCTGTACCCTGTGTGGTGAAGTGGACTATAGACAGAAAGAGGTCAGCTGCACTGGATACGACCAGGAGCTTAAGGAGGTAGAGCTGTGGGTTAGCGGGTAACCCTGAGACAGCACAGGCAAAGTAACATAATAACATAGTTTTTAAGGTTGAAGGAAGACTAAGTCCATCTAGTTCAACCCATAGCCTAACATGTTGATCCAGAGGACGGCAAAAAAAATCCATGTGGCAAACACTAAGCTCCACATTGGGGAAAAAAATTCCTTCCCAACTCCATACGACAATCAGACTAGTTCCCTGGATCAACGCCCTATCAAGGAATCTAGTATATATAACCTGTAATATTATACTTTTCAAGAAAGGAATCCATGCCCTTCTTAAATTTTATTAGTGAATCACTCATTACAACATCATGCGGCAGAGAGCTCCATAGTCTCACTGCTCTTACAGTAAAGAATCCCCGTCTGTGATTATGATTAAACCTTCTTTCCTCCAGACGTAGAAGATGCCCCCTTGTCCCCGTCTCTGGCCTCAGAGTAAAAAGATCAGTAGACAGGTCTTTGTACTGTCCCCTCATATACTTGTACATAGTAATAAGATCACCCCTAAGCCTTCGTTTTTCCACAGTAAATAACCCCAAGTGTAATAACATGTCTTGGTGTTGCAGACCCCCCAGTCCTCTAATAAGCTTTGTCGCTCTTCTCTGCACCCTCTCTAGTTCAGCTATGTCTTTCTTATACGCCAGAGACCAGAAGTGAGCACAGTATTCTAAGTGTGGTTGCACTAGTGACTTGTATAGAGGTAAAATTATGTTCTCCTCATGAGCATCTATGCTTCTTTTAATGCATCCCATTATTTTATTTGCCTTTGCAGCAGCTGCCTGACACTGGCCACTAAACGTGAGCTTGTCGTCCACCAATACACCCAGGTCTTTTTCAGTTACAGTTTTGCCCAGTGTTTTACAGTTAAGCATATAATTATACATTTTATTTCCTCTGCCCAAGTGCATTACCTTACATTTATCCCCATTAAAGTTCATTTGCCATTTATCAGCCCAAGCTTCTAGTTTACATAGATCCTCCTGTAATATAAAATTGTCCTCCTCTGTATTGATTACCCTGCAGAGTTTAGTGTCATCTGCAATTATTGAAATATTACTCTGTATGCCCCCTACAAGGTCATTAATAAATATGTTAAAAAGAAGGGGGCCCAATACTGACCCCTGTGGTACCCCACTGTTAACTGAGACCCAGTCTGAGTGTTTTCCATTAATAACCATCCTTTGTTTCCTATCACTGAGCCAATTCTTAACCCAAATACATATATTTTCCCCTATCCCCATTGTTCTCATTTTATGTATCAACCTTTTGTGTGGAACCGTATCAAAAGCTTTTGAAAAGTCCATATACACAACATCCACTACATTTCCTCGGTCCAGTCCGGAACTTGCCTCCTCATAAAAGCTGATCAGATTAGTTTGACAGAAATGGTCCCTCGTAAACCCATGTTGATATTGGGTCATGAGGTTATTCTTCTTCAGATACTCTAGTATAGCATCTCTTAGGAAACCCTCCAGGATTTTACCCACAGTAGAGGTTAAGCTTACTGGCCTATAATTTCCAAGTTCAGTTTTTGTCCCCTTTTTGAATATTGGCACCACATTTGCTATACGCCAGTCCTGTGGTACATATCCTGTTATTATGGAATCTTTAAAGATTAAAAATAATGGTCTATCTATGACGTTACTTAATTCCTGCAGTACTCGCGGGTGTATCCCATCCGGGCCCGGGGATTTGTCAACTTTAGTGATTTTTAGACGCCGCCGTACTTCCTGCTGGGTTAAGCAAGTGACATTTAATGGAGAATTTTTGTTATCACTAATCATGTTTTCTGTCATGCGATTTTCTTGTGTAAATACGGTTGGAAAAAAAATCATTTAGCATATTGTCTTTTTCCTCATCCTCATCCACCATTTCCCCCAGACTATTTTTAAGGGGGCCAACACTATCATTTTTTAGTTTTTTACTATTTATGTAGTTAAAGAATATTTTGGGGTTATTTTTACTTTCTCTGGCAATGATTCTCTCTGTCTCAATCTTTGCTGCCTTGATTTGTTTTTTACATAATTTATTTAATTTTCTATATTTATTTAATGCCTCATCACTACCTACTTGCTTTACTTCTCTAAATGCTTTATTTTTGTCACTTATTGCGCCCCTTACAGCTCTATTTAGTCATAGTGGTTTCCTCCTATTTCTAGCATGTTTATTCCCATAGGGTATATATTGTGCACAGGTCCTATTCAGGATGCTAATAAATGTCTCCCATTTGCTTTGTGTAGCTTTATGTCTCAGGATATCGTCCCAGTTTATTGTACTAAGGTCATCTCTCAACCGTTGGAAATTTGCCTTCCTGAAGTTTAGTGTCCTTGTAATCCCTCTAGTACACATCTTATTAAAGGTTACATGAAAATGTATTATTTTGTGATCACTATTACCCAAGTGACCCCCAACTCGTATATTTGATATGCGGTCTGGCCTGTTGGTTAATATTAGGTCTAGCAGTGCCCCCCTTCTTGTTGGGTCCTGAACCAGTTGTGAAAGGTAATTGTCTCTCATAGTTGTCAAAAACCTATTACCTTTGCTGGAACTACAGGTTTCTGTCCCCCAATGTATTTCAGGGTAGTTGAAGTCCCCCATAATAATGACTTCTCCTTGAGTCGCTGCTTCATCTATTTGCTTTACGAGGATATTCTCCGCTGCCATTATTTTTGGAGACTTATAACAAACCCCTATCAGTAATTTATTATTTTTTCCCTCTCCCCTTATCTCCACCCACAGGGACTCTACATTTTCATTAGATTCACATATATCCTCCCGGAAGACGGGTTTTACGGATGATTTTACATATAAACACCCCCCCCCACCTCGATTGTTTGTACGGTTATTTCTGAAAAGACTATAGCCCTGTAAATTAACTGCCCAGTCATGGCTCTCGTCCAGCCACATCTCAGGTATCCCCACCATGTCATAATTATTTATAATTATAATAATGCTGTTGGCTTCCTAGATCCCTGATATCTTATTGGATGAATCTACCTTCTCTCCCTTCTGTGCTGCTGAATGTGCTCATATGGTCCCTTCAAGACCAGGTCCAGTCTTTCTGGCCAAACTTCACTTTTATGATCAACATTAAATGTGCAATGAGGACCAAGTGTGAATTTCTGTACAATAACAACAGAGTTTCCCTTTATCCTGAGTTTTCAATTTCTTTTAAAACCAACTAACTTCAAACAGGATTGTGATAAACTATACAGAAAACATTACACCTGTGCCATGATATATCTCTAAGCTGTGTGTGGCTGATGGCTGTAATATACATTTATTCCCGTCTGCAGGAGATGTGTTGGCTCCAGCCCTGGTTTCATGGATTCACTCCACGTCATAAATTCCATTATGTTTTCAATCCTAAGGAATTCAGATTACTGCACAATCTCTCCTGAAATGGGGGCACTAATACTTTCTCTACTCTTCTGGTCAGGACTCATAGTAGCTCCAATGGTCCACCATAAATGAGTGCAACTCCATTTAGAAGTGGAAAATGAACTTCGGCACTCCAATAAATGAAATTTTCAAATGCTTTATTGAATAAGAAATATACCCCTCTTGTAAACAGAGCATAAGCCCAGAGCATGGACCAACGTTTCCACCGTTTTACCGGTCTTTTTCAAGGCAAATCCATCACTAATCAAAACAAACCAAAATTAATACAGGTATAACAGATATGGCAGGTTCTGCCTATTATAGGCTACAGAATATTATAGTGACAATTCCTAGAACCCCACCAAAAAAATAAATATAGAGGAAGAGGAGTGGTATCAGAAGGATAAGCCAGGTGGACAGTAGATGCTAGATAAGGTCCAACAGAGCCGCGTGATATAGACAGAAACTATTAGTTATATATTGAGTTAATATTACCTAATATGGCCACAAGAAATACTGAATAAAGCAGGGTTGAAATCGGTGTTCATGAAGGGAGCTCTGTTGCGCCCTAATTCTGCGGGGACTTCCTGTCACGTGGTACGGAACTTCCGATTTGGTGGAACGCATTGCGGTTCACAGCGCTCCAGAAAGGAAGTGTTGTATTAGTATCAAGCTATGAGATGGAGAATGTGTGTTCAGTCACCATTAGGTCCAACAAGGATTATAGGAGAGCGTACTATATTCCCCCAGATGGTACTGTAGATATTTCAAATGGAGATAAATAAGCATATCATAATCCAATTGTGATAGGGTAGTGATGTTCCATAGGTGAACTACGTTCCTAGGGCACGGTGAAAGATGATGGTGCTAATGTTATTGAGTGACCTAAAATAAAAAGGAGAAATAATAAGTGGCACTTCAGAACATGAGAATCAACAAGTAATCTGGACAATGTACCAATAAATAGCTTAATAGATATGGAATATCATATGATCATATGGAATACCTTTGTGGAAGACATATAGAAAACAAAACACCAAGGGAGAATGGCTCTAAAACTGTATTTCATACTACCTGTTAAGACCTTTGGGATGTAGGGTCTGAAGGGTGTGTATCCAGAAGGATTCACACTCCTTCAACCTTTTAATGCGATTACCCCCTCTACGGTTTAACGGTACATGGTCTATGACCTGATGCCTCAATTGTGCAACTGTATGGGACATGGCACTGAAATGGGCTGCTTTGGGCAGCATGGTGCGTCCACACCTAATGGTCAATTTATGTTGTGAAATGCGGTCTCTGATATGTTTGGTAGTCTCGCCAACATATCCGAGACCGCAAGGACACTTAATCAGGTACACTACATATGTAGAATCGTAAGTGAAATATTCCCAAATGGAGTATCTCTTCCCTGATAGGGGATGTGTAAATGAGTCGCCCTTCATTACATTAGAGCACTGAAGACATCCTTGACATGGGAAGGTACCCCGACGTGGTGTCATCAAAGTGCTTTGTACCAGTCCTCTTTTAGTAGAGCCCACGTGGGCTCTAACAAGATGGTCACGAATATTATGTGGGCGTTTGTTGCACAGTAAGGGTTTGTTGGCAAATTCCGGTATAGAGGGATACGATTGCGTTAATAGTGACCAGTGTCGTTGAATACATTGGTAGATCGCCTCTCCAAAGGGGCGATGGGCGTTTACGAATGCTATTCTTTTAGTCTGTTCGTGAGATGGGGAACGTGGGGTATTAGATTTCAGAATATGATCAGGATAACCACGCTGAAGAAACTTCTGGTCCATTTCCCTATGTCTGATACTCCTAATCTCGCTATTTGAAACGATACGTTCGACCCTACAGTGTTGTGATTTGGGGAGAGCTCTTTTTATATGATGTGGGTGACAACTGGAATACAACAGCAAGCTGTTTTCGTCAGTGGGCTTGACATAGAGGTCACTCTCGAGTGAGCCAGTCTCGGTTAGGGTGATCAGGGTATTTGGGAAATGGATTGAACATGGATTATGAAGCATTGTGAATGTTAGATTGGGGACACAAGTGTTGAGGTATCCTAAAAAAGTGAAAAGCTCACTGTCAGTGCCTGTCCAAATGAAGAAAATATCGTAGATAAAACGTTTGCAATATGATACATATTTCTGAAAAAAATCACGTGTGTAGACATAGACATCCTCAAAGTCTGCCATGAAGATGTTAGCATAAGGGGGCGCTACATTTGAGCCCATTGGGCTGTGTGCCCACGTAGCGTTTTTCAAGCGTATATGCTGCGGAATTTCCGCAGCGTAAACGCTTGAAAAACGCATGTATATCCGCACCCCATGGTCCCCAATGGCATTCCGCAATGTCAATGCCCATGCTGCGGATTTTTCCGCAGCGTATATGCTGCGGTCAAAAAACCGCAGCATGTTCATTAATTTTGCGGAAGCGCAGCGGAATCAATGTGCGGATGGTACCCAAGTCTGGAGGAGAGGAGACTCTCATCCAGACCTGGGTACCAAAGAACCTGTAAAAAAAATAAAAAAATAAAGTTTATACTTATCTTCTGATGTTTTCCCTCCGTCGCGCTGTTGTCTGAAGGACCTGCCACGTCATTGAGTCATGTGACCCATCACATGACTCAATGACGTCACCGCAGGTCCTGCACACAACAGCGTGAGCCGCTGAAGCCTCCGGACGGGGCAGAGAATGCATCAGAAGGTGAGTATAAAGTTTATTTTTTTATTTTTTACCATTCTGAACAAGTTGTCAAGCACTTTTCCAAGTGATGCTTGGAGAAGTGCTTGATAACCCGCATGCGGAAATGCATGCAAAAACGCCTCACAAACGCTCCTACCTGGCGGGAAAACCGCATGTAATATCCGCATGCGATTTTCCCACCAGGGAGAAGCGTAAAAAATATGCTTCAGGTCCGCAACGTGGGCACATAGCCTTGCTGTCCCCCTCTTTTGAAAATAAAATTGATCCTTAAAGAGGAAATCATTTTTTGTCAGGATCAGCATAAGAATGTCAACGCAGAAGTGAATTTCTGCCAATGTTAGTTGAGTATGAGTATTAAGAAAATTGGAAGTGGCTGTGATGCCGTCGTGATGGTCAATACTCGTATACAAACCATTTACATCCATGGTTACTAGAAAAATATTTCTGGGGATGTGGTCCAATTCCCTAGAGATGTAAGAAAACTACTTGTATCTTTAAGATACAAAGGAATTTTTGGGATGTGTGGTGTCAGAATTTTCTCGAGCGTAATGGCAAGTGGTGATAAATTAGAGTCAGTAGAGGCAACGATAGGCCTACCAGGTGGTGTGAGTAAATTCTTATGTATCTTAGGCAACATATAAAAAAACTGGTGTAGTTGGATGATTGTTGACCAAAAATTCAGAGTTTAGGGGCAATAGTGCCTTTCTTTGCATGGTAGGAAAACAGTCTAGTAATTAGATCTGCTATCTGTGATGTGGGATTGAAAGGAATTGCAGAGTAGGTCTCATTGTCCGTCAACTGGGATTTGATCTCCGAAATATAATAGGCTTGGTCCATAACGACCACTGCGCCTTATTTGTTGCCCATACCAGCCCATTTCAGTGCCATGTCTCATACAGTCGCACAATTGAGATATCCGGTCATAGACCATGTACCGTTAAACCGTAGAGGGGGTAATCGCATTAAAAGGTTGAAGGAGTGTGAATCCTTCTGGATACACACCCTTCAGACCCTACATCCCAAAGGTCTTACCAGGGAGTATGAAATACAGTTTTAGAGCAATTCTCCCTTGGTGTTTTGTTTTCTATATGTCTTCCACAAAGGTATTCCATATGATCATATGATATTCCATGTCTATTAAGCTATTTATTGGTACATTGTCCAGATTACTTGTTGATTCTCATGTTCTGATGTGCCACGTATTATTTCTCCTTCTTTTTATTTTAGGTCACCCAATAGCATTAGCACCATCATCTTTCACCGTGCCCTAGGAATGTAGTTCACCTATGGAACATCACTACCCCATCGAAATTGGATTATGATATGCCAAATGGTAGATATACTTATTTATTTATCTCTATCTGGGGGATATAGTACGCACCCCTATAATCCTTGTTGGACCTAATGGTGACTGAACACACATTCTCCATATCATAGCTTGATACTAATACAGCGCCTCCTTTCTGGAGAGCTGTGAACCGCAATGCGTTCCACCGAATCGGAAGTTCCATACCACGTGACAGGAAGTCCCCGCACATGTGACCCGCAGGTCCTTCACACAGTAATCGGCTACACTCTCATGCTGGGGAGCGCGCCCACACTAGAATCACCAATGAGGTAGCACACAGCGCGGTATTTAGGACCTGGAAACCATCTGCAGTGACTTTGAAGACTTAGGCAAGAAACTGAAAGAATTGGGAGCACAGGTGGTCTTCTCATCCATCCTCCCAGTGGATGGCCATGGAACAATGAGGTGGAATAAGATTCTACAGGTGAACAACTGGCTACGTCGATGGTGCCGTCAACAAGGATTTGGATTTCTGGATCACGGAATGAATTACCTATACGATGGACTACTTGCTATAGATGGGGTGCACCTTACGAAGACTGGAAAACATGTATTTGGAAGTCGCCTTGCTACACTCATCAGAAGAGCTTTAAACTAGAACAATGTGGGAAGGGAAGCAAAAGGCCAGAAAAAGCCATACAGCTGACAAATACTATTGAGATCTCTGCTACTGGAAGTGGAAAGGAAGAACAAAGACAAAACAATTTAAATAATAAAAATATGGGAGGAAGAGAAACCAATCACAAACTAAAATGTTTTTATACAAATGCACAAAGCATGGGCAACAAACAAGGAGAATTGGAACTACTAACGCAGGAAAAGAAATATGATGTCATTGGAATCACTGAAACTTGGTGGGACGATACACATGATTGGAATAAAAGGCTAAAAGGATACAACTTATTTGCAAGAAACAGACTTGATAAACGAGGAGGAGGTGTCGCATTGTATGTTAGAAAAGCGTATATCTGCACAGAGATTGAAGCTTCAGAGACTGGGAGTTCTGTGGAAACTGTTTGGGTAAGAATACAAGGAGAGAACAACGGAAAGGACACCATTGTAGGCATTTACTACAGGCCACCTGGGCAAGCTGAAGATATGGATGAACTCTTTATGTATCAAATGACCAAGTTCTCCAAAAAATATGACGTAGTGGTCATGGGAGATTTCAACTATCCAGACATTTGTTGGGAATCTCTCTCAAGTAAAACTAACAGGTCAAGCAAATTCTTATCCTCTCTTGCAGACAACTTTATCTTCCAAAAGGTAGGGGAGAAAACAAGGGGATCTGCTACTTTGGATCTAATCCTTATAAACAGGGAGGAAATGGTTGAGGAGGTAAAGGTGGCTGGGACCCTAGGAGGCAGCGATCATGCTATTATAGAATTTTGGATAACTAGAGGAGGAAGACATGTGAAGACTCAAACTTCAAGGTTAGATTTTAGAAAGGCAGATTTTAAGAGACTCAGAAAGAGAATAGGAGGGATCCAATGGCTGGATGTCCTTAAGGACAAAAATGTCCAGGAAGGATGGGAAATTTTTAAAAATGAGATTCTCAAAGCACAATCGTTAACAATCCCGAAAAGTAGGAAGAATGGGAAGCATTTAAGGAAACCAGGATGGATGAACACAGAACTTAAACACATGCTAAAAAGAAAGAAAGAAATGTTTATTAAATGGAAAGAGGGAGGCATATCTAAAGAAGATTATAATGCAGTCTGCAGATCCTGCAGGGCACGTATCAGGTTAGCTAAAGCTGACAATGAATTAAGGCTTGCAAGAGATGTCAAAAGCAATAAAAAAGGATTTTGGGGGTATGTCAAAAGTAAAAGAAAAGTCAAAGATGCTATAGGATTTTTACAGGATGAAAATGGAGAAATGGTAAGAGAGGATGTTGAGAAGGCCGAACTTTTTAATTCCTATTTTGCATCTGTTTTCTCTCAGAAAGAAAATGTAACATCAACTGATCTTCACTTTCCTTTTAAAGGAATAGCGGAATCCAAGTTATCTGTAAACAGAAAGATTGTGAGGGAATATTTAGCTAACATAAATGAGTTCAAGTCTCCAGGTCCAGATGAATTACACCCCAGAGTACTGAAGGAGATCGTAGAAGAAATTTTAGAACCACTCTCCATAATCTTTGAAAATTCTTGGAGAACAGGAGAAGTCCCAGAAGACTGGAGAAGAGCAAATGTTGTTCCTATCTTTAAAAAGGGGAAGAAGGTGGACCCAGGGAACTATAGGCCGGTGAGTCTGACTTCTATACCAGGAAAGATCTTTGAACAAATTATTAAACAACATGTATGTAAGTACATGGATAAGAATGAAGTGATTAACCAGAGTCAGCATGGGTTTGTAACTAACAAGTCATGTCAGACTAACTTAATTTCCTTCTATGACAGAATCACTGACTGGGTGGATCAGGGAAATGCTGTAGATATAGTATATCTTGACTTCAGCAAAGCATTTGACAAAGTATCTCACACCATCCTTATTGAAAAAATGACCAAGTATGCAATGGACCAGGCAACTGTTAGGTGGATTCATAACTGGCTTAGTGATTGGACTCAAAGGGTGGTTGTAAATGGCTTCACATCCAGCTGGATGAATGTCTCAAGTAGGGTACCACAGGGCTCCGTCCTGGGACCTGTATTGTTCAACATCTTTATCAATGATTTAGATGAAGGAATTGAGGGTAAACTGATTAAATTTGCTGATGACACAAAGCTAGGAGGGATAGCTAATACTAGAGAAGAGAGAGAGAGGATTCAAAAAGACCTAAATAAACTGGAGCAATGGGCAGCAACCAACAGAATGGTTTTTAACAGGGAAAAATGCAAAGTACTACATCTGGGCAATAAAAATGAAAAAAGCATATACAGAATGGGAGGAATAGAGCTAAGCAACAGTACATGTGAAAAAGACTTAGGTATACTAATAGATCATAGACTGAACATGAGTCAACAGTGTGATGCAGCAGCAAAAAAGGCAAATACAATTCTGGGATGTATTAAGAGAAGCATACAGTCTAGATCACGTGAAGTCATTATTGGTCTTTACTCCTCTTTGGTCAGACCTCATCTGGAATACTGTGTACAGTTTTGGGCACCACATTTTAAAAAAGACATTGACAAACTGGAGCAAGTTCAGAGAAGAGCGACCAGAATGGTGACTGGTCTGCAAACCATGTCCTATGAGGAACGGTTGCAGGATTTGGGAATGTTTAGCTTGCAAAAAAGAAGACTGAGAGGAGACTTAATAGCTGTCTACAAATATGTCAAGGGCTGTCACATTGTAGAAGGATCATCTTTATTCTCATTTGCACAAGGAAAGACTAAAAGCAATGGGATGAAACTAAATGGGAGGAGACACAGATTAGATATTAGAAAAAACTTTTTGACAGTTAGGGTGATTAATGAGTGGAACAGGCTGCCACGAGAGGTGGTGAGTTCCCCTTCAATGGACGTCTTCAAACAGAGTCTGGACAGACATCTGTCTGAGATGATTTAGTGAATCCTGCTTTGAGCAGGGGGTTGGACCAGATGACCCAGGAGGTCCCTTCCAACTCTACCATTCTATGATTCTATATACCGCCATCTTCTCTGCTTGTTTATATACACCATTCATACCATACCATGCACCGCTATAGGTACGATAATATACTGCCATCTTCTCTGCTTGTTTATATACACCACCCATACTATGCACCGCTATAGGTATGATAATATACCGCCATGTTGTCTGCATGTTTATATACACCATCCATACTATGCACCGCTATAGCTACGATAATATACCGCCATCTTGTCTGCATGTTTATATACACCATCCATACCATACCATGCTAGGTACGATAATATACCGCCATCTTGTCTCCATGTTCATATACACCATCCATACCATACCATGCACCGCTATAGGTACGATAATATACCGCCATCTTGTCTGCATGTTCATATACACCATCCATACCATACCATGCACCGCTATAGGTATGATAATATACCGCCATCTTGTCTGCATGTTTATATACACCATCCATACCATGCACCGCTATAGGTACGATAATATACCGCCATCTTGTCTGCATGTTCATATACACCATCCATACCATACCATGCACCGCTATAGGTATGATAATATACCGCCATCTTGTCTGCATGTTTATATACACCATCCATACCATGCACCGCTATAGGTACAATAATATACCGCCATCTTGTCTGCATGTTCATATACACCATCCATACTATGCACCGCTATAGGTACGATAATATACCGCCATGTTGTCTGCATGTTCATATACACCATCCATACTATGCACCGCTATAGGTATAATAATATACCGCCATGTTGTCTGCATGTTCATATATACCATCCATACTATGCACCGCTATAGGTATAATAATATACCGCCATGTTGTCTGCATGTTTATATACATCATCCATACCACGCACCGCTATAGGTACGATAATATACCGCCATGTTGTCTGCATGTTCATATACACCATCCATACTATGCACCGCTATAGGTATAATAATATACCGCCATGTTGTCTGCATGTTTATATACACCATCCATACTATGCACCGCTATAGGTATAATAATATACCGCCATGTTGTCTGCATGTTTATATACACCATCCATACCATGCACCGCTATAGGTACGATAATATACCGCCATCTTGTCTGCATGTTTATACAGTATACACCATCCATATCATGCACCCGCTATAGCTATGATAATATACCGCCATCTTGTCTGCATGTTTATATACACCATCCATACCATACCATGCACCGCTATAGGTACGATAATATACCGCCATGTTGTCTGCATGTTTATTTACACCATTCATACCATACCATGCACCGCTATAGGTACGATAATATACCGCCATCTTGTCTGCATGTTTATTTACACCATCCATACCATACCATGCACCGCTATAGGTACGATAATATACCGCCATCTTGTCTGCATATTTATATACACCATCCATACCATACCATGCACCACTATAGGTACGATAATATACCGCCATCTTGTCTGCATGTTTATGTACACCATCCATACCATACCATGCACCGCTATAGGTGCGATAATATACCGCCATCTTGTCTGCATGTTTATATACACCATCCATACCATGCACCACTATAGGTACGATAATATACCGCCATCTTGTCTGCATGTTTATATACACCATCCATACCATACCATGCACCGCTATAGGTACGACAATATACCGCCATCTTGTCTGCATGTTTATATACACCATCCATACCATACCATGCACCGCTATAGGTACGATAATATACCGCCATCTTGTCTGCATGTTTATATACACCATCCATACCATGCACCGCTATAGGTACGATAATATACCGCCATCTTGTCTGCATGTTTATATACACCATCCATACCATACCATGCACTGCTATAGGTACGATAATATACCGCCATCTTGTCTGCATGTTTATATACACCATCCATACTATGCACCGCTATAGGTACGATAATATACCGCCATCTTGTCTGCATGTTTATATACACCATCCATACCATGCACCGCTATAGGTACGATAATATACCGCCATCTTGTCTGCATGTTTATATACACCATCCATACCATACCATGCACTGCTATAGGTACGATAATATACCGCCATCTTGTCTGCATGTTTATATACACCATCCATACTATGCACCGCTATAGGTACGATAATATACCGCCATCTTGTCTGCATGTTTATATACACCATCCATACCATACCATGCACCGCTATATGTACGATAATATACCGCCATCTTGTCTGGATGTTTATATACACCATCTATACCATGCACCGCTATAGGTACGATAATATCCCGCCATGTTGTCTGCATGTTTATATACACCATCCATACCATGCACCGCTATAGGTACGATAATATACCGCCATCTTGTCTGCATGTTTATACAGTATACACCATCCATATCATGCACCCGCTATAGCTATGATAATATACCGCCATCTTGTCTGCATGTTTATATACACCATCCATACCATACCATGCACCGCTATAGGTACGATAATATACCGCCATGTTGTCTGCATGTTTATTTACACCATCCATACCATACCATGCACCGCTATAGGTACGATAATATACCGCCATCTTGTCTGCATGTTTATTTACACCATCCGTACCATACCATGCACCGCTATAGGTACGATAATATACCGCCATCTTGTCTGCATATTTATATACACCATCCATACCATACCATGCACCACTATAGGTACGATAATATACCGCCATCTTGTCTGCATGTTTATGTACACCATCCATACCATACCATGCACCGCTATAGGTGCGATAATATACCGCCATCTTGTCTGCATGTTTATATACACCATCCATACCATGCACCACTATAGGTACGATAATATACCGCCATCTTGTCTGCATGTTTATATACACCATCCATACTGTTAGAACCTTGCTGTTAGGTTTTTTTTCCTTTGCTGGTCACATGACCTTGTTGGCCTATTTAATCCTGCTCCGCCCTTCTGGCTTTGCTGGACTTCATTGTATATCTACTTTCTAGCTAGCCTGTGCTCTGTGTCTTGCTCTGTTAGTTTGCTTGGTTTACTGACCTCTATGTTCTATATATTTTGTTTGTTCGTCTGTCTGCTACTATTTCTGTTAGGAGGTGTCCCATATTCCTCCCAGTCCTTAGTACTTGTAGGGATTCCTCCCCCACATCTATAGGTCTTCGTACAGACTAGCTTAGGACTTTAGCAGGTCTGATCGCAGGATCAGGTTCCCTGTTACATCGTAGGGATTCAGCTGAGTTCTATCGTAGGGACAGATCTCCTCTCTTTCCTTAGCTCTGGTAGCAGAACATAACAGTAAGTCCAGCCAGCAAATTCTCTAAGGAAAGATTTTTTTTGTTCCATCATGGTGTCGGTTCAGGATTTGGCTAAACACCTGCAGGGACTCTCTCTGGAAGTGGCCGAGCTCCGTCAGCACGTGAGTAACTGTCCTGGAGCATATTTCTTGGAGCCTAAGGTATGTTTGCCGGATTTATTTTTTGGTGAACACCGAGAATTTTTTTCATTTAAAAATGCTTGCTTATTGTATTTTCGTTTGAGACCCAAGTCCTCTGGGGATGAATCCCAGTGCGTAGGGTTCATAATGTTACTTTTGCGCAAAGAGCCTCAGGAGTGGGCCTTTTCTTTGCAACCTAGTGATACATGCTTCAGATCAGTGGATAGTTTTTTTTCTGCTTTAGGACTATTATATGATGATCCTGACCGTGTGGCATCAGCTGAGACTGAGTTGAGACGTTTAAAACAAGGATCAGGTAATGTCGAAAAATATTGTACTCATTTTCGTCGTTGGTCCACTCAAACAGGGTGGAACGATTCTGCTCTGAAAAGTCTATTTCTTGCTGGGCTCAGTGAAAGGGTTAAAGACCTGCTAATTGCTTATCCTACACCTGAGGATTTGCAACAGGCTATGCAATTAGCTATACGGGTGGATAGAAGACTGCGTGCTAGGGTTAATGAGAGCAAATCCTCTGCTATGTCAGTTTCTGGTTATGATAATGTGTGTACTAACAGTGGTGAACCGATGGAGATTGGATCGGTGGCACCTCGCTCTCAAGAAAAAGACCGTCGTTTTTCGGAAGGCTTGTGTTTCTATTGCGGAAAATCTGGTCATTTGATTAAAGGCTGTGAGCTTCGTATGAAGAAAGAAAAAAAAATGGTCAGTCACGCCCGTATTGCCTGTTTAAATTCCAAGGGTATATTTTTAGCTGCTTCCACGATTGCTCAGGAAAAATTAATGGAATTTCGGGTGTTTGTTGATTGCGGGTCTACACTGAATGTAATTGATGGGGGATTCGTGGAAAAACTCAATTTAAAACCTGAACCTTTATCATCCCCCATTGCTGTAGTTTCTGTGGATGGCTCCCCTTTGAAGAATATTACTCTCAAGGTCAGTGAATTTCCTCTCACTATTAATGGTGTTCACCATGAGAAATTGGATTTGGTAGTGTTGAATAACTTGCCTTCTCCAGTAATATTGGGTTTGCCCTGGTTAAAATTTCACAATCCTGTACTGGATTGGTCTACCAGTGAAATTAAATCCTGGAGCCATAAATGTTATGACAAGTGTTGTAACGGGCGTATTGCAGCTTTGGATAGGGGAGAATTGCCTGTTCCTATTCAGGATTTTTGGAGACTTTTTTCTGAGAAAGAATCGCAGGTTTTGCCTCCCCATAGAGACTATGATTGTTCTATTGAATTTGTCCCTGGAGCGACTCTTCCTAAAAGTCGTTTATTTAACCTTACTATTCCTGAGAGGAAGGCTTTGGAGGAATACATACAGACAAGTTTGGCCGCCGGTCACATTAGGCCCTCTAAGTCTCCTGTGGCGGTTGGATTTTTTTTTGTAAAAAAAAAGGACGGCGGTTTACGTCCTTGTCTGGATTTTCGTGAGATTAACAAAATTACGGTACGCAATCCTTACCCACTGCCATTGATTCCTGATCTGTTTAACCAGTTATTGGGGGCCAAGTGGTTCTCTAAAATTGACCTTAAGGGGGCATACAATCTGTTGCGCATGAAGGAGGGTGATGAATGGAAGACTGCTTTTAACACTCCTGTGGGTCATTTTGAGAATCTGGTTATGCCTTTTGGTCTTACTAATGCTCCTGCATTTTTTCAGAATCTGATTAATGACATCCTTAGACCTTTGATCGGTAAAAATGTGGTTGTGTATTTGGATGACATTTTGATTTATTCGCCAGATCTGGAGTCTCATTGGCGGAGCGTGCGTGAGGTATTACAGTTATTAATGGACAATTCGCTTTTTGCTAAGCTGGAGAAATGTGAGTTCGCTGTACAGAGAATTAGTTTTTTGGGCTACATTATCTCCAGCAAAGGTTTTGAGATGGATCCGGTTAAGGTTCAGGCTGTGCAGGAATGGCCTAGGCCTATTGGTTTGAAATCGATACAGAGGTTTTTGGGTTTCGCCAATTACTATAGAAAATTCATAAAAAATTTTTCTAGTATTGTCAAACCTCTGACTGATCTCACCAGGAAAGGTGCTGATGCGGTTCAGTGGTCTTCTGAGGCCATTGAAGCTTTTGTGTATCTCAAGGAGAGGTTCACCTCTGCTCCCATCCTTATGCAGCCTGATGTTACTAGGCCGTTTTTGGTTGAGGTTGATGCTTCCTCTGTGGGGGTTGGCGCAGTATTGTCTCAGGATAACGGGGATGGATTACATCCCTGTGCCTTTTTTTCAAAAAATTTTTCGGAGACTGAATTGAATTACGATATTGGTAATCGGGAATTATTGGCTATTAAACTCGCATTTGAACACTGGCGCCACTTCTTGGAAGGTGCGGAATTTCCCGTTCAGGTTCTTACGGATCATAAAAATCTGATATATCTTGATGCTGCCAAGCGCCTGAATGCCCGTCAGGCTAGGTGGGCACTGTTTTTCTCGCGGTTTAATTTCTCCGTTACTTACATCCCTGGTACTAAGAATGTTAAGGCGGATGCCTTGTCTCGCAGTTTTTCTCCCATAGTCGGTGCTGAGAAAGAGGAAAACATTTTACAAGAAGGTGTTGTGATAGCTGCTTTAGACTCCGTTTTGGAAGATGAGATTCTTAAAGCTCAGGAGAATGCCCCATCTAACACTCCTCATGGGAGGTTGTTTGTGCCTGGGACCTTTAGGAGAGATTTGTTTGAGTGTCACGAATCTCGGTTGGCAGGTCATCCCGGAATCTCTGAGACCAAGAGACTGGTGGGTCGCAGTTTTTGGTGGCCTGGATGGCAGAAGGAAGTCATTAAGTGGGTGCGCCAATGTACTATATGTGCTAGATCTAAGTCCTCACATACTCCTGCTGCGGGGTTGCTTTGTCCTTTGGAGGTCCCCAGTGCTCCTTGGACACATTTGGCTATGGACTTTATAACTGACCTTCCCCCCTCTGAGGGTTTTACTGTCATCTGGGTGGTCGTGGACCGTTTTAGCAAGATGTGTCACTTGGTTCCCTTCATCAAACTGCCCTGCGCTAAAACTCTCGCTAAGGCCTTTGTCAAGGAAATTGTCAGACTTCATGGCGTTCCTACTGACATTGTTTCTGATAGGGGTCCTCAGTTCGTGGCTCGTTTTTGGCGTGCCTTTTGTGACAGGTTGGGAATTCATTTGTCGTTTTCGTCCGGATATCATCCTGAATCTAATGGCCAGACAGAAAGGAAAAACCAGGATGTTGAGCAGTTCTTGCGTTGTTTTGCGGCAGACAATCAAGAGGGGTGGTCTGAGTTTCTGCCACTTGCCGAATTTGCTCTGAACAATCATACATCTTCTTCTGCTGGTTGTTCGCCTTTTTTTTGTTGTTCTGGGAGACATCCGTCGTTTGGGTCGTTCTCCAAGTTGGGATCTGCCGTGCCTGAGGAGGAGAATTTTTCCGGTGATTTGGAAAGAGTTTGGACGGATGTGCGTGGTAATCTTCAGGAGGCCAACAGAAAATCTAAAGACTACTTTGATAGGAAACGACAGGAGGTTTTGTTCGCTGTTGGTGACATGGTTTGGTTGTCCTCTAGGAATCTGCGGTTGAGGATTCCTTCTAAGAAATTGGGTCCCAAGTTTGTAGGGCCCTTTAAGGTGCTTCAGGTTGTCAACCAATCTGCTGTTAGGTTGGAGGTTCCTACCTCCTGGAGAATTAATCCGGTCTTTCATGTCTCTCTGTTAAAAAAAGCTGTTGTGTCGGATGGTGACGCCTCTGCCTCTGTTCCTCCGGTGGTGGAGGACGGGGAATATGAAATTTCTCGCATCCTTGACTCTAGACGGTATAGAGGTAGTTTGCAGTATCTTGTGGCCTGGAAAGGTTTCGGACCCGAGGATAACTCTTGGGTGAGGTCAGATGATGTTTCCGCGTCCAGACTTATCAGAGCGTTTCACAGGAGATTTCCTGATAAGCCTGGTCCTAGGGGATCCGGAGGATCCTCTTAGAAGGGGGGGTACTGTTAGAACCTTGCTGTTAGGTTTTTTTTCCTTTGCTGGTCACATGACCTTGTTGGCCTATTTAATCCTGCTCCGCCCTTCTGGCTTTGCTGGACTTCATTGTATATCTACTTTCTAGCTAGCCTGTGCTCTGTATCTAACTCTGTTAGTTTGCTTGGTCTACGGACCTCTATGTTCTATCTATTTTGTTTGTTCGTCTGTCTGCTACTATTTCTGTTAGGAGGTGTCCCATATTCCTCCCAGTCCTTAGTACTTGTAGGGATTCCCTCCCCACATCTATAGGTCTCCGTACAGACTAGATTAGGACTTTAGCAGGTCTGATCGCAGGATCAGGCTCCCTGTTACATCGTAGGGATTCAGCTGAGTCCTATAGTAGGGACAGATCTCCTCTCTTTCCTTAGCTTTGGTAGCAGAACATAACAGTTATAGTGGAGCGTCGACTGTAAATCACAGGCGGCTCCTGCACATCTACTGTGCGCCACCATAACTGGGATGTACAATTACTGTAGTCTTGACAAAGAACGCATCTTTAGCGTTCGAAACGCGTTGCCCTGGCTACACTATGTGACTATGGAATCTGTTTTTAAAGAGCTTTTGTCACAATAAAGAAACCTATTTTTTGAACTATTCATGAAGCTGGTAATCCTTTCTCCTTATGCATTGCAAACCGCACTGATTGAAAGAATGGGGAACTTTTATCCCTGACAGGACACTTTTATCCCCATTTTATAATGCAGCGGCATGTGGTATGTCTGACCGTAGCTCCATTCATCCTCTTTGGGGGCTTCCAGAAAAAGCCAAGTGCAGCCCCTTAGGGAATAAATGGATCAGTGGTCGAGTCGTACTTGCCGCTCCATACTAATGGGGATAAAGGTTGCACATTCTCCAGGTCACAGCATTCAATAACTTATTTATCCTTTGGCCACGTTCACACGATCAGCATTTGGTCAGTATTTTACATCAGTATTTGTGAGGAACAATCAGAGGAAAAGTAAAGTAGAAAGATGTCACCACTTCTGCATTTTTCACCCACTCCTGGTTTTGTCTTACAAATACTGATGTAAAATACTGACCATATGCTGAACATGTGAACATGGCCTTAGGAGAGGTGATTACTTGTTTTCACCGTAGAACCCCTGTAAGTGCATATTTGCTACTGTGCAATAGCCACAGGACAGGGAGGCGTTAAACATCCAAGTATTTAATCTCCATTGGAAATCAAGAATCTTCCCCTTATTGATATCAAAGGGAACAAGTGACCTCCATACACAACACAATCCACTATACCAAGACCAATACCACCACATACAAGAGATAAATACCGCCACACCATGACCAGACCACATATTGACCAAATACCACATACAGGCAATTAATACAGTCACACCATGACCAGACCACATATTACCTCCACATAGTGACTGAATAATACTGTCACACCATGACCAGAGCATGTATTACTACCACATAGTGACCGAATAATACCACATACTGTACAAGGAACAAATACCTCCACACCATGACCAGATCATATATTACCACCTCAGTGACCGAATAATACAATACTGATCATTAATAAAAAACACAATACTAATAACATTAATATTACCACTGGTGACATAATACACAGGAGCTCTGTATATAGTGTCGGTGTACAGGTAATACAGTGATCACCAGAGACATTACAGCATATACAGAGTACCTATATATGCTGTAATACAGAAATATACAGGTAATACAGTGACCACCTCCATACAGAATTATGGGCCCCATGTAATGCTGCTCCATAGAGTATACTGGCCCAATGTAATGCTGCTCCATACAGTATATTTTCCCCATATGATGCTGCTCTATACAGTATATTGGCCCCATGTAATGCTGCTCCATACTGTATATTGGTGCCATATGATGCTGCTCCATACAGTGTATTGGCCCCATATGATGCTGCTCCATACAGCATATTGGCCACATGTCATGCTGCTCCATACAGTATATTGGTGCCATATCATGCTGCTCCATACAGTATATTGGCCCCATATGATGCTGCTCCATACAGTATATTGGCCCCATGTAATGCTGCTCCATACAGTATATTGGCCCCATGTAATGCTGCTCCACACAGTATATTGGCCCCATATGATGCTGCTCCATACAGTGTATTGGCCCCATATGATGCTGCTCCATACAGTATATTGGCCCCATGTCATGCTGCTCCATACAGTATATTGGCCCCATATGATGCTGTTCCATACAGTATATTGGCCCCCTGTCATGCTGCTCCATACAGTATATTGTCTCCATATGATGCTGGTCCATACAGTATATTGGCTCCATGTAATGCTGCTCCATACAGTATATTGTCTCCATATGATGCTGGTCCATACAGTATATTGGCTCCATGTAATGCTGCTCCATACAGTATATTGGCCCCATATGATGCTGCTCCATACAGTATATTGACCCCATATAATGCTGCTCCATACAGTATATTGGCCCCATGTAATGCTGCTCCATACAGTATATTGGCCCCATGTAATGCTGCTCCATACAGTATATTGACCCCATATAATGCTGCTCCATACAGTATATTGGCCCCATGTAATGCTGCTCCATACAGTATATTGACCCCATATAATGCTGCTCCATACAGTATATTGGCCCCATGTAATGCTGCTCCATACAGTGTATTGACCCCCATGATGCTGCTCCATACATTGTATCGGCCCCCATGATGCTGCTCCATACAGTTTGTGGACCCCCATGATGCTGCTCCATACAGTTTGTGGGCCCCCACGATGCTGCTCCATACTGTATGTGGGCCCCCATGATGCTGTTCCATACAGTATACTGGCCCACATGATGCTGCTCCATACAGTATATGAAGAACAAATAAAGTAGCACACTGTAACACTGAGTATATAGATATGAAATATGAAATATGAATAACATAACTGCTGTAGAAAATAGAAATAAATGAAAAATTTTTTGAAAATTTTTTTTTAGCGCATGTAAATATGAAGTATGAAAAATGAATAGCATTACTGCTGTAAGTAAATGAGAAATCTTAGCACATAAATTGGCCAATTCATGTGTACCTGACAGCCGCGGTAAGGCGTTTCTCGATGTCAGGACCTACCAATGTGAATACCTCTCTAAGAGACCTCTGTCTGATTATGTGTACCTCTTAGAGAGGTATTCACATTAGTAGGTCCTGACATCGAGAAACGCCTTACCGCGGCTATCAGGGACACATGAATTGGCCAATTTATGTGCTAAGATTTCTCATTTACTTACAGCAGTAATGCTATTCATTTTTCATACTTCATATTTACATGCGCTAAAAATAAATTTTCTAAAAATTTTTCATTTATTTCTATTTTCTACAGCAGTTATGTTATTCATATTTCATATTTCATATCTATATACTCAGTGTTATTTGTTCATTATATATGGAGGTAGCTGCTCTTAGTAAGCACCTGTTCACACCTATTTTTTGTAGTGGAAGTGCCGTCATTTTCTTTGTTGTCCATACAGTATATGGGCCTCCATGATGCTGCTCCATACAGTATATGGGCCCCCATGATGCTGCTCTATACAATATATTGGACCCCATGATGCTGCTCCATACAGTATTTGGCCCCCATGATGCTGCTCCATACAATATATGGGCCCCCATGATGCTGCTCCTTACATTATATGGGCCCCCATGATGCTGGTACATACAGTATATGGGCCCCCATGATGCTGCTCCATACAGTATATGGGCCTCCATGATGCTGCTCCATACAGTATATGGGCCTCCATGATGCTGCTCCATACAGTATATGGGCCTCCATGCTGCTGCTTCATACAGTATATGGGCCTCCATGCTGCTGCTTCATACAGTATATGGGCCCCCATGATGCTGGTCCATACAGTATATGGGCCCCCATGATGCTGGTCCATACAGTATATGGGCCTCCATGATGCTGCTCCATACAGTATATGGGCCTCCATGATGCTGCTCCATACAGTATATGGGCCTCCATGATGCTGCTCCATACAGTATATGGGCCTCCATGATGCTGCTCCATACAGTATATGGGCCTCCATGATGCTGGTACATACAGTATATGGGCCTCCATGATGCTGCTCCATACAGTATATGGGCCTCCATGATGCTGCTCCATACAGTATATGGGCCTCCATGCTGCTGCTCCATACAGTATATGGGCCCCCATGATGCTGGTCCATACAGTATATGGGCCTCCATGATGCTGCTCCATACAGTATATGGGCCTCCATGATGCTGCTCCATACAGTATATGGGCCCCCATGATGCTGCTCCATACAGTATATGGGCCTCCATGATGCTGGTACATACAGTATATGGGCCCCCATGATGCTGCTCCATACAGTATATGGGCCCCCATGATGCTGCATACATAAAAAAAATCAAATACCTCTCCCGTTCCCTGCAGGTTTGGTGTACTCAGCACGTCGTCTTCTGACTCTGCAGTGCTCAGAGCAGAGTGCGGTAGTGATGTCACCTCGCCCTCTGCCCTGAGACGTCAGAATCAGAAGACGCTAACATCACTGGAGCTGCAGGGAACGAGGAGGATAGGTAAGTATTTGAGGAGGAGAGGTGGGGGCGGGGGCTCTCCCTCCTGAAGGGGGCGCTCCCCCTCTCCGTAGGGGGCTCTCCCTCCCCCGACTCATAGGCCCAGTAGCGTGCCGTTGTCCCTCAACCCCGGGGCCCCAACACTTACTTGGGTGCGCCTAGTGGCGGTGACGCCGGCCATGGTCATCACGGCGGGTCAGGTCTGCATGCGCGTTCTCCTGCCACCCGCACTTTTAAAAGGCCCATGTCCTTACAAAAAAAGTTTTTTTTCCTCTCCTTCTGTGGGGCCCACCTGGCATTTCACCGGCATTCCGCCAGGCCAGTCCGACCCTGTCCTTATTTTTCAAGTCCAAATGGTTATTTAATACTTTTAACTCCTTCCTCTGCCCACCACTGCCCCCTCCAACCCCCTCATCTCTGCCGAGGACAAGACAAATGGGCAAGGCACGTGGCAAGGGACGGGGAACTGGACGTGATGGTGATGGTGCATGCAGAGGCCGAGGACAAGGCCGTGGGCAAGCTGAAATTGTGCCACAACAAACACCCACATCTTCTCGCCCGACCTTACTGTCCCAACTGCTAGGGGACCGCAGCACACCACTATTGAACCCAGAGCAGTGTCAAAAGGTTGTTGGTTGGATAGCGGATAATGCTTCCAGTCACTTAGCCGCCACCACCACCCTGTCTTCCACACGGTCAAGTCTCAGTAGCCGTGAGTCTGGACCGCATATTCCTCACCCTGATCCTCCTTCCTCCCACCATGCCAAGCGCCCAGAGACAACTGATCCCACACATGGACACTCTGAAGAGCTGTTCACTTTTACATTCATAGATTCGGGCCTCTCACCCGGTCCACTTGAAGCGGGGCAAGATGCATACCAGGATGGGCGTTCAGAGGGTGCCATGCATACCAGGATGGGGGCTCAAGGGGTGCCATGCATACCAGGATGGGGGCTCAAGGGTTGCCATGCATACCAGGATGGGGGCTCAAGGGGTGTCATGCATACCAGGATGGTGTATAAAGGGGTGCCATGCATACCAGGATGGGGGATAAAGGGGTGCCATGCATACCAGGATGGGATGGGGGCCACTTATACCAGGAAGGAGAGGCCATACATACCAGGATAGAGGATATTAACAGAATTGAGGGACATTACCCCAATGCCAGTGTCACCAGCAGACCCCCTCCCCCATAACAGGGCATCAGGACCACATTTTTTGCTTACATTTTTTCTTCCTATTTTCCTCCTTTAAAACCTAGGTGCGTCTTATGGTCCGGTGCGTCTTATAGTCCGAAAAATATGGTAGTTAAAAATGCCATTGCATCTTACTGGAAAAAAACGGATGTACCTATCTTTTCAGTTATTAAAGAAAAAATGGCTCTACATAAATTATATGAATACTGATTTGCAAACTCTAATAATAACCTTAACAAATATTTCAAAAAATGAACAAAGTGGCCTGAAATATATTCCTGATTGTTACTTAAATTATTAATACATATACTTATTAGATTTAATTGGATATCTATTATATTACGACTAAGTTGTTCTATAACCAAATTTTGATTTTCATCTTAATTTACTTGTTGTAATACTATATATTCTACTGTTTATTCAATTTTGAGTTCTCCTTCCCCTTATCCATTTTCCCACACTTATCCATTACTCTCCCGTCCCCCATATATTCCTCTATTCCCTAACCATATCCCTACCCCTTGAACTGTTATAAAATATTAATAAAAATGATTGAAAACAAACATAGTGTCACAGGGACAACTGTAAATCAATGTACAAGGTAAAAAATCCTACGATGTGCCACGTCATATCCTTCACAACCCTGAAGGTTTAAATCATGTGATATCTAGCCTCCGTCAACCATTGGTACAGTGATCACTTAAAAGGTCCAGCGTCCCTCTCCTCTGACACGGCCCTGAGGAAGTGTGGACAAAATGCGCGTCGGGGAAGAGGGATGCAGGACAAACCCTGTCTCACACTCCACTGTGTAAGTGGCACAATGCTATTAGCAATACATTTTACCAGGGGCGTACATAGGATTCATGGGGCCCCATAGCAGAAGTTCAAATTGGGCCCCCCCCCCAAAAAAATGTAAATAATTGTCGGTGTCACAGAAGAGCAGATCACACAACCTTCCAGCCTTTACATAGTAATTTTCCTCCTGCTGACGTCCTAGACCCCTCTTTCATTGTCCCATGAAGTGTGATACCAACAAAAGTGTCCCCCAAACACAGTATGATACCCCCATGGTGAATTCCTCCACATGCGCAGTATAATGACCCTACTGTACCTCACCTCAACTACCAGGGCAAAGTTTGCTGACCCCAACACAGTATGATCCCCCAATTGTGAGCTCTAGAACTAGAGAGGATGGTAGGTAAAAAGGGAGGGTGTTATATATAATAAAAGATGAAACTATATAACTAAGGACGGCGCTATACATAATAAGCGAGTACACTATATACTAAGGGCGTATGCTATACATAATAAGTGATTACACTATGTACTAAGGGACTGTGCTATACATAATACGGCTATATTCCTGCATTTGTGTGCAGTGTCAGTGTGCTACCCTGTTTTACAGACGCATTGAGCATGTCCTATTGTAATCCTCAAAATCGGATCAGAACAGGACATTCTCTGATCCTCACAGATCTCATTCTCAGATCCGTGATCCGTGATCTATAAAACTCTACAAGTCCGTGGACCATCCGATAAAAAAATCTGACATTTTACACAAATGTGAGAATGCAGCCTAAGGGATTTTACATGTAACATTATCACTCCAAGTCATACAGCGCAGATACAGAATAATATTTACATCCAGGCACTTACCGCTGACGTCTCGCCTGATCAGAGTCGGTTTCTGCTGCTTCTTCTCCATCTGGTCAGACCTTCATGTCGACATCTCCCAGTCACGATTCGTCTTGTCATGATGATCTCCAGCCTAGATAATAACAAGGTCACATATATTGTATATATACATGTGTCTCTCCTGCACTGCGCCCCTGAATACAGGTCTGTTATCCCCCATTAATATACTAGGGGTAGCCACTTAGTAATCAAAATATAAAGTGATAAGCAGCACTGTGCCCCCCATTAACTATAATCTCCACCTGCCAATAATATAAATTATTCAGTCTCTGTGACTCTCCCCAATTAACTGTAAGGCTATGTGCACACGGAAAATATACAAGCGCCCCCATCATTGCTCTGTCCCAGCACCTCCATCATTGCTCTCTCCCAACACCCCCAATATTGCTCTGTCCCAGCACCCCAGTCATTGCTCTCCCAGCACCCTTGTAATTGCTCTCTCCCAGCACCCCCATCATTGCTCTCTCCCTGCACCCCATCATTGTTGTCTCCCAGCATCCCCGTCATTGCGCTCTCCGAGCACCCCCATTATTGCTCTGTCCCAGCACCACTATCATTGCTCTCTCCCAGCACCCCCATCATTGCTCTCTCCCAGCACCCCCGTCATTGCTCTCTCCCAGCACCCCCGTCATTGTTCTCTCCCTGCACCCCGTCATTGCTCTCTCCGAGCACCCCTATCATTGTTCTCTCCCAGCAACCCCCGTCATTACTCTCCCAGCACCTCCATCATTGCTCTCTCCCAGCACCCCCGTCATTGTTCTCTCCCTGCACCCCGTCATTGCTCTCTCCGAGCACCCCTATCATTGTTCTCTCCCAGCAACCCCCGTCATTACTCTCCCAGCACCTCCATTTCTAACAAGCATATAAACTGCTTTTCACCTTGACTCTTTCGCTTCTGTGAACACTAAGTTATATACATGCTCTGTAGTAGCCCTGTCATTTCCAGACATTGGTGTATTATAATTCTGAGCATTATAATTCTCCATACACATGCACTTTAAGGGTTTATTATGTATTTATCTTTTGATTGGTGACTTTGAAGCAGGGTTTATTTTGTTTTTGTTTAACCACTGGACCACCCCAATTAATGAACAATTTCCTTCTTTGACATGCACATGCACTTTGGATAGTTTCAATCCTTGGAATCGTTGGATTATGTAATGGTATAGGTTACTCTGCAGTGACTATCTCTGCTAGGTTGTTCTATGCTATTTTGTGGGGTGCACCAGGAGATAATATTCATGCATACTGGGTTGGCATTTCTTACCATCCCTCAAACAAGAGGCATCTGTTTTTATTTTATGTATGTGTTTGGTAATGTCTATGATATTGTTCAGTAAAATCATTTGTTTTTTATACACACTAACTTGAAGTGCTCACTTTTGTCTACTTGGTCTCCTTGATGTAAGGATTTTTACCTAGTGGTACAGATTGATTTACACATATTCATTATATATCTGCAAACTTTCTCATAAAATTCAAACCTGATAAATGCTTCTTGCACGAGTATTCAAACTCTACAGACTAGTATATGGCAGAGGCACATTCTGTAGCGATTCTAGCTTTGTTTATTGAAGAAAAATAATTACAGGCACATATAAATCCCCCTATTAATAATCATTTATTACACATAAAAAAATTACAATCAGTAATATGATACCATGGGGACCCCGTGCAAGAAATATTGATAATCAAGATAAAATATAACATACTGTAGAAATGTCAGTGATTCCCATATACAGCACTAGGAATGAATGTGTGAACTGCCGTTACATTAAAGATGGGACAATTGCAGAAATACACTTGCATTTTTTTGTTGGGTGCATTTTAAGGTGTGAAAGTGAAGGAGTTATAGATTTAATTCAGTGCCCATGTTCAAAGCAATATATTGGCAGGACTCTGAGACCTCTTAAAAAGGAGAGGAGAACAGATTAATAAGAATAGAAATTTTTTTTTGTTAAACATGCACTTTCAATCATTTCAAAACATTTCATAACAGCAATTCAAATGGCTATATCTATATTCGAGTATAGGAGGAAATAATCTATCACAAATGTCCGGAGCTGAATCTAGAAAGAAATTAGGCTTTAAAACACTAGCGCCGAAAAAAGGGGAGTGAGTATTGCTGGAAGCTGCTGATAGATTAGCGGGTCCTGTGTGAAAACCCGTAAGGAAGAATGGCTACTAGATAAAGGATTGATACTATCACGCTAAACAGCGGCTGAACAGAGCAGGATGAATGAAAGGAATAACAGACATAGAAATAATGTTTCACCAAAATGAGTTGAATGTCCCCCTTTCTTGGTATGTAAATTTGTCTTAAGATTACCGGATAATGATTTGCAGCTATGAAAGTTAATAGATGATTCCCTGGGTTGCGATGATCTATGGATAATTGGCCGGGTGGTACCTAGCTTCTGGTACAGATAGAGGCAGCTAGTGATTGGACTTTTTCCATCTATATATCCTCCTCTTACCATTTTTTTTCACCCTTCCATTGACACGACAACATTATTACTGAACACATAAGCTCTATCCTTTATATATACAGTATATAATTGCAAGGGAAAATGCTTTTTAAAAAAAGGTTTTAAAAAATTGATTATTAATTTAATTTAATCTTTTTTTATTTTTTATATTCTATATATATTTAAATTTTTAATGATTTATTGTACTACAGTGCTGCTCACCATTCTTGTCACGCCTTCATTTTTTCGTAGACTGTACAATATCTTCAGAAATAAATGGAAATGTACCAAAGTTATATCCTCAGGATTTGTGGTCCAAAGTAATACAACAATACAATATTGTTTTTCAACTTCAATGTTGCAATATCAAAGAAAAAACTGAATGTGCCACAATAATGGCACCCCTAATTAATACTTGGTTGCACACCCTTTGTCATTGCTGACAGCCTCCAGACATTTCTTGTAGCCATCTGTAAGCTTCTTGCACTTCTCAGCTGGAATTTTCTCCCACTCTTCCTTTGCAATTTGTTCAAGCTCTTGAATGTTTGCAGGGTTCTTTTTCCCAATGGCAGATTTCAGCTCACCCCTAAGATTTTCAATGGGATTGAGGTCAGGACTAGTATTGAGGGATACCTTCCGATATCAGGAAATATCGGATCGGATTGGATCGGGCCGATACCCAAAAAGTATCGGATATCGCCGATTCCGATACCGGAAACCAATGCAAATCAATGGGACACAAATATCGGAATGAAAATAAACCCTTTCTTTCCTTGTAGGTTAATTCTACATGAAGGAAAACAACTAACAATAATGTAGAATGTATTGGTGGAGGTGGTTGCCCAAATCGATAGGAACAGTGCTCACAGTGAAACATGAAAAGCCGGCAATTCATCAGTGGCATACACCGGTACCCGACAATTTAGAACAGAAAGAATAGAGCTTCACACATAGATTAGATAGAAACATGTCAGTCACATATATATGAAGTACAGTGACAGTGTTGCTTACTGTACTTGTCATTTAGTGTAAAGGATTTATTTAAAAAAATATTAGTGTTTTAATGCACCGTCTCTTTAAAAAAGCCGGCCGGCAATTCAGCAGCGGTACCCGACAATTTATAACAGAAAGAAAGAGCATCACACATAGATTTGATACATAGAAACATGTCAGTCACATATATAAGAAGTGCAGTGACAGTGTTGCTTACTGTACTTGTCATTTAGTGTAAAGGATTTATTTAAAAAAATCTTAGTGTTTTCATGCACCGTCTCTTTCAAAAAGCCGGCCGGCAATTCAGCAGCGGTACCCGACAATTTACAACAGAAATAATAGAGCATCACACATAGATTAGATAGATAGAAACATGTCAGTCACATATATAATAAGTACAGTGATAGTGTTGGTTACTGTACTTGTCATTTAGTGTTAAAATAAAGGATTTATTAAAAAAAAAATTGGCGTGGGGCTCCCCGTAATTTTAGTCTCTAGCGGAGGTTAAGCAGACAGCTAGGGCAGATGTTTGAAGCCTGGGAAGAGGGTAATACCCACGGAGCTTCCCAGGCTACTAATATCAGCCCCCAGCTGAATACCTAGCCTTTACTAGCTATTAAGATGGGGGACCCCCCCCAAAAAATGACGTGGGGTCGCCCCTATTTTAATAGCTAGCAAAGGCTAGGCAGACAGCTGGGGGCTGATAATAATAGCCCAGGAAGGGTGCCATGAATATTGGCCCCCTCCCAGGCTAGAAACACCAGCCGTCAGCCACCCCAGAAATGGCGCATCCATAGGATGCGCCAATTCTGGCACTTAGCCTCGCTCTTCCCACTGCCCTGTAGCGGTGCCAGTGGGGTAATAGGGTTGGAGTTGATGTCAGCTTATAATGCCAGCTGACATCAAGCCCAGGTTAGTAATGGAGAGGCGTCTATAAGACACCCCCATTACTAACCCCATAGTCAAAGTTAAAAAAAACCCACAAACACCCAGAATAAAGTCCTTTAATTGAAATAAAGACACAATTCTTTATTGTTCTAAATTAAACCTTACTTACCATCACGCCCATTCCAGCTGAAGCCAACGATCTCCTGCAACAAAAGAAAAATAATAAAGCAACATCATCCTTACCTTTCGATGGCTCCCAGGACAGCTCCAGCTCTGCTACATGGAGATGACAGGCTGGATCGCAGCAGAAAGCTGCCATCCAGCATGTCATCCCGCAGACACTGAGAAGCACAGGCATGCTTGCGCTCCTCAGTGTCTGACTGTGACGGCATCCCGATGAGCCAACAATGAACTCAGCTCACCTCATGCACGTCACTGATAGCGTGGGAGAATTCTCCTGCGCATGCGGTGAGCGTGAGAGACTCGGCTCATCGGGATGCCGTCACAGCCTGATACTGAGGAGCGCAAGCATGCCTGCGCTTCTCAGTGTCTGCGGGATGACAGGCTGGATGGCAGCTTTCTCCTGCGGTCCAGCCTGTCATCTCGATGTAGCAGAGCTGGAGCTGTCCTGGGAACCATCGAAAGGTAAGAATGATGTTGCTTTATTATTTTTCTTTTATTGCAGGAGATCGTTGGCTTCAGCTGGAATGGGCGTGATGGTAAGTATGGTTTAATTTAGAACAATAAAGAATTGTGTCTTTATTTCAATTAAAGGACTTTATTCTGGGTGTTTGTGTTTTTTTTTAAATACTTTACTAGAAATTCATGGCGGTCATGTCTAATATTGGCGTGACCCCATGAATTTTGGGCTTAGGGCCAGCTGATAATGCCAAGCTGGCGTTAACCCCTTTATTACCCAGTGAGCCACCGCACCAGGGCCCTGGATGAGTTGGGTACAGCGCCAGAAGATGGCGCTTCTATGAACGCGCCATTTTCCGGGGTGGCTGTGGACTGCAATTTGCAGCGGGTGGGGCCCAGAAAGCTTGGGCCTCCCTGTGCTGCAGATTCCAGTCCCCAGCTGCCTAGTTGTACCTGGCTGGACACAAAAATAGGGCGAAGCCCCACGTATTTTTTTTTAAATTTTTTCATGAAATTCATGAAATAATTAAGAAAAAAAGGGCTTCCCTATATTGTTGTGTCCGGCCAGGTACAAATAGGCAGCTGGTGGTTGGGGGCAGCCCGTTGCTGCCTGCTGTACCTGGCTGGACACAAATATAGTGCGAAGCCCCACGTCAATTTTTTTTTAATTATTTCATGAAATAATTAAAAAAAAAGGGCTTCCCTATATTGTTGTGTCCGGCCAGGTACAAATAGGCAGCTGGAGGTTGGGGTCAGCCCGTTCCTGTCTGCTGTACCTGGCTGGACACAAATATAGTGCGAAACCCCACATCAATTTTTTTTTAATTATTTCATGAATTTCCTGAAATAATTAAAAAAAAATTGCCTATTTGTACCTGGCTGGACACAAAAATAGGGCGAAGCCCCACGTATTTTTCTTTTTTAAACTTATTTCATGAAATTCATGAAATAATAAAAAAAAAAGGGCTTCCCTATATTGTGTCCGGCCAGGTACAAATAGGCAGCTGGGAGTTGGGGGCAGCCTGTTCCTGGATTCTGTACCTGGCTCGCATACAAAAATATGGCAAAGCCCACGTCAAAATTTTTGGGAAAAATTAATTAAAAAATAAATATTAATTTAGGGACTGCATCTTTATTAACCCCTCAAGTGTCATTTAGTGTTAAAATAAAGGATTTATTAAAAAAAAATTGACGTGGGATCCCCCATAATTTTAGTCTCTATCGGAGGTTAAGCAGACAGCTGGGGCAGATGTTTGAAGCCTGGGAAGGGGGTAATACCCATGGAGCTTCCCCGGCTACTAATATCAGCCCCCAGCTGAATACCTAGCCTTTACTAACTATTAAAATGGGAGACCCACCCAAAAAAATGACGTGGGGTCCCCCCTATTTTAATAGCTAGCAAAGGCTGGACAGACAGCTGGGGGCTGATACTAATAGCCCAGGAAGGGTGCCATGAATATTGGCCCCCTCCCAGGCTAGAAACACCAGCCGTCAGCCACCCCAGAAATGGCGCATCCATAGGATGCGCCAATTCTGGCACTTAGCCTCGCTCTTCCACGCTGCCCTGGTGCGGTGGCAGGGGGTAATAGGGTTGGTTTTCATGTCAGCGCCAGCTGCCATGAAGCCCAGGTTAGTAATGATGGGCGTCTATAAGACACCCCCATTACTAACCTGAAACATTTAAGTGTGACAAAGATGCAAAAGAATAAGAAATCAGGAAGGGGGCAAACACTTTTTCACACCACTGTATGTGTGAAGTGTAAAGTAAATTCTACAAGGTTTTCTATATATTGAGAAAATATAAATCTGATAACTGTGACTTGCATTTGTATTTATCCCTCCGGAGTAAATAGTCTGTAGGACCACCTTTCGCTGCAATTACTGCTGCAAGTCTTTTCAGGTATGTCTCTACCAGCTTTGCATCTAGAAGTGACATTTTCTCCCATTCTTCTTTGTAAATGCTCTATCTCAGTGAGATTGGATGGAGACGTCTGTGAACAGCAATTTCAAGTCTTGCCACAGATCCTCAATGGGATTTCGGTCTGGCCTTTGGGCCATTCACACTCATGAATCTGCGGTGAGGGGTTCAGCATGAGGCTGCGGTATGTGCATTGCATTACACACATCTATTGCCTGGTACATTCTCATACTTACCACAATGCTCTTCAATTCTAGAAAATGTCAATCTGACATTTACAGAGTCACTTTTATCCCAAGTTTCAGAGCTACAACTAGAAGATGATTCCAAAAGTATAGTATCCAGAATATTAGTAATATACAGTGATCAGAAAAATAAGATTATCCCAAGATAATAGGACAAAACGCCAACATAAAGTGTCATGCAGTGCTCCATCATTAGTGGCAAATGCTGCCCATGTCAGTAATGTCATACAGAGCCCATAAGAATATATTCACCACCAATATTATAAACCCAGGTATGACAATAGTCATTATGGCACATTATACCGATACATGTGTAGGCTCCGCATGGTGCTGGAATTCAGAAGTTCAAAGTGCACATTTCTTATAGCTCCTATATTGTACATATGGCAACTATATGGCACAGTTGAATGGCATTACCCATATGGGCAGTTCATGGCACTAGTTATATTCACAGTATATGGTAACAGAATTGTATCCACCTGTATTTTATATTTAATGTGCTGTCTATAAAAGGATAGTTTTTTACATCAGTCAGATTAATTACATTATTAAAAGGCTATACGCAATTTCTTAATTGGGTAAAATTGCAAAGTGCTTGTAAAAATAGGGAACTTTGCAAATAACCCCTTTTTAAAAATTCTCTTCATTTCTCATGAGAGGAGGTATTTTGAATTCTAGAATTTGCTTGTTGCCTAGGTCAGCCACCATTCTGTCTGTCAGAGTTGACTGTTCTCCCAAACAAGGAGGACAGCGCTTACAACTTGTTTCCCATGGAGCTTGTGAGTGCTGCTGAGAAGCTGTCTAGATACCAGGATTCAGCCACCTTCAGGGTCCTTGAGCTCCTCCGATGCCTCATGCCACATCCAAGCACTGATTTTACAATACATACTGCTTATAGTATTATATATTATTATGCAAATCTGTTAGCCCAGATGAGGCTGGTGTACTTGTCAGCATATGCATAAGGATGGCTGTATAATCCTTTCTGAAACTTTTCCTTTATCACATTAAAATAAGGATAAAACGCTCCTCTTAACATCAGGATTGCACAGCCATCCTGATGTGAATTTTCAGAGTACGTACATCAGCCCCATCTGGTCCGAGATCTGATTAATAGTATTTTTACAGTTTGCTTTGTGAAACCTGGTCATATAACTGCTTGAACGTGTGAGTGCTGTTCTGTAAGAGGACGGACACCGAGACAGCTTGAGATACTGCGGAGGAGCCTTCCAGCAGGTGGTGTAAAGTTTGGAAAGTGGAAGCCCAGCGTAAATGTTTTTGCCAGTCATCTATCTGTGGTGAAGCTGTTCCCCTATTTAAGAGTATTTGTAGTTATGAAGCATGTTGGCGTCTCGGAGACTCTGTGACCAGTAAGCTTGTTGCCTCTTTTCAGTAACATTATCCTAAACTGTCACCAGTATGTGCCTGAATTACTTCTGCCGTCCTTTAGTGGTGACACCAGATACCAGTCTGCCACCAATGTCATTGTATCCTAAAGAAATGTCCTAAAGCATTCCCACCCCATAATCACACTGTGCCTTACAGGCATTTAGTGTTCATAGAGAAGGTCGTCTACTCTGGAGCAATGGACATCATGAAGCTTCACTAGAAGAGCATCTATCCCTTCTGTAGTAAGCCCAATTATTCTATGCATTACAGCTATTTAGTTACACAGCAAATATGTAATTCTACATTGAAAGCTCAGGCCAGAAGTGGCATGCTGGGTCATTTAATAAGGGTCTGTGTTATTGAAGCAAATTGTTTCCATTAAAATTGTACTAAATATTATTTTTAAGTCAAAGTAAAATGTATAATACAAAAGCGTCAACATGATCTTTATCAAACATTCACTGTGAAAAATAATAATGTGACATAAGAAAAAAATATGAAGAACTTCCAATATACATCTAAGACAAAATGTATAATCTAGAATATAGTGAATAAGCGAATACTATTGAGAAGCGAATATCAAGTATAAGCAAATAATCCTCATTAGGGTTTAGCAAAAAATTACAAAAACATGCTAATATGCCGAGACACTAGCAATGACTAATCTAGAATTCAGCAGAAAGAACAATCTGTGTGCACCAAATATGGAATTAAATTACAAATAACTCCAGTCCATATATTGATAATACAATTTATCACAGGAAAATAGTTATATGTGAAAAAAGTATGTAGTATAGTGTAAAAAATATAACCCACCAATATTATTACTATTGGCAAATAAAATCCTTGTGTCCGGTCTAGGAGGGCTGTATTTCCCTATTTACACTAATAAAAAGCGCGATCATTGCCTTGTCATTTCCTATAGTATTAACACCAGAATGAGTATCCACAGCGGCATCTCAAGTTCAGACTTACACTATTTTTGATGGACTAGAAGCCAAGGGCATGTTCACATGTTGCATTTTTGCCGTATTTTCAAAAGTTATTTCCGCACGTTCTTTGCATGAAAAAACGCAGTGTTTTAATGTACTAGCAAAGTCAATGAGATTTATGGAATCTCATGTACATTCTGCTTATTTTTTCCTTGCAGATTTGAAGAAGTTTCATATCTTCTGCATGTCAATTCTTGAAGCGTTTTTGCACATATTTTAGGCAGCATTTTACCCGCCAACACTCTAGTATTTCTTTTCCTCTACAAATAATAACCGTGTGCACATCCCCTAAATGCTGCAAAACAGCGTCAGAAGGAAAATGGTGGCAAAGAGCGTTCTGCAAAACAGCAAACTCACACATGTGGGTTTTCTAAGAAGCCATTATAGTAACTAGAAATTATTCTTTAGAAACCTATAGTTGTCATTACGTGTAAATATTACTATCGAGATTGCTGCAAAGTATATTCAAGTCTTAACCTGAAAATGTGAAAAAGATCTGGATATTTGAGTCTTTCTATAGGAAAAAAGGCAGCAGAAAAGCTAAAATAAACCTCTATCTGTGAGCTTGGCCTAATACTATGTGATATGATGAGAATAAAATAGAAAAACACCAATATCTGATAACTCATATATATGACTGCTTATGGTCAATTCCTATCACATGACCAGTGAGCACATTGGAATGTTGCCGGTTGGCAGTTGGAGAGTTGCGGTTGGCTTGCATGCGGATGAGGAGGAGCTGCCTTCAGCAAAGCGACATTATGGAGATTAAAGAGGAGGACTTTAGGATGAGAGGGAAGAAAAGGAGAAGAAATGTTTTGGACTCATCGGATGATGAGAAGCCGTCCATCAAGAAGAGCCATAGGAGAGGAGAGAAGAGAAATGGCTCAGAGTTGGAGATCGTCTCTCAGAAGATTGATCACCAAGGCCAGAAAGAAGAACAGGAATGTCATCAGGAGGTCCTAGCTAGAAGAAGTGGAGCCAAGAGGAGAAGACAAATCTTTGGCTCATCACATGAAAGCTCTTCAATCAAGAAAGAAGAAGAAGGGCAGAAGACCACCAAGGGCACAGGTAATACTATACATCAGCTTACCACAGGGAGCACCATGACATGTAGCTTCTCATGCCCACACTTACAGATCAGGGCAATGTTGTCACTTTACACAAGTTACACATCTTTTAAATCTGACAGGTGGAGGATGTGATACATGAGCAAGATCTGAAGCTGGAGGGTTGTAGAACTGTTCCCCAGTCCATTTATATATATGTATATATTCAGTACTTTGTTAAACCCCTACATGATCAGGCCATTTTTCCCCATTCTTGCCAAGGCACATTTTTTTCTTATTTTCATACATATGGTTTAAAAAACTGTAAAAAATTGTAATGTTTGGATATTTAAATATTTTTTGTGAAACATCGAGTCTAAATTTTACAATATTTTAATATTATTTTATTTTTTTTCTGGTAATATCTGTAGTAAATAAAGGATTTCTGTGCTTGTGTTATTTTTATATATTAGTTACATGGTTTTTTGTTAGGGATGGGGCTTGTAAATGCAATTTGGATAGTCATTGTTTTTTTATTTATTTTTTCCTGGTTTTTTTGCTCTTTATTTCAATGATTTTACACAGGTGTTGTCTTAACTTTTGAAACATTTGATTTTTTTCTTGCTTGAATGGATAAAAAAAATTGCAATATGGTTTCATTAAAATAAAATTGAGTCGTTTGCCTCCTATAGTCTTTGTGTTGCGCTGTCTATTGCTGGCTGCAGAATTAGTTAATGAGGTTGACCATTTTATCTTTACTTTAACAGATGTGTTGGGGACATGATTTTGTGGCATTTACTATGATATACTGTAGGTATGTCAGATTCTCCTCCTGCTCTTGTTACTGCAGCTTTCCTTACAGACTGCCCAGCTCTCTAGTCTATAATATGGCTGCTGGTGGAGGAGCAGTGACCAGACCTGTCCGTCAGTCTACTTCACTATAAAAGCATCTTTCTCATGGGAGGTTCTCAATAGGACAAGGCTGATGGAGTGGTCTGGTTACATGCTCCTCCATCAGTGACCATTGTATGGACTGGAGAGCTGTGCAGTATGTGAGGAAAGCTGAACTAACAAGTGCAGGAGGAGAACCTGCCATACTTATATAATAGTAATTGTTAATAAACCTGTGTCCCAAACACATCTGCTGGTATATTGATCCTAGTTACAGGGGACATTCAACCTACTGCCTATATAGCAGGGTTGACTGGGTCTCCTAGGACCCAGAAGCTCTTGCTCTTTCTCTACACCCGGCCATCACATGATCTCTGGGTCTGGAGCAGGAAGCGCTATCTGCGCTTACCATACTGAATACACAGCACTTGTTCAGAGCTGTGTACACAGTAATTGAAAAGGCAGAGACGGTAATAAATCCTCTCTACCTTCTCTATAGGGAGTATCCAAAAAGAAAAGAGTCGGCCCCTATAAATGCTCTTCCATAACTATATAACCCAAAAAGAGAAAAATGGAAACAGGAGCAAATCCAATAAAAGTTACATTTTTATTGCAAAAATGTAAGTAAAATCAGACATAATCAAAAGAGATAAAAAATCCAAGGGAAAGAGGTGACAACAAAGTGCCACGGAACCACAAGAATAAACCAATGTAAGGCAAGAGACAATATATCTACTGTATATATATGTTTTTGAGAGAAAACACTGGAGACTTCTATGGTGGCCAGCAATGAGTCCAGACCTGAATCCCATAGAACACCTGTGGAGAGATCTCAAAATGGCAGTTTGGAGAAGACACCCTTCAAATATTAGGGACCTGGAGCAGTTTGCCAAAGAAGAATGGTCTACAATTCCAGCAGAGCATTGTAAGAAACTCATTGATGGTTACCATAAACGGTTGTTCGCAGTTATTTTGGCTAAAGGTTGTGCAACCAAGTATTAGGCTGAGGGTGCCAATACTTTTGTCCGGCCCTTTTTTGGAGTTTTGTGTAAAATGATCAATGATTTGATTTTTGCTTCATTCTCTTTTGTGTTTTTTCCTTGCAAGCAAATTAAATGAAGAGAATAATACCAAAGAATTTGTGATTGCAATCATTTTCAGGAAGAAACTGAGTATTATCTGACAGAATTGCAGGGGTGCCAATACTTTTGGCCAGCACTGTATATATATATATATATATATATATATATATATATATATAGGGTGGGCCATTTATATGGATACACCTAAGTGATATCAACTTCCTGTTTGTGGCCCATTAGTATATGGGAGGGGGAAAACTTTTCCAGATGGGTGGTGACCATAGCGGCCATTTAGAAGTCGGCCATTTTGGGTCCAACTTTATTTTTTTCAATGGGAAGAGGGTAATGTGAAACATCAAACTTATTGAGAACTTCATAAGAAAAACAATAGTGTGCTTGGTTTTAACGTAACTTTATTCTTTCATGAGTTTTTTACAAGTTTATGATCACTTATAAAATGTGTTCAAAGTGCTGCCCATTGTGTTGGATGGTCAATGCAACCCTCTTCTCCCACTCTTGACACACTGACAGCAATGCCGCAGAAGAAAGGCTAGCACAGGCTTCCAGTATCCATTGTTTCAGTTGCTGCACATCTCGTATCTTTATGGTATGGTGTGGTATATGGAGTACAAAGATAGTGGGGCCATTCTTCATCAATGGAAACCTCAATGCCACTGGATATCTGAAACTGCTACATGTTGATGTGTTGCCCTCTTTATGCACTGAAGATGGCACGTTCCCTGAGTTTTTCCAACAAGATGGTGCACGATCACATTATGGGTGTCAGATCAGAGCATTCCTACATGAACTGTTTCCTGGAAAGTGGATTGGTCGTCGTGGGCTAGTTGAATGGCCACCAAGGTCTCCCGATCTGACCCCCTTAGACTTTTATCTTTGGGGTCATCTGAAGGCAATTGTCTATGCTGTGAAGATATGAGATGTGCAACATCTGAAACAACGGATACTGGAAGCCTGTGCTAGCATTTCTTCTGCGTTGTTGCTGTCAGTGTGTCAAGAGTGGGAGAAGAGGGTTGCATTGACAATCCAACACAATGGGCAGCACTTTGAACACATTTTATAAGTGGTCATAAACTTGTAAAAAACTCATGAAAGAATAAAGTTACGTTAAAACCAAGCACACCATTGTTTTTCTTATGAAATTGTCAATAAGTTTGATGTGTCACATGACCCTCTTCCCATTGAAAAAAATAAAGTTAGATTCAAAATGGCCGACTTCAAAATGGCCACCATGGTCACCATCCATCTGGAAACGTTTTCCCCCTCCCATATACTAATGTGCCACAAACAGGAAGTTGATGTCACCAACCATTCCCATTTAATTTAGGTGAATCCATATAAATGGCCCACCCTGTGTATACATTTATGTATATATATATATATATATATATATATATATATATATATATATATATATATATATATATATATATATATATATATATATATATATATATACAGTATATATATATATATATAGAAAGAAAGAAAGAATATCAAGAGGCAGCACTCCAAAAATATTATAGAAAAATGGACTTTAATGAGCCCAAAGGCAACGTTTCGGTTCACAGAATCTTTCTCAAGCAGAGTTCAAGTGCATATAGTGCAATTTATATAGTTACAAACAGTGATTCCATAATTATAATTAATTGATACAAAACCATGATTACATAAGAAAAGTGCAGTAGTGCATATCACAAAATATTATTCAGTTACATACATAGTGATAAAATTTTAGACAGATATATTATTATCATCAATTACAGTATCCATAACTCTCATAAAGTGATAAGTGCTTTGATTAGTATTTATCAGTGCCAGGTGTACATTATAAATCATAATATATTTGAGGTTGCGACTCACACTGCAGCAATCATGCATGACCACGTTTCTTACTTCCTCCACGCTGTCCTCGGCGTCTCAAAATCCCATCTGCGCATGTCTCCCAGGAAATCCCCATTATCTCGTCACATGATCGGGGCAAACCTGGTCCGCCCGCTTCGTGACGTCACCGGGCATGCGCATTACACTTCTAATGCTACGATCGCCATCTTTTAAATTGGCAAGCCCCACCAAAAGCTTTTCTTCAAATGTAAACAACGTATGTGCTTTAATGATTTCTCTTATCCCCTATTTATAATAAAAGCGCACTATTTCTCATTATTAGGGACAACATTCTGTTAGCAGTTTCCCAATATATTTGCATTGCAATGACAGTATTCAAATAGTGATTCCTGTGTCCATAAGGCTATGTGCCCACGATGCAGAAATGAAGCAGAAAATTTCTGCAGCATTTCTGCATCTCCCTGGCAGAAAAAACGCATGCAGATTGTACATGCAGATTGTGCATGCGTTTTTCCTGTAGAATACATGCGGATCCACGTGCGGATTCACATGCGTTTCCGCATGCAGATTGACAAGCGCTTTCCAGGCGATTAGCATCACTTGGAAAGTGCTTGACAACTAGGTCACACTATATAAATCCATGCAAACAGCATGGATTTATATAGTGTGAACCGTAAAAATTAAAACAAATAAAGCTATACTCACCCCCGAGGCCCCGGTGTGGCTGCAGCGCTGCTTCCTGGCTGGTTCCCGGCTGCCAGCATATCGCGAGACAGAGCGGTGAAGGGCCTGCGGTCACATAACTGTGACGTCACCGCAGGTCCTCAAGCGATGCCGGCATTCAGAGAGAAGACGCCGGACAGGTGAATATAACTTTATTTGTTATTTTATTCTTTTTTTACAGGTACATTGGTACCCAGGTCTGGAGGAGAGTCTCCTCTCCTCCAGAACTGGGTACCATCCGCACATAGAGACGCATAGAATCCGCTTGTACAAATGTACAGTCGCGGTTTCTATGCATTTCAATGCAAGTCAATGGCGGGAGTTCCGCTGCGCTTCCGCAAAATTAAATGACATGCTGCGGATTTTTGTACGCAGCATAAACGCTGCGGAAAAATCCGCAGCATGTGCATAGAACATGCGGAATCCCCTTGGGGACCATGGGGGGCGGATTACCTAGCGTTTAACAAGCGTTTCCGCTGCGGAAATTCCGCATCATAAACGCTTGAAAAACGCTACGTGGGCACTCAGCCTCAATGAACTGAGGGATAATATTTATTACATAACCCAAACACCCTTCCATGGAATTCCCTATTCCTAGGTTCATCCATGGAGTGAGATTAATAGGTCAGAGGAGGAACCCTCAACAGGTCTCCACCTCCTTCCCAATCTCAGGTGTTTAATTGGGAATACATTACAATCCAATTCCCTCCATAAGTAGGAATACCATTTCATAATGTAAAAATATATATCTATAACTTTTTATATATATATATATATATACATACAGTTAAGTGTCTATAAAGAAGGAATAATCAACAAGTGTTATTAAGGCATGATTCGTCCCAAGGGAGGCAGAGAAAAATCAATAAATACGTTCAATTGATTCATTAACATACTTACTGCATCCCATGCACAAAGGTTAATGATACATTAAATTAGGGATAAGACATAGAGCAACTGGAAAAGAATGTATCAGAGTCCAGATCACAAGTAAAGCATATAAAGTACGAGTGCACAGCAGGAACTAATTATACAGTACAAGTTGCTAATATCCAAATAAGGAGAAGAATCATGCCTATGACACAGATGTCACAACATAAGTATATCTTCTAGTGAGAGTAATACACAGTGACACATATAGAAAGTTATGGTCCCACATAAAATGAGAGTACAGCCTAGTTACAACCTGTAGATGGCATGAAAGCAGCCCTGACGCGCGTTACAAGTCCTGCTTCTCCAGGGGGCGATTGTGTATGGGTGACAGGCAGGGGGTATATATATCCAAAGTATTTTGGCACGTGTAGCGGGGGTACAGCGGCGCTTCCAGTGGCGGAAGCCAGCGCCGGAAGCCAGGGAGTCAGTGTCCAACGCAGCAGGTGCCCGCCTCCCGCTAACACGTCAGTAAGGAGGGCCCGAAGTGCCGCGTCATAGGGACACGTATTCATGGCAACCAGGTGCTTCTTGCCGGCTGGCAGAATGTGCACAATCATCAGGATGCCAAGAGATGCAGACATACTTAGAGGGAGAGAAAGAAATTGCGGAGAACATTACCGGCCCATACCTGGTGTAAGTTAATCATGACTTTCTATGTATATATATATACTAGCTATTGAAGCCGTTCTATGCCCAGGTGGCGAGCATTTTTATTGGTATATGGTCTCCCATGCTGGTATGTGTGGTATGTGCTGCCCCCCTCCTGGTATTTGTGCTGCCCCCATCCTGTCCGCACCATCCTATCCTGGCATGCATGGCACTCCTCATCCCTATCCTGGTATGCATGGCCCCTCATCCGAATCCCGGTATGCGTGGCACCCCTCATCCCCAATCCCGGCATGCGTGGCACCCCTCATTCCCAATCCCGGTATGCGTGGCAACCCTCATCCCCAATCCCGGTATGCGTGGCACCCCTCATCCCCAATCCCGGTATGCGTGACACCCCTCATCCCCAATCCCGGTATGCGTGGCACCCCTCATCCCCAATCCCGGTATGCGTGGCTCCCCTCATCCCCAATCCTGGTATGCATGATACCCCTCACCCCACAATCCTGGTATATGCATGGTCCCCTCACCCCACAATCCTGATATGTGTGGCCCCCTCATCCATTTCACACTGTACACACATACAAAAAAAAATAAAGAGTTATACTCACCTTTGTTCTCTGTGCTCCAGCGCTGCTGCGTCCTCTTCTGCCGGAGGCCAGGGGAGGAGAGCAGCGCCGGGGCACTGCGCTGTCCGGCGCCATTTTGCTGAAGACACACTGTAAATGTGTCTTCAGTAAAATGGCAAAGGATAGCGCTATGTGCACGCGCCGATCCGACGCCTCACTCCTGCCCCCGGTCTCCGGCCAGAAGAGAGGTGCCGTGGCAACGCTCCTCCCGGTCAGGTAAGTATGCAAGTATGGCGCCGGAGAACGCGGTATGCGTTCAGTGTCTACGCATACCGCGATCTCCGGCGCCATACACCTCCTCTTACCTGTAACGGCTGGATGCATGATTCTGTCTGAAGCCAGACTGTGCGTCGCGCATGCGCAGTCTATCGAGGCTTCAGACAGAGGGATGCATCCCCGGTTATATTATATATATATATATATATATATATATATATATATATATATATATATATACAGGGTGGTCCGAAAGTAGGTGGACAGAAAGTGTAATAAGGTTATGAAGGGGGAGATTTATCAAACATGGTGTAAAGTAAAACTGGCTCAGTTGCCCTTAGCAACCAATCAGATTCCACTTTTCATACCTCACAGACTCTTTGAAAAAAAAAGTCTATTTCCAACAAGTTGGGGCCCCTCCACATTATTCAAGAGTAATCCGCGAGTATCCTGATGAAACATTTCCTAATAAATGGATTGGCCGAAGAGGCCCACTTGATTGGCCGGTACGTTCACCAGACTTGACCCCAATGGATTTTTTCTTTTGGGGAGTACTCAAGGACAAAGTTTATAGTCGAAAACCAAAAAGTGTCAGTGACTTGAAAAATGACATAAGAGATGCACTTCAAGAAATTAATACCCAAAGAGACTTGTGCAAAAAAGTTTGTTGAAGCGCAAGAGGCGACTTCAAAGCTGTGCAAATTGTAATGGAAAACAGTTTGAGCCCCTGCATTGATAACATTTAAGGGCTTTTGTGTTATTGTTCAGAATAAAATGTAATTGTCAATGTTATGCTTGTGTTAGTAAATATAATTTTATATATAAATCAAAATAAATGTTATTATTTTCTGTCCACCTACTTTTGGACCACTATATATATATATATATATATATATATATATAAATACACAAAGATACAAAGATGTAGATAAAAGAGGGAAAATAATATATGAAAACACACAATCAGGAAAATATAGACATCATATTGTGAGAATTATATACAACATATGTGTATAAAGTATAATGTCCACCAAGTAATACCCAAAGTATCATTATTAAATATAAAGGAGTATATATAGAGAGAGTCATGAGACAATATAATATAATATGTACTCAATATGGTACAGAGAATATGGGAATACCATGAGTGTCAACAGAACAAAGTTATAAATTGTGCATAAATGTGCAAAACTAATGGTGGTAAAAAAGAGGGGAGGGAAGGGAAAGGGAAAAGGAAGAAAAAATGAAGATGTTACAAGTGAATGAAAACATGGAAACAATAATAAACAGAGAGTGCACGAATTGTGTGAATATTTTTTATTATTATTTCGTGACCAAGCCCATGTGGTGCAGATGTCGGATGCATCCAATGGCAACCAGAATCACAGCAACGTGAAAAACCACATATGTTACGTGAAAGTGTTACACTAGTGAGTAGTGATGAGCGAGCACGTTCGTTACTCGAGATTTATGAGCATGCTCGGGTGTTTTCCGAGCATCTTCAGTGTACTTGAATATCATGTTTGAGTCACTGTGTGTGCATGATTTGCGACTGTTTGACAGCTTTAACACATGTGAGGAATGCCTGTTTGTTAGGCTTTCCTCACATGTATTAAAGCTGTCAGTCGCAAATCATGCACACACAATAACTCAAACATAACACCTCAGCACGCTGAAGATACTGGGCGAGCACCCGAGCATGCTCGCCGAAAGGGTTAACAAACCACGCTCGCCCATCACTACTAGTGAGACCAATCACAGGTAAAATAAATATAATAAATAACAATAGTATGAAGAGATAGTTAATGTCACAATACAAATGTATGTGTGCCCTTCACATACGAGTGAGCATAGACATGTGTTATATAGTAACATAGCTACTGACATCAGTATAATGGAAAATGTACAATAAAAAAATCAGAAAATTATAAGCCACAATGGGCAAGAGGAATCGAAAAAATAAAATAAAAAATATACAAGTGATAGGAATACTGACGTGTCAGTGTGACACAGGAAGTGCATCTTAAAGTGCCCTTTTTTGTGCATCCAAAATCACAGATTTAAAGCAACAATAAACAAAGAGTAAAAGCCGATGAATAACAATAGTGAGTAAAATGTTTTATAAAAAATGCTTATAGCGGATGGAATCAATTAGTGGCACACCGCACAGGAAATAGACAGGTCCGAAAAAGAGAGAGCAGCAGGGCGGGATGCTGCTGAAAGGTGAGTACATATCCATAAAAAGGGAGACGCGTGGAGCGCTGGCCCGCAAGGACGATCAGGCACCCGGTCCCCGAGGGGGGCAGAAAAAGGGAGGGAGGGAAGGGAGAAGAAGATCCTCCAAGTGAGTGGTGGTCCAGCATCTGTCTCACAGTAGAGTGTACAAAAATACTGGATACCCTGCATGTAAATAAAAAAGTGAGAAGTTATAAACAGCATAAAACATAAGTAAAACCTAAACACAATAGCACATTACAAGAAAGGGACAAAACTGAGGACCTCGTTGAGGCCTTTGGGGCATATGCAATCAATTTTCATAATCCACCAACGGTCTTTCTCCAATCCCCCCCCCCCAGTCAATTAATATCCGGTCAATACCCCGAATTTGGAGGAGGCTAGCATCACACCCATGTTTTAACTTGAAATGCCTTGGGATAGGCTTCAATACAGTATCGGCAAGAGATTCTGATGCATTCTTAATATCTTGCACGTGCTCCCTCACACGCACTCTCAGTTGGCGAAAAGTAAGACCCACATAGATGAGGCCACATGGACACAAGGCGTGGTTGATTACGCCTTCTGTATTGCAAGATGTATGCTGTGTGATTTGAAACTCCTTATGACCATCACTTGATGGGAAGGATGTACACCGCACCAGATTTACACAGGCCGCACAGTTCTTGCATGGATAGAAGCCCCATCTGGGGCCTTTTGAGCTGAAGGCTTTCTCTGGTCCCGGATCTTTATGGTAACTATGTACCAGCAAGTCCCTCAGGTTCATCGCCCTTCTATAGGTGGTGGAAGGGACTGGTGTAGTACATTTGGAAAGGACTAGGTCTTGCTTCAAAATGGGCCAATATTTCCCCAATGCATTTCTAACATCTATCACAGTAATTGAAAAGCCAGAGATGGTAATAAATCCTCTCTACCTTCTCTATAGGGAGTCCGACTGTGACTGCCGGTAGGCTCGGGGCTGAGGTAACTGCACAATCTGGTGCAGGTGTTATACAATGTAGTGTTGTTTTAGAACAGACCTGCACAACAAACAGCTCATGTACCGCATGCAGCCCACCAAAGTTTTGCTGCAGCCCATGGAGCCGTCCAGGATATGGAGCTCCCATCTTCTTATATTCAAATGTTTCAGACGCAAACATATTTGAACACTGTCATCGGCACTAGGGTAAAACAGCGCTCGTCAGTCCCAGCCTCGACATGCTGCTGCTCGGCACGCTGCTGACGTCATCACACTATTGTCGGCACCCAAACACCTCAGAGGAGAAGAGATGGCACAGCCAATAGTAAGTCAAGGAGCCAAAGATTAAATTAATTATATCATTGTGGATGAGGAAGGAAGGGACTAATGTTACAGTGAGGGCACATAATGAGGGTGACAATTGTCAAAGGGGGCACAATTGTGGTGGGGGGTCCTTCATTCAATCGGGCAATGTACAGGGGAATATTTTGGAGAGGGACAGTATGTGGGCATACAGTGGGTACAGAAAGTATTCAGACCCCTTTAAATTTTTCACTCTTTGTTTCATTGCAGCCATTTGGTAAATTCTAAAAATTTCATTTTTTTTCTCATTAACGTACACTCTGCATCCCATCTTGACTGAAAAAAAAACAGAAATGTAGAAATTTTTGCAAATTTATTAAAAAAAACCCTTGAAATATCACATGGTCATAAGAATTCAGACCCTTGGCTCAGTATTGAGTAGAAGCACCCTTTCTATTTCAAGTGTTTATTTCTGTTAATGTTGATGACTATGGCTTACAGCCAATGAAAACACAAAAGTCATTGTCTCAGTAAATTAGAATAATTAACAAAAAACACCTCCAAAGGCTTCCTAAGCATTTAAAAAGTCCCTTAGTCTGTTTCAGTAGGCTCCACAATCATGGGGAAGACTTCTGACTTGACAGATGTCCAGAAGGCAGTCATTGACACACCCCACAAGGTCCCAGAGTTCCAATTTTCATTTGGAAATCAAGGTCCCAGAGTCTGGAGGAAGAGTGGAGAGGCCACAATCCAAGCTGCTTGAGGTCTAGTGTGAAGTTTCCACAATCAGTGATGGTTTGGGGAGTCATGTCATCTGCTGGTGTAGGTCCATTGTGTTTTTTCCAGGCCAAAGTCAGCGCAGCCGTCTACCAGGAAATTTTAGAGCACTTCATGCTTCCCTCTGCTAACAAGCTTTTTGGAGATGGAAATTTCATTCTCCAGCAGGACTTGGCCCCTGTCCACACTGCCAAAAGTACCAATACCTGGTTTAAAACCAACAGTATCACTGTGCTTAATTGGCCAGTAAACTCGCCTGACCTTAACCCCATAGAGAATCTATGGGGTATTGTCAAGAGGAAGATGAGAGACACCAGACCCAACAATGCAGACGAGCTGAAGGCTGCTATCAAAGCAACCTGGGCTTCCATAACACCTCAGCAGTGCCACAGGCTGATCGCCTCCATGCCACGCCGCATTGATGCAGTAATTGATGCACGAGGAGCCCGACCAAGTATTGAGTGCATTTACTGAACATACATTTCAGTAGGCCAACATTTCAGATTTTAAAAACATTTTTCAAGCTGTTGTTATAAAGTATTCTAATTTACTGAGATAATGACGCTTGTGTTTTCATTGGCTGTTAGCCATAATCATCTACATTAACAGAAATAAACACTTGAAATAGATCACTCTGCTTGTAATGACTCTATATAATATGTGAGTTTCACTTTTTGTATTGAATAACTGAAATAAATAAACTTTTTGATAATATTCTAATTTAGTGAGATGCATGTGTATGTAGCCTCTATTTCTTTAGTGTGGTAAGTACCATTTTGAGGGTATGTACCATTATTATTCATTGTAGCAAAATGGGAAACAGAAAATCCACTACTGTTGTTGCAGATTCATGGTTTTGCATAGCATTTGCTCTCCTGCACTGATTATGGGGGCAGAAACCTCAGGGTGAAGATCTTTTATCTTGCACCATTTATACTCAAAAAACACATTTCCAACAAATGCATATAAAATTCCCCTCCTTGCTATTTTTTTTTCTTAAAGATTACAAATAGTTTATTAAATAGTAATATGTTGCAATAATCTCATTTATTTTAATGCAGTTATAGTACTTCACATATAACATTTATTTATATTCTCTCATATACAATAAATATCCATACGCTTCAATCATCTGTTTAAGAAAAACAAAATGGAACAAATATTAACCCTTCCATATTATTCCATCATCCCTCCTCCCTTGAATCAAAACAAACCCCACCTGCACCCCCAAACTGAAGGGGAGGATACAAGGAAAACCCTTCACCCCATAACTAGCATTGCTCTACACCTGTCCATTCTTCCCAGATATGCTCATAAACAGTTGTCTGATTTTTATTATCGTAGACCACTTTCTCTTTTTTCGCTTATCAATTAATTTAATTCAGGTTGTTCTTTTACCTTCCATTTCCTCATAACTGCAAACAGAGTTTGAGACAAAATACGTATTAATAAGATCTTATTACTACTTCTTTTAAGACTCAAATATCTACATCTAATAAAGAATTTTTAGGGTCATTTTATAAATGCACTTAAACATTATTTAATACACTATTGAATTACCATACAATATCTTACTATTTGTTTTCTTAAATTCTGTGTCAGTGGCTAATCTAAGGGTTTTTGAGATGTAAATAGAGAGATATTCTCCCTTACAATTGATTATGGAAGATTCATTTATTTAAGGCAGGTTAGTTGGAGGGTGGGTGGATGTCTGGTTGAGGAGTTCTCTAAGAACTCGTTCACACTGCTGTATGACATAGTAGAGTGCTCTCTGATGTTTTATCAGACAGCACTCAGCCCAATATTATACTATGGGGCAGTGCAGATCTGAAATGTTTTTGCTCATGACGATTCGGCATGGGAAAACAATTGCAGCACGCTGAGAGTGGCTCAGCAAATCGGATCACATGCACCCATACAAGTCTATGGGTGCGTGTAAAACCTTGGCCCAGACTTGGATTTCATCCCAGTGCAGTTTGATTTATGCAGACACAGACGATGGAAAAGTTGGAGAAACGAAGTTCTCCATCTTCTCCGCACCTGTAATATGATTGTCTCAAACAAGAGAAACGGATCCCAGTAAACTGACACTCGGCTCAAACTCTGGTCAGAGCTTGAGCCTAGTGTCATTAGCATAAATGATCCAATTCTCTCACATGAGAGAATCAACACTTGTGTGACCCGGCCTAACGTGTAGTTGGGGAGCTAAGAGTGGGAGATGGTTTGAAGGGGTGAAGTGGAAGGTGGAGTGGGGGAGGTATCAGAAGAGGAGGGATATTTTAACTTAATTATTATTTTAATATGGTGAAAGTTATCTAATTTAATGTTAGAAGGGTTTAAGATAAGTTGAAATGGTATTTCTTTGCTTGGATGAGAAGAGATCTGATGTCTCTGATATGTCTTCAAAAGACACATTCAGATAGTGATTCAAGAAAGTAGCTAAAAGTGGGTTGTCAAGTACATGTATATCATGCTGTACATAATATCTACTCACGAGGGTCTTTATCCTTGTTCAAAGGGGTGTAAATATAAGTATGTATTACACAGGGTAGAAGTAAGATATATATATATATAAATATATATATATATATATATATATATATATAAACTGTTGAAATGTAAAATTAACAACATAAGGTTAGAAATTGCAAACACCTGTATTCCTCTCCCATATAAATCTGAGCTTCACTATGAAGAAAGTGAAAACTTGCAATATCCGATTTTGATTGTAGGAGATTTTAATACTGTAATTGACTTTACCTGTAATAGAAAATCATGTAGACGTGCGTCAAAGTCTAGTGATACAACATCTTTTCCAATCCTCTGGAAGAATTTTTTGGGGAAGAGGCTTATTAATCCCAAGGATTATCAGGATTCATGTTACTCTAAGACTTAGCAATCCTGATTCCCTATTGATATGGTTTTTGGCAATGGAGAAATTTTGTATAAACTCCTTTAAGGGGGTTGATACTCACTCAGCAGCTTTTACGGGGATCTCCCTGGGCAACCCAGGCTTGCACCGACTTTGGAAGGGAGTGGATGAACCTGTCCATGATGACCTTTTCCACCATCTGTACTGGGGAGGAAGATTGAGGTTACAACCACTTTGAACCAAGTGTAGGAGGTCGAACATTTGGGACCTGGGAGGTTTGTCACTGCAATAGGCCCAGTGGTGCACCCGTTGCACCCTAACAGTCAGAGTCACTCCCAAGCGCGCCAAAATTTCTGTTTTTAATTTGGCGCACTCCTTTGCGTCCTGCAGGGCCAAACAAGTCATAATGGGCTTTCTGAGGCTGGCCCATTAAATATGGCACCAGCACCTCCGCCCACTGCTCTGGAGGCAATCTCTCCCGCTCCGCCACCCTCCCAAAGAACGTTAGGACCTCGACGTCATCACCCGGAGTAATCTTTTGCAATGCTCTTCTTACCGTCTTCCTGACGTGTGAATCATTACCTGGAGTTGAGGGAGGGACGGCCTCTCTGCTCCGAACTTTCCCCGCTAGAAGTTCCATCTGCCGTTGTTGCTGCTGAATCTGCTGCATCAGAAGTTTATTAGTCTCTTGCTGCATCTGTTGCTGCTCCCGGTGCTGCTGTTGCAGGCTCTGCTGGCTCTGCAAGTGCTGCCGGTGCTGCTGTTGTTGGCTTTGCAGCAGGTGTTTGAGTGGCTCTTTCATGGTGCCGGACATCTCTGGCTGGCTGGCGGCCTTTACCCAGGACATCCATCGATCTCTGTGGCAGGTACACGTTTTCCTGGAATCTTGCCCACATTCTCCACTAATTGTAACTGGGTTGGTACTCACTCAGCCACTTTTAAGATAGTCACAGGAGTCAGTTTCTTTAAAAATGTCCAAGGTGGGTTTATTCGGACTTCATAAACTGCACTCTCCAGGTAAATTAAACATTTTCTCGGTAATTATTTTGATTCTAGGCTACATATATACCGGGACACGAGGATATGTACTTTAAATGCCCCTGATGAAGCCACCGTGTGTGGCGACACGCACTGGGCACTGAGGTCCCATTTGCACCTTCCCATTTACAGGCTGATTTGATTGAGTATTTGCTTTCTATGATCATATTGTTTAATTGGCTCTACTATTATTTTTTGCTGGGGCAGCACGGGTGGCCACAATTGAGTGTATGTGATGGAGTGGTTATGGAGTAGTCATCTCCAGTGTGAGGTGAAAGGGTCTATTGGCAATCGCCAGTTTACAATTATACTGTTCTATAGACCTATTACCCTGTATACAGGGACACCATATTGATTTTCACACAGATACCTGTTGTTGCACTTTATATACATATTGTTTTTTGTGTATTCTCTATTTATATAGAATACTTTGGGCTTGTGCAATATTGACCATCATAGATATTCTATACAGCCTGTTAGAGTTCATCTATTTGACTGCACTTTATTGTATTTTCTGTCATTATAATATGGGAAGGTCTCTAAAGTAGTGGGTTCCTCAAGCAGTGGATTCCTCCACTATTTTTAATGGTGTTTTAAAATAATTTTTTTTGTGCGTATTCTTATATATGTGTCAGGAGATACTGTAATAAATTGATGTAATTTATATTCAAATATTCCGTGATTATTTCTTCAGGTGATCACCGCTTAGGTGCATGTCTTCTTTTCTTTTTGAAATTCGTATGATGTTGTATGACATGTCGCAGGTAGATCCCAGTTATTAGATGGTGCCCTCCTAAAGTAGTAGGTGCATGGGGTTATGTCCCAGCTTTTTGTCCTTTTTATGGGCACAAGACATGGATTTCCTAATCCAAGCTGCTCTTTGCCCTACTTATTGACCATATATAAGGCTATGTGCCCACGATGCAGAAATGCTCAGGATTTTTTCCTGAGCGTTTCTGCATCTCCCTGGCAGAAAAAAACGCATGCGGATTGTACATGTGGATTGTACATGCAGATTGTACATGCGGATTGTACATGCGGATTGTACATGCGTTTTCCTGCCAGGGACATGCGGAAATGGAGCTTTATTCACTGACATTTCCGCATGCGGATTGACAAGCGCTTTCCAAGCGATTAGCATCACTTGGAAAGTGCTTGTGACAACTAGGTCACACTATATAAATTCATGCAAATTGCATGGATTTATATACTGTGACCCGAGAGAGTGGTAAAAATAAAAAAATAAATGTATACTTACCCTCCGATGGCCCCCGGTGTCCTGCTTTACACTCCGTTCTCCCTTGCCGGCAACAGTGAATTGAAAGACCTGCCGACGTCAGCATCGCGTGACCCGTCACATGACTCTGACGTCAGCGCAGGTCCTTCAATTCATTGCAAAGTGCCGGGAAGCAAGTAGGAGCGCAGCGCGGGCCGACAGAAGGTAAGTAGACAGTTATTTTTTATTCTATTCTTTTTTTACAGATTTTTTAATGGTACCTGGGTGTGGAGGAGACTCTCCTCTCATCTACACCCGGGTACCATCTGCACATTGGAACGCGTGGATTACGCATCTACATATACAGTGATGCGTAATCCATGTGATCTAAAGCAAGTCAATGGCGGCGAAGACGCAGCACTTCTGCAAAATAATTGGTAGCGCTGCGTTTTTTTCCGCAGCGGAAATTTTCGCAGCATGTGCACAGCACATGCGGATTATCATTGGGGAACATTGCTGCCCTTCTACCATGCGTTTTTAATGCGTTTCAGCAGCTATAAAAACGCTGCGGAAACGCATTAAAAACGCATTGTGGGCACACAGCCTAAGGTTGTAAAGGAATAAGGGGTTCTCAGTTTTGGACTCAGGAGGAAATATTAGCGATGTACACAGGTGATTTGTTATTATTTTAATAAATGTAAAGGAAGATCTAAGGACAGATATTACATTGGTGAATGGATTTGGTATTTTTTCTGGATTGAAGATTAATTGGAATAAGTCAGATATCATTATTGGACAAGAATTTCCAAATTACAGATGGTGATATACTTATTATCCAAGAGGGCAACAGTTTGAAATATTTGGCATTAAATATATCACATAAGATGGTGGACTATATAGAAGTGAATGTCATACCGGTGTTGAGTCGTTTTAGCAGAATGGCAAAAATATGGAGGAACAAGGAAGAATCAATCTGATTAAAATGTATTTGTTTTTTTATGTATATTTAATAAATTCCCCTCTTTGCAACTTAGTGACTGAGTATAGGAAAAAATGTATATTAAAGCAACCTTATACCCTGAGACTGAAAAGTTACTACACTTTGTAAATATACAGTCATCCTTCCTGACGCCCTTCTTTTGCCTCCCGCTACCTCCATTGCTTAGATCTGTGTTCTGTTCCTACTACCTCCAAGATGGCCACCAGTTTGGTAAGTCTAAACCACATCTTCCCTGTCTTTTCTGTGCTGTGGGATGGGAAAGGAAAGGCAGGAGAGGTGAGGTTTAGATTTACCAGTGTACTCCATGCTGCTATGACCGTCATCTTGGAAGCAGGAGGAAAGGAACGCCTATCCCAGCAGAGGAGGCATCGGGGAGCTAATGGAGGGCTTCAGGTAGAGTGCCTATACATGCGAAACGTATACCCACTTCTCAGTCCCAGGGGAAGGGGCCCTTTAACACTGTTGCAGGACAATATTAGCGTTGAGCTGTAATTGTTTTCTAAGGCAGTACACTTAATATAGGACAATCACTGTGCTACCAGTATTATTCCGCACATAAATGATACTGATTCTCCATTTTGTAATAACATAATTAACCCTTTGTGCTAAACTGAATAGTAAATTATAGTCTGTTTTTCAATTAACAGCATAAAGCAATATGTTTACAAAGATGAATACTCCAATGCTAACCAAAACTGAATTCTCTGCTAAGGTTACAAAATAACCAACACTTTATACATGGACAGTAAATTCTTTTTCTAATTTCTCGTCTTATTTCTGTTTGCCATTTTAGGAGACAGTGGTGTGCGGCCATCTCTCCCCGGCAGCACAATCTCTGACAACATCAAGAGACTAGATTTTCATCAAGTGCTTGGCCGGGGGAGTTTTGGAAAGGTAAGAACCTATAACATTACGAGCCCAGATTGTATATTGTTTGCTATACAATATAAGATCATGAATGAAGTAGAGAATAACACTGTTAATAACCATCTTAGATGCCCAAATTCAGGTGTTTCTGACAAAGGCAGATGCAGGGCGGTTTCCAAATGTGTTGCTACCTATATATGTGTAATAGTGTTTTCTGATAGTCTACAGTGGGTTAAAGTATTTTTCTGGTGCCTCTAACTTCTGCACTAGGAAGTTGCAGGTGCTGCTGTTTTCCCCACATGCCTGCACCTTGGAATCTTGGATGGCCAGCAGATAACAACATCTATTTTTCAATACAGGTGCACGATCCTGTTGGCTGTGCAAGTGTGGGCCAGACACCTGTATAGACAACATCATGCAGAAGTGACAGCTGCCGTAGAAACTCTACATGCAAATATGTGACCAGAGCACTTTCATCCACCTTTATCCTTGCTAGCTGTGTCACCCACATAGAATGTGGAAGAATGTGCTCTGGTCAGATGAGACCAATAATTTAAATTTTTTGCTAAATGAAAAACACTAAGTGTGGAGGAAAACTAACACTGCAGATCACCCTGAAAACACCATCCCCACCGTCAAACATGGTGGTGGAATCATCATGCTGTGGGGATGCTTTTCTTTAACAGGGACGCTCGTCAGAGTTGATTAGAAGATGGATGGAGCTAAATACAAGACAATCTTGTAGGAAAAACCTGTTAGAGGCTGGAAAAACTTGAAACAGAGATGAAGGTTCACCTTCCCGCAGGACAACGACTCTAAACATACTTCCAGAGCTACAATAAGATGGTTTAAATAAAAACATACTCGTGTGTTTATATAGCCCAGTTAAAGTCCAGACATAAATCTCATTGAGAATTTGTGGCAAGGCTTAAAAATTGTTGTTCACAAACGCTCTCTATCCAATCTCACAGCTAGTTTGCAAAGAAGAGTGGGCAAAAATTTCAACCTATAGTGCAAAGCTGGTAGAAAAATACCTTGCAGCAGTAATTGCAGCAAAAGGTGGTCCTACAAAGTGTTTACTCACAGGGGCTGAATACAAATGCACGTCACAATTTTCAGATTTACATTTTTAAAATATTCAGAAAAACATGTATCATTTCCTTTACACTTCACAAATACTTGTACTCTGTGTTGGTATATCACATAAAATTCCAATAAAATACATTTAAGTTTTTGCATGTAACTTGAAAAAATGTGGAAAAGTTCACAGGATGTGAATACTTTTTCAAGGCACTACATTGTACATCTGCATGTACGTAGCTACATAAGTATGAGTAAATATATGTGTGTGTACTGAGAATGACATTTATTAAAGATATTGTCCACAGTTAAAAAGTAATAATTCAAAAAATTCCGTGTCAGCAGTGGTGACGTCTCATACATTCTCCTGATTGCTAACCAATGACTCGTCTCAATGGTTTTGTCCAATAAATAGAGACATCCTCAATGAGACCAGTGATTGTCTGCAGCAAGGTAAACAAGTGCAGGTTTGGACTACTGTGCCAGGCTCTGGAATAGCAAAGGATTTATCAGGGTAGTATCGTTTTATTTTTTTAATCATACTACTCCCTGAAGTTAGGACAAAAATCGAATTGAGGACAAGCCTCCTAATACTATTACAGACAACTCTCTGATTTTTTAGGACATTCCTGGGAAAAGGAGAGAGCTCCTTGATTACCAGAGAAGCCAGCAAATATCCCAAAGCATACTCTTCACAATATATTCACCTCTCGTGTTTTCTGCAATTCTTATAAGGCTGGGTGCCCACGTAGCGTTTTTCAAGCGTTTATGATGCGGAATTTCCGCAGCGGAAACGCTTGTGAAACACTAGGTAATCCGCACCCCATGGTCCCCAAGGGGATTCCGCATGTTCTATGCACATGCTGCGCATTTTTCCGCAGCGTTTATGCTGCGTACAAAAATCTGCAGCATGTCATTTAATTTTGCGGAAGCGCAGCGGAAGCCCCGCTATTGACTTGCATTGAGACGCATAGAATGCGCGTCTGTACATTTCTACAAGTGAATTCTATGCGTCTCTATGTATGGATGGTACCCAGTTCAGGAGGAGAGAAGACTCTCATCCAGACCTGGGTACCATTGTTCCTGTAAAAAAAAGAATAAAATAATAAATAAAGTTAATACTCACCTTTCCGAAGGCTTCTCTGCATGCCGGCATCGCTGAAGGACCTTCGGTGACGTCACAGTCATGTGACCGCAGGCCCTTCACCGCTCTGTCTAACGATATGCCGGCAGCCGGGAACTAGACAGGAAGGAGCGCTGCAGCCACGCCGGGGCATCGGGGGTGAGTATAGCTTTATTTTATTTTATTTTTACGGTTCACACTGTATAAATCCATGCTGTTTGCATGGATTTATACAGTGTGACCTAGTTGTCAAGCACTTTCCAAGTGATGCTATCGCCTGGAAAGCGCTTGTCAATCTGCATGCGGAAACGCATGTGAATCCGCATGTGGATCCGCATGTATTCTGCAGGAAAAAAGCATGCACAATCTGCATGTACAATCTGCATGCGTTTTTTCTGCCAGGGAGATGCAAAAATGCTGCAGAAATTTTCTGCTTCATTTCTGCATCGTGGGCACATAGCCTAACTCCTGGCATCACTGCAACATAAAACCTGACACCAGAGGTGCTGTGGAGTGAAAAGGAGTTTAGGATCAGGACAAAGTGTCTGCAAATGTAGTCTCAGGTCTGTGCTGCAGATTAAGGTGCATTCACACTGCGCAGTTATCGGAAACCAGTAGAAACAGGTTGACGTTCGCCCGACAAACAAGCAAAGTGGTCTTTCATAGGGTAAAATGATCTTTTGTTTTGCTTAAATCTTTATCGATCTTGAAATAACCTATACAAAAAACTATGAGCAATAGCCAAGGTAGCATAAAAGGTATATATTTTATTAGTACAATTTAGACACATGATAAAATCTGATGAAAAAAGAGAAAATCAGATAAGGCTAAAAACACAGGCAAACCCCATGGTGCATAACAAAAGAATATGCAGCAATATTAAGTAATGTATACATAATAGGCTATTAGAAAAAGGTATGTTGGGTGGAAATAAATCCTACACACATATAAAGTGTAATAGACGCCAAATGTGATAAAGTATATATGCTGCACAAAATAACCCTAGTATAGATAGGCATACATTTGCAGCATGGTCTTTGATGCCAGCATCTATGTACAGCTGAGCTCTGCACCCCAACACAGTCTGTTTATATTGATTCTCATCTCAGCTTTTCATGGCTGACACAGGAATAATGCCAACCAGCTCTGGAGTTGTAGTTATTCCTGTCTCAATCATGCATGGCTAAGACTGAAGTAATCCTTTAACCTCCTAGCTTTAATGGGTAATTCTAGTGGGGTTATTTCCTAGTGCCCATGTTTATAGCTATTAGATCTCCTATATGTAAGCTAGTAAGAAACTGTAGAAATATAAAATAATTATTAAAGAAATAGCAATGGTGTCACTTTCCTGCTCCCCTCCACACTTATTTCAATGAGTTGTTCGGCCTTAGGGTACAAGTCTGCAGTAACTATGTGACTACAGACTTGTGAGTCCTCACAGTGTGCAGTGTGTGTGCTGTTGAGGTTCTCCAGTGCCGGTGCCAGGAATGGGCAGGAGCATAACTGCAGGTATGCAATTTGCATACATGTGGTCATGTGCCGACGAGACATGTGCAGCTGTCCATGTCGCCCTGGCACTTTACAGAAAAATTGTGTGCCAGTTCAAATGTGCTGTTGCGTGTAGGGTGCGTTACACTCACTTGTAGGCCACAGGCCCCAGCTGTCTCCAGGTCTTCAACTTAAGGAGCTGCCGCACATAGATTAGGGAACACTCAGTTCGTTTCAACACACAGAAGTTTACTCGACAGTTCAATTGCATCAGATTGTAATACACAGTATCGGGCACAACATTCTCCATTTCTTATTTCCATAGTACAGAACATTTTCAGCATTTATTTACGTTCTAACTGGACTATCCCTACGTTCACTGATCCTGTCAGCCCCAGGATTTCCCAGTTGAGTTCCACAATACACCCGAGATCTGTTACATTTCCCATACACAATTGCACGTCCATCTTCCTCTGTATGTAAAGGGGTGAGGTGCTTGCCATAGCACCTGAATCGAGCCCTGATCTCCGGACATTGCAGGAATGTCTGCAGTGAATTTTTGTAAGGCCTCATATCACCCAGAACAATATGTACTCACTCTTGATATCAGCCCCAACTGCCCTTGAATTTGATCTTATATCACTCACGAACGCTCTACAAACAGGAAGCAGTCTCCTTTAACTGGCACTTTTCCCTCCCACTATGAGCTAGTCCTAAACATGAACACTTTCTTACACTATTCTCATCCTACCTATGTCAACTCCTAAGTCCTAAACTATGTCTTATCTTGCGCAATCCTATGCTGTACACTATACATTATACATATGACCATATCACACTCTATATTACAATTCACATAATATGACATACTGTAACTATGTAATTACACCATATATACTGAAAACTGCACTACAATACAACACGATTGGTGTCTTCAGGGGTATGAATGCGACGGTCCAGTCAACACCCCCTTACACAGGCTCGCTCAATACAAGGGAATTGAGTGAGGCCGGATAAATGACCATCTGCTCCCATCACTGGAGAATCCTCATGAGTCTACACTCACATAAAGTGTCTGCAGACTTGTACCCCAAGGCCAGACAACACCTTTAATGAAGATCATCAACTAATGACCATTTTTTTCTAGGTGGTGCTGGCGGAAGATAGATATACCCGCCAGCAATTTGCTGTAAAAGTCATCACAAAGAGGAACCTGCTAGCTGAAGGAGAGGAGCGCGCGTTGGTGGAGCGGCGTGTGTTACAACTTGCATCTGGCAGCCCCTTCCTTCTTCATGGCACATTCGCCTTTCAGACCAAGGTAAAATTGTGACCTGTTCATTAATATTGGATAAAGAATAAAGTGCACTCATCTATATGCACAGGATATGTCCACGTTTATATCTGGTGTTTGTTAACATTTCAGCATTGGAAACATTTTCATGTCCTGCTCCTTGTATGTGTAGCTGTCACCTACTGTGGGAACACTGGACAAACCCTGGGAACCAGGCAATGTGCCTAGAAATATGATGCTGACGGTTAACTTTTGGGGTTTCTCTATTGAAGTCTATGGAAAGTCTTGGAGTGGTTCAACTGGCTCCCAATATCTGAAGTCATTTGTCCACCCCTATGGATGTCATTCTTAATGAGTACTTCATAATGGTGAGAAATGCAGAAGGCAACATTACAGTGAAAAGTAATGCTGTACATTTAGCACATCACATTCTACATATGTAGATATATCTTCTATATGTATATACTTAGAATAACTAATAAACACATAGTAAAAGAAGAAAGTATCATTACTGCTATTATTATGCAACTATATCTCCACCAGTAAGTGGAACAGAGATTAATCACAGAAGAAATCGCAGAAGAAATCACTGATTATTGAGTGTTAGTAAATGTATGACTGCTACAATGACTTTATCATACGACTGATTTCTACGTCTTGTCTGACAGGAGCTTGTGCTTCTTGGGATGGAGTATGTCACCTGTGGCGAATTCCACCATCTCCTGATGAGGAAGGGGTGTCTTGACATCCCCAGTGCACGGTACAGTATTCACAGTCTAAGCCATACAGCTATGTATTTTCTAAATGAGACTGACTAGATTGATTCGATTGTTAGCCCTAACGTTCACGTAAATTCATATCTCCCATTCACAGGGATGTTATTAGGGAAACACTTAGAAAAATACAGCTCTAATTTTTATTTCCAAAAATAGCACCGCACCTGTCCACAGGTTGTGTGAGGCATCGCAGTTCATCCTCATTCACATTAGTCATGTGGCGTTATTTTTTAAAGAAAGACACCATGTTTTTCTGATCCTGGATAATCCTTTAACACCATATGAATATACATTGTAATAGTAGCAATTGTGTATCCCTATAGGCAAGAAGGAACTTAAAGAGGTTATCCACTACTTTAACATTGATGTCCTATACTTAGGATGAGCAGGTCCAGGTGCCTTATAATCAATACGATATGTGCGACTGCCCTTCTAGACCATTATAATAATATAAATACTTGTATATAATAACCAGAAATATAAAATCCTGATAAGTCCTGCCTGTCTAGTCTTTTGGGCAATATATATTTCTGAGTTTCTGATTCACTAAAAACTATTTTCTCCTCTTTTCTTTCGGCCAGATTCTACGCCGCAGAACTTGTGTGTGGAATTCAACACCTGCATTCTAAGGGCATCATCCACCGGTAACTAGAAATACATCTAATCCTCCACCACCAGTGATGCCTATAACTATACACAGCAATACTGAGAATTATACAGCGGACACTGATAAGAATCCATTTGTCTTCTTCACAGAGATCTCAAGCCTTCTAACATCTTGGTGGCTGCGACGGGCCATATAAAGATTGCCGACTTCGGTCTGGCACTTGAGAACATCTATGGAGACCGGACAGCCACCGAATACGCTGGGACACCAGGCTTCATGGCTCCTGAGATGCTGGCTGCGGAGGAGTACAATGCTGGGGTAGACTGGTATGCATTTGGCATCATTTTGAACATCATGATTACCAGCAGGTCCAAATACCATCGAGGACTATTCAACGCTTCCAGCAAGGAGGCGAAGAACATCATTAAAAAGGTCAGTACATGATATAAGTTGTATTACTTTTATATTATTGTGTGATTTATTGTGATGTTAGCGGTAATTTACTATTATATTCAGCTCCATTGGTGGGAGTGGAATCTCATGTTAGGTCAAGTGTTTACGTGTTCAATATAACACGTAAACACTTGTAGGGGTGACGTGATGGTATATATTACCTGTCATGTATTATTGAAGATGTCAGAAAAAAAACACTAATATTAGGCTTTTTTTTTTCATAAATATATATAATATTTATTTATTTTAGTTAAATTTTATTTATGAAGCTGTTATATAAATATAAACATTTTTTTTTCTTCTTTTGTAGCTCCTCCGGGAAGATCCTGCCAGGCGCCTCGGAGTCCATGGTAACATCAGAGCCCATAGGTTTTTCCAGCGTATTGACTGGGACTCAGTGGAAGCCCTTAGAATGTGTCCCCCACATGTTCCTGTGCCAGTAAGTATTAGAGGAGATGTTTTATACAGACTCATTTATGAATAGTTTCACATAGCTTTAATCACTTTTTCCAAATTCGTCAGATTACTAATAACAGTGAAGGTCGCTGATTTGTCAGTGGTGAGATTGTAAGCCCCCATACATGTTAAATGATCAGCAGATAGTGACAAAATCTGCCGATCATTGGTTGACATATGTAGAGAGCCTCTAGCTTTCCTGAACTTTACTATATACTGTTCTTATGTAATCACCTTCTTGTGTTTTCTTTTTCTCTTATAGCCAAGTAACATCCAGCGCGGCTCCAGACCATTCAATCTTCAAATTCTGGAAGCAGCAGAGGCTAACAACTCAGCCCTCTCAGCAGACCACCAGGCCTTGTTCACGGGGTTTTCATTTACCAACATCAGCTGGAAAACCCCAAACCATCCACCGGCTCTTTAATATCATCAGAGCAAGCTGTCTTCCTAAACCCCAAGAAGAACATCAAAATAAGAAGATCCGGAAGGGCAAGCAGGACCTGGACAAGCAAGAAATAAGCGTGTCAGGACTCAAGCCAGGATCAGGACCCCAGAAGAACACAGAAGATATTCCTGTTCAAAAGGATGGCCATAAAGATGGATGAGGCAAGGGAGGTAAGTGCCCAGTAGGGACTTTTATGTGTGGCATTATGGTGTGCCTGGGAATACCATGCACACTACATGCCCCTGACAATAAGAGCCTTATGATACTATATGTATAGTGTTACGCTATGTATATAGTACATAAGAGAAAAAATATTCTAGTTATATTTACCGGTGACTACCGGTGACTATAATTACAATTTTCCCCTTCCTCCATAACAACTCATTGAGCTGTCCTGGGCGACGGGGAAATAAGGTGTGAGATGGCTGGCTATTAAGGGGTGGAAGGAGGCCAGTTTTTTTTTTTTTATAAATCATAGCATTTAAAGCTATATTGCTTTGCTATGTAAAATAATTATATTTACCGGTGACTACCGGTGACTATAGTTACACTTTTCCCCCTCCTCCATAACAACTCATTGAGCTGTCCTGGGCGACGGGGAAATAAGGTGTGAGATGGCTGGCTATTAAGGGGTGGAAGGAGGCCAGTTTTTTTTTTTTGGTTTGTTTTTTTAAATCATAGCATTGAAAGCTATATTGCTTTGCTATGTAAAATAATTATATTTACCGGTGACTACCGGTGACTATAGTTACACTTTTCCCCCTCCTCCATAACAACTCATTGAGCTGTCCAGGGCGACGGGGAAATAAGGTGTGAGATGGCTGGCTATTAAGGGGTGGAAGGAGGCCAGTTTTTTTTTTTTTTTTTTTAATCATTGCATTTAAAGCTATATTGCTTTGCTATGTAAAATAATTATATTTACCGGTGACTACCGGTGACTATAATTACACTTTTCCCCTTCCTCCATAACAACTCATTGAGCTGTCCTGGGCGACGGGGAAATAAGGTGTGAGATGGCTGGCTATTAAGGGGTGGAAGGAGGCCAGTTTTTTTTTTGGGTTTGTTTTTTTAAATCATAGCATTGAAAGCTATATTGCTTTGCTATGTAAAATAATTATATTTACCGGTGACTACCGGTGACTATAGTTACACTTTTCCCCCTCCTCCATAACAACTCATTGAGCTGTCCAGGGCGATGGGGAAATAAGGTGTGAGATGGCTGGCTATTAAGGGGTGGAAGGAGGCCAGTTTTTTTTTTTTTTTTTTTTTTTTTAATCATTGCATTTAAAGCTATATTGCTTTGCTATGTAAAATAATTATATTTACCGGTGACTACCGGTGACTATAATTACACTTTTCCCCTTCCTCCATAACAACTCATTGAGCTGTCCTGGGCGACGGGGAAATAAGGTGTGAGATGGCTGGCTATTAAGGGGTGGAAGGAGGCCAGTTTTTTTTTTTTTTTTTAAATCATAGCATTTAAAGCTATATTGCTTTGCTGTGTGAAATAATTATATTTACCGGTGGCTACCGGTGACTATAGTTACACTTTTCCCCCTCCTCTATAACAACTCATTGAGCTGTCCTGGGCGACGGGGAAATAAGGTGTGTGATGGCTGGCTATTAAGGGGTGGAAGGAGGCCAGTTTTTTTTTTTTTTTAAATCATAGCATTTAAAGCTATATTGCATTGCTATGTAAAAAAAATTATATTTACCGGTGACTACTGGTGACTATAGTTACACTTTTCCCCCTCCTCTATATCAACTCATTGAGCTGTCCTGGGCGACGGAGAAATAAGGTGTGTGATGGCTGGCTATTAAGGGGTGGAAGAAGGCCAGATTTTTTTTTTTAAATCATAGCATTTAAAGCTGTATTGCTTTGCTATGTAAAATAATTACATTTACCTGTGACTATAGTTACACTTTTCCCCCTCCTCCATAACAACTCATTGAGCTGTACTGGGCGACGGGGGAAATAAGGTGTGTGATGGCTGGCTATTAAGGGGTGGAGGAGGCCAGGTTTTTTTTTTTGTTAAATCATAGCATTATATCTAGCAACACTGCTAGATATAATCATAACAAAAGCATAAGGACATAAACATATGACGGTGTCCGGAGAGCCTGACGAGGCCGCAGTTGGTGAAATGCATGTCGAGGCTCACACACACCATCTGGATGCTCCTGTGCTTCTCGTGAGACATGGTACTGGTGCACATACTTTATGACTGATTATCTTCGGGCTCTCCTGATACCATCATATGTTTATCTCTTTATGCTCTTGTTATGATTATATCTACCAGGGTTAATTGGCTTCATTATTTTCACCTGCACCCCATATTGGGGATTAGCATCTACTGCGGCCATCTCGTCTTTTGACCAACTTCTGATTATTATATAGATATTGCAGGGGTATTATACAGGCAAAGTTTAAAGTTTTGCCTTCCTGCTCTCTACTATGTATTTATTTAACTGACTGCAATGCACGCCACTTATAAGACACTAGTGCTGTAGAACATCAGGGTTGCTTCACCTATATTTTGCGTACTGTTAAAACGTATTATAAACATCGAGCATCTTATTAAAACTACGGCCACTCACAATTGATCAGCTAAACTCTCTGATATTTATACCTTATATAATTGTCAGTTAGCTGTGAGGTTTTAGTATTTAATTTATTTAATTATACCGGATTATATGCTTGCATATTCTACTTGTTAGTATACTTCTTTTGCAGGTATATTCATATTTTTTCCTGTTTTTTATAGACTATTCATCATATTTCTTAGTCTCGCAGTTTGCAGTAATTACTAGCCCGCCCTAATTGTGTTTGCCCCTAGAACTCTAGAGCATTTTTCATCTCACAGGAGCTCCTCATTATCTGGTTCTATCCTTATATTCAGGGATTGTTTCCATCCTCCCTGTTTTTTAATTGTACTTCTCCCCCTTACCTTGTATTGTTGTATTATTGGTATTATATTTATAATTGATGTACAATAAAATGGTTTATATATTTAACAAACCTTTGTTTTCGTTTGGGTCTCCGTCTCCTCCATATTTATTAACATTATATATATTGAGCGGTATTTGACTAGGATTCCCTTCTTTTTGGTTTTGATATCTTCTTAGGGGTACAACACACTTCTCTTTAGTGATATCTCTTATGTAGGTTTACATGTGTAGATACAGGTCTGGTGACGAATTCTGTGTTGCTCTGTAAGTGTGCTGCAGTAATACAGTGGGTACGGAAAGTATTCAGACCCCTTTACATTTTTCACTCTTTGTTTCATTGCAGCCATTTGGTAAATTCTAAATAGTTCATATTTTACTCATTAAAGTACACTCTGCACACCATCTTGACTGAAAAAAACAGAAATGTAGACATTTTTGCAAGTTTATTAAAAAAGAAAAACTGAAATATCACATGGTCATAAGTATTCAGAATCTTTGCTCAGTACTGAGTAGAAGCACCCTTTTGAATTAGTACAGCCATGAGTCTTCTTCGGAATGGTGCAACAAGTTTTTCACTCCTGGATTTGGGGATCCTCTGCCATTCTTCCTTGCAGATCCTCTCAAGTTCCGTCAGGTTGGATGCTGAACGTTGGTGGACAGCCATTTTCAGGTCTTTCCAGAGACGCTCAATTGGGTTTAGGTTAGGGCTCTGACTGGGCTAGTCAAGAATGGTCACAGAGTGGTTCTCAAACCCCTCCTTTGTTATTTTAGCTGTGTGCTTAGGGTCATTGTCTTGTTGGAAGGTGAACCTTTGGCCAAGTCTGAGGTCAAGAGCACTCTGGAAGAGGTTTTCATCCAGGATATCTCTGTACTTGGCCACATTCATGTTTCCTTCAATTGCAACCAGTCATCCTGTCCCTGCAGCTGAAAAACACCCCCATAGCAATGCTGCCACCACCATGTTTCACTGTTGGGATTGTATTGGGCAGGTAATGAGCAGTGCCTGGTTTTCTCCACAAATACTGCTTAGAATTATCACCAAAAAGTTCTATCTTCATCTCATCAAACCAGAGAATCTTATTTCTCATAGTCTGGGAGTCCTTGACTGGTGGAGGACTGCAGTGATAGTTGACTTTATGGAACTTTCTCCCATCTCCCTACTGCATCTCTGGAGCTCAGCCACAGTGATCTTGGGGTTCTTCTTTACCTCTCTCACCAAGTCTCTTCTCCCATGATTGCTCAGTTTGGCTGGATGGCCAGGTCTAGGAAGACTTCTGGTGGTCCCAAACTTCTTCCATTTAAGGATTATGGAGGCCACTGTGCCCTTAGGAACATTGAGTAATACAGAAATTCTTTTGTAACCTTGGCCAGATCTGTGCCTTGCCACAATTTTGTCTCTGAGCTCCTTGGGCAGTTCCTTTGATTCTCATTTGGTCTGACAAGCACTGTGAGCTGTTAGGTCTTATATAGACAGGGGTGTGCCTTTACAAATCAAGTCTTATCAGTTAATTAAACACAGCTGGACTCCAATGAAGGAGTAGAACCATCTCAAGGAGGATTACAAGGAAATGGACAGCATGTGACTTTAATATGAGTGTCTGAGCAAAGGGTCTGAATACTTATGACCATGTGATATTTAAATTTTTCTTTTTAATAAATTTGCAAAAATTTCTATATTTCTGTTTTTTTTCAGTCAAGATGGGGTGCAGAGTGTACTCTAATGAGTAAAATATGAACTATTTAGAATTTACCAAATGGCTGCAATGAAACAAAGAGTGAAAATTTTAAAGGGGTCTGAATACTTTCCGTACCCACTGTATACCAGGAATAAACCAGAAGGGAACAGTAAGCACTGCTTATTACATGTACCTAGCTTTTCTTTTAACCTACTCCTACTCCTTCAACATGCTTACATATGCTCACAGTTTTGGCTCCACTAATCCTCAGTCTCCTTCGCTATCCCCAAACCTCAGCACCCTCTAACCAAATAATTATCTCTCCTTCCCTCTTATCTCCACACCTGTCCTCATCTGCCATACTGCTCTTCAACCTCAGATCTATCCTACTAAAACATGAAAAAACAGTCACTCTCCTTCTCCCACCTGCTCTACCTCTCTCTGCTTCTCCTCACTGCAGGCGACATATCTTCCAATCCTGTTCCCCCCACATCCAGGGCCGGTTTTAGCCAAAGTGGGGCCCTGGGCAAAAGTTTAAAGTGGGGCACCAAACGCTCATATATTGTACCATCACACAGAAACATTTCAGTTGCATTTACATGCACAGAGTTCAGGCCGTTAAGCGAGTGCAATTGTCAAGTCGTTCTGTGCTTGATATTGGCGTCTTTAGACAGGCTGACTAACAATGATGAGCGCATGATGAACAGTGATGAACAATTACTAGTGATGTGCTGCTGAGAATAATGATTTTTGTTCTGCCATAAACAATCCAATCACCCGATGAATGAGCAGCATTTTGCTCATTCATTGGGCAATTGCCAATCTTTACACTTATTAACTTTTGTCTGTGCTGCCGGGATTTATAACTGTGGATGCTACATACACATAGTTCAGTTTTTCTATTATATCAAATACTTATTTCAAGCAATAATATACAAATTAATTATGTAAAAATGTAAAAATCATACAGTCTGATTTTCTAGATTACTTTTTATATTCTGTCTCTCACAGTTGAAGTGTACCCGCGATAAAAATTACAGACCTCTTCATTCTTTGTAGGTGGGAAAACTTGCAAAATCAGCAATGTATCAAATACTTATTTTCCCCACTGTATATATGAGCACATAGATATAGACTTGTGTTTATATATATATATATATTTATTAAGCACATATATATACAGTACAGACCAAAAGTTTGGAAACACCTTCTCATTTAAAGATTTTTCTGTATTTTTATGACTATGAAAATTGTCCATTCACACTGAAGGCATCAAAACTATGAATTAACACATGTGGAATTATATACTTAACAAAAAGTGTGAAACAACTGAAAATATGTCTTATATTCCAGGTTCTTCAAAGTAGCCACCTTTTGCTTTGATGACTGCTTTACACACTCTTGGCATTCTCTTGATGAGCTTCAAGAGGTTATCACTGGAAATGGTCTTCCAACAATGGTTTTCACTTCACAGGTGTGCCCTGTCAGGTTTAATAAGTGGGATTTCTTGCCTTATGATTGTGGTTGGGACCATCAGTTGTGTTGTGCAGAAGTCTGGTGGATACACAGCTGATAATCCTACTGAATAGACTGTTAGAATTTGTATTATGGCAAGAAAAAAGCAGCTAAGTAAAGAAAAACGAGTTGCCATCATTACTTTAAGAAATGAAGGTCAGTCAGTGCGAAAAATTGGGAAAACTTTGAAAGTGTCCCCAAGTGCAGTTGCAAAAACCATCAAGTGCTACAAAGAAACTGGCTCACATGAGGACCGCCCCAGGAAAGGAAGACCAAGAGTCACCTCTGCTTCTGAGGATAAGTTTATCCGAGTCACCAGCCTCAGAAATCGCAGGTTAACAGCAGCTCAGATTAGAGACTAGGTCAGTGCCACACACAGTTCTAGCAGCAGACACATCGTTTCCACAACTATTAAGAGGAGACTTTGTGCAGCAGGCCTTCATGGTAAAATAGCTGCTAGGAAACCACTGCTAAGGACAGGCAACAAGCAGAATAGACTTGTTTGGGCTAAAGAACAGACGAAATGGACATTAGACCAGTGGAAATCTGTGCTTTGCTCTGATGAGTCCAAATTTAAGATCTTTGGTTCCAACCACCGTGTCTTTGTGCGACGCAGAAAAGGTGAACGGATGGACTCTACATGCCTGGTTTCCACCATGAAGCATGGAGGAGGAGGTGTGATGGTGTGGGGGTGCTTTGCTGATGACACTGTTGGGGATTTATTCAAAATTGAAGGCATACTGAACCAGTATGGCTACCACAGCATCTTGCAGCGGCATGCTTTTTCATCCGGTTTGCGTTTAGTTGGACCATCACTTATTTTTCAACAGGACAATGACCCCAAACACACCTCCAGGCTGTGTAAGGGCTATTTGACCAAGATGGAGAGTGATGGGGTGCTACGCCAGATAACCTAGCCTCCACAGTCACTAGACCTGAACCCAATCGAGATTGTTTGGGGTGAGCTGGACCGCAGAGTGAAGGCAAAAGGGCCAACAAGTGCTAAGCATCTCTGGGAACTCCTTCAAGATTGTTGGAAGACCATTTCCGGTGACTACCTCTTGAAGCTCATCAAGAGAATGCCAAGAGTGTGCAAAGCAGTCATCAAAGCAAAAGGTGGCTGCTTTGAAGAACCTAGAATATAAGACATATTTTCAGTTGTTTCACACTTTTTTGTTAAGTATATAATTCCATATGTGTTAATTCATAGTTTTGATGCCTTCAGTGTGAATGTACAATTTTCATAGTCATGAAAATACAGAAAAATCTTTAAATGAGAAGGTGTGTCCAAACTTTTGGTCTGTACTGTATATATGCACAATACTTACCAGTCTGTCTCTTCCTCTTCACTTCTTCTAAACTCCGGCACAGTACAGGACCTGTGATGATATCATGGTTACGACTGTGGTGTCATCAAAGATCCTTAAGCAGTCCCAACAACTGTATTGATAACGCAGAGCTATTATGTAGTTTTTGCGGTAGATGTTTGGTGTCAGTGGTGTAACTTGGGCTGCTCTGTTGCCAGGATGTGACTGTCAACATCATGCTAATTGAGAGACGGCTCCCCGCAATGAGGCAGCGAGGAGCTGGCTGTCAGCATGACATCAGCAGTTACACCCTGGCTACAGAGCGGAAGAGAAGCTGTTGCGACAATGTGACGTCAGCGGAAGTCTCAGAATGATCGTCAGGAATGGTCTGTGACCACTCTGTGCTAGGAGAGATCTGCGCTGGGTAGAATAGGCAGGTAGTTAGTAACCACCTGCCTGTCAGCACTTATGCCCATAGTAAAAAATTAATATAATTCTAGATAAACCCTTTGAGAGGGGGTTCCCTAGTAGTTGACAACCCCTTTAAATCCATTACCTGAGGTTGAATATGACACAACAAAATACTAAACTTTTCTTTGTGCACCTTTGAGAAATGCTGCCAATGGCTGGTCTCCTTTCTGCACAGTGGTTCTGCGCTCCTCCCCTCACCCTCTACAGCAACTATTGGTTGCTCAAGTCAAGTCAGCTGGGTATTGTAAAGAGAGCCTGTCACCAGAAAAAAACGCTATTAATCTGCAGATATAGGCTTAATCTGCAGGTTAATAGCGTTACTAACCTGCCCGGTGCCCACACATATCAGAACGCTATGGGGAGAAAATGTCCTTTATTCACTCCAGCAACGTTCAGTTTCAGTCATGGGGGCACAGGATCAGTCACCGATCTGAGTTTACAGTACCGTGCCCCTGGCCTTGACTGACAGCCGGCCCCAATGCAGAGCGACTGTCAGTCAGGGCCGGGGGCGCAGTTACAGCCACTGCTCTGTATTTTCAGACCGGTGACTGAAACCGCGCCGGCACCGCCCCGTGACTGAAACTGGAACACTGCTGGAAGGAATGAAGTTCATTTTCTCCTCGCAGCGTTCAGCTAAGTGCAGGCACCAGGCAGGTTAGTAACGCTATTACCCTGATGATTGACCCCATATCTGCAGGTTAATAGTGCTTTTTCTGGTGACAGGTTCCCTTTAAAGCTCAAGCCCAGGACTTATCAAATCTTCTTATTGTGTAATAAGCACAGTAAACAGGACCTCTTCAACAAATTTGAACTGCTCCAGATGCTCCCCCTGTCATCACACACTTGATGTGATTCTGCAGGCTGACAACCAGGGTCGGACTGGGGTGGCTAGGGCCCACCAGGGGAACTGACTCTAGGGGCCCACACTACAGCCCACCATAAACGGTTTTATTACTTGTTATGCTTTTCTATAATGTTCTATAATTACATGATTGGCCGCGCTGTGGAGCACCAAGTTGCAGGACTATATTCGAACAGTCATTCCGTACTGCCAGAGTTCCTTGAAAAACGCTATTTATCTGCAGATAAAAGGGTAATCTGCAGGTAAATAGGGTGTAAAGCCTGGTTAGACGGCTTATTGGAAAAGCATTGGCTACACAGAGAAAATTACATTTTATTCTCCCTGCCGCCACTCGCTTCCTGTTATTGGGTCGGTGCAAGGAGGGAGACATTACAGTCACCACGAACTACAAAGTGAGGGTGCTGCAATAACGTCCGGCACCTTGATTGTGACATCTTCTATGGAGCCCAACCTCAGGCTGAGCTTCATTGAATGACTAACATGGCAGCAACACCTGGCAACTAGTGCTGAGTGAGTGTGGTCGGATAAGGTGTGATCCCAGCATGTTCAAGTGTTATCTGAGTATCTTGTAGTGCTCTGCTAATATGCTCGAGTCCCCGGAGTAGCATGTTTTGCGGCAGTAGACAGACGCAACACATGCAGGAATTGCCTGTTTGTTAGGTAATCCCTGCATGTGTTGCTTCTGTCTACCGCCGCAAAACATGCTACCCCGGGGACTCGAGCATATTAGCAGAGCACTACAAGATACTCAGATAACACCTGAGCATGCTGGGATCACACCTTATCCAACCACACTCACTCAGCACTAGTTGCCAGGTGTTGCTGCCATGTTAGTCATTCAATAACGCTCAGCCTGAGGTTGGGCTCCATGGAAGTGTCACAATTAAGGTGCCTGACGTTATTGCAGCACTTTGTAGCTCGCGGTGACTGTAATGTCTCTTATCCGACCACGCGCACTCAGCACTACTGGCAACCCATCAGCAACCTGCAACTGCGTCACAGGGGGCTGAAGGGAACAGGTGACTGCATGCACCGGCCATTGTGCTATCTAAATGCCGCTGTCAGTGATTGACAAGGGCACTTAAATACTCAAAACAGCAGCAATCAAGGCGAGCTCTGATCACTGCTGTTACAGGCAGACGCCGGCTATGTAACACAGCCGACATCTGCCCAGTATGGAGCAGGCTCAGCTCCTGAACCCGTGTCCATACAAGCACATCCCTATGGTGACAGTTTTGTCAGGGTTAGCATATTTCACTTGTCTGTTCCTAAATGTGGAAAGACAAATGGAATTCCCTAACACATGTGAGTGAGTCCTAACAGATTTAGTAAAGGTGCCTCAAGCATATGAATGTTATTACACACCACAATGCACAGTTACATACACGCATCTTACAAAAATACATATTATTCCAGATACGCAGACGCGCACAAACACGCAGACGCGCACATACACATCAGTACACGAGTACATCATCTGAACCACCATCAATTGTAATGTCAGGTCAGACCCATATATCTTTGTATCGCATAAACCTACAACTCCCAGTATGTAATTAACAATAGAGATACTGGGAGTTATCAGTCATCATCAGACTGCAGACCATACAGGAACCACATTACTGATGAGACACAGGCAGGATCACAAATGAACATTTACATGCAGGTATCTTACCTGAGACGGCTTCTCTGATTAGAGTCGTTCTCTTTCTGTTCTTCCTCTTGTCCAGACTCCATGATGAGTTCCACAGCTCGTCTCTGCAGACTTCCATCTTCTCCGGTCTTCTGCAGCACATCCCCACATGATGCCCTTAAAGATAGCAGTGTCATTATAATGCTCCTGAATAAAAATATCTACACTGAGCACCTAAATAAAGCTAACTCTTACAATGCTCCCTGCACAAAATATGACATACACTCTACCACTCTTATGGTACATGCTCTCCACACTGTCCTCTCCTTACCATACTGGGCCCCCTCTTCACACTGTCCTCTCACACTGTGTCCCCCCTATACTACCCAGTCTCTATACTGTGCCCCTTCATCACACTCCCCCTCCTCAGCATACTGTTACCTCCTTTCTGTGCCCTCACACTGTTTCCCCTATACTGCCGCATCTCTATACCTTCCCCCTCACTACCTAGTCTCTGTGCTGTGTCACATCACACTTTTCTCTCTCCATACTATCTCCTCACACTATTCCCCCACTCTCCATACTGTTTCCTTATACATCCCCCTTCCCCATTCTGTTCCTGCACTCATTCCCACCCCTCCTCTAGTTCACCATACCGTTTCTTCACACATCTCCCCATTTTGTCTCCTAAAATTTCTCTCCCCAAATATAATAAATCATCGGAAGACCACACAGACATGCAGAAGCGCGCTTACACACACGAAAACAAGCGCACACAGACACATACTAAGGGCTCTTTCACACGTCAGTACATGCGGTGACAGTTTCCTCATGTACCACAGACACTGGTACACGTAGACCCATTCAAATGAATGTGCACACGTCAGTGTGTTTCCACTTTCCACAGACCATGTGGTGTCCATGGGCAAAACACGCTGACATGTCTGTTTTTTACCTGCTGCACAGGCCGCAAAACGTCCCGCACACTGATGACAGTTAGTGCTCTTCCCAAGCACTGGGTGCTGAGCGCTGCCCTCATCATAGATCCCTGCTGGCGCTGCGATCAGCAGCAGCAGGGTCAATGATGAGAGTAGTAGTCTACTCCAGCAGTGTCCAACTGTAAAAATAGGAATAAAATAAAAAAAATCCTTATACTCACCTCTCCTAAGAGTCACCCGCTGTAATCCGTGCGAGCACTCACGCCGAGGAGAATGACTCCTGCAGCGAGTGGACCCCGGAGCTGCGCTCAACAAGCGGTGCCCTGTCAATCACTGAGTGCAGCTCCGAGGCCCGCTCGCTGCAGAAGTCATTCTCTTCGGCGTGAGCGCTCGCACAGATTACAGAGGGTGACACTTAGGAGAGGTGAGTACAAGGATTTTTTAATTTTATTCCTATTTTTACAGTTGGACACGGCGGGAGTTGACTACTACTCTCATCATTGACCCTGCTGCTGCTGATCGCAGTGCCGGCAGGGATCCATGATGAGGGCAAGCGCTCAGCACCCGGCTCTTGGGAACAGCGTTAACTGTACACTGATTCCCAAGCACTGGTATGTGTCACACGGATGACACACAGGTGGACACATATCTCCAGTCCCGTAAATATCAGGACATGTGAAAGAGCCCTAATATACACACGCAGATACACATACCCACAGAAATGGGGACACGTACACACGCAGGCAAGCACACACAGAAATGCACACGCAATCATGCACAGACACACTCAGACAATCACACACAAAAATGCAGACAAGCAGGGAAGCACGCACAAACGTGTGAAGACACATATACACGTAGGCATGCAGGCACTCAAATACATACACATGCTGGCATATACACACACACACACGCAGGCATATACACACACACATGCAGGCATATACACACACACACATGCAGGCATACATACACACACACACAAGCAGGCATATACACACACACACACATATATGCAGGCATATACACACACACACATGCAGGCATACACAAACACACATACATGCAGGCATATACACACACACACACATGCAGGCATATACACACACACACATGCAGGCATACATACACACACACAAGCAGGCATATACACACACACACACATGCAGGCATACACACACACACATGCAGGCATATACACACACATGCAGGTATATATACACACACACATGCAGGCATATACACACACACTGTACACACATGCAGGCATACACACACACACATGAAGGCAGGCATATACACACACTGTACACACACAGGCATATACACACACAAATGCAGGCATATACACACACACAGGAATATACACACACGCAGGCATATACACATACAGTCATGGCCAAAAGTATTGAGAATGAGACAAATAGTAATTTTTCCAAAGTTTACTGCTTCATTTTTTGTAATGGCAATTTGCATATACTCCTGAATGTCAAAGATTGATCAGCTTAACAGCAATTACTGTACTTGCAAAGTCAATATTTGCCCAGAAAATGAACTTTAACCCCCAAAACACATTTTAACATCATTGCAGTCCTGCCTTAAAAGGAGCAGCTAACATCGTTTTAGTGATTGATCCATTAACTCAGGTGTGGGTGTTGATGAGGACAGGGCTGGCGATCAATCAGTCATGATTAAGTAAGAATGACATCACTGGACACTTTAAAAGGAGGCTGGTTCTTGGTATCATTGTTTCTCTTCAGTTAACCATGGTTATCTCTAAAGAAACATGTGCAGCCATCATTGCAATGCCCAAAAATGGCCTAACAGGGAAGAGTATCGCAGCTACAAAGATTGCACCTCAGTCAACAATCTATCGCATCATCAAGAACTTCAAGGAGAAGCATGTCAAAAAGGCTCCAGGGCACCCAAGAAAGACCAGCAAGCACCAGGACCGTATCTTAAAACTGTTTCAGCTGCGGGATCGGACTACCAGCAGTGCCGAGCTTGCTCAGGAATGGCAGCAGGCTGATGTGAGTGCTTCTGCACGCACTGTGAGGCGGAGACTCTTTGAGCAAGGGCTGGTTTCAAGGAGGGCAGCAAAGAAGCCACTTCTCTCCAGAAAAAACATCAGGGACCGACTGATATTCTGCAAAAGGTACAGGGAGTGGACTGCTGAGGACTGGGGCAAAGTCATTTTCTCTGATGAATCCCCTTTTCGATTGTTTGGGACATCTGGAAAACAGCTTATTCGGAGAAGAAGAGGTGAGCGCTACCACCAGTCTTGTCTCATGCCAACTGTAAAGCATCCTGAAACCATTCATGTGTGGGGTTGCTTCTCAGCCAAGGGAATCGGCTCACTCACAGTCTTGCCTAAAAACACAGCCATGAATAAAGAATGGTACCAGAATGTCCTCCAAGAGCAACTTCTCCCAACCGTCCAAGAGCAGTTTGGCGCCCAAAAATGCCTTTTCCAGCATGATGGAGCACCTTGCCATAAAGCAAAGGTGATAACAAAATGGCTTATGGAACAAAACATAGAGATTTTGGGTCCATGGCCTGGAAACTCCCCAGATCTTAATCCCATTGAGAACTTGTGGTCAATCATCAAGAGACGGGTGGACAAACAAAAACCAACAAATTCTGGCAAAATGCAAGCATTGATTATGCAAGAATGGACTGCTATCAGTCAGGATTTGGTCCAAAAGTTGATTGAGAGCATGCCAGGGAGAATTACAGAGGTCTTGAAGAAGAAGGGGCAACACTGCAAATATTGACTTGCTGCATTAACTCATTCTAACTGTCAATATAACCTATTTGTACTCATAATATGATTGCAATTATATTTCTGTATGTGATATAAACATCAGACAAACACTAATAAAAACCAGAGGCCAGCAGATCATGGGAAAATATAATTTTGGTGTCATTCTCTACAGAAGCGCTCCTAAGGCGGGAGACTGCAGTGCAGGGCGCGCTGTGACGTCACTTTCAGCAGACGTGCGGCCCTGTCTGCTAAATGTGACGCTGCAGTACAGCCCCTGCTCTGCTCTTCGGCTCTCCTGCTCCCAGGCCACTCCCGCTACTGTTCTGGGCATCGCGGCGGCGGTGAGAGTGTGTGCGCGCGCCCTTAAAGGGCCCGCGACCACTTTTTTTTTCCTTTTTTTTTTTTTAAATTCTCCTCTGCCTTCTCTGCAGGGGGCCGGGGCCCACCGGGAAATTTCCTGGCACCCCGCCAGGCCTGTCCGAGCCTGCTGACAACCCCCCACTCTCCTATCTCCCAGCCTCCCTCATCCCCGCTCCATCAGCTACTAGTTACCAAAGTGTTTTCTGCTTGGTGAGCTCAGCTGACATCAGTCTGACAGTTTCCACTAAGATATATTGCAGAAAAGGCAGCCCACCGCACAGCCTGGAATGCCGGCTGCACTTTTCAGTAAGATATCTTGCTGTTGTCCATAATAGCATGGAACATTAAAAGATAAGCTTCAAGTCACGGACCATGAGCTGGGAGTCAGAGGGAACAGACAGAGGCTGCAGTGCTGGGACGAGGCACAGGTTTTGCCTCACACACTTGTACGTGTCAGCGCCTCACCTGATTCCTTCAGCATCCTGTCACATGCGCAGAAAAAACTAGCTCAGTCTCAGACCAAAGTCACTGGCAGGGGCTGGAGGGGATGGAGCGCTGCCTGGCCGTTTCTATTGAGAGTGCAGGAACGACGTAGCTCCTGTCTCATTGATAATTGGAAAGGAGCCCCCAACACAGCCCCCAGTGTGACCGCAACCATTATGCCCCCACTGGGGGCCCCTGAGGGAGTGGGGGCCCCAGGCATTTGCTTTGTTTGCCTCCCCATAATGTCAGCCTGCCCACATCTGATACTTCCCATTTATTCCCCCTCTTATCGCTCTCATCCTAATATGAATTACCGCAATCTCTCCTATGTAAAACCTGTGTCCTTGACGACCACCCCTCTGCTCCCTCTCTCTGGAGCACTCTGAAATGCCCACTCTGTCTGTAATAAGCTCCATGTGATTCATGACCTCCTTACCTCTCACAATTTCTCCTTCCTGGGCCTCACCGAAACATGGCTGACACCCTCCAACACTGCCTCCCTTGCTCCGCTGTGTTATGATGGCCTCCACTTTGCCCACACTCTTCTCCTTGGCAACATACATGGCGGAGGAGTGGGTCTTCTTCTTTCTACCAACTGCACCTTTAATCCAATCCCACCTCTAACCTCCCTTATCTTCTCTTTTGAAGTCCACTCTGTCCGCATCTATTCTACCTCCAAGTGGCCGTCATATACCGACCTCCGGGCCCGGCCACTACCTATATTGACTAATTCTCCACCTGGCTTCTTCACTTTCTTTCCGCTGACATTCCCACTATCATAATGGGTGACTTCAGCATCCCTACTGACACCCTCCAGTCAGCAGCCTCCAAACTCCTGTGTCTTACTTTATCTTTTGAACTTACTCAATGTTCCTCCTCAGCCACCCACACAGACGGAAATACATTAGACCTTATCTTCACCCGTCTCTGCTCCCTATCTAACTTCACAACCTCCCCTCTCCCCCTACCTCATCACCATCTACTCACTTTCTGTTAGCAGAGGATTAATCCGCGTGACATCCAGAGTTTAGAACACAGAATGTAGGTTTATTTATATCCAGCATAGGCACAGCATGGAGTCTGGTGTTACTGCAGCATGAGGAAATCAAATCAGATATATAACAACACAGGAAGAGAAGGAGGGGGGATCCTGTCTGTGGGAGTTTTTTTTTTTTTTTAACTAAACTTTGTTAACAACCTCACAATATGCACAACATATGAAACAGCACAGTAGTTGTTGCAATACACATACAGATTAATATGTATTATTCCAACACCCCCACTCAACAACTACTTATCCTCTTAGTCCCATTGTGGTTCTCAATTCTTTTAACCTAGCTCGTGGCAATGGCTTTGTCATAATGTCAGCTACCATCTTATCAGTTTCACAATAGACAAAGTGAATTATCCCACGATCTATCAAATCACGTAGATGATGATGTCTGACGTCAATGTGCTTGGTTCTAGCACTGATTTTTTCACTGCATGCAAGTTTAATGCATCCTTGGTTGTCCTCATAAATCACCGTCGGCTGAGTTGTCGGTTTGCCAAGATCGTCCATCAATTGTCTTAGCCAAACAACCTCCTGGCTTGCATAGGCTGCGGACACATACTCCGTTTCTGTAGATGACAAGGCAACAGACACTTGTTTCCTACTAGACCAGGAGATTGAACTTTCTCCAACTTTAAACAAGTATCCACTTGTGGATTTATGATCACGCGAATCACCAGCCCTATCCACATCTACATAGCCGGTAAGTTCTAGATCTCCTGCTGCAGATAGTTTTAAATTTACATCTTGCGTTTCTTTCAAATATCGGAGAAGTCTCTTAACAGCATTCCAGTCTCTTTGGCGCGGTTTTTCCACATATCTGCAAAGGATTCCAACTGTTGTTGTGATATCCGGTCGAGTCATAGTTGATATGTATAGAAGTGTCCCCACTGCCTGACGATATTTCTCATTGTTAGGCAACAGGTCATCTTCTCCTTCCAGCTTCAGGTAGGATGGTTCCATTGGGGTTGATATACCTTTGACCTCTGACATTTTAAACTGATTCAGAATCAAATTAATTTTTGCACTTTGGTTTAGAAGAAAACTTCCATCTTCCTCTCTCTGGATTTGGATTCCTAGATAATATGTCACACTTCCAAGGTCTTTTGCTTCAAAGTGCTGATTCAGAATTTCAGTCATTTTTCCAATTTCTGCGTCGTCTTGATGAACAACAATCACGTCGTCCACATATAAGAGAATATACATCCACTTTCCATCTGTATATTTTGTCTTCCAACAAGACTTTATTCATCTTGGTGTTCCATGCTCTTGCTGATTGCTTAAGACCATAGAGAGATTTTTGTAGTTTGCAAACAAGATTCTCTTGACCTCTTTTTACATAACCTTCAGGTTGAGTCATGTATAAGTCCTCCTCAATGTCACCATTTAAAAAGGCAGTTTTTATATCCAAATGTCTGACATACATCTTTTGTACAGCAACTACAGCTAACAAAGCTCTGAACGTGGTCTGTTTAGTGACTGGAGCAAATGTAGCATCGTAATCTTCGCCATACTTTTGAGAATATCCTTTTGCGACCAACCTTGCTTTGAATCTGTGGACTTTACCTTCTGAGTCATATTTGGTTTTGAAGACCCACTTGCACTTGATTGCCTTTTTGCCCTGTGGTAGCTTGGTGAGTTTCCAAGTTTGGAGTTGATGAAGCGATTTGATTTCCTCATTAGCGGCATCGATCCACTTTGTTCTTTCATGGACAGGTAGTGCTTGCATTTCATCCCATGACTGCGGCTCTGACTCAGGTAGTGTCTTGACAATGTAGGATAGACGTTTAGCTGGTATACCTTTGCTTGATCTTGACGATCTCCTGATTTCAGATTCACCTGATTTTTCTGTTGTTCCTTCATTAGTTGAAGAATCCAGCCAGACCTCTACATCCTCCTTGTTGCTGTCTTGTAATTGTGACTTCAGCTGGACTACTGGCGTGATGTCACAAAACTTGGGTGATACAAAGTTCTCATCAATCACTACATCTCTACTTATTGTGATCTAGTTTGTTTCTGGGTGTAGAATCAAAATGCAGCAGCAGGGGTTTTAGAAATAACTACACAAAAAAATAAATGTAAACACAAGCAGGTGTAGTGCTATAGAAATGTAAAACTTAACATTTATTACCACTAGATAAAATATGTGCAAAATACAAGGACCTAAAAACACAGATGTACTGTCTGTGATATTAGATAGCCAAAATACTTCCATGTATTGTTGCGTCCAAAGATATAGATATATGTCATATAAGCACAGGGGCGGACACAGACTGTAGTGGGCCCCTGTGCAAGAAATTTTTGGGGCCCCCCCCTGCCCTTCATAAGGCAACAAAGTTATGTAAACATAACCCCCCCATGTGCATCTCTCATCCCCCCCCATGTGCATCTTTCATCGCCCCCCATGTGCATCTTTCATCGCCCCCCATGTGCATCTCTCATCCCCCCCATGTGCATCTCTCATCCCCCCCATGTGCATCTCTCACCCCCCCCCATGTGCATCTCTCACCCCCCCCCCATGTGCATCTCTCATCCCCCCCGTGCATCTCATCCCCCCCGTTCCTAGTTAATTAATTGTATTTAAAAAAAATAAAACTTGTTATACTTACCCCCATGCGATCCCTGCAGAATCCTGGCGCTCGTCCACGTCGCTGCCACCAGGTTCTCCTGACGTTCGGCCATGTGACGGCGGCACATACATAGCCAGCAGCTTTTGTTTTGGCCAAAAGATTTTTAAAGCCGCCACCACGATAAGGTAGACTCTTCTGGCCGGGCCCTACTCTAACCTATTAAAATTTTCTTAAAACATCCAATACTCTTTTTAGATATATTTTTATTTCGTTTTCTTTAAGGGAATGTGTCATATACATTTTTTTTTAAATGACCAATAATACCACATACAGGGAATACCGCCACACCATGACCAGACCACATATTACCACAACATAGTGACCGAATAATACCACACAGAAGGAAGAAAAACTGCCACACCATGACCAGACCACATATTACCACCACATTACTAATATTACCATAAGTGTCATTATACACGGGAGCTCTATACATGGTATGTATAATTTAAGTGTCCAGGTAATCTAGTGATCACCAGTGACATTATACACAGGAGCTCTGTATATAGTGTCAGTGTACAGGTAATACAGTGATCACCAGTGACATTATACACAGGAGCTCTGTATATAGTGTCAGTGTACAGGTAATACAGTGATCACCAGTGACATTATACACAGGAGCCCGGTACATAGTATATAGTGTAAGTGTACATGTAATACACTGACTCACTGGTGACGTCTCTAGGTGAAGTCCTTCAGCTACGCTTTTCTCCTTCATCCAGCACAGACCGCCATCACGTCTTCCAGCCAGGACTCGTCTCTGCATAAAATAACACAGTTATCTAGAGCACATTCCCCAACTTCTACATAACGCAGCTGAATACAGACGTGCACCCACCATTAATATATAGTTATTATGCCACCCACCATTCCAAATATAAATTGTAATCCACCACGGTGCCCCCATTAACTGTAAATAGGCACTTAATATATAATTTAATTAGAACCTCTACTCTTTCCACCAATTTGTTACCAGTTACACTCCTGCATCCGCAACGCCCCCTACTCTATACTTCCTGCTCCCCGCATTCATTATTTACATGCACCCCCTGCCCCAATTCATTATATCATGTCCGTGCTCTCCCCACCCCATCATCATTTACTCTCCCCCACCCCACATTCATTATGTGCAGCTCATTATCCCCCTACTCCCAATTCCCCCATGTGCAGCTCATTTTCTCCCAATTCCCCCATGTGCAGCTCTCATCCCCCCCATGTGCACATCTCTCATCCCCCTCCCCATGTGCATCTCTCATCCCCCCACATGTGCAGCTCTCACCACCCCCCCCATGTGCAGCTCTCTCATCCCCCACATGTGCACCTCTCTCATCCCCCTCCCCCACATGTGCACCTCTCTCATCCCCCTCCCCCACATGTGCACCTCTCATCCCCCTCCCCCCATGTGCATCTCCCATTCCCCCCCCATGTGCACCTCTCTCATCCCCCTACCCCCATGTGCATCTCCCATCCCCCCCCCATGTTCATCTCCCATTCCCCCCCCATATGTGCATCTCCCATTTCCCCCCCCCTCCATATGTGCATCTCCCATTTCACCCCCCCATATGTGCATCTCCCATTTCCCCCCCCCATATGTGCATCTCCCATTTCCCCCCCCCATATGTGCATCTCCCATTTCCCCCCCCCATATGTGCATCTCCCATTCCCCTTCCCCCCCATGTGCATCTCCCATCCCCCCCCCCCATATGTGCATCTCCCATTCCCCTTCCCCCCCATGTGCATCTCCCATTTCCCCCCACTCCTAGTTAATTGTATTTAAAAAAAAAAAATAAAACTTGTTATACTTACCCCCATGCGATCCCTGCAGAATCCTGGCGCTCGTCCAAATCGCTGACACCAGGTTCTCCTGACTTCCGGTCATGTGACGGCGCGGTCACATGACCGGAAGTCAGGGGAATCATAAAGGCGCTGCCGCAGCAGAGCAGCGCAGCGCTGATGTCCCGGACCCGGCGCTTAGCATGGGGCCGGGGGCCCCATGAGGAGAGAGACGCACAAGAGGGGGGGCTCCGAGGGGGCCCCTACCGGCCGGGCCCCATACTGGAGTCAGGGCAGTCATGCCCTGATGGCGGCCCTGCTGGAGGCTGGAGGGGCCCCCTCTCCCTCGGGGCCCCCGTTCAATGAACCGGCTGCACGGTCGGTAGTTCCGCCCCTGTATAAGCATATTGTATCTCTGACGCAACCAAGAAAGTGTGGCAAAAAGAAAATGATGGAGCCTACGGGACACTATAACAACTTATTGTGTCTCAATATGTGAGAACGCAGAAACATTAACCCTATCAATGGTAACCATTTAACCTTGCTATATATAGAAATGGAACATCCTCACCAATTTTGATATCCATTCCTGCTCTCAGACTTCAAGATAGCTCCATATGATGGGGGCAGACCAAGTCTCATAGGGTCACCAGCCCATCACAATATACCGCTCCCGACGCGTTTCTTTGCCTTAGCTAGTCATCAGGGGAAAAAAAGAGAAGACATGCGGTATGCACGCTGCCCACAATCGCGCAGCTCATTCACCAGACAGCGCCATTTGACACTCTGATAAGTCCTCTTTTAAATCCTAGTCGCGCTATACTCGCGATCGTGTCACTTCCGGTTCCGGTCAGCTGACATCCGGTATGTGGAACGCAGGTGCCGGGCGTGACACGCAAGCGTCACATCCGGTGTGCGCATCACAGACAAGGAAAAACCGCACACTACGGAGCGACGATTAAGGGGCACACAAGGTAACCAACTGACATCTTGTGTTGGATGGTGACATGAAGCCCTCCCATCCATAAGTACCCCAGGCCAGGGCAAATGTCCAAGTTATACAGTAGCTGACACCCATCCAGGCACATACCGTATGTACCGCGGTATATACTAACCGCGTATATTCTGCCCCAATGGTTCATGAGCTGGAAATACCTCATAGGTCAAAACCGCACAGTGGTGCCACGGCCCAGGTCGAGAGCGCACTTAAAGCCCAAACAAAAAATTATTATGAAAATAAAAATGGAAATAAAGGTGAAATTATGAAAAAAAAAAAGGGGAATATGAAGAAATATGAAGAAATATGAAGAAAATATCTTTGGACGCAACAATACATGGAAGTATTTTGGCTATCTAATATCACAGACAGTACATCTGTGTTTTTAGGTCCTTGTATTTTGCACATATTTTATCTGGGTGTAGAATCCTATAACCTTTCTGGGTTTCGCTGTAGCCTACCAGGATACCTTCCTTAGCGTGAGATTCCCACTTAGTTCGCTTTTCTTTGGGAACATGTACAAATGCTTTACTTCCGAATATTCTTATGTGATGTAGTTTTGGCTTTCTGCTATTCCATTGCTCAAATGGAGTTTTGTCTGTAGCTTTACCTGGTAGTCTGTTCTGAAGATAGCAAGCTGTCATGATTGCTTCACCCCAATATACTGTGGGCAGATTTGCATCAAATAACATGCTTCTTCCACTTTCACATAGTGTTCGGTTCCTTCTTTCCGCGACACCATTTTGCTCTGGGTTGTACGGTACAGTGGTCTGAAATAGGATTCCATTTTTCTTTAAAATGCTCTGTGTCTCATTACTTGTATATTCAGTCCCATTATCTGCACGTAGAATCTTTGACATTCTTCCAAATTTATTATATACTTCAGCTAGGTATATTTCAAGTTTCTCTGGAACTTCCTTCTTGCTGTGAAGCAGGTGGACAACTGTATATCTTGAATGATCATCAATAAATGTGAGAAAATATCTCTTCTTCCCTGGGGTCAGAGTGCTCATTGGACCACAGACATCTGTGTGTATTAAATCTAGTGGCTGTGCTGTTGTTGTACTAATTCTCTTAGGAAAAGCTTTCCTAGACATTTTCCCTTTGATGCAGCTAGTACACTTCATTGTCTGGTTACATAGATCAATTGTAATATCCTCAGCTAGTTGCTTTTGGACTAACTTTCTTATTGCTTCTGGGTCTCTGTGTGCCAGACGCATATGCCACACATGAATACAGTTTTTATGCTCTTCTTGTTGCGCTGTATACACACACTCTTTGCATTTCAGCTGATAAAGTTCATCTGTGATGTTTCCCTCTACTAGTGTGTGACCTTCCTTTGAGATGATGCAGCTATCATGCTTAAATGTAGCTTCATTTCCTTGTTTTGTGAGTTTCTTCACAGATAGTAGATTACTTTCAAGACTAGGCACATACAGCACATCCTTTACTGGGATCTTCCTGCTTTGTGTTGGTGAGATTTGACAATCAATATAACCATCTCCTATGCCTTCTGAAGTCATGTACTGACCATTAGCCATAATCAATTTCTCTGATTTACTTTGGTTAAGCTTAGAAAAGAAGTCTCTGTTATTAGTCATGTGACTAGCTGCTCCAGAGTCTATACACCATGCATGCTTTGATGTATTTGCACTGACAGTAAATGCAGTTTCAGTATTCACAGAATCATTTTCTCCAGATACAGCACTTTTAACCCTTTGATGACTGCTTTGCTTTTTCAGCTGATTCATTCTAGCTTTCCAGACTCTGCAGTCAGCTTTCAAATGTCCTGATTTCTTGCAAACAAAACATTCACGTGTTTCTTTTATGTGCTTCCTGTTATCAGTTAGGTTTTGTGTCTGTAAAGCAGATTCTGTGTTGCATGTCCTACTGTTTACACCTTCTGCCTTTCGCTTATATTCATTTATGAGCTTCCCCCTGACATAATCCAGTGTAAGCTCATCATCTGGACGCGCATCTAGTGCGGTTACAAGCGTATCATACCTCTCTGAAAGGCCACTAAGCAGTAATGCGGCCACATGAAAGTCCTTTAGATCTTCCCCAATGACTCTCAGGCGTTCTACAACTTCCAGAACACTTCTTATGTAATCCTGCATATCCTGGCCTTTCTGTAGCTTAGACTGGTACAGCTTTCTCATGAGATAGAGCTTATTGCTTAAATTTATCCTTTCATTTACCTTTTGCAACTGCTCCCACATTTCCTTTGCAGTATTACATTTACACACATGCACAATCTGGTCATCATCTATACTGAGTGATATGGTACTTTGTGCTTTCTGATCCATCTCTGTCCACTCCTGTGGCACTGGGTCAGGTTTAGGCTCCTGTGTGTATTTCCACGTACCTTCTCTTATTAGCAGCATTTTCACTTTGAATTTCCAGGATTGATAATTCTGGTTAGTGAGACTTGGCACTGTAAATTTCATGGAGCTGCTGCTGGTGGCCATCTTTGCTTCTTCTCAGTTTGCTGTCTTTCTTTCTTTTCTTTCCTCTGTGTTCTGGGGATCTGTGACTCTGGGACTCTGGTACATCTGGGCCCATAACCTGTTAGCAGAGGATTAATCCGCGTGACATCCAGAGTTTAGAACACAGAATGTAGGTTTATTTATATCCAGCACAGGCACAGCATGATGTTACTGCAGCATGAGGAAATCAAATCAGATATATAACAACAACACAGGAAGAGAAGGAGGGGGCATCCTGTCTGTGGGAGTTTTTTTTTTTTTTTTTTTAACTAAACTTTGTTAACAACCTCACAATATGCACAACATATGAAACAGCACAGTAGTTGTTGCAATACACATACAGATTAATATGTATTATTCCAACACTTTCTCATCTCTGTCCTCCTCACCTGTCACCCATGTCAGCAAATAGCACACCCCTGAAGAAACCTTGCATGTCTCCACACTCACACACTCTCTAATTCTATTCTACCACTGACATCCATATCTTCACTCCACGACACAGACAGTGTCACTGCCTTCTACAATGCCACTCTAGCATAGCACCAGCTATTGACTCGGTTACCCCTCTCATGCATGACAGAGTGTGACGAATCAATAGACAAAACTGGCACAATAGCATCACTAAAAAGCTTTGGCAAGTGTCCAGGGTCGTGCAGGGCTGCTGCTAGGAATTTCGGTGCCCCATACTGGCAAAATTTTGGGGCCCCCTTGAAACTCCACCCAGGCTTCACCCCAGCTCCGCCTCCACTCCTCAAACCTTCCACAGTCCCACCGACCACTCTTGGAAAAACTCTACTTTCTGCCACACTGTGACCACACCACATATTACCACCACATAGTGACTGAATAATACCACATACAAGAGACAAATACTGTCACACCATGACCAGATCAAGTCTATGAGAGCATCGTTCAGGCTTTCAGACTTGCATTGAGAGATTGTGACATAGCTTCTGACTTCCAGTCAGTCAGAAGCTGCGTTCACAAGATGGCGCCGCAAGACCGAAGCAGTGCTGAAAATTGATGAAGACGCCAGAAGATGAGTATGACTTATGTTTAAAGGGACTCTGTCAGCACAGGATGACTGTTCAAATAAAGTCCCACCACTCGGTACTTCACGGCAGAGCCAACCCTTTAAATTCACCTGCCCACCTGTTTGTTCTCCCTCTATCTCCACACCCCCCCTTCTGGCTGGGAGTCTGCATTTCACATCCTTGAAGCCAAGTGATTGCCATTCCTGGCTCTGACACCAGCGAATCCTCACAGTGCTTACGATGTGTGGATTCACAAGTCTTCAGTCAGTGACACAGAGGGACTGCTGGCTTGTGGATTTAGACTGGACAACCCCTTTAAGGCTCCTTCAGCCATCAGTGAATATCGGTCTGTGCTCGGACCGCAATGCATGGACTTGCCGCGGGTCTCCTGACCTCAACTCAGCAGCCTCACAGCATGTATGAGCATGCGGGTCAGCATGATTGGTGCCCAGTCCAAGCACTGCAGACTGAGAGCAGAACGATTTCTCACTTCCAGTATTTACACTGTCATAATAATAAAGATGTTTCCCAATCATATACAGTGCATTGTGAAAGTATTTGGCCCCCTTGAACTTTTCTACCTTTTGCCACATTTCTGGCTTCAAACATAAAGATATAAAATTCAATTTTTTTGGAAAGAATCAACAACAAGTGGGACACAATCGTGAAGTGGAACGAAATTTATTGGATATTTTAAACTTTTTTAACAAATTAAAAACTGAAAAGTGGGGCGTGCAATATTATTCGGCCCTCTTGAGTTAATAATCGCCATCTTTTGCTGCGATTACAGCTGAAAGTCGCTTGGGGTATGTCACTATCAGCTTTGCACATCGAGAGGCTGAAATTCTTGCCCATTCTTCCTTGCAAAACAGTTCGAGCTCATTGAGGTTGGATGGAGGGCGTTTGTGAACAGCAGTTTTCAGCTCTTTCCACAGATTCTCGATTGGATTCAGGTCTGGACTTTGACTTTGCCATTCTAACGCCGTGGGGTACCCGGTGCCGGGCCGGTAAATGCTGGGGGATGTCACAGTAGCGGTGACCCGGTCCGTGACCCAGGGGTTATTGATAGGGGATTTATGGTGATTGTATAAAGTTTGTGACGCCACCTGTGGTATGCGGCTAGGGGAGCCGCCGCTGCGGAGCAGGTCCTCTGGAGCTGATGTTACTGCAGCAGGGATAGTGTGGCTCTCCACAGGTAGAACTTAGCTCCAGGGCAGTGTAGATGTTATGGGTCATGCTGGACGTTGTAGTGCAGGGGTTGATGGCGCAGCAATAATCCACAACTCAATGGCGGTTTCCTCTTATCTTTACTGGTGGTGATTAGACAAGCCGGGACTAGGGTGCTGGCTAGAAGTGGAAGTCCGGGCATCCTGGAAGCAAGTAAAGAATCCTCCTTGCCAGGTGAAATTGGAGGCCTTCCCTTTACACTAAACTCTTTGGCCCTGCTGCTTGTAGCTGTGCGCGGCCCTCGTCCCTGAGTGCAACGTTTCTGTGCTCACCCGTATGGCAGGCAGCTCGGGCCTTGCTGGTGCGTCGCTCTCACGTGGCGGTGCTGAACCCTGCAGTCTCCTGCCCTCCGGTTTCTACTGCTGGGCCTTCGGTGCCCCACAGCCTCGGACTCCGGTGTCCGGTTCTTCTGTGCTGGTTCTTCTGGGGTGAGCTGCCGCGCAGCTCCAGTCCCCAGCTCCTCTCTCCTCGATGTCCTGACTTCAACTCCTCACACACTAAGTCTCACTAACCACGCCCCCAGATCCCAGTTGCCAAGGGGAGGGACTCCCCTTGCTGGTCTGGAGCCAGGAAAGTGTTGCATGCTTAGTAAAACCTGATTAGGGGACTCCTGCTTGCTTCCAGGCATGGCATCAACTCTTGTGAGGGAGGCAATGCCACTGTGGCAACCTGACCCCTGGGGTGCCACAACCACATCTCATGCTAAGGGGAGGAAACAAAAGAGTATACAGACATTTCAGCATGGGATCCCAACTGTTTCTTTCTTTGAAGTAAAACATTGTTTAAAAACAGGCAGTGAAATGTTTTACCTCACAGAAAGAATCAGCTGTGATCCCCTGCTGTAATGTCTGTATATTCTTTTTCTTCCTCCCCTGCCCAGGAGATGTGGTATGATCAGACCATGTTCCTGCACGGTCAGACACAGCCATTACACAGTACACAGCAGGGGCACATGTATAAGATTATCTCAGCACAGGAACATTTTATTTAAACACATCCAATTGTGGAAGTTATTATTATTCCAAGGTCTATTGATCACCCTATTTGTCAACTACTCTTGTTCCTCCTACCTGTCCACAGAGGTTGGCATCATCTTGATATGCAATTGGCATATCCTTGTCGACTAGCCCTGGTCGTCCTCGCCACCGCCTCCTCAGCCTCTCGCTGCCGGTCGCAGCCTTCCCTCAGCACCAGCCTCACCCTGCCGGACGCAGCCTCCCCTCAGAAACAGGCCCCCCTCAGCACCAGCAACAGCCTCAACTCAGAACCACCAGCAGCCTCCCCTCAATACCAGCAGCAGCCTCCCCCCAGCAGCAGCCTCCCCTCACCACCACCAGCAGACTCCCCTCACCACCACTTGCAGCCTCCTCTCACCACCGCCAGCCGCCTCCCCTCATCACCACCAGCCTCCCCTCATCACAACCACCAGCAGCCTCCCCTCATCACCAGCCTCCCCTCATCACCAGCATCAGCCTCACCACAAGCCTCCCCTCAGCACCAGCAGCCTCTCCTCTGCACCAGCAGCAGCCTCTCCTCGGTACCAGCAGCAGCCTCCCCTCGACACCAGCACCAGCCTCCCCTCGGCACCAGCACCAGCCTCTCCTCGGCACAAGCAGCAGCCTCCCCTCGGAACCAGCACCAGCCTCCCATCGGCACCAGCACCAGCCTCCTCCCAGCAGCAGTTTCCCCTTGGCACCAGTAGCAGCCTCCCCTCAGCACCAGCAGCAACCTCCACACAAGCCTCCCCTCAGCACCAGCAGCCTCTACTCAGCACCAGCACCAGCCTCCCCTCAGCACAAGCCTCCCCTCAGCACCAGCAGCCTCTCCTTAGCACCAGCAGCAGCCTACCCTTGGCACCAGCACCAGCCTCCCCTCAGCACAAGCCTCCCCTCAGCACCAGCAGCCTCTCCTCAGCACCAGCAGCAGCCTCCCCTTGGCAACAGCACCAGCCTCCCCTCAGCACCAGCAGCAGCTTCTCCTCAGCACCAGCAGCAGCCTCCCCTCAGAACCAGCAGCAGCCTCCCCTCACCACCAGCAGCAGCAGCCTCCCCTTGGCAATAGCACCAGCCTCCCCTCAGCACCAGCCTCCCCTCAGCACCAGCAGCAGCTTCTCCTCAGCACCAGCAGCAGCCTCCCCTCAGAACCAGCAGCAGCCTCCCCTCACCACCAGAAGCAGCAGCCTCCCCTCATCACCATTAGCAGGCCCCCCCACCATCATCAGCAGGCCCCCCCACCACAATCAGCAGGCCCCCGCATCACCAGCAGCAGGCCGCCCATCACTAGCAGCAGGTCCTGCCATCACCAGGCCCCCCACAACCATCAGCAGGCCCCGCATAACCATCAGCAGGCCCCCTCATCACCATCAGCAGGCCCCTCTGAGCACCACCAGGCCCCACTCACCACCAAACTCAGCAGCAGCTTCCTCCTCCTGCTACTCACACACTAGCCACCGCCTCCGAGACATGCTGCTCTGCTCAGGAATGAAGATGAGCATGCAGTGTGTCAGGAGATTGGAGTCAGGACCATGATGCACCTGGCCGCTGCTTAAAGGTAAAGCACCCATTTCCGTCTGCCGGGTGCATCGGGCATTTAACTGTTACCCCTGAGGCCCGGTAAGAAGAAGCAAAGAGAGGGGCCCCGGGCTGCCAGCGTGCCTGCCCCCCCTTCTTGCTTCTTTTCACCGGGCCCCATACAGTAGTAAGGGTAGTAATGCCCTGATGGCGGCCCTGGGGTCATGGAGCGGCATTGGAAGAAAACACATTCGCAAGATGACTTCTCGGCATTCAAACAAGCAACACTCGCTTTCAAATCAGCCCTTACCTCTGCTAAACAGGCTTACTTCACAACCCTCGTATCTTCCTTATCCAGGGTCACACTGGGGTGTCTGGGGCCCACAGGGGAAATTGACCCTAGGGGCCCACCCTACAGCTATATGCACATACTTGTTAGCCGTTATCCCTGTTATTGTTAGAACCTTGCTGTTAGGTTTTTTTTTCCTTTGCTGGTCACATGACCTTGTTGGCCTATTTAATCCTGCTCCGCCCTTCTGGCTTTGCTGGACTTCATTGTATATCTACTTTCTAGCTAGCCTGTGCTCTGTATCTAACTCTGTTAGTTTGCTTGGTCTACGGACCTCTATGTTCTATCTATTTTGTTTGTTCGTCTGTCTGCTACTATTTCTGTTAGGAGGTGTCCCATATTCCTCCCAGTCCTTAGTACTTGTAGGGATTCCCTCCCCACATCTATAGGTCTCCGTACAGACTAGATTAGGACTTTAGCAGGTCTGATCGCAGGATCAGGTTCCCTGTTACATCGTAGGGATTCAGCTGAGTCCTATAGTAGGGACAGATCTCCTCTCTTTCCTTAGCTTTGGTAGCAGAACATAACAGTAAGTCCAGCCTGCAAATTCTCTAAGGAAAGAGTTTTTTTTTTTGTTCCATCATGGTGTCGGTTCAGGATTTGGCTAAACACCTGCAGGGACTCTCTCTGGAAGTGGCCGAGCTCCGTCAGCACGTGAGTAACTGTCCTGGAGCATATTTCTTGGAGCCTAAGGTATGTTTGCCGGATTTATTTTTTGGTGAACATCGAGAATTTTTTTCATTTAAAAATGCTTGCTTATTGTATTTTCATTTGAGACCCAAGTCCTCTGGGGATGAATCCCAGCGCGTAGGGTTCATAATGTCACTTTTGCGCAAAGAGCCTCAGGAGTGGGCCTTTTCTTTGCAACCTAGTGATACATGCTTCAGATCAGTGGATAGTTTTTTTTCTGCTTTAGGACTATTATATGATGATCCTGACCGTGTGGCATCAGCTGAGACTGAGTTGAGACGTTTAAAACAAGGATCAGGTAATGTGGAAAAATATTGTACTCATTTTCGTCGTTGGTCCACTCAAACAGGGTGGAACGATTCTGCTCTGAAAAGTCTATTTCTTGCTGGGCTCAGTGAAAGGGTTAAAGACCTGCTAATTGCTTATCCTACACCTGAGGATTTGCAACAGGCTATGCAATTAGCTATACGGGTGGATAGAAGACTGCGTGCTAGGGTTAATGAGAGCAAATCCTCTGCTATGTCAGTTTCTGGTTATGATAATGTGTGTACTAACAGTGGTGAACCGATGGAGATTGGATCAGTGGCACCTCGCTCTCAAGAAAAAGACCGTCGTTTTTCGGAAGGCTTGTGTTTCTATTGCGGAAAATCTGGTCATTTGATTAAAGGCTGTGAGCTTCGTATGAAGAAAGAAAAAAAAAATGGTCAGTCACGCCCGTATTGACTGTTTAAATTCCAAGGGTATATTTTTAGCTGCTTCCACGATTGCTCAGGAAAAATTAATGGAATTTCGGGTGTTTGTTGATTGCGGGTCTACACTGAATGTAATTGATGGGGGATTCGTGGAAAAACTCAATTTAAAACCTGAACCTTTATCATCCCCCATTGCTGTGGTTTCTGTGGATGGCTCCCCTTTGAAGAATGTTACTCTCAAGGTCAGTGAATTTCCTCTCACTATTAATGGTGTTCACCATGAGAAATTGGATTTGGTAGTGTTGAATAACTTGCCTTCTCCAGTAATATTGGGTTTGCCCTGGTTAAAATTTCACAATCCTGTACTGGATTGGTCTACCAGTGAAATTAAATCCTGGAGCCATAAATGTTATGACAAGTGTTGTAACGGGCGTATTGCAGCTTTGGATAGGGGAGAATTGCCTGTTCCTATTCAGGATTTTTGGAGACTTTTTTCTGAGAAAGAATCGCAGGTTTTGCCTCCCCATAGAGACTATGATTGTTCTATTGAATTTGTCCCTGGAGCGACTCTTCCTAAAAGTCGTTTATTTAACCTTACTATTCCTGAGAGGAAGGCTTTGGAGGAATACATACAGACAAGTTTGGCCGCCGGTCACATTAGGCCCTCTAAGTCTCCTGTGGCGGTTGGATTTTTTTTTGTAAAAAAAAAGGACGGCGGTTTACGTCCTTGTCTGGATTTTCGTGAGATTAACAAAATTACGGTACGCAATCCTTACCCACTGCCATTGATTCCTGATCTGTTTAACCAGTTATTGGGGGCCAAGTGGTTCTCTAAAATTGACCTTAAGGGGGCATACAATCTGTTGCGCATGAAGGAGGGTGATGAATGGAAGACTGCTTTTAACACTCCTGTGGGTCATTTTGAGAATCTGGTTATGCCTTTTGGTCTTACTAATGCTCCTGCATTTTTTCAGAATCTGATTAATGACATCCTTAGACCTTTGATCGGTAAAAATGTGGTTGTGTATTTGGATGACATTTTGATTTATTCGCCAGATCTGGAGTCTCATTGGCGGAGCGTGCGTGAGGTATTACAGTTATTAATGGACAATTCGCTTTTTGCTAAGCTGGAGAAATGTGAGTTCGCTGTACAGAGAATTAGTTTTTTGGGCTACATTATCTCCAGCAAAGGTTTTGAGATGGATCCGGTTAAGGTTCAGGCTGTGCAGGAATGGCCTAGGCCTATTGGTTTGAAATCGATACAGAGGTTTTTGGGTTTCGCCAATTACTATAGAAAATTCATAAAAAATTTTTCTAGTATTGTCAAACCTCTGACTGATCTCACCAGGAAAGGTGCTGATGCGGTTCAGTGGTCTTCTGAGGCCATTGAAGCTTTTGTGTATCTCAAGGAGAGGTTCACCTCTGCTCCCATCCTTATGCAGCCTGATGTTACTAGGCCGTTTTTGGTTGAGGTTGATGCTTCCTCTGTGGGGGTTGGCGCAGTATTGTCTCAGGATAACGGGGATGGATTACATCCCTGTGCCTTTTTTTCAAAAAAATTTTCGGAGACTGAATTGAATTACGATATTGGTAATCGGGAATTATTGGCTATTAAACTCGCATTTGAACACTGGCGCCACTTCTTGGAAGGTGCGGAATTTCCCGTTCAGGTTCTTACGGATCATAAAAATCTGATATATCTTGATGCTGCCAAGCGCCTGAATGCCCGTCAGGCTAGGTGGGCACTGTTTTTCTCGCGGTTTAATTTCTCCGTTACTTACATCCCTGGTACTAAGAATGTTAAGGCGGATGCCTTGTCTCGCAGTTTTTCTCCCATAGTCGGTGCTGAGAAAGAGGAAAACATTTTACAAGAAGGTGTTGTGATAGCTGCTTTAGACTCCGTTTTGGAAGATGAGATTCTTAAAGCTCAGGAGAATGCCCCATCTAACACTCCTCATGGGAGGTTGTTTGTGCCTGGGACCTTTAGGAGAGATTTGTTTGTTGAGTGTCACGAATCTCGGTTGGCAGGTCATCCCGGAATCTCTGAGACCAAGAGACTGGTGGGTCGCAGTTTTTGGTGGCCTGGATGGCAGAAGGAAGTCATTAAGTGGGTGCGCCAATGTACTATATGTGCTAGATCTAAGTCCTCACATACTCCTGCTGCGGGGTTGCTTTGTCCTTTGGAGGTCCCCAGTGCTCCTTGGACACATTTGGCTATGGACTTTATAACTGACCTTCCCCCCTCTGAGGGTTTTACTGTCATCTGGGTGGTCGTGGACCGTTTTAGCAAGATGTGTCACTTGGTTCCCTTCGTCAAACTGCCCTGCGCTAAAACTCTCGCTAAGGCCTTTGTCAAGGAAATTGTCAGACTTCATGGCGTTCCTACTGACATTGTTTCTGATAGGGGTCCTCAGTTCGTGGCTCGTTTTTGGCGTGCCTTTTGTGACAGGTTGGGAATTCATTTGTCGTTTTCGTCCGGATATCATCCTGAATCTAATGGCCAGACAGAAAGGAAAAACCAGGATGTTGAGCAGTTCTTGCGTTGTTTTGTGGCAGACAATCAAGAGGGGTGGTCTGAGTTTCTGCCACTTGCCGAATTTGCTCTGAACAATCATACATCTTCTTCTGCTGGTTGTTCGCCTTTTTTTTGTTGTTCTGGGAGACATCCGTCGTTTGGGTCGTTCTCCAAGTTGGGATCTGCCGTGCCTGAGGAGGAGAATTTTTCCGGTGATTTGGAAAGAGTTTGGACGGATGTGCGTGGTAATCTTCAGGAGGCCAACAGAAAATCTAAAGACTACTTTGATAGGAAACGACAGGAGGTTTTGTTCGCTGTTGGTGACATGGTTTGGTTGTCCTCTAGGAATCTGCGGTTGAGGATTCCTTCTAAGAAATTGGGTCCCAAGTTTGTAGGGCCCTTTAAGGTGCTTCAGGTTGTCAACCAATCTGCTGTTAGGTTGGAGGTTCCTACCTCCTGGAGAATTAATCCGGTCTTTCATGTCTCTCTGTTAAAAAAAGCTGTTGTGTCGGATGGTGACGCCTCTGCCTCTGTTCCTCCGGTGGTGGAGGACGGGGAATATGAAATTTCTCGCATCCTTGACTCTAGACGGTATAGAGGTAGTTTGCAGTATCTTGTGGCCTGGAAAGGTTTCGGACCCGAGGATAACTCTTGGGTGAGGTCAGATGATGTTTCCGCGTCCAGACTTATCAGAGCGTTTCACAGGAGATTTCCTGATAAGCCTGGTCCTAGGGGATCCGGAGGATCCTCTTAGAAGGGGGGGTACTGTTAGAACCTTGCTGTTAGTTTTTTTTTCCTTTGCTGGTCACATGACCTTGTTGGCCTATTTAATCCTGCTCCGCCCTTCTGGCTTTGCTGGACTTCATTGTATATCTACTTTCTAGCTAGCCTGTGCTCTGTATCTAACTCTGTTAGTTTGCTTGGTCTACGGACCTCTATGTTCTATCTATTTTGTTTGTTCGTCTGTCTGCTACTATTTCTGTTAGGAGGTGTCCCATATTCCTCCCAGTCCTTAGTACTTGTAGGGATTCCCTCCCCACATCTATAGGTCTCCGTACAGACTAGATTAGGACTTTAGCAGGTCTGATCGCAGGATCAGGTTCCCTGTTACATCGTAGGGATTAAGCTGAGTCCTATAGTAGGGACAGATCTCCTCTCTTTCCTTAGCTTTGGTAGCAGAACATAACAGTTATAGTGGAGCGTCGACTGTAAATCACAGGCGGCTCCTGCACATCTACTGTGCGCCACCATAACTGGGATGTACAATTACTGTAGTCTTGACAAAGAACGCATCTTTAGCGTTCGAAACGCGTTGCCCTGGCTACACTATGTGACTATGGAATCTGTTTTTAAAGAGCTTTTGTCACAATAAAGAAACCTATTTTTTGAACTATTCATGAAGCTGGTAATCCTTTCTCCTTATGCATTGCAAACCGCACTGATTGAAAGAATGGGGAACTTTTATCCCTGACAGGACACTTTTATCCCCATTTTAAAACGGAGCGGCATGTGGTATGTCTGACCGTAGCTCCATTCATCCTCTTTGGGGGCTTCCAGAAAAAGCCAAGTGCAGCCCCTTAGGGAATAAATGGATCAGTGGTCGAGTCGTACTTGCCGCTCCATACTAATGGGGATAAAGGTTGCACATTCTCCAGGTCACAGCATTCAATAACTTATTTATCCTTTGGCCACGTACACACGATCAGCATTTGGTCAGTATTTTACATCAGTATTTGTGAGGAACAATCAGAGGAAAAGTAAAGTAGAAAGATGTCACCACTTCTGCATTTTTCACCCACTCCTGGTTTTGTCTTACAAATACTGATGTAAAATACTGACCATATGCTGAACATGTGAACATGGCCTTAGGAGAGGTGATTACTTGTTTTCACCGTAGAACCCCTGTAAGTGCATATTTGCTACTGTGCAATAGCCACAGGACAGGGAGGCGTTAAACATCCAAGTATTTAATCTCCATTGGAAATCAAGAATCTTCCCCTTATTGATATCAAAGGGAACAAGTGACCTCCATACACAACACAATCCACTATACCAAGACCAATACCACCACATACAAGAGATAAATACCGCCACACCATGACCAGACCACATATTGACCAAATACCACATACAGGCAATTAATACAGTCACACCATGACCAGACCACATATTACCTCCACATAGTGACTGAATAATACTGTCACACCATGACCAGAGCATGTATTACTACCACATAGTGACCGAATAATACCACATACTGTACAAGGAACAAATACCTCCACACCATGACCAGATCATATATTACCACCTCAGTGACCGAATAATACAATACTGATCATTAATAAAAAACACAATACTAATAACATTAATATTACCACTGGTGACATAATACACAGGAGCTCTGTATATAGTGTCGGTGTACAGGTAATACAGTGATCACCAGAGACATTACAGCATATACAGAGTACCTATATATGCTGTAATACAGAAATATACAGGTAATACAGTGACCACCTCCATACAGAATTATGGGCCCCATGTAATGCTGCTCTATAGAGTATACTGGCCCAATGTAATGCTGCTCCATACAGTATATTTTCCCCATATGATGCTGCTCTATACAGTATATTGGCCCCATGTAATGCTGCTCCATACTGTATATTGGTGCCATATGATGCTGCTCCATACAGTGTATTGGCCCCATATGATGCTGCTCCATACAGCATATTGGCCACATGTCATGCTGCTCCATACAGTATATTGGCGCCATATGATGCTGCTCCATACAGTATATTGGCCCCATATGATGCTGCTCCATACAGTATATTGGCCCCATGTAATGCTGCTCCATACAGTATATTGGCCCCATGTAATGCTGCTCCACACAGTATATTGGCCCCATATGATGCTGCTCCATACAGTGTATTGGCCCCACATGATGCTGCTCCATACAGTATATTGGCCCCATGTCATGCTGCTCCATACAGTATATTGGCCCCATATGATGCTGTTCCATACAGTATATTGGCCCCCTGTCATGCTGCTCCATACAGTAAATTGTCTCCATATGATGCTGGTCCATACAGTATATTGGCTCCATGTAATGCTGCTCCATACAGTATATTGTCTCCATATGATGCTGCTCCATACAGTATATTGGCTCCATGTAATGCTGCTCCATACAGTATATTGGCCCCATATGATGCTGCTCCATACAGTATATTGACCCCATATAATGCTGCTCCATACAGTATATTGGCCCCATGTAATGCTGCTCCATACAGTATATTGGCCCCATGTAATGCTGCTCCATACAGTATATTGGCCCCATATGATGCTGCTCCATACAGTATATTGGTGCCATATGATGCTGCTCCATACAGTATATTGGCCCCATATGATGCTGCTCCATACAGTATATTGACCCCATATAATGCTGCTCCATACAGTATATTGGCCCCATATAATGCTGCTCCATACAGTATATTGGCCCCATGTAATGCTGCTCCATACAGTATATTGGCCCCATGTAATGCTGCTCCATACAGTATATTGACCCCATATAATGCTGCTCCATACAGTATATTGGCCCCATGTAATGCTGCTCCATACAGTGTATTGACCCCCATGATGCTGCTCCATACATTGTATCGGCCCCCATGATGCTGCTCCATACAGTATTTGGCCCCCATGATGCTGCTCCATACAATATATGGGCCCCCATGATGCTGCTCCTTACATTATATGGGCCCCCATGATGCTGGTACATACAGTATATGGGCCCCCATGATGCTGCTCCATACAGTATATGGGCCTCCATGATGCTGCTCCATACAGAATATGGGCCTCCATGCTGCTGCTTCATACAGTATATGGGCCTCCATTCTGCTGCTTCATACAGTATATGGGCCCCCATGATGCTGGTCCATACAGTATATGGGCCCCCATGATGCTGCTCCATACAGTATATGGGCCTCCATGATGCTGCTCCATACAGTATATGGGCCTCCATGATGCTGCTCCATACAGTATATGGGCCCACATGATGCTGCTCCATACAGTATATGGGCCTCCATGATGCTGCTCCATACAGTATATGGGCCCACATGATGCTGCTTCATACAGTATATGGGCCCCCATGATGCTGGTCCATACAGTATATGGGCCTCCATGATGCTGCTCCATACAGTATATGGGCCTCCATGATGCTGCTCCATACAGTATATGGGCCCACATGATGCTGCTTCATACAGTATATGGGCCCCCATGATGCTGGTCCATACAGTATATGGGCCCCCATGATGCTGCTCCATACAGTATATGGGCCTCCATGATGCTGCTCCATACAGTATATGGGCCTCCATGATGCTGCTCCATACAGTATATGGGCCCACATGATGCTGCTCCATACAGTATATGGGCCCCCATGATGCTGCATACATAAAAAAAATCAAATACCTCTCCCGTTCCCTGCAGGTTTGGTGTACTCAGCACGTCGTCTTCTGACTCTGCAGTGCTCAGAGCAGAGTGCGGTAGTGATGTCACCTCGCCCTCTGCCCTGAGACGTCAGAATCAGAAGACGCTAACATCACTGGAGCTGCAGGGAACGAGGAGGATAGGTAAGTATTTGAGGAGGAGAGGTGGGGCCGGGGGCTCTCCCTCCTGAAGGGGGCGCTCCCCCTCTCCGTAGGGGGCTCTCCCTCCCCCGACTCATAGGCCCAGTAGCGTGCCGGTGTCCCTCAACCCCGGGGCCCCAACACTTACTTGGGTGCGCCTAGTGGCGGTGACGCCGGCCATGGTCATCACGGCGGGTCAGGTCTGCATGCGCGTTCTCCTGCCACCCGCACTTTTAAAAGGCCCATGTCCTTACAAAAAAAGTTTTTTTTCCTCTCCTTCTGTGGGGCCCACCTGGCATTTCACCGGCATTCCGCCAGGCCAGTCCGACCCTGTCCTTATTTTTCAAGTCCAAATGGTTATTTAATACTTTTAACTCCTTCCTCTGCCCACCACTGCCCCCTCCAACCCCCTCATCTCTGCCGAGGACAAGACAAATGGGCAAGGCACGTGGCAAGGGACGGGGAACTGGACGTGATGGTGATGGCGCATGCAGAGGCCGAGGACAAGGCCGTGGGCAAGCTGAAATTGTGCCACAACAAACACCCACATCTTCTCGCCCGACCTTACTGTCCCAACTGCTAGGGGACCGCAGCACACCACTATTGAACCCAGAGCAGTGTCAAAAGGTTGTTGGTTGGATAGCGGATAATGCTTCCAGTCACTTAGCCGCCACCACCACCCTGTCTTCCACACGGTCAAGTCTCAGTAGCCGTGAGTCTGGACCGCATATTCCTCACCCTGATCCTCCTTCCTCCCACCATGCCAAGCGCCCAGAGACAACTGATCCCACACATGGACACTCTGAAGAGCTGTTCACTTTTACATTCATAGATTCGGGCCTCTCACCCGGTCCACTTGAAGCGGGGCAAGATGCATACCAGGATGGGGGTTCAGAGGGTGCCGTGCATACCAGGATGGGGGCTCAAGGGGTGCCATGCATACCAGGATGGGGGCTCAAGGGTTGCCATGCATACCAGGATGGGGGCTCAAGGGGTGTCATGCATACCAGGATGGTGTATAAAGGGGTGCCATGCATACCAGGATGGGGGATAAAGGGGTGCCATGCATACCAGGATGGGATGGGGGCCACTTATACCAGGAAGGAGAGGCCATACATACCAGGATAGAGGATATTAACAGAATTGAGGGACATTACCCCAATGCCAGTGTCACCAGCAGACCCCCTCCCCCATAACAGGGCATCAGGACCACATTTTTTGCTTACATTTTTTCTTCCTATTTTCCTCCTTTAAAACCTAGGTGCGTCTTATGGTCCGGTGCGTCTTATAGTCCGAAAAATATGGTAGTTAAAAATGCCATTGCATCTTACTGGAAAAAAACGGATGTACCTATCTTTTCAGTTATTAAAGAAAAAATGGCTCTACATAAATTATATGAATACTGATTTGCAAACTCTAATAATAACCTTAACAAATATTTCAAAAAATGAACAAAGTGGCCTGAAATATATTCCTGATTGTTACTTAAATTATTAATACATATACTTATTAGATTTAATTGGATATCTATTATATTACGACTAAGTTGTTCTATAACCAAATTTTGATTTTCATCTTAATTTACTTGTTGTAATACTATATATTCTACTGTTTATTCAATTTTGAGTTCTCCTTCCCCTTATCCATTTTCCCACACTTATCCATTACTCTCCCGTCCCCCATATATTCCTCTATTCCCTAACCATATCCCTACCCCTTGAACTGTTATAAAATATTAATAAAAATGATTGAAAACAAACATAGTGTCACAGGGACAACTGTAAATCAATGTACAAGGTAAAAAATCCTACGATGTGCCACGTCATATCCTTCACAACCCTGAAGGTTTAAATCATGTGATATCTAGCCTCCGTCAACCATTGGTACAGTGATCACTTAAAAGGTTCAGCGTCCCTCTCCTCTGACACGGCCCTGAGGAAGTGTGGACAAAATGCGCGTCGGGGAAGAGGGATGCAGGACAAACCCTGTCTCACACTCCACTGTGTAAGTGGCACAATGCTATTAGCAATACATTTTACCAGGGGCGTACATAGGATTCATGGGGCCCCATAGCAGAAGTTCAAATTGGGCCCCCCCCCAAAAAAAATGTAAATAATTGTCGGTGTCACAGAAGAGCAGATCACACAACCTTCCAGCCTTTACATAGTAATTTTCCTCCTGCTGACGTCCTAGACCCCTCTTTCATTGTCCCATGAAGTGTGATACCAACAAAAGTGTCCCCCAAACACAGTATGATACCCCCATGGTGAATTCCTCCACATGCGCAGTATAATGACCCTACTGTACCTCACCTCAACTACCAGGGCAAAGTTTGCTGACCCCAACACAGTATCATCCCCCAATTGTGAGCTCTAGAACTAGAGAGGATGGTAGGTAAAAAGGGAGGGTGTTATATATAATAAAAGATGAAACTATATAACTAAGGACGGCGCTATACATAATAAGCGAGTACACTATATACTAAGGGCGTATGCTATACATAATAAGTGATTACACTATGTACTAAGGGACTGTGCTATACATAATACGGCTATATTCCTGCATTTGTGTGCAGTGTCAGTGTGCTACCCTGTTTTACAGACGCATTGAGCATGTCCTATTGTAATCCTCAAAATCGGATCAGAACAGGACATTCTCTGATCCTCACAGATCTCATTCTCAGATCCGTGATCCGTGATCTATAAAACTCTACAAGTCCGTGGACCATCCGATAAAAAAATCTGACATTTTACACAAATGTGAGAATGCAGCCTAAGGGATTTTACATGTAACATTATCACTCCAAGTCATACAGCGCAGATACAGAATAATATTTACATCCAGGCACTTACCGCTGACGTCTCGCCTGATCAGAGTCGGTTTCTGCTGCTTCTTCTCCATCTGGTCAGACCTTCATGTCGACATCTCCCAGTCACGATTCGTCTTGTCATGATGATCTCCAGCCTAGATAATAACAAGGTCACATATATTGTATATATACATGTGTCTCTCCTGCACTGCGCCCCTGAATACAGGTCTGTTATCCCCCATTAATATACTAGGGGTAGCCCCTTAGTAATCAAAATATAAAGTGATAAGCAGCACTGTGCCCCCCATTAACTATAATCTCCACCTGCCAATAATATAAATTATTCAGTCTCTGTGACTCTCCCCAATTAACTGTAAGGCTATGTGCACACGGAAAATATACAAGCGCCCCCATCATTGCTCTGTCCCAGCACCTCCATCATTGCTCTCTCCCAACACCCCCAACATTGCTCTGTCCCAGCACCCCAGTCATTGCTCTCCCAGCACCCTTGTAATTGCTCTCTCCCAGCACCCCCGTCATTGCTCTCTCCCTGCACCCCCGTCATTGCTCTCTCCCTGCACCCCATCATTGTTGTCTCCCAGCATCCCCGTCATTGCGCTCTCCGAGCACCCCCATTATTGCTCTGTCCCAGCACCACTATCATTGCTCTCTCCCAGCACCCCCATCATTGCTCTCTCCCAGCACCCCCGTCATTGCTCTCTCCCAGCACCCCCGTCATTGTTCTCTCCCTGCACCCCGTCATTGCTCTCTCCGAGCACCCCTATCATTGTTCTCTCCCAGCAACCCCCGTCATTACTCTCCCAGCACCTCCATCATTGCTCTCTCCCAGCAACCCATCATTGCTCTCCCCATCCCCGTCATTGGTCTACTAATCCCCATCATTGCTCTCCCCGCCCCATCAGTCCCATCACTGCTCTTCCCAGCCCCACCATTGCTCTCCCCAGACCCATCAGCGCTCTCCCCAGCCCCATCAGCCCCACCATTGCTCTCCCCAGCCCCACCATTGCTCTCCCCAGCCCCATCAGCCCTACCATTGCTCTCACCAGCCCCATCAGCCCCACTTTTGCTCTCTCCAGCCCAGTCATAACCATTATTGCTCTCCCCAGCGTTTCAGTAAAAATAAAAAAAAAAACACTTACCCCTCTGCCCGTTCCCCCGCAAGCTGCATCATCACTGCTCTTCCCAGCCCCACCATTGTTATCCCCAGCCGCACCAGCCCCACCATTGCTCTACCCAGCCCCATCAGCCCCCTTATTGTGCTCTCCAGCTCCATCAGCCCCATTATTGATCTCACCAGCGTTTAGTAAAAAAAACAAAAAAAAAACACTTACCTCTCTGCCCCCGCAGGCCGCTGCAATTTCCTCCCTCACACAGGCCCGCGCTGCATGATGATGTCATCAAGGAGCGCGTGCCTGTGTAAGGGAGGAAGCGGCGGGCAGGAAGCAGAGGATGGATCTCTGCAGCTCCGCTGCCATTCTGTCCTGTCAGCAGCGGGGATGCAGGGATCGCTCCCTGCCCGCCACGAGCAGGGAGACGCTGCACCGGCGGGCCCCCCGGCACAGCTGCACCAGCAGCGATATGTCCGCCCCTGGACTGCTATGGGGCCCCCCAGCTCACGGGCCCCATAGCAGTCGTGTGGTCTGCCTCCATTAGTGGTACACCACTGCATTTTACCTATTTTTGATTGCATCTAGCAGGGCTTTTGTACATCAGAGGCAGTCCATGTTTTCCAGGCGTGCGGTATTGCATGTATAGCCATACATGTTGTGAGTTTCTAACAAGCATATAAACTGCTTTTCACCTCGACTCTTTCGCTTCTGTGAACACTAAGTTATATACATGCTCTGTAGTAGCCCTGTCATTTCCAGACATTGGTGTATTATAATTCTGAGCATTATAATTCTCCATACACATGCACTTTAAGGGTTTATTATGTATTTATCTCTTGATTGATGACTTTGAAGCAGGGTTTATTTTGTTTTTGTTTAACCACTGGACCACCCCAATTAATGAACAATTTCCTTCTTTGACATGCACATGCACTTTGGATAGTTTCAATCCTTGGAATCGTTGGATTATGTAATGGTATAGGTTACTCTGCAGTGACTATCTCTGCTAGGTTGTTCTATGCTATTTTGTGGGGTGCACCAGGAGATAATATTCATGCATACTGGGTTGGCATTTCTTACCATCCCTCAAACAAGAGGCATCTGTTTTTATTTTATGTATGTGTTTGGTAATGTCTATGATATTGTTCAGTAAAATCATTTGTTTTTTATACACACTAACTTGAAGTGCTCACTTTTGTCTACTTGGTCTCCTTGATGTAAGGATTTTTACCTAGTGGTACAGATTGATTTACACATATTCATTATATATCTGCAAACTTTCTCATAAAATTCAAACCTGATAAATGCTTCTTGCACGAGTATTCAAACTCTACAGACTAGTATATGGCAGAGGCACATTCTGTAGCGATTCTAGCTTTATGTTTATTGAAGAAAAATAATTACAGGCACATATAAATCCCCCTATTAATAATCATTTATTACACATAAAAAAATTACAATCAGTAATATGATACCATGGGGACCCCGTGCAAGAAATATTGATAATCAAGATAAAATATAACATACTGTAGAAATGTCAGTGATTCCCATATACAGCACTAGGAATGAATGTGTGAACTGCCGTTACATTAAAGATGGGACAATTGCAGAAATACACTTGCATTTTTTTGTTGGGTGCATTTTAAGGTGTGAAAGTGAAGGAGTTATAGATTTAATTCAGTGCCCATGTTCAAAGCAATATATTGGCAGGACTCTGAGACCTCTTAAAAAAGGAGAGGAGAACAGATTAATAAGAATAGAAATTTTTTTTTGTTAAACATGCACTTTCAATCATTTCAAAACATTTCATAACAGCAATTCAAATGGCTATATCTATATACGAGTATAGGAGGAAATAATCTATCACAAATGTCCGGAGCTGAATCTAGAAAGAAATTAGGCTTTAAAACACTAGCGCCGAAAAAAGGGGAGTGGGTATTGCTGGAAGCTGCTGAAAGATTAGCGGGTCCTGTGTGAAAACCCGTAAGGAAGAATGGCTACTAGATAAAGGATTGATACTATCACGCTAAACAGCGGCTGAACAGAGCAGGATGAATGAAAGAAATAACAGACATAGAAATAATGTTTCACCAAAATGAGTTGAATGTCCCCCTTTCTTGGTATGTAAATTTGTTTTAAGATTACCGGATAATGATTTGCAGCTATGAAAGTTAATAGATGATTCCCTGGGTTGCGATGATCTATGGATAATTGGTCGGGTGGTACCTAGCTTCTGGTACAGATAGAGGCAGCTAGTGATTGGACGTTTTCCATCTATATATCCTCCTCTTACCATTTTTTTTCACCCTTCCATTGATACGACAACATTATTACTGAACACATAAGCTCTATCCTTTATATATACAGTATATAATTGCAAGGGAAAATGCTTTTTAAAAAAAGGTTTTAAAAAATTAATTATTAATTTAATTTAATCTTTTTTTATTTTTTATATTCTATATATATTTAAATTTTTAATGATTTATTGTACTACAGTGCTGCTCACCATTCTTGTCACGCCTTCATTTTTTCGTAGACTGTACAATATCTTCAGAAATAAATGGAAATGTACCAAAGTTATATCCTCAGGATTTGTGGTCCAAAGTAATACAACAATACAATATTGTTTTTCAACTTCAATGTTGCAATATCAAAGAAAAAACTGAATGTGCCACAATAATGGCACCCCTAATTAATACTTGGTTGCACACCCTTTGTCATTGCTGACAGCCTCCAGACATTTCTTGTAGCCATCTGTAAGCTTCTTGCACTTCTCAGCTGGAATTTTCTCCCACTCTTCCTTTGCAGTTTGTTCAAGCTCTTGAATGTTTGCAGGGTTCTTTTTCCCAATGGCAGATTTCAGCTCACCCCTAAGATTTTCAATGGGATTGAGGTCAGGACTAGTATTGAGGGATACCTTCCGATATCAGGAAATATCGGATCGGATTGGATCGGGCCGATACCCAAAAAGTATCGGATATCGCCGATTCCGATACCGGAAACCAATGCAAATCAATGGGACACAAATATCGGAATGAAAATAAACCCTTTCTTTCCTTGTAGGTTAATTCTACATGAAGGAAAACAACTAACAATAATGTAGAATGTATTGGTGGAGGTGGTTGCCCAAATCGATGGGAACAGTGCTCACAGTGAAACATGAAAAGCCGGCAATTCATCAGTGGCATACACCGGTACCCGACAATTTAGAACAGAAAGAATAGAGCTTCACACATAGATTAGATAGAAACATGTCAGTCACATATATATGAAGTACAGTGACAGTGTTGCTTACTGTACTTGTCATTTAGTGTAAAGGATTTATTTAAAAAAATATTAGTGTTTTAATGCACCGTCTCTTTAAAAAAGCCGGCCGGCAATTCAGCAGCGGTACCCGACAATTTATAACAGAAAGAAAGAGCATCACACATAGATTTGATACATAGAAACATGTCAGTCACATATATAAGAAGTGCAGTGACAGTGTTGCTTACTGTACTTGTCATTTAGTGTAAAGGATTTATTTAAAAAAATCTTAGTGTTTTCATGCACCGTCTCTTTAAAAAAGCCGGCCGGCAATTCAGCAGCGGTACCCGACAATTTACAACAGAAATAATAGAGCATCACACATAGATTAGATAGATAGAAACATGTCAGTCACATATATAATAAGTACAGTGATAGTGTTGGTTACTGTACTTGTCATTTAGTGTTAAAATAAAGGATTTATTAAAAAAAAAATTGGCGTGGGGCTCCCCGTAATTTTAGTCTCTAGCGGAGGTTAAGCAGACAGCTAGGGCAGATGTTTGAAGCCTGGGAAGAGGGTAATACCCACGGAGCTTCCCAGGCTACTAATATCAGCCCCCAGCTGAATACCTAGCCTTTACTAGCTATTAAGATGGGGGACCCCCCCCAAAAAATGACGTGGGGTCCCCCCTATTTTAATAGCTAGCAAAGGCTAGGCAGACAGCTGGGGGCTGATATTAATAGCCCAGGAAGGGTGCCATGAATATTGGCCCCCTCCCAGGCTAGAAACACCAGCCGTCAGCCACCCCAGAAATGGCGCATCCATAGGATGCGCCAATTCTGGCACTTAGCCTCGCTCTTCCCACTGCCCTGTAGCGGTGGCAGTGGGGTAATAGGGTTGGAGTTGATGTCAGCTTATAATGCCAGCTGACATCAAGCCCAGGTTAGTAATGGAGAGGCGTCTATAAGACACCCCCATTACTAACCCCATAGTCAAAGTTAAAAAAAAAACACAAACACCCAGAATAAAGTCCTTTAATTGAAATAAAGACACAATTCTTTATTGTTCTAAATTAAACCTTACTTACCATCACGCCCATTCCAGCTGAAGCCAACGATCTCCTGCAGTAAAAGAAAAATAATAAAGCAACATCATCCTTACCTTTCGATGGCTCCCAGGACAGCTCCAGCTCTGCTACATGGAGATGACAGGCTGGATCGCAGCAGAAAGCTGCCATCCAGCATGTCATCCCGCAGACACTGAGAAGCACAGGCATGCTTGCGCTCCTCAGTGTCTGACTGTGACGGCATCCCGATGAGCCAACAATGAACTCAGCTCACCTCATGCACGTCACTGATAGCGTGGGAGAATTCTCCTGCGCATGCGGTGAGCGTGAGAGACTCGGCTCATCGGGATGCCGTCACAGCCTGATACTGAGGAGCGCAAGCATGCCTGCGCTTCTCAGTGTCTGCGGGATGACAGGCTGGATGGCAGCTTTCTCCTGCGGTCCAGCCTGTCATCTCGATGTAGCAGAGCTGGAGCTGTCCTGGGAACCATCGAAAGGTAAGAATGATGTTGCTTTATTATTTTTCTTTTATTGCAGGAGATCGTTGGCTTCAGCTGGAATGGGCGTGATGGTAAGTATGATTTAATTTAGAACAATAAAGAATTGTGTCTTTATTTCAATTAAAGGACTTTATTCTGGGTGTTTGTGTTTTTTTTTAAATACTTTACTAGAAATTCATGGCGGTCATGTCTAATATTGGCGTGACCCCATGAATTTCGGGCTTAGGGCCAGCTGATAATGCCAAGCTGGCCCTAACCCCTTTATTACCCAGTGAGCCACCGCACCAGGGCCCTGGATGAGTTGGGTACAGCGCCAGAAGATGGCGCTTCTATGAACGCGCCATTTTCCGGGGTGGCTGTGGACTGCAATTTGCAGCGGGTGGGGCCCAGAAAGCTTGGGCCTCCCTGCGCTGCAGATTCCAGTCCCCAGCTGCCTAGTTGTACCTGGCTGGACACAAAAATAGGGCGAAGCCCCACGTATTTTTTTTTTAATTTTTTCATGAAATTCATGAAATAATTAAGAAAAAAAGGGCTTCCCTATATTCTTGTGTCCGGCCAGGTACAAATAGGCAGCTGGTGGTTGGGGGCAGCCCGTTGCTGCCTGCTGTACCTGGCTGGACACAAATATAGTGCGAAGCCCCACGTCAATTTTTTTTTAATTATTTCATGAAATAATTAAAAAAAAAGGGCTTCCCTATATTGTTGTGTCCGGCCAGGTACAAATAGGCAGCTGGAGGTTGGGGTCAGCCCGTTCCTGTCTGCTGTACCTGGCTGGACACAAATATAGTGCGAAACCCCACATCAATTTTTTTTTAATTATTTCATGAATTTCCTGAAATAATTAAAAAAAAATTGCCTATTTGTACCTGGCTGGACACAAAAATAGGGCGAAGCCCCACGTATTTTTCTTTTTTAAACTTATTTCATGAAATTCATGAAATAATAAAAAAAAAGGGCTTCCCTATATTGTGTCCGGCCAGGTACAAATAGGCAGCTGGGAGTTGGGGGCAGCCCGTTCCTGGATTCTGTACCTGGCTCGCATACAAAAATATGGCAAAGCCCACGTCAAAATTTTTGGGAAAAATTAATTAAAAAATAAATATTAATTTAGGGACTGCATCTTTATTAACCCCTCAAGTGTCATTTAGTGTTAAAATAAAGGATTTATTAAAAAAAAATTGACGTGGGATCCCCCATAATTTTAGTCTCTATCGGAGGTTAAGCAGACAGCTGGGGCAGATGTTTGAAGCCTGGGAAGGGGGTAATACCCATGGAGCTTCCCCGGCTACTAATATCAGCCCCCAGCTGAATACCTAGCCTTTACTAACTATTAAAATGGGAGACCCACCCAAAAAAATGACGTGGGGTCCCCCCTATTTTAATAGCTAGCAAAGGCTGGACAGACAGCTGGGGGCTGATACTAATAGCCCAGGAAGGGTGCCATGAATATTGGCCCCCTCCTAGCCTTTACTAACTATTAAAATGGGAGACCCACCCAAAAAAATGACGTGGGGTCCCCCCTATTTTAATAGCTAGCAAAGGCTGGACAGACAGCTGGGGGCTGATACTAATAGCCCAGGAAGGGTGCCATGAATATTGGCCCCCTCCCAGGCTAGAAACACCAGCCGTCAGCCACCCCAGAAATGGCGCATCCATAGGATGCGCCAATTCTGGCACTTAGCCTCGCTCTTCCACGCTGCCCTGGTGCGGTGGCAGGGGGTAATAGGGTTGGTTTTCATGTCAGCGCCAGCTGCCATGAAGCCCAGGTTAGTAATGATGGGCGTCTATAAGACACCCCCATTACTAACCTGAAACATTTAAGTGTGACAAAGATGCAAAAGAATAAGAAATCAGGAAGGGGGCAAACACTTTTTCACACCACTGTATGTGTGAAGTGTAAAGTAAATTCTACAAGGTTTTCTATATATTGAGAAAATATAAATCTGATAACTGTGACTTGCATTTGTATTTATCCCTCCGGAGTAAATAGTCTGTAGGACCACCTTTCGCTGCAATTACTGCTGCAAGTCTTTTCAGGTATGTCTCTACCAGCTTTGCATCTAGAAGTGACATTTTCTCCCATTCTTCTTTGTAAATGCTCTATCTCAGTGAGATTGGATGGAGACGTCTGTGAACAGCAATTTCAAGTCTTGCCACAGATCCTCAATGGGATTTCGGTCTGGCCTTTGGGCCATTCACACTCATGAATCTGCGGTGAGGGGTTCAGCATGAGGCTGCGGTATGTGCATTGCATTACACACATCTATTGCCTGGTACATTCTCATACTTACCACAATGCTCTTCAATTCTAGAAAATGTCAATCTGACATTTACAGAGTCACTTTTATCCCAAGTTTCAGAGCTACAACTAGAAGATGATTCCAAAAGTATAGTATCCAGAATATTAGTAATATACAGTGATCAGAAAAATAAGATTATCCCAAGATAATAGGACAAAACGCCAACATAAAGTGTCATGCAGTGCTCCATCATTAGTGGCAAATGCTGCCCATGTCAGTAATGTCATACAGAGCCCATAAGAATATATTCACCACCAATATTATAAACCCAGGTATGACAATAGTCATTATGGCACATTATACCGATACATGTGTAGGCTCCGCATGGTGCTGGAATTCAGAAGTTCAAAGTGCACATTTCTTATAGCTCCTATATTGTACATATGGCAACTATATGGCACAGTTGAATGGCATTACCCATATGGGCAGTTCATGGCACTAGTTATATTCACAGTATATGGTAACAGAATTGTATCCACCTGTATTTTATATTTAATGTGCTGTCTATAAAAGGATAGTTTTTTACATCAGTCAGATTAATTACATTATTAAAAGGCTATACGCAATTTCTTAATTGGGTAAAATTGCAAAGTGCTTGTAAAAATAGGGAACTTTGCAAATAACCCCTTTTTAAAAATTCTCTTCATTTCTCATGAGAGGAGGTATTTTGAATTCTAGAATTTGCTTGTTGCCTAGGTCAGCCACCATTCTGTCTGTCAGAGTTGACTGTTCTCCCAAACAAGGAGGACAGCGCTTACAACTTGTTTCCCATGGAGCTTGTGAGTGCTGCTGAGAAGCTGTCTAGATACCAGGATTCAGCCACCTTCAGGGTCCTTGAGCTCCTCCGATGCCTCATGCCACATCCAAGCACTGATTTTACAATACATACTGCTTATAGTATTATATATTATTATGCAAATCTGTTAGCCCAGATGAGGCTGGTGTACTTGTCAGCATATGCATAAGGATGGCTGTATAATCCTTTCTGAAACTTTTCCTTTATCACATTAAAATAAGGATAAAACGCTCCTCTTAACATCAGGATTGCACAGCCATCCTGATGTGAATTTTCAGAGTACGTACATCAGCCCCATCTGGTCCGAGATCTGATTAATAGTATTTTTACAGTTTGCTTTGTGAAACCTGGTCATATAACTGCTTGAACGTGTGAGTGCTGTTCTGTAAGAGGACGGACACCGAGACAGCTTGAGATACTGCGGAGGAGCCTTCCAGCAGGTGGTGTAAAGTTTGGAAAGTGGAAGCCCAGCGTAAATGTTTTTGCCAGTCATCTATCTGTGGTGAAGCTGTTCCCCTATTTAAGAGTATTTGTAGTTATGAAGCATGTTGGCGTCTCGGAGACTCTGTGACCAGTAAGCTTGTTGCCTCTTTTCAGTAACATTATCCTAAACTGTCACCAGTATGTGCCTGAATTACTTCTGCCGTCCTTTAGTGGTGACACCAGATACCAGTCTGCCACCAATGTCATTGTATCCTAAAGAAATGTCCTAAAGCATTCCCACCCCATAATCACACTGTGCCTTACAGGCATTTAGTGTTCATAGAGAAGGTCGTCTACTCTGGAGCAATGGACATCATGAAGCTTCACTAGAAGAGCATCTATCCCTTCTGTAGTAAGCCCAATTATTCTATGCATTACAGCTATTTAGTTACACAGCAAATATGTAATTCTACATTGAAAGCTCAGGCCAGAAGTGGCATGCTGGGTCATTTAATAAGGGTCTGTGTTATTGAAGCAAATTGTTTCCATTAAAATTGTACTAAATATTATTTTTAAGTCAAAGTAAAATGTATAATACAAAAGCGTCAACATGATCTTTATCAAACATTCACTGTGAAAAATAATAATGTGACATAAGAAAAAAATATGAAGAACTTCCAATATACATCTAAGACAAAATGTATAATCTAGAATATAGTGAATAAGCGAATACTATTGAGAAGCGAATATCAAGTATAAGCAAATAATCCTCATTAGGGTTTAGCAAAAAATTACAAAAACATGCTAATATGCCGAGACACTAGCAATGACTAATCTAGAATTCAGCAGAAAGAACAATCTGTGTGCACCAAATATGGAATTAAATTACAAATAACTCCAGTCCATATATTGATAATACAATTTATCACAGGAAAATAGTTATATGTGAAAAAAGTATGTAGTATAGTGTAAAAAATATAACCCACCAATATTATTACTATTGGCAAATAAAATCCTTGTGTCCGGTCTAGGAGGGCTGTATTTCCCTATTTACACTAATAAAAAGCGCGATCATTGCCTTGTCATTTCCTATAGTATTAACACCAGAATGAGTATCCACAGCGGCATCTCAAGTTCAGACTTACACTATTTTTGATGGACTAGAAGCCAAGGGCATGTTCACATGTTGCATTTTTGCCGTATTTTCAAAAGTTATTTCCGCACGTTCTTTGCATGAAAAAACGCAGTGTTTTAATGTACTAGCAAAGTCAATTAGATTTATGGAATCTCATGTACATTCTGCTTATTTTTTCCTTGCAGATTTGAAGAAGTTTCATATCTTCTGCATGTCAATTCTTGAAGCGTTTTTGCACATATTTTAGGCAGCATTTTACCCGCCAACACTCTAGTATTTCTTTTCCTCTACAAATAATAACCGTGTGCACATCCCCTAAATGCTGCAAAACAGCGTCAGAAGGAAAATGGTGGCAAAGAGCGTTCTGCAAAACAGCAAACTCACACATGTGGGTTTTCTAAGAAGCCATTATAGTAACTAGAAATTATTCTTTAGAAACCTATAGTTGTCATTACGTGTAAATATTACTATCGAGATTGCTGCAAAGTATATTCAAGTCTTAACCTGAAAATGTGAAAAAGATCTGGATATTTGAGTCTTTCTATAGGAAAAAAGGCAGCAGAAAAGCTAAAATAAACCTCTATCTGTGAGCTTGGCCTAATACTATGTGATATGATGAGAATAAAATAGAAAAACACCAATATCTGATAACTCATATATATGACTGCTTATGGTCAATTCCTATCACATGACCAGTGAGCACATTGGAATGTTGCCGGTTGGCAGTTGGAGAGTTGCGGTTGGCTTGCATGCGGATGAGGAGGAGCTGCCTTCAGCAAAGCGACATTATGGAGATTAAAGAGGAGGACTTTAGGATGAGAGGGAAGAAAAGGAGAAGAAATGTTTTGGACTCATCGGATGATGAGAAGCCGTCCATCAAGAAGAGCCATAGGAGAGGAGAGAAGAGAAATGGCTCAGAGTTGGAGATCGTCTCTCAGAAGATTGATCACCAAGGCCAGAAAGAAGAACAGGAATGTCATCAGGAGGTCCTAGCTAGAAGAAGTGGAGCCAAGAGGAGAAGACAAATCTTTGGCTCATCACATGAAAGCTCTTCAATCAAGAAAGAAGAAGAAGGGCAGAAGACCACCAAGGGCACAGGTAATACTATACATCAGCTTACCACAGGGAGCACCATGACATGTAGCTTCTCATGCCCACACTTACAGATCAGGGCAATGTTGTCACTTTACACAAGTTACACATCTTTTAAATCTGACAGGTGGAGGATGTGATACATGAGCAAGATCTGAAGCTGGAGGGTTGTAGAACTGTTCCCCAGTCCATTTATATATATGTATATATTCAGTACTTTGTTAAACCCCTACATGATCAGGCCATTTTTCCCCATTCTTGCCAAGGCACATTTTTTTCTTATTTTCATACATATGGTTTAAAAAACTGTAAAAAATTGTAATGTTTGGATATTTAAATATTTTTTTGTGAAACATCGAGTCTAAATTTTACAATATTTTAATATTATTTTATTTTTTTTCTGGTAATATCTGTAGTAAATAAAGGATTTCTGTGCTTGTGTTATTTTTATATATTAGTTACATGGTTTTTTGTTAGGGATGGGGCTTGTAAATGCAATTTGGATAGTCATTGTTTTTTTATTTATTTTTTCCTGTTTTTTTTGCTCTTTATTTCAATGATTTTACACAGGGGTTGTCTTAACTTTTGAAACATTTGATTTTTTTCTTGCTTGAATGGATAAAAAAAATTGCAATATGGTTTCATTAAAATAAAATTGAGTCGTTTGCCTCCTATAGTCTTTGTGTTGCGCTGTCTATTGCTGGCTGCAGAATTAGTTAATGAGGTTGACCATTTTATCTTTACTTTAACAGATGTGTTGGGGACATGATTTTGTGGCATTTACTATGATATACTGTAGGTATGTCAGATTCTCCTCCTGCTCTTGTTACTGCAGCTTTCCTTACAGACTGCCCAGCTCTCTAGTCTATAATATGGCTGCTGGTGGAGGAGCAGTGACCAGACCTGTCCGTCAGTCTACTTCACTATAAAAGCATCTTTCTCATGGGAGGTTCTCAATAGGACAAGGCTGATGGAGTGGTCTGGTTACATGCTCCTCCATCAGTGACCATTGTATGGACTGGAGAGCTGTGCAGTATGTGAGGAAAGCTGAACTAACAAGTGCAGGAGGAGAACCTGCCATACTTATATAATAGTAATTGTTAATAAACCTGTGTCCCAAACACATCTGCTGGTATATTGATCCTAGTTACAGGGGACATTCAACCTACTGCCTATATAGCAGGGTTGACTGGGTCTCCTAGGACCCAGAAGCTCTTGCTCTTTCTCTACACCCGGCCATCACATGATCTCTGGGTCTGGAGCAGGAAGCGCTATCTGCGCTTACCATACTGAATACACAGCACTTGTTCAGAGCTGTGTACACAGTAATTGAAAAGGCAGAGACGGTAATAAATCCTCTCTACCTTCTCTATAGGGAGTATCCAAAAAGAAAAGAGTCGGCCCCTATAAATGCTCTTCCATAACTATATAACCCAAAAAGAGAAAAATAGAAACAGGAGCAAATCCAATAAAAGTTACATTTTTATTGCAAAAATGTAAGTAAAATCAGACATAATCAAAAGAGATAAAAAATCCAAGGGAAAGAGGTGACAACAAAGTGCCACGGAACCACAGGAATAAACCAATGTAAGGCAAGAGACAATATATCTACTGTATATATATGTATATATATATATATATATATATATACTGGGTGGGCCATTTATATGGATACACCTAAGTGATATCAACTTCCTGTTTGTGGCCCATTAGTATATGGGAGGGGGAAAACTTTTCCAGATGGGTGGTGACCATAGCGGCCATTTTGAAGTCGGCCATTTTGGGTCCAACTTTATTTTTTTCAATGGGAAGAGGGTCATGTGAAACATCAAACTTATTGAGAACTTCATAAGAAAAACAATAGTGTGCTTGGTTTTAACATAACTTTATTCTTTCATGAGTTTTTTACAAGTTTATGATCACTTATAAAATGTGTTCAAAGTGCTGCCCATTGTGTTGGATTGTCAATGCAACCCTTTTCTCCCACTCTTGACACACTGACAGCAATGCCGCAGAAGAAATGCTAGCACAGGCTTCCAGTATCCATTGTTTCAGTTGCTGCACATCTCGCATCTTTATGGTATGGTGTGGTATATGGAGTACAAAGATAGTGGGGCCATTCTTCATCAATGGAAACCTCAATGCCACTGGATATCTGAAACTGCTACATGTTGATGTGTTGCCCTCTTTATGCACTGAAGATGGCACGTTCCCTGAGTTTTTCCAACAAGATGGTGCACGATCACATTATGGGTGTCAGGTCCGAGCATTCCTACATGAACTGTTTCCTGGAAAGTGGATTGGTCGTCGTGGGCTAGTTGAATGGCCACCAAGGTCTCCCGATCTGACCCCCTTAGACTTTTATCTTTGGGGTCATCTGAAGGCAATTGTCTATGCTGTGAAGATATGAGATGTGCAACATCTGAAACAACGGATACTGGAAGCCTGTGCTAGCATTTCTTCTGCGTTGTTGCTATCAGTGTGTCAAGAGTGGGAGAAGAGGGTTGCATTGACAATCCAACACAATGGGCAGCACTTTGAACACATTTTATAAGTGGTCATAAACTTGTAAAAAACTCATGAAAGAGTAAAGTTACGTTAATACCAAGCACACCATTGTTTTTCTTATGAAATTGTCAATAAGTTTGATGTGTCACATGACCCTCTTCCCATTGAAAAAAATAAAGTTAGATTCAAAATGGCCGACTTCAAAATGGCCACCATGGTCACCATCCATCTGGAAACGTTTTCCCCCTCCCATATACTAATGTGCCACAAACAGGAAGTTGATGTCACCAACCATTCCCATTTAATTTAGGTGAATCCATATAAATGGCCCACCCTGTGTATACATATATGTATATATATATATATATATATATATATATATACAGTATATTTATTTTTATATATATATATATATATATATATAGAAAGAAAGAATATCAAGAGGCAGCACTCCAAAAATATTATAGAAAAATGGACTTTAATGAGCCCAAAGGCAACGTTTCGGTTCACAGAACCTTTCTCAAGCAGAGTTCAAGTGCATATAGTGCAATATATATAGTTACAAACAGTGATTCCATAATTATAATTAATTGATACAAAACCATGATTACATAAGAAAAGTGCAGTAGTGCATATCACAAAATATTATTCAGTTACATACATAGTGATAAAATTTTAGACAGATATATTATTATCATCAATTACAGTATCCATAACTCTCATAAAGTGATAAGTGCTTTGATTAGTATTTATCAGTGCCAGGTGTACATTATAAATCATAATATATTTGAGGTTGCGACTCACACTGCAGCAATCATGCATGACCACGTTTCTTACTTCCTCCACGCTGTCCTCGGCGTCTCAAAATCCCATCTGCGCATGTCTCCCAGGAAATCCCCATTATCTCGTCACATGATCGGGGCAAACCTGGTCCGCCCGCTTCGTGACGTCACCGGGCATGCGCATTACACTTCTATTGCTACAATCGCCATCTTTTAAATTGGCAAGCCCCACCAAAAGCTTTTCTTCAAATGTAAACAACGTATGTGCTTTAATGATTTCTCTTATCCCCTATTTATAATAAAAGCGCACTATTTCTCATTATTAGGGACAACATTCTGTTAGCAGTTTCCCAATATATTTGCATTGCAATGACAGTATTCAAATAGTGATTCCTGTGTCCATAAATGAACTGAGGGATAATATTTATTACATAACCCAAACACCCTTCCATGGAATTCCCTATTCCTAGGTTCATCCATGGAGTGAGATTAATAGGCCAGAGGAGGAACCCTCAACAGGTCTCCACCTCCTTCCCAATCTCAGGTGTTTAATTGGGAATACATTACAATCCAATTCCCTCCATAAGTAGGAATACCATTTCATTATGTAAAAATATATATCTATAACTTTTTATATATATATATATATATACATACAGTTAAGTGTCTATAAAGAAGGAATAATCAACAAGTGTTATTAAAGCATGATTCGTCCCAAGGGAGGCAGAGAAAAATCAATAAATATGTTCAATTGATTCATTAACATACTTACTGCATCCCATGCACAAAGGTTAATGATACACTAAATTAGGGATAAGACATAGAGCAACTGGAAAAGAATGTATCAGAGTCCAGATCACAAGTAAAGCATATAAAGTACGAGTGCACAGCAGGAACTAGTTATACAGTACAAGTTGCTAATATCCAAATAAGGAGAAGAATCATGCCTATGACACAGATGTCACAACATAAGTATATCTTCTAGTGAGAGTAATACACAGTGACACATATAGAAAGTTATGGTCCCACATAAAATGAGAGTACAGCCTAGTTACAACCTGTGGATGGCATGAAAGCGGCCCTGACGCGCGTTTCAAGTCCTGCTTCTCCAGGGGGCGATTGTGTATGGGTGACAGGCAGGGGGGTATATATATCCAAAGTATTTTGGCACGTGTAGCGGGGGTACAGCGGCGCTTCCAGTGGCGGAAGCCAGCGCCGGAAGCAAGGGAGTCAGTGTCCAACGCAGCAGGTGCCCGCCTCCCGCTGACACATCAGTAAGGAGTCCCCGAAGTGCCGCGTCATAGGGACACGTATCCATGGCAACCAGGTGCTTCTTGCCGGCTGGCAGAATGTGCACAATCATCAGGATGCCAAGAGATGCAGACATACTTAGAGGGAGAGAAAGAAATTGCGGAGAACATTACCGGCCCATACCTGGTGTAAGTTAATCATGACTTTCTATGTATATATATATACTAGCTATTGAAGCCGTTCTATGCCCGGGTGGCGAGCATTTTTATTGGTATATGGTCTCCCATGCTGGTATGTGTGGTATGTGCTGCCCCCCTCCTGGTATTTGTGCTGCCCCCATCCTGTCCGCACCATCCTATCCTGGCATGCATTGCACTCCTCATCCCTATCCTGGTATGCATGGCCCCTCATCCGAATCCCGGTATGCGTGGCACCCCTCATCCACAATCCCGGCATGCGTGGCACCCCTCATTCCCAATCCCGGTATGCGTGGCAACCCTCATCCCCAATCCCGGTATGCATGGCACCCCTCATCCCCAATCTCGGTATGCGTGGCACCCCTCATCCCCAATCCCGGTATGCGTGGCACCCCTCATCCCCAATCCCGATATGCGTGGCACCCCTCATCCCCAATCCCGGTATGCGTGGCTCCCCTCATCCTCAATCCTAGTATGCGTGGTACCCCTCACCCCACAATCCTAGTATATGCATGGTCCCCTCACCCCACAATCCTGGTATATGCATGGTCCCCTCACCCCACAATCCTGATATGTGTGGCCCCCTCATCCCTTTCACACTGTACACATATACAAAAAAAAATTAACAGTTATACTCACCTTTGTTCTCTGTGCTCCAGCGCTGCTGCGTCCTCTTCTGCCGGAGGCCGGGGGCGGAGACCGGCGCCGGAGCACCGCGCTGTCCGGCGCCATTTTGCTGAAGACACACTGTAAATGTGTCTTCAGTAAAATGGCGAAGGATAGCGCTATGTGCACGCGCCGATCCGACGCCTCACTCCTGCCCCCGGTCTCCGGCCAGAAGAGAGGTGCCATGGCAATGCTCCTCCCGGTCAGGTAAGTATGCAAGTATGGCGCCGGAGAACGCGGTATGTGTTCAGTGTCTACGCATACCGCGATCTCCGGCGCCATACACCTCCTCTTACCTGTAACGGCTGGATGCATGATTCTGTCTGAAGCCAGACTGTGCGTCGCGCATGCGCAGTCTATCGAGGCTTCAGACAGAGGGATGCATCCCCGGTTATATTATATATATATATATATATATATATATATATATACAGGGTGGTCCGAAAGTAGGTGGACAGAAAGTGTAATAAGGTTATGAAGGGGGAGATTTATCAAACATGGTGTAAAGTAAAACTGGCTCAGTTGCCCTTAGCAACCAATCAGATTCCACTTTTCATTCCTCACAGACTCTTTGAAAAAAAAAGTCTATTTCCAACAAGTTGGGGCCCCTCCACATTATTCAAGAGTAATCCGCGAGTATCCTGATGAAACATTTCCTAATAAATGGATTGGCTGAAGAGGCCCACTTGATTGGCCGGTACGTTCACCAGACTTGACCCCAATGGATTTTTTCTTTTGGGGAGTACTCAAGGACAAAGTTTATAGTCGAAAACCAAAAAGTGTCAGTGACTTGAAAAATGACATAAGAGATGCACTTCAAGAAATTAATACCCAAAGAGACTTGTGCAAAAAAGTTTGTTGAAGCGCAAGAGGCGACTTCAAAGCTGTGCAAATTGTAATGGAAAACAGTTTGAGCCCCTGCATTGATAACATTTAAGGGCTTTTGTGTTATTGTTCAGAATAAAATGTAATTGTCAATGTTATGCTTGTGTTAGTAAATATAATTTTATATATAAATCAAAATAAATGTTATTATTTTCTGTCCACCTACTTTTGGACCACTATATATATATATATATATATATATATATATATATATATATATATAATACACAAAGATACAAAGATGTAGATAAAAGAGGGAAAATAATATATGAAAACACACAATCAGGAAAATATAGACATCATATTGTGAGAATTATATACAACATATGTGTATAAAGTATAATGTCCACCAAGTAATACCCAAAGTATCATTATTAAATATAAAGGAGTATATATAGAGAGAGTCATGAGACAATATAATATAATATGTACTCAATATGGTACAGAGAATATGGGAATACCATGAGTATCAACAGAACAAAGTTATAAATTGTGCATAAATGTGCAAAACTAATGGTGGTAAAAAAGAGGGGAGGGAAGGGAAAGGGAAAAGGAAGAAAAAATGAAGATGTGACAAGTGAATGAAAACATGGAAACAATAATAAACAGAGAGTGCACGAATTGTGTGAATATTTTTTATTATTATTTCGTGACCAAGCCCATGTGGTGCAGATGTCGGATGCATCCAATGGCAACCAGAATCACAGCAACGTGAAAAACCACATATGTTACGTGAAAGTGTTACACTAGTGAGTAGTGATGAGCGAGCACGTTCGTTACTCGAGATTTATGAGCATGCTCGAGTGTTTTCCGAGCATCTTCAGTGTACTTGAATATCATGTTTGAGTCACTGTGTGTGCATGATTTGCGACTGTTTGACAGCTTTAACACATGTGAGGAATGCCTGTTTGTTAGGCTTTCCTCACATGTATTAAAGCTGTCAGTCGCAAATCATGCACACACAATAACTCAAACATAACACCTCAGCACGCTGAAGATACTGGGCGAGCACCCGAGCATGCTCGCTGAAAGGGTTAACAAACCACGCTCGCCCATCACTACTAGTGAGACCAATCACAGGTAAAATAAATATAATAAATAACAATAGTATGAAGAGATAGTTAATGTCACAATACAAATGTATGTGTGCCCTTCACATACGAGTGAGCATAGACATGTGTTATATAGTAACATAGCTACTGACATCAGTATAATGGAAAATGTACAATAAAAAAATCAGAAAATTATAAGCCACAATGGGCAAGAGGAATCGAAAAAAATAAAATAAAAAATATACAAGTGATAGGAATACTGACGTGTCAGTGTGACACAGGAAGTGCATCTTAAAGTGCCCTTTTTTTTGCATCCAAAATCACAGATTTAAAGCAACAATAAACAAAGAGTAAAAGCCGATGAATAACAATAGTGAGTAAAATGTTTTATAAAAAATGCTTATAGCGGATGGAATCAATTAGTGGCACACCGCACAGGAAATAGACAGGTCCGAAAAAGAGAGAGCAGCAGGGCGGGATGCTGCTGAAAGGTGAGTACATATCCATAAAAAGGGAGACGCGTGGAGCGCTGGCCCGCAAGGACGATCAGGCACCCGGTCCCCGAGGGGGGCAGAAAAAGGGAGGGAGGGAAGGGAGAAGAAGATCCTCCAAGTGAGTGGTGGTCCAGCATCTGTCTCACAGTAGAGTGTACAAAAATACTGGATACCCTGCATGTAAATAAAAAAGTGAGAAGTTATAAACAGCATAAAACATAAGTAAAACCTAAACACAATAGCACATTACAAGAAAGGGACAAAACTGAGGACCTCGTTGAGGCCTTTGGGGCATATGCAATCAATTTTCATAATCCACCAACGGTCTTTCTCCAATCCCCCCCCCCCAGTCAATTAATATCCGGTCAATACCCCGAATTTGGAGGAGGCTAGCATCACACCCATGTTTTAACTTGAAATGCCTTGGGATAGGCTTCAATACAGTATCGGCAAGAGATTCTGATGCATTCTTAATATCTTGCACGTGCTCCCTCACACGCACTCTCAGTTGGCGAAAAGTAAGACCCACATAGATGAGGCCACATGGACACAAGGCGTGGTTGATTACGCCTTCTGTATTGCAAGATGTATGCTGTGTGATTTGAAACTCCTTATGACCATCACTTGATGGGAAGGATGTACACCGCACCAGATTTACACAGGCCGCACAGTTCTTGCATGGATAGAAGCCCCATCTGGGGCCTTTTGAGCTGAAGGCTTTCTCTGGTCCCGGATCTTTATGGTAACTATGTACCAGCAAGTCCCTCAGGTTCATCGCCCTTCTATAGGTGGTGGAAGGGACTGGTGTAGTACATTTGGAAAGGACTAGGTCTTGCTTCAAAATGGGCCAATATTTCCCCAATGCATTTCTAACATCTATCACAGTAATTGAAAAGCCAGAGATGGTAATAAATCCTCTCTACCTTCTCTATAGGGAGTCCGACTGTGACTACCGGTAGGCTCGGGGCTGAGGTAACTGCACAATCTGGTGCAGGTGTTATACAATGTAGTGTTGTTTTAGAACAGACCTGCACAACAAACAGCTCATGTACCGCATGCAGCCCACCAAAGTTTTGCTGCAGCCCATGGAGCCGTCCAGGATATGGAGCTCCCATCTTCTTATATTCAAATGTTTCAGACGCAAACATATTTGAACACTGTCATCGGGACTAGGGTAAAACAGCGCTCGTCAGTCCCAGCCTCGACATGCTGCTGCTCGGCACGCTGCTGACGTCATCACACTATTGTCGGCACCCAAACACCTCAGAGGAGAAGAGATGGCACAGCCAATAGTAAGTCAAGGAGCCAAAGATTAAATTAATTATATCATTGTGGATGAGGAAGGAAGGGGCTAATGTTACAGTGAGGGCACATAATGAGGGTGACAATTGTCAAAGGGGGCACAATTGTGGTGGGGGGTCCTTCATTCAATCGGGCAATGTACAGGGGAATATTTTGGAGAGGGACAGTATGTGGGCATACAGTGGGTACAGAAAGTATTCAGACCCCTTTAAATTTTTCACTCTTTGTTTCATTGCAGCCATTTGGTAAATTCTAAAAATTTCATTTTTTTTCTCATTAACGTACACTCTGCATCCCATCTTGACTGAAAAAAACAGAAATGTAGAAATTTTTGCAAATTTATTAAAAAAAAACCCTGAAATATCACATGGTCATAAGAATTCAGACCCTTGGCTCAGTATTGAGTAGAAGCACCCTTTCTATTTCAAGTGTTTATTTCTGTTAATGTTGATGACTATGGCTTACAGCCAATGAAAACACAAAAGTCATTGTCTCAGTAAATTAGAATAATTAACAAAAAACACCTCCAAAGGCTTCCTAAGCATTTAAAAAGTCCCTTAGTCTGTTTCAGTAGGCTCCACAATCATGGGGAAGACTTCTGACTTGACAGATGTCCAGAAGGCAGTCATTGACACACCCCACAAGGTCCCAGAGTTCCAATTTTCATTTGGAAATCAAGGTCCCAGAGTCTGGAGGAAGAGTGGAGAGGCCACAATCCAAGCTGCTTGAGGTCTAGTGTGAAGTTTCCACAATCAGTGATGGTTTGGGGAGTCATGTCATCTGCTGGTGTAGGTCCATTGTGTTTTTTCCAGGCCAAAGTCAGCGCAGCCGTCTACCAGGAAATTTTAGAGCACTTCATGCTTCCCTCTGCTAACAAGCTTTTTGGAGATGGAAATTTCATTCTCCAGCAGGACTTGGCACCTGTCCACACTGCCAAAAGTACCAATACCTGGTTTAAAACCAACAGTATCACTGTGCTTGATTGGCCAGTAAACTCGCCTGACCTTAACCCCATAGAGAATCTATGGGGTATTGTCAAGAGGAAGATGAGAGACACCAGACCCAACAATGCAGACGAGCTGAAGGCTGCTATCAAAGCAACCTGGGCTTTCATAACACCTCAGCAGTGCCACAGGCTGATCGCCTCCATGCCACATTGCCGCATTGATGCAGTAATTGATGCACGAGGAGCCCGACCAAGTATTGAGTGCATTTACTGAACATACATTTCAGTAGGCCAACATTTCAGATTTTAAAAACATTTTTCAAGCTGTTGTTATAAAGTATTCTAATTTACTGAGATAATGACGCTTGTGTTTTCATTGGCTGTTAGCCATAATCATCTACATTAACAGAAATAAACACTTGAAATAGATCACTCTGCTTGTAATGACTCTATATAATATGTGAGTTTCACTTTTTGTATTGAATAACTGAAATAAATAAACTTTTTGATAATATTCTAATTTAGTGAGATGCATGTGTATGTAGCCTCTATTTCTTTAGTGTGGTAAGTACCATTTTGAGGGTATGTACCATTATTATTCATTGTAGAAAAATGGGAAACAGAAAATCCACTACTGTTGTTGCAGATTCATGGTTTTGCATAGCATTTGCTCTCCTGCACTGATTATGGGGGCAGAAACCTCAGGGTGAAGATCTTTTATCTTGCACCATTTATACTCAAAAAACACATTTCCAACAAATGCATATAAAATTCCCCTCCTTGCTATTTTTTTTTTCTTAAAGATTACAAATAGTTTATTAAATAGTAATATGTTGCAATAATCTCATTTATTTTAATGCAGTTATAGTACTTCACATATAACATTTATTTATATTCTCTCATATACAATAAATATCCATACGCTTCAATCATCTGTTTAAGAAAAACAAAATGGAACAAATATTAACCCTTCCATATTATTCCATCATCCCTCCTCCCTTGAATCAAAACAAACCCCACCTGCACCCCCAAACTGAAGGGGAGGATACAAGGAAAACCCTTCACCCCATAACTAGCATTGCTCTACACCTGTCCATTCTTCCCAGATATGCTCATAAACAGTTGTCTGATTTTTATTATCGTAGACCACTTTCTCTTTTTTCGCTTATCAATTAATTTAATTCAGGTTGTTCTTTTACCTTCCATTTCCTCATAACTGCAAACAGAGTTTGAGACAAAATACGTATTAATAAGATCTTATTACTACTTCTTTTAAGACTCAAATATCTACATCTAATAAAGAATTTTTAGGGTCATTTTATAAATGCACTTAAACATTATTTAATACACTATTGAATTACCATACAATATCTTACTATTTGTTTTCTTAAATTCTGTGTCAGTGGCTAATCTAAGGGTTTTTGAGATGTAAATAGAGAGATATTCTCCCTTACAATTGATTCTGGAAGATTCATTTATTTAAGGCAGGTTAGTTGGAGGGTGGGTGGATGTCTGGTTGAGGAGTTCTCTAAGAACTCGTTCACACTGCTGTATGACATAGTAGAGTGCTCTCTGATGTTTTATCAGACAGCACTCAGCCCAATATTATACTATGGGGCAGTGCAGATCTGAAATGTTTTTGCTCATGACGATTCGGCATGGGAAAACAATTGCAGCACGCTGAGAGTGGCTCAGCAAATCGGATCACATGCACCCATACAAGTCTATGGGTGCGTGTAAAACCTTGGCCCAGACTTGGATTTCATCCCAGTGCAGTTTGATTTATGCAGACACAGACGATGGAAAAGTTGGAGAAACGAAGTTCTCCATCTTCTCCGCACCTGTAATATGATTGTCTCAAACAAGAGAAACGGATCCCAGTAAACTGACACTCGGCTCAAACTCTGGTCAGAGCTTGAGCCTAGTGTCATTAGCATAAATGATCCAATTCTCTCACATGAGAGAATCAACACTTGTGTGACCCGGCCTAACGTGTAGTTGGGGAGCTAAGAGTGGGAGATGGTTTGAAGGGGTGAAGTGGAAGGTGGAGTGGGGGAGGTATCAGAAGAGGAGGGATATTTTAACTTAATTATTATTTTAATATGGCGAAAGTTATCTAATTTAATGTTAGAAGGGTTTAAGATAAGTTGAAATGGTATTTCTTTGCTTGGATGAGAAGAGATCTGATGTCTCTGATATGTCTTCAAAAGACACATTCAGATAGTGATTCAAGAAAGTAGCTAAAAGTGGGTTGTCAAGTACATGTATATCATGCTGTACATAATATCTACTCACGAGGGTCTTTATCCTTGTTCAAAGGGGTGTAAATATAAGTATGTATTACACAGGGTAGAAGTAAGATATATATATATAAATATATATATATATATATATATATATATATATAAACTGTTGAAATGTAAAATTAACAACATAAGGTTAGAAATTGCAAACACCTGTATTCCTCTCCCATATAAATCTGAGCTTCACTATGAAGAAAGTGAAAACTTGCAATATCCGATTTTGATTGTAGGAGATTTTAATACTGTAATTGACTTTACCTGTAATAGAAAATCATGTAGACGTGCGTCAAAGTCTAGTGATACAACATCTTTTCCAATCCTCTGGAAGAATTTTTTGGGGAAGAGGCTTATTAATCCCAAGGATTATCAGGATTCATGTTACTCTAAGACTTAGCAATCCTGATTCCCTATTGATATTGTTTTTGGCAATGGAGAAATTTTGTATAAACTCCTTTAAGGGGGTTGATACTCACTCAGCAGCTTTTACGGGGATCTCCCTGGGCAACCCAGGCTTGCACCGACTTTGGAAGGGAGTGGATGAACCTGTCCATGATGACCTTTTCCACCATCTGTACTGGGGAGGAAGATTGAGGTTACAACCACTTTGAACCAAGTGTAGGAGGTCGAACATTTGGGACCTGGGAGGTTTGTCACTGCAATAGGCCCAGTGGTGCACCCGTTGCACCCTAACAGTCAGAGTCACTCCCAAGCGCGCCAAAATTTCTGTTTTTAATTTGGTGCACTCCTTTGCGTCCTGCAGGGCCAAACAAGTCATAATGGGCTTTCTGAGGCTGGCCCATTAAATATGGCACCAGCACCTCCGCCCACTGCTCTGGAGGCAATCTCTCCCGCTCCGCCACCCTCCCAAAGAACGTTAGGACCTCGACGTCATCACCCGGAGTAATCTTTTGCAATGCTCTTCTTACCGTCTTCCTGACGTGTGAATCATTACCTGGAGTTGAGGGAGGGACGGCCTCTCTGCTGCGAACTTTCCCCGCTAGAAGTTCCATCTGCCGTTGTTGCTGCTGAATCTGCTGCATCAGAAGTTTATTAGTCTCTTGCTGCATCTGTTGCTGCTCCCGGTGCTGCTGTTGCAGGCTCTGCTGGCTCTGCAAGTGCTGCCGGTGCTGCTGTTGTTGGCTTTGCAGCAGGTGTTTGAATGGCTCTTTCATGGTGCCGGACATCTCTGGCTGGCTGGCGGCCTTTACCCAGGACATCCATCGATCTCTGTGGCAGGTACACGTTTTCCTGGAATCTTGCCCACATTCTCCACTAATTGTGACTGGGTTGGTACTCACTCAGCCACTTTTAAGATAGTCACAGGAGTCAGTTTCTTTAAAAATGTCCAAGGTGGGTTTATTCGGACTTCATAAACTGCACTCTCCAGGTAAATTAAACATTTTCTCGGTAATTATTTTGATTCTAGGCTACATATATACCGGGACACGAGGATATGTACTTTAAATGCCCCTGATGAAGCCACCGTGTGTGGCGACACGCACTGGGCACTGAGGTCCCATTTGCACCTTCCCATTTACAGGCTGATTTGATTGAGTATTTGCTTTCTATGATCATATTGTTTAATTGGCTCTACTATTATTTTTTGCTGGGGCAGCACGGGTGGCCACAATTGAGTGTATGTGATGGAGTGGTTATGGAGTAGTCATCTCCAGTGTGAGGTGAAAGGGTCTATTGGCAATCGCCAGTTTACAATTATACTGTTCTATAGACCTATTACCCTGTATACAGGGACACCATATTGATTTTCACACAGATACCTGTTGTTGCACTTTATATACATATTGTTTTTTGTGTATTCTCTATTTATATAGAATACTTTGGGCTTGTGCAATATTGACCATCATAGATATTCTATACAGCCTGTTAGAGTTCATCTATTTGACTGCACTTTATTGTATTTTCTGTCATTATAATATGGGAAGGTCTCTAAAGTAGTGGGTTCCTCAAGCAGTGGATTCCTCCACTATTTTTAATGGTGTTTTAAAATAATTTTTTTTGTGCGTATTCTTATATATGTGTCAGGAGATACTGTAATAAATTGATGTAATTTATATTCAAATATTCCGTGATTATTTCTTCAGGTGATCACCGCTTAGGTGCATGTCTTCTTTTCTTTTTGAAATTCGTATGATGTTGTATGACATGTGGCAGGTAGATCCCAGTTATTAGATGGTGCCCTCCTAAAGTAGTAGGTGCATGGGGTTATGTCCCAGCTTTTTGTCCTTTTTATGGGCACAAGACATGGATTTCCTAATCCAAGCTGCTCTTTGCCCTACTTATTGACCATATATAAGGCTATGTGCCCACGATGCAGAAATGCTCAGGATTTTTTCCTGAGCGTTTCTGCATCTCCCTGGCAGAAAAAAACGCATGCGGATTGTACATGTGGATTGTACATGCGGATTGTACATGCGGATTGTACATGCGGATTGTACATGCGTTTTCCTGCCAGGGACATGCGGAAATGGAGCTTTATTCACTGACATTTCCGCATGCGGATTGACAAGCGCTTTCCAAGCGATTAGCATCACTTGGAAAGTGCTTGTGACAACTAGGTCACACTATATAAATTCATGTAAATTGCATGGATTTATATAGTGTGACCCGAGAGAGTGGTAAAAATAAAAAAATAAATGTATACTTACCCTCCGATGGCCCCCGGTGTCCTGCTTTACACTCCGTTCTCCCTTGCCGGCAACAGTGAATTGAAAGACCTGCCGACGTCAGCATCGCGTGACCCGTCACATGACTCTGACGTCAGCGCAGGTCCTTCAATTCATTGCAAAGTGCCGGGAAGCAAGTAGGAGCGCAGCGCGGGCCGACAGAAGGTAAGTAGACAGTTATTTTTTATTTTATTCTTTTTTTACAGATTTTTTAATGGTACCTGGGTGTGGAGGAGACTCTCCTCTCATCTACACCCGGGTACCATCTGCACATTGGAACGCGTGGATTACGCATCTACATATACAGTGATGCGTAATCCATGTGATCTAAAGCAAGTCAATGGCGGCGAAGACGCAGCACTTCTGCAAAATAATTGGTAGCGCTGCGTTTTTTTCCGCAGCGGAAATTTTCGCAGCATGTGCACAGCACATGCGGATTATCATTGGGGAACATTGCTGCCCTTCTACCATGTGTTTTTAATGCGTTTCAGCAGCTATAAAAACGCTGCGGAAACGCATTAAAAACGCATTGTGGGCACACAGCCTAAGGTTGTAAAGGAATAAGGGGTTCTCAGTTTTGGACTCAGGAGGAAATATTAGCGATGTACACAGGTGATTTGTTATTATTTTAATAAATGTAAAGGAAGATCTAAGGACAGATATTTCATTGGTGAATGGATTTGGTATTTTTTCTGGATTGAAGATTAATTGGAATAAGTCAGATATCATTATTGGACAAGAATTTCCAAATTACAGATGGTGATATACTTATTATCCAAGAGGGCAACAGTTTGAAATATTTGGCATTAAATATATCACATAAGATGGTGGACTATATAGAAGTGAATGTCATACCGGTGTTGAGTCGTTTTAGCAGAATGGCAAAAATATGGAGGAACAAGGAAGAATCAATCTGATTAAAATGTATTTGTTTTTTTATGTATATTTAATAAATTCCCCTCTTTGCAACTTAGTGACTGAGTATAGGAAAAAATGTATATTAAAGCAACCTTATACCCTGAGACTGAAAAGTTACTACACTTTGTAAATATACAGTCATCCTTCCTGACGCCCTTCTTTTGCCTCCCGCTACCTCCATTGCTTAGATCTGTGTTCTGTTCCTACTACCTCCAAGATGGCCACCAGTTTGGTAAGTCTAAACCACATCTTCCCTGTCTTTTCTGTGCTGTGGGATGGGAAAGGAAAGGCAGGAGAGGTGAGGTTTAGATTTACCAGTGTACTCCATGCTGCTATGACCGTCATCTTGGAAGCAGGAGGAAAGGAACGCCTATCCCAGCAGAGGAGGCATCGGGGAGCTAATGGAGGGCTTCAGGTAGAGTGCCTATACATGCGAAACGTATACCCACTTCTCAGTCCCAGGGGAAGGGGCCCTTTAACACTGTTGCAGGACAATATTAGCGTTGAGCTGTAATTGTTTTCTAAGGCAGTACACTTAATATAGGACAATCACTGTGCTACCAGTATTATTCCGCACATAAATGATACTGATTCTCCATTTTGTAATAACATAATTAACCCTTTGTGCTAAACTGAATAGTAAATTATAGTCTGTTTTTCAATTAACAGCATAAAGCAATATGTTTACAAAGATGAATACTCCAATGCTGACCAAAACTGAATTCTCTGCTAAGGTTACAAAATAACCAACACTTTATACATGGACAGTAAATTCTTTTTCTAATTTCTCGTCTTATTTCTGTTTGCCATTTTAGGAGACAGTGATGTGCGGCCATCTCTCCCCGGCAGCACAATCTCTGACAACATCAAGAGACTAGATTTTCATCAAGTGCTTGGCCGGGGGAGTTTTGGAAAGGTAAGAACCTATAACATTACGAGCCCAGATTGTATATTGTTTGCTATACAATATAAGATCATGAATGAAGTAGAGAATAACACTGTTAATAACCATCTTAGATCCCCAAATTCAGGTGTTTCTGACAAAGGCAGATGCAGGGCGGTTTCCAAATGTGTTGCTACCTATATATGTGTAATAGTGTTTTCTGATAGTCTACAGTGGGTTAAAGTATTTTTCTGGTGCCTCTAACTTCTGCACTAGGAAGTTGCAGGTGCTGCTGTTTTCCCCACATGCCTGCACCTTGGAATCTTGGATGGCCAGCAGATAACAACATCTATTTTTCAATACAGGTGCACGATCCTGTTGGCTGTGCAAGTGTGGGCCAGACACCTGTATAGACAACATCATGCAGAAGTGACAGCTGCCGTAGAAACTCTACATGCAAATATGTGACCAGAGCACTTTCATCCACCTTTATCCATGCTAGCTGTGTCACCCACATAGAATGTGGAAGAATGTGCTCTGGTCAGATGAGACCAATAATTTAAATTTTTTGCTAAATGAAAAACACTAAGTGTGGAGGAAAACTAACACTGCAGATCACCCTGAAAACACCATCCCCACCGTCAAACATGGTGGTGGAATCATCATGCTGTGGGGATGCTTTTCTTTAACAGGGACGCTCGTCAGAGTTGATTAGAAGATGGATGGAGCTAAATACAAGACAATCTTGTAGGAAAAACCTGTTAGAGGCTGGAAAAACTTGAAACAGAGATGAAGGTTCACCTTCCCGCAGGACAACGACTCTAAACATACTTCCAGAGCTACAATAAGATGGTTTAAATAAAAACATACTCGTGTGTTTATATAGCCCAGTTAAAGTCCAGACATAAATCTCATTGAGAATTTGTGGCAAGGCTTAAAAATTGTTGTTCACAAACGCTCTCTATCCAATCTCACAGCTAGTTTGCAAAGAAGAGTGGGCAAAAATTTCAACCTATAGTGCAAAGCTGGTAGAAAAATACCTTGCAGCAGTAATTGCAGCAAAAGGTGGTCCTACAAAGTGTTGACTCAGAGGGGCTGAATACAAATGCACGTCACAATTTTCAGATTTACATTTTTAAAATATTCAGAAAAACATGTATCATTTCCTTTACACTTCACAAATACTTGTACTCTGTGTTGGTATATCACATAAAATTCCAATAAAATACATTTAAGTTTTTGCATGTAACTTGAAAAAATGTGGAAAAGTTCACAGGATGTGAATACTTTTTCAAGGCACTACATTGTACATCTGCATGTACGTAGCTACATAAGTATGAGTAAATATATGTGTGTGTACTGAGAATGACATTTATTAAAGATAGTGTCCACAGTTAAAAAGTAATAATTCAAAAAATTCCGTGTCAGCAGTGTTGACGTCTCATACATTCTCCTGATTGCTAACCAATGACTCGTCTCAATGGTTTTGTCCAATAAATAGAGACATCCTCAATGAGACCAGTGATTGTCTGCAGCAAGGTAAACAAGTGCAGGTTTGGACTACTGTGCCAGGCTCTGGAATAGCAAAGGATTTATCAGGGTAGTATCGTTTTATTTTTTTAATCATACTACTCCCTGAAGTTAGGACAAAAATCGAATTGAGGACAAGCCTCCTAATACTATTACAGACAACTCTCTGATTTTTTAGGACATTCCTGGGAAAAGGAGAGAGCTCCTTGATTACCAGAGAAGCCAGCAAATATCCCAAAGCATACTCTTCACAATATATTCACCTCTCGTGTTTTCTGCAATTCTTATAAGGCTGGGTGCCCACGTAGCGTTTTTCAAGCGTTTATGATGCGGAATTTCCGCAGCGGAAACGCTTGTGAAACACTAGGTAATCCGCCCCCCATGGTCCCCAAGGGGATTCCGCATGTTCTATGCACATGCTGCGGATTTTTCCGCAGCGTTTATGCTGCGTACAAAAATCTGCAGCATGTCATTTAATTTTGCGGAAGCGCAGCGGAAGCCCCGCTATTGACTTGCATTGAGACGCATAGAATGCGCGTCTGTACATTTCTACAAGTGAATTCTATGCGTCTCTATGTACGGATGGTACCCAGTTCAGGAGGAGAGAAGACTCTCATCCAGACCTGGGTACCATTGTTCCTGTAAAAAAAAGAATAAAATAATAAATAAAGTTAATACTCACCTTTCCGAAGGCTTCTCTGCATGCCGGCATCGCTGAAGGACCTTCGGTGACGTCACAGTCATGTGACCGCAGGCCCTTCACCGCTCTGTCTCACGATATGCCGGCAGCCGGGAACTAGACAGGAAGCAGCGCTGCAGCCACGCCGGGGCCTCGGGGGTGAGTATAGCTTTATTTTATTTTATTTTTACGTTTCACACTGTATAAATCCATGCTGTTTGCATGGATTTATACAGTGTGACCTAGTTGTCAAGCACTTTCCAAGTGATGCTATCGCCTGGAAAGCGCTTGTCAATCTGCATGCGGAAACGCATGTGAATCCGCATGTGGATCCGCATGTATTCTGCAGGAAAAAAGCATGCACAATCTGCATGTACAATCTGCATGCGTTTTTTTCTGCCAGGGAGATGCAGAAATGCTGCAGAAATTTTCTGCTTCATTTCTGCATCGTGGGCACATAGCCTAACTCCTGGCATCACTGCAACATAAAACCTGACACCAGAGGTGCTGTGGAGTGAAAAGGAGTTTAGGATCAGGACAAAGTGTCTGCAAATGTAGTCTCAGGTCTGTGCTGCAGATTAAGGTGCATTCACACTGCGCAGTTATCGGAAACCAGTAGAAACAGGCTGACGTTCGCCCGACAAACAAGCAAAGTGGTCTTTCATAGGGTAAAATGATCTTTTGTTTTGCTTAAATCTTTATCGATCTTGAAATAACCTATACAAAAAACTATGAGCAATAGCCAAGGTAGCATAAAAGGTATATATTTTATTAGTACAATTTAGACACATGATAAAATCTGATGAAAAAAGAGAAAATCAGATAAGGCTAAAAACACAGGCAAACCCCATGGTGCATAACAAAAGAATATGCAGCAATATTAAGTAATGTATACATAATAGGCTATTAGAAAAAGGTATGTTGGGTGGAAATAATTCCTACACACATATAAAGTGTAATAGACGCCAAATGTGATAAAGTATATATGCTGCACAAAATAACCCTAGTATAGATAGGCATACATTTGCAGCATGGTCTTTGATGCCAGCATCTATGTACAGCTGAGCTCTGCACCCCAACACAGTCTGTTTATATTGATTCTCATCTCAGCTTTTCATGGCTGACACAGGAATAATGCCAACCAGCTCTGGAGTTGTAGTTATTCCTGTCTCAATCATGCATGGCTAAGACTGAAGTAATCCTTTAACCTCCTAGCTTTAATGGGTAATTCTAGTGGGGTTATTTCCTAGTGCCCATGTTTATAGCTATTAGATCTCCTGTATGTAAGCTAGTAAGAAACTGTAGAAATATAAAATAATTATTAAAGAAATAGCAATGGTGTCACTTTCCTGCTCCCCTCCACACTTATTTCAATGAGTTGTTCGACCTTAGGGTACAAGTCTGCAGTAACTATGTGACTACAGACTTGTGAGTCCTCACAGTGTGCAGTGTGTGTGCTGTTGAGGTTCTCCAGTGCCGGTGCCAGGAATGGGCAGGAGCATAACTGCAGGTATGCAATTTGCATACATGTGGTCATGTGCCGACGAGACATGTGCAGCTGTCCATGTCGCCCTGGCACTTTACAGAAAAATTGTGTGCCAGTTCAAATGTGCTGTTGCGTGTAGGGTGCGTTACACTCACTTGTAGGCCACAGGCCCCAGCTGTCTCCAGGTCTTCAACTTAAGGAGCTGCCGCACATAGATTAGGGAACACTCAGTTCGTTTCAACACACAGAAGTTTACTCGACAGTTCAATTGCATCAGATTGTAATACACAGTATCGGGCACAACATTCTCCATTTCTTATTTCCATAGTACAGAACATTTTCAGCATTTATTTACGTTCTAACTGGACTATCCCTACGTTCACTGATCCTGTCAGCCCCAGGATTTCCCAGTTGAGTTCCACAATACACCCGAGATCTGTTACATTTCCCATACACAATTGCACGTCCATCTTCCTCTGTATGTAAAGGGGTGAGGTGCTTGCCATAGCACCTGAATCGAGCCCTGATCTCCGGACATTGCAGGAATGTCTGCAGTGAATTTTTGTAAGGCCTCATATCACCCAGAACAATATGTACTCACTCTTGATATCAGCCCCAACTGCCCTTGAATTTGATCTTATATCACTCACGAACGCTCTACAAACAGGAAGCAGTCTCCTTTAACTGGCACTTTTCCCTCCCACTATGAGCTAGTCCTAAACATGAACACTTTCTTACACTATTCTCATCCTACCTATGTCAACTCCTAAGTCCTAAACTATGTCTTATCTTGCGCAATCCTATGCTGTACACTATACATTATACATATGACCATATCTCACTCTATATTACAATTCACATAATATGACATACTGTAACTATGTAATTACACCATATATACTGAAAACTGCAGGACATCGTTTACACTACAATACAACACGATTGGTGTCTTCAGGGGTATGAATGCGACGGTCCAGTCAACACCCCCTTACACAGGCTCGCTCAATACAAGGGAATTGAGTGAGGCCGGATAAATGACCATCTGCTCCCATCACTGGAGAATCCTCATGAGTCTACACTCACATAAAGTGTCTGCAGACTTGTACCCCAAGGCCAGACAACACCTTTAATGAAGATCATCAACTAACGACCATTTTTTTCTAGGTGGTGCTGGCGGAAGATAGATATACCCGCCAGCAATTTGCTGTAAAAGTCATCACAAAGAGGAACCTGCTAGCTGAAGGAGAGGAGCGCGCGTTGGTGGAGCGGCGTGTGTTACAACTTGCATCTGGCAGCCCCTTCCTTCTTCATGGCACATTCGCCTTTCAGACCAAGGTAAAATTGTGACCTGTTCATTAATATTGGATAAAGAATAAAGTGCACTCATCTATATGCACAGGATATGTCCACGTTTATATCTGGTGTTTGTTAACATTTCAGCATTGGAAACATTTTCATGTCCTGCTCCTTGTATGTGTAGCTGTCACCTACTGTGGGAACACTGGACAAACCCTGGGAACCAGGCAATGTGCCTAGAAATATGATGCTGACGGTTAACTTTTGGGGTTTCTCTATTGAAGTCTATGGAAAGTCTTGGAGTGGTTCAACTGGCTCCCAATATCTGAAGTCATTTGTCCACCCCTATGGATGTCATTCTTAATGAGTACTTCATAATGGTGAGAAATGCAGAAGGCAACATTACAGTGAAAAGTAATGCTGTACATTTAGCACATCACATTCTACATATGTAGATATATCTTCTATATGTATATACTTAGAATAACTAATAAACACATAGTAAAAGAAGAAAGTATCATTACTGCTATTATTATGTAACTATATCTCCACGAGTAAGTGGAACAGAGATTAATCACAGAAGAAATCGCAGAAGAAATCACTGATTATTGAGTGTTAGTAAATGTATGACTGCTACAATGACTTTATCATACGACTGATTTCTACGTCTTGTCTGACAGGAGCTTGTGCTTCTTGGGATGGAGTATGTCACCTGTGGCGAATTCCACCATCTCCTGATGAGGAAGGGGTGTCTTGACACCCCCAGTGCACGGTACAGTATTCACAGTCTAAGCCATACAGCTATGTATTTTCTAAATGAGACTGACTAGATTGATTCGATTGTTAGCCCTAACGTTCACGTAAATTCATATCTCCCATTCACAGGGATGTTATTAGGGAAACACTTAGAAAAATACAGCTCTAATTTTTATTTCCAAAAATAGCACCGCACCTGTCCACAGGTTGTGTGAGGCATCGCAGTTCATCCTCATTCACATTAGTCATGTGGCGTTATTTTTTAAAGAAAGACACCATGTTTTTCTGATCCTGGATAATCCTTTAACACCATATGAATATACATTGTAATAGTAGCAATTGTGTATCCCTATAGGCAAGAAGGAACTTAAAGAGGTTATCCACTACTTTAACATTGATGTCCTATACTTAGGATGAGCAGGTCCAGGTGCCTTATAATCAATACGATATGTGCGACTGCCCTTCTAGACCATTATAATAATATAAATACTTGTATATAATAACCAGAAATATAAAATCCTGATAAGTCCTGCCTGTCTAGTCTTTTGGGCAATATATATTTCTGAGTTTCTGATTCACTAAAAACTATTTTCTCCTCTTTTCTTTCGGCCAGATTCTACGCCGCAGAACTTGTGTGTGGAATTCAACACCTGCATTCTAAGGGCATCATCCACCGGTAACTAGAAATACATCTAATCCTCCACCACCAGTGATGCCTATAACTATACACAGCAATACTGAGAATTATACAGCGGACACTGATAAGAATCCATTTGTCTTCTTCACAGAGATCTCAAGCCTTCTAACATCTTGGTGGCTGCGACGGGCCATATAAAGATTGCCGACTTCGGTCTGGCACTTGAGAACATCTATGGAGACCGGACAGCCACCGAATACGCTGGGACACCAGGCTTCATGGCTCCTGAGATGCTGGCTGCGGAGGAGTACAATGGTGGGGTAGACTGGTATGCATTTGGCATCATTTTGAACATCATGATTACCAGCAGGGCCAAATACCATCGAGGACTATTCAACGCTTCCAGCAAGGAGGCGAAGAACATCATTAAAAAGGTCAGTACATGATATAAGTTGTATTACTTTTATATTATTGTGTGATTTATTGTGATGTTAGCGGTAATTTACTATTATATTCAGCTCCATTGGTGGGAGTGGAATCTCATGTTAGGTCAAGTGTTTACGTGTTCAATATAACACGTAAACACTTGTAGGGGTGACGTGATGGTATATATTACCTGTCATGTATTATTGAAGATGTCAGAAAAAAAACACTAATATTAGGCTTTTTTTTTCATAAATATATATAATATTTATTTATTTTAGTTAAATTTTATTTATGAAGCTGTTATATAAATATAAACATTTTTTTTTCTTCTTTTGCAGCTCCTCCGGGAAGATCCTGCCAGGCGCCTCGGAGTCCATGGTAACATCAGAGCCCATAGGTTTTTCCAGCGTATTGACTGGGACTCGGTGGAAGCCCTTAGAATGTGTCCCCCACATGTTCCTGTGCCAGTAAGTATTAGAGGAGATGTTTTATACAGACTCATTTATGAATAGTTTCACATAGCTTTAATCACTTTTTCCAAATTCGTCAGATTACTAATAACAGTGAAGGTCGCTGATTTGTCAGTGGTGAGATTGTAAGCCCCCATACATGTTAAATGATCAGCAGATAGTGACAAAATCTGCCGATCATTGGTTGACATATGTAGAGAGCCTCTAGCTTTCCTGAACTTTACTATATACTGTTCTTATGTAATCACCTTCTTGTGTTTTCTTTTTCTCTTATAGCCAAGTAACATCCAGCGCGGCTCCAGACCATTCAATCTTCAAATTCTGGAAGCAGCAGAGGCTAACAACTCAGCCCTCTCAGCAGACCACCAGGCCTTGTTCACGGGGTTTTCGTTTACCAACATCAGCTGGAAAACCCCAAACCATCCACCGGCTCTTTAATATCATCAGAGCAAGCTGTCTTCCTAAACCCCAAGAAGAACATCAAAATAAGAAGATCCGGAAGGGCAAGCAGGACCTGGACAAGCAAGAAATAAGCGTGTCAGGACTCAAGCCAGGATCAGGACCCCAGAAGAACACAGAAGATATTCCTGTTCAAAAGGATGGCCATAAAGATGGATGAGGCAAGGGAGGTAAGTGCCCAGTAGGGACTTTTATGTGTGGCATTATGGTGTGCCTGGGAATACCATGCACACTACATGCCCCTGACAATAAGAGCCTTATGATACTATATGTATAGTGTTACGCTATGTATATAGTACATAAGAGAAAAAATATTCTAGTTATATTTACCGGTGACTACCGGTGACTATAATTACAATTTTCCCCTTCCTCCATAACAACTCATTGAGCTGTCCTGGGCGACGGGGAAATAAGGTGTGAGATGGCTGGCTATTAAGGGGTGGAAGGAGGCCAGTTTTTTTTTTTTTTATAAATCATAGCATTTAAAGTTATATTGCTTTGCTATGTAAAATAATTATATTTACCGGTGACTACCGGTGACTATAGTTACACTTTTCCCCCTCCTCCAAAACAACTCATTGAGCTGTCCTGGGCGACGGGGAAATAAGGTGTGAGATGGCTGGCTATTAAGGGGTGGAAGGAGGCCAGTTTTTTTTTTTGGTTTGTTTTTTTAAATCATAGCATTGAAAGCTATATTGCTTTGCTATGTAAAATAATTATATTTACCGGTGACTACCGGTGACTATAGTTACACTTTTCCCCCTCCTCCATAACAACTCATTGAGCTGTCCAGGGCGACGGGGAAATAAGGTGTGAGATGGCTGGCTATTAAGGGGTGGAAGGAGGCCAGTTTTTTTTTTTTTTTTTAATCATTGCATTTAAAGCTATATTGCTTTGCTATGTAAAATAATTATATTTACCGGTGACTACCGGTGACTATAATTACACTTTTCCCCTTCCTCCATAACAACTCATTGAGCTGTCCTGGGCGACGGGGAAATAAGGTGTGAGATGGCTGGCTATTAAGGGGTGGAAGGAGGCCAGTTTTTTTTTTTTTTTTAAATCATAGCATTTAAAGCTATATTGCTTTGCTGTGTGAAATAATTATATTTACCGGTGGCTACCGGTGACTATAGTTACACTTTTCCCCCTCCTCTATAACAACTCATTGAGCTGTCCTGGGCGACGGGGAAATAAGGTGTGTGATGGCTGGCTATTAAGGGGTGGAAGGAGGCCAGTTTTTTTTTTTTTTTAAATCATAGCATTTAAAGCTATATTGCATTGCTATGTAAAAAAAATTATATTTACCGGTGACTACTGGTGACTATAGTTACACTTTTCCCCCTCCTCTATATCAACTCATTGAGCTGTCCTGGGCGACGGAGAAATAAGGTGTGTGATGGCTGGCTATTAAGGGGTGGAAGAAGGCCAGATTTTTTTTTTTAAATCATAGCATTTAAAGCTGTATTGCTTTGCTATGTAAAATAATTACATTTACCTGTGACTATAGTTACACTTTTCCCCCTCCTCCATAACAACTCATTGAGCTGTACTGGGCGACGGGGGAAATAAGGTGTGTGATGGCTGGCTATTAAGGGGTGGAGGAGGCCAGGTTTTTTTTTTTGTTAAATCATAGCATTATATCTAGCAACACTGCTAGATATAATCATAACAAAAGCATAAGGACATAAACATATGACGGTGTCCGGAGAGCCTGACGAGGCCGCAGTTGGTGAAATGCATGTCGAGGCTCACACACACCATCTGGATGCTCCTGTGCTTCTCGTGAGACATGGTACTGGTGCACATACTTTATGACTGATTATCTTCGGGCTCTCCTGATACCATCATATGTTTATCTCTTTATGCTCTTGTTATGATTATATCTACCAGGGTTAATTGGCTTCATTATTTTCACCTGCACCCCATATTGGGGATTAGCATCTACTGCGGCCATCTCGTCTTTTGACCAACTTCTGATTATTATATAGATATTGCAGGGGTATTATACAGGCAAAGTTTAAAGTTTTGCCTTCCTGCTCTCTACTATGTATTTATTTAACTGACTGCAATGCACGCCACTTATAAGACACTAGTGCTGTAGAACATCAGGGTTGCTTCACCTATATTTTGCGTACTGTTAAAACGTATTATAAACATCGAGCCTTTTTTCCGGGTTCTTATTAAAACTACGGCCACTCACAATTGATCAGCTAAACTCTCTGATATTTATACCTTATATAATTGTCAGTTAGCTGTGAGGTTTTAGTATTTAATTTATTTAATTATACCGGATTATATGCTTGCATATTCTACTTGTTAGTATACTTCTTTTGCAGGTATATTCATATTTTTTCCTGTTTTTTATAGACTATTCATCATATTTCTTAGTCTCGCAGTTTGCAGTAATTACTAGCCCACCTTAATTGTGTTTGCCCCTAGAACTCTAGAGCATTTTTCATCTCACAGGAGCTCCTCATTATCTGGTTCTATCCTTATATTCAGGGATTGTTTCCATCCTCCCTGTTTTTTAATTGTACTTCTCCCCCTTACCTTGTATTGTTGTATTATTGGTATTATATTTATAATTGATGTACAATAAAATGGTTTATATATTTAACAAACCTTTGTTTTCGTTTGGGTCTCCGTCTCCTCCATATTTATTAACATTATATATATTGAGCGGTATTTGACTAGGATTCCCTTCTTTTTGGTTTTGATATCTTCTTAGGGGTACAACACACTTCTCTTTAGTGATATCTCTTATGTAGGTTTACATGTGTAGATACAGGTCTGGTGACGAATTCTGTGTTGCTCTGTAAGTGTGCTGCAGTAATACAGTGGGTACGGAAAGTATTCAGACCCCTTTACATTTTTCACTCTTTGTTTCATTGCAGCCATTTGGTAAATTCTAAATAGTTCATATTTTACTCATTAAAGTACACTCTGCACACCATCTTGACTGAAAAAAACAGAAATGTAGACATTTTTGCAAGTTTATTAAAAAAGAAAAACTGAAATATCACATGGTCATAAGTATTCAGAATCTTTGCTCAGTACTGAGTAGAAGCACCCTTTTGAATTAGTACAGCCATGAGTCTTCTTCGGAATGGTGCAACAAGTTTTTCACTCCTGGATTTGGGGATCCTCTGCCATTCTTCCTTGCAGATCCTCTCAAGTTCCGTCAGGTTGGATGCTGAACGTTGGTGGACAGCCATTTTCAGGTCTTTCCAGAGACGCTCAATTGGGTTTAGGTTAGGGCTCTGACTGGGCTAGTCAAGAATGGTCACAGAGTGGTTCTCAAACCCCTCCTTTGTTATCTTAGCTGTGTGCTTAGGGTCATTGTCTTGTTGGAAGGTGAACCTTTGGCCAAGTCTGAGGTCAAGAGCACTCTGGAAGAGGTTTTCATCCAGGATATCTCTGTACTTGGCCACATTTATGTTTCCTTCAATTGCAACCAGTCATCCTGTCCCTGCAGCTGAAAAACACCCCCATAGCAATGCTGCCACCACCATGTTTCACTGTTGGGATTGTATTGGGCAGGTAATGAGCAGTGCCTGGTTTTCTCCACAAATACTGCTTAGAATTATCACCAAAAAGTTCTATCTTCATCTCATCAAACCAGAGAATCTTATTTCTCATAGTCTGGGAGTCCTTGACTGGTGGAGGACTGCAGTGATAGTTGACTTTATGGAACTTTCTCCCATCTCCCTACTGCATCTCTGGAGCTCAGCCACAGTGATCTTGGGGTTCTTCTTTAGCTCTCTCACCAAGGCTCTTCTCCCATGATTGCTCAGTTTGGCTGGATGGCCAGGTCTAGGAAGACTTCTGGTGGTCCCAAACTTCTTCCATTTAAGGATTATGGAGGCCACTGTGCCCTTAGGAACATTGAGTAATACAGAAATTCTTTTGTAACCTTGGCCAGATCTGTGCCTTGCCACAATTTTGTCTCTGAGCTCCTTGGGCAGTTCCTTTGATTCTCATTTGGTCTGACAAGCACTGTGAGCTGTTAGGTCTTATATAGACAGGGGTGTGCCTTTACAAATCAAGTCTTATCAGTTAATTAAACACAGCTGGACTCCAATGAAGGAGTAGAACCATCTCAAGGAGGATTACAAGGAAATGGACAGCATGTGACTTTAATATGAGTGTCTGAGCAAAGGGTCTGAATACTTATGACCATGTGATATTTAAATTTTTCTTTTTAATAAATTTGCAAAAATTTCTATATTTCTGTTTTTTTTCAGTCAAGATGGGGTGCAGAGTGTACTCTAATGAGTAAAATATGAACTATTTAGAATTTACCAAATGGCTGCAATGAAACAAAGAGTGAAAAATTTAAAGGGGTCTGAATACTTTCCGTACCCACTGTATACCAGGAATAAACCAGAAGGGAACAGTAAGCACTGCTTATTACATGTGCCTAGCTTTTCTTTTAACCTACTCCTACTCCTTCAACATGCTTACATATGCTCACAGTTTTGGCTCCACTAATCCTCAGTCTCCTTCGCTATCCCCAAACCTCAGCACCCTCTAACCAAATAATTATCTCTCCTTCCCTCTTATCTCCACACCTGTCCTCATCTGCCATACTGCTCTTCAACCTCAGATCTATCCTACTAAAACATGAAAAAACAGTCACTCTCCTTCTCCCACCTGCTCTACCTCTCTCTGCTTCTCCTCACTGCAGGCGACATATCTTCCAATCCTGTTCCCCCCACATCCAGGGCCGGTTTTAGCCAAAGTGGGGCCCTGGGCAAAAGTTTAAAGTGGGGCACCAAACGCTCATATATTGTACCATCACACAGAAACATTTCAGTTGCATTTACATGCACAGAGTTCAGGCCGTTAAGCGAGTGCAATTGTCAAGTCGTTCTGTGCTTGATTTTGGCGTCTTTAGACAGGCTGACTAACAATGATGAGCGCATGATGAACAGTGATGAACAATTACTAGTGATGTGCTGCTGAGAATAATGATTTTTGTTCTGCCATAAACAATCCAATCACCCGATGAATGAGCAGCATTTTGCTCATTCATTGGGCAATTGCCAATCTTTACACTTATTAACTTTTGTCTGTGCTGCCGGGATTTATAACTGTGGATGCTACATACACATAGTTCAGTTTTTCTATTATATCAAATACTTATTTCAAGCAATAATATACAAATTAATTATGTAAAAATGTAAGAATCATACAGTCTGATTTTCTAGATTACTTTTTATATTCTGTCTCTCACAGTTGAAGTGTACCCGCGATAAAAATTACAGACCTCTTCATTCTTTGTAGGTGGGAAAACTTGCAAAATCAGCAATGTATCAAATACTTATTTTCCCCACTGTATATATGAGCACATAGATATAGACTTGTGTTTATATATATATATATATTTATTAAGCACATATATATACAGTACAGACCAAAAGTTTGGAAACACCTTCTCATTTAAAGATTTTTCTGTATTTTCATGACTATGAAAATTGTCCATTCACACCGAAGGCATCAAAACTATGAATTAACACATGTGGAATTATATACTTAACAAAAAGTGTGAAACAACTGAAAATATGTCTTATATTCCAGGTTCTTCAAAGTAGCCACCTTTTGCTTTGATGACTGCTTTACACACTCTTGGCATTCTCTTGATGAGCTTCAAGAGGTTATCACTGGAAATGGTCTTCCAACAATGGTTTTCACTTCACAGGTGTGCCCTGTCAGGTTTAATAAGTGGGATTTCTTGCCTTATGATTGTGGTTGGGACCATCAGTTGTGTTGTGCAGAAGTCTGGTGGATACACAGCTGATAATCCTACTGAATAGACTGTTAGAATTTGTATTATGGCAAGAAAAAAGCAGCTAAGTAAAGAAAAACGAGTTGCCATCATTACTTTAAGAAATGAAGGTCAGTCAGTGCGAAAAATTGGGAAAACTTTGAAAGTGTCCCCAAGTGCAGTTGCAAAAACCATCAAGTGCTACAAAGAAACTGGCTCACATGAGGACCGCCCCAGGAAAGGAAGACCAAGAGTCACCTCTGCTTCTGAGGATAAGTTTATCCGAGTCACCAGCCCCAGAAATCGCAGGTTAACAGCAGCTCAGATTAGAGACCAGGTCAGTGCCACACACAGTTCTAGCAGCAGACACATCGTTTCCACAACTATTAAGAGGAGACTTTGTGCAGCAGGCCTTCATGGTAAAATAGCTGCTAGGAAACCACTGCTAAGGACAGGCAACAAGCAGAATAGACTTGTTTGGGCTAAAGAACAGACGAAATGGACATTAGACCAGTGGAAATCTGTGCTTTGCTCTGATGAGTCCAAATTTAAGATCTTTGGTTCCAACCACCGTGTCTTTGTGCGACGCAGAAAAGGTGAACGGATGGACTCTACATGCCTGGTTTCCACCGTGAAGCATGGAGGAGGAGGTGTGATGGTGTGGGGGTGCTTTGCTGATGACACTGTTGGGGATTTATTCAAAATTGAAGGCATACTGAACCAGTATGGCTACCACAGCATCTTGCAGCGGCATGCTATTTCATCCGGTTTGCGTTTAGTTGGACCATCACTTATTTTTCAACAGGACAATGACCCCAAACACACCTCCAGGCTGTGTAAGGGCTATTTGACCAAGATGGAGAGTGATGGGGTGCTACGCCAGATAACCTAGCCTCCACAGTCACTAGACCTGAACCCAATCGAGATTGTTTGGGGTGAGCTGGACCGCAGAGTGAAGGCAAAAGGGCCAACAAGTGCTAAGCATCTCTGGGAACTCCTTCAAGATTGTTGGAAGACCATTTCCGGTGACTACCTCTTGAAGCTCATCAAGAGAATGCCAAGAGTGTGCAAAGCAGTCATCAAAGCAAAAGGTGGCTGCTTTGAAGAACCTAGAATATAAGACATATTTTCAGTTGTTTCACACTTTTTTGTTAAGTATATATTTCCATATGTGTTAATTCATAGTTTTGATGCCTTCAGTGTGAATGTACAATTTTCATAGTCATGAAAATACAGAAAAATCTTTAAATGAGAAGGTGTGTCCAAACTTTTGGTCTGTACTGTATATATGCACAATACTTACCAGTCTGTCTCTTCCTCTTCACTTCTTCTAAACTCCTGCACAGTACAGGACCTGTGATGATATCATGGTCACGACTGTGGTGTCATCAAAGATCCTTAAGCAGTCCCAACAACTGTATTGAGAACGCAGAGCTATTATGTAGTTTTTGCGGTAGATGTTTGGTGTCAGTGGTGTAACTTGGGCTGCTCTGTTGCCAGGATGTGACTGTCAACATCATGCTAATTGAGAGACGGCTCCCCGCAATGAGCCAGCGAGGAGCTGGCTGTCAGCATGACATCAGCAGTTACACCCTGGCTACAGAGCGGAAGACAAGCTGTTGCGACAATGAGACGTCAGCGGAAGTCTCAGAATGATCGTCAGGAATGGTCTGTGACCACTCTGTGCTAGGAGAGATCTGCGCTGGGTAGAATAGGCAGGTAGTTAGTAACCACCTGCCTGTCAGCACTTATGCCCATAGTAAAAAATTAATATAATTCTAGATAAACCCTTTGAGAGGGGGTTCCCTAGTAGTTGACAACCCCTTTAAATCCATTACCTGAGGTTGAATATGACACAACAAAATACTAAACTTTTCTTTGTGCACCTTTGAGAAATGCTGCCAATGGCTGGTCTCCTTTCTGCACAGTGGTTCTGCGCTCCTCCCCTCACCCTCTACAGCAACTATTGGTTGCTCAAGTCAAGTCAGCTGGGTATTGTAAAGAGAGCCTGTCACCAGAAAAAAACGCTATTAATCTGCAGATATAGGCTTAATCTGCAGGTTAATAGCGTTACTAACCTGCCTGGTGCCCACACATATCAGAACGCTATGGGGAGAAAATGTCCTTTATTCACTCCAGCAACGTTCAGTTTCAGTCATGGGGACACAGGATCAGTCACCGATCTGAGTTTACAGTACCGTGCCCCTGGCCTTGACTGACAGCCGGCCCCAATGCAGAGCGACTGTCAGTCAGGGCCGGGGGCGCAGTTACAGCCACTGCTCTGTATTTTCAGACCGGTGACTGAAACCGCGCCGGCACCGCCCCGTGACTGAAACTGGAACACTGCTGGAAGGAATGAAGTTCATTTTCTCCTCGCAGCGTTCAGCTAAGTGCAGGCACCAGGCAGGTTAGTAACGCTATTACCCTGATGATTGACCCCATATCTGCAGGTTAATAGTGCTTTTTCTGGTGACAGGTTCCCTTTAAAGCTCAAGCCCAGGACTTATCAAATCTTCTTATTGTGTAATAAGCACAGTAAACAGGACCTCTTCAACAAATTTGAACTGCTCCAGATGCTCCCCCTGTCATCACACACTTGATGTGATTCTGCAGGCTGACAACCAGGGTCGGACTGGGGTGGCTAGGGCCCACCAGGGGAACTGACTCTAGGGGCCCACACTACAGCCCACCATAAACGGTTTTATTACTTGTTATGCTTTTCTATAATGTTCTATAATTACATGATTGGCCGCGCTGTGGAGCACCAAGTTGCAGGACTATATTCGAACAGTCATTCCGTACTGCCAGAGTCCCTTTAATGGTAACTTGTCACCTTGAAAAACGCTATTTATCTGCAGATAAAAGGGTAATCTGCAGGTAAATAGGGTGTAAAGCCTGGTTAGACGGCTTATTGGAAAAGCATTGGCTACACAGAGAAAATTACATTTTATTCTCCCTGCCGCCACTCGCTTCCTGTTATTGGGTCGGTGCAAGGAGGGAGACATTACAGTCACCACGAACTACAAAGTGAGGGTGCTGCAATAACGTCCGGCACCTTGATTGTGACATCTTCTATGGAGCCCAACCTCAGGCTGAGCTTCATTGAATGACTAACATGGAAGCAACACCAGGCAACTAGTGCTGAGTGAGTGTGGTCGGATAAGGTGTGATCCCAGCATGTTCAGGTGTTATCTGAGTATCTTGTAGTGCTCTGCTAATATGCTCGAGTCCCCGGGGTAGCATGTTTTGCGGCAGTAGACAGACGCAACACATGCAGGAATTGCCTGTTTGTTAGGTAATCCCTGCATGTGTTGCTTCTGTCTACCGCCGCAAAACATGCTACCCCGGGGACTCGAGCATATTAGCAGAGCACTACAAGATACTCAGATAACACCTGAGCATGCTGGGATCACACCTTATCCAACCACACTCACTCAGCACTAGTTGCCAGGTGTTGCTGCCATGTTAGTCATTCAATAACGCTCAGCCTGAGGTTGGGCTCCATGGAAGTGTCACAATTAAGGTGCCTGACGTTATTGCAGCACTTTGTAGCTCGCGGTGACTGTAATGTCTCTTATCCGACCACGCGCACTCAGCACTACTGGCAACCCATCAGCAACCTGCAACTGCGTCACAGGGGGCTGAAGGGAACAGGTGACTGCATGCACCGGCCATTGTGCTATCTAAATGCCGCTGTCAGTGATTGACAAGGGCACTTAAATACTCAAAACAGCAGCAATCAAGGCGAGCTCTGATCACTGCTGTTACAGGCAGACGCCGGCTATGTAACACAGCCGACATCTGCCCAGTATGGAGCAGGCTCAGCTCCTGAACCCGTGTCCATACAAGCACATCCCTATGGTGACAGTTTTGTCAGGGTTAGCATATTTCACTTGTCTGTTCCTAAATGTGGAAAGACAAATGGAATTCCCTAACACATGTGAGTGAGTCCTAACAGATTTAGTAAAGGTGCCTCAAGCATATGAATGTTATTACACACCACAATGCACAGTTACATACACACATCTTACAAAAATACATATTATTCCAGATACGCAGACGCGCACAAACACGCAGACGCGCACAAACACATCAGTACACGAATACATCATCTGAACCACCATCAATTGTAATGTCAGGTCAGACCCATATATCTTTGTATCGCATAAACCTACAACTCCCAGTATGTAATTAACAATAGAGATACTGGGAGTTATCAGTCATCATCAGACTGCAGACCATACAGGAACCACATTACTGATGAGACACAGGCAGGATCACAAATGAACATTTACATGCAGGTATCTTACCTGAGACGGCTTCTCTGATTAGAGTCGTTCTCTTTCTGTTCTTCCTCTTGTCCAGACTCCATGATGAGTTCCACAGCTCGTCTCTGCAGACTTCCATCTTCTCCGGTCTTCTGCAGCACATCCCCACATGATGCCCTTAAAGATAGCAGTGTCATTATGATGCTCCTGAATAAAAATATCTACACTGAGCCCCTAAATAAACCTAACTCTTACAATGCTCCCTGCACAAAATATGACATACACTCTACAACTCTTATGGTACATGCTCTCCACACTGTCCTCTCCTTACCATACTGGGCCCCCTCTTCACACTGTCCTCTCACACTGTGTCCCCCCTATACTACCCAGTCTCTATACTGTGCCCCTTCATCACACTCCACCTCCTCAGCATACTGTTACCTCCTTTCTGTGCCCTCACACTGTTTCCCCTATACTGCCGCATCTCTATACCTTCCCCCTCACTACCTAGTCTCTGTGCTGTGTCACATCACACTTTTCTCTCTCCATACTGTCTCCTCACACTATTCCCCCACTCTCCATACTGTTTCCTTATACATCCCCCTTCCCCATTCTGTTCCTGCACTCATTCCCACCCCTCCTCTAGTTCACCATACCGTTTCTTCACACATCTCCCCATTTTGTCTCCTAAAATTTCTCTCCCCAAATATAATAAATCATCGGAAGACCACACAGACATGCAGAAGCGCGCTTACACACACGAAAACAAGCGCACACAGACACATACTAAGGGCTCTTTCACACGTCAGTACATGCGGTGACAGTTTCCTCATGTACCACAGACACTGGTACACGTAGACCCATTCAAATGAATGTGCACACGTCAGTGTGTTTCCACTTTCCACAGACCATGTGGTGTCCATGGGCAAAACACGCTGACATGTCTGTTTTTTACCTGCTGCACAGGCCGCAAAACGTCCCGCACACTGATGACAGTTAGTGCTCTTCCCAAGCACTGGGTGCTGAGCGCTGCCCTCATCATAGATCCCTGCTGGCGCTGCGATCAGCAGCAGCAGGGTCAATGATGAGAGTAGTAGTCTACTCCAGCAGTGTCCAACTGTAAAAATAGGAATAAAATAAAAAAAATCCTTATACTCACCTCTCCTAAGAGTCACCCGCTGTAATCCGTGCGAGCACTCACGCCGAGGAGAATGACTCCTGCAGCGAGTGGACCCCGGAGCTGCGCTCAACAAGCGGTGCCTTGTCAATCACTGAGTGCAGCTCCGAGGCCCGCTCGCTGCAGAAGTCATTCTCTTCGGCGTGAGCGCTCGCACAGATTACAGCGGGTGACACTTAGGAGAGGTGAGTACAAGGATTTTTTAATTTTATTCCTATTTTTACAGTTGGACACGGCGGGAGTTGACTACTACTCTCATCATTGACCCTGCTGCTGCTGATCGCAGTGCCGGCAGGGATCCATGATGAGGGCAAGCGCTCAGCACCCGGCTCTTGGGAACAGCGTTAACTGTACACTGATTCCCAAGCACTGGTATGTGTCACACGGATGACACACAGGTGGACACATATCTCCAGTCCCGTAAATATCAGGACATGTGAAAGAGCCCTAATATACACACGCAGATACACATACCCACAGAAATGGGGACACGTACACACGCAGGCAAGCACACACAGAAATGCACACGCAATCATGCACAGACACACTCAGACAATCACACACAAAAATGCAGACAAGCAGGGAAGCACGCACAAACGTGTGAAGACACATATACACGTAGGCATGCAGGCACTCAAATACATACACATACTGGCATATACACACACACGCAGGCATATACACACACACATGCAGGCATATACACACACACACATGCAGGCATACATACACACACACACAAGCAGGCATATACACACACACACATATGCAGGCATATACACACACAAGCAGGCATATACACACACACACACATGCAGGCATACACACACACACATGCAGGCATATACACACATGCAGGTATATATACACACACACATGCAGGCATATACACACACACACATGCAGGCATACATACACACACACACACATAGACACACACACACACATACATACACACACACATATACACGCACACATACATACACACACACATACACACACACACACACATACATACACACACACATATACACGCACACACACACACACCTGCCCACAAACACACACACACACCTGCCCACACACACACACACACATATACACACACACACCTGCCCACAAACACACACACACACCTGCCCACACACACACACCTGCCCACACACAAACACACCTACACACACACACCTGCCCACACAGACACCTGCCCACAAACACACACACACCTGCCCACACACACACCTGCCCACACACACACACACACCTGCCCACACACACATACACCTGCCCACGCACAAACACACCTGCCCACACACACACACACACACCTGCCCACACACAAACACACCTGCCCACACACACACACATATACACACACACACACCTGCCCACACACACACACACACACACACCTGCCCACACAGACAGCTGCCCACAAACACACACACACCTGCCCACACACACATATGCCCGCCCACACACACACTCACCATCCCCCGGCTCCATTCCTCCTGCCTGCTCTGTCTCTTTTCCGGTGCAGCACTGCAGGCCGGGGCGCACTGCGTGACGTCACAGCTAGGAGACACAGCCGCGCACAGGGCCATGTCTCCTAGCAGTGACGCGGCCGGGCCAGCACAGGGAAGTTAACTGCTGCAGTGCTGGCCCGGCCGATGAAGAAGTAGCGGCGGCCGCTGCTGGGGGAGTGGTCCGGGCCCCCCCCTCCCGCCACTGCTACCGCTATGTGCCGCGGCGGCCCGCACATATAATGAGGGCAATCCGGCATTAGACACCCCGCCTGGAGCCGCGGGCCCCCTGCCGGCTCGGGGCCCCGGTCGGTCACCCGGATTGCCCTCATTATAATCCGCCTATGTATCCATGCCCTGTTTCATCTCTATAGAAAGGCAAAATCATGATAGAAAACATGACCATGATATTTCCCGCCCGAGACCTCCATGGGCGAAGATATCCTGAAAGTTGGGGATCTCATAAACTTCTAAAAGATCTAGCACACCTATGACAAGTCCTCATATGAGCTCACCAATAGAAGGTATGTGGGTGTAACCGTGATCTTATTAAATCAGAGCTTGGATTTTGGTCATTGGTCAGTCCTGGAAGGTACAGCTTGCTGTAGTTGTATCTGTTTTCCTAAGGAGTTCTTCTAAGGAGTGCTTCCTTGCGCTAAGCTCTGAGCTATTTCTCTGACACAGGTTTAGCACTTTTCTTTTATTATCTTTTTGATTTTATGTTAATGTATATATCATATTGTTTGTATCATCTTTGTGTATTTTTTATACACACTGCCTACTTTTCAATATTAGATCACTTGTTTTTATTCTGTTATTCCCACACCCTATCATTTCTTTCTTAGAAAATTGGGCGTGAGGAGCGATCAACACGCCCATATGATGGCGCGGTCGAGCATGTAAATTGTAGCTCCCTACATGTATTTCTATAGCAGGACTAAGAACGTTTGGCGTTCGAAACGTGTAGGTTTCACAGAGGTCTCCACCTTTATTTATTTTATTTTTGCAATGTGTATATCTTTTTAATGGATTAACAATAAAATCATAATTTTATCTGCAATTGGATCTGGAAGCTGGCGCATCACAATGTCGGTGGATATGCACCTTCTCTTTTTGGTTGAGGAGAAGGTGACTCCTACAGGGTGAGATAGAAAAATGCAATGGGCCTAAGAACTATCAGGCAGGTAATTGCTTATTACGTGCTTGTTCTACCCTGTGGTGGCTCAGATCGCTCCTGAACCGCTCCTAACAGCGATTCTGCTGCTTCACGTCAACAGAACAGCTCTTCCTCTTCCCGACTGCTCTGTCAAAGAGGCGTGACTGCCAACTTTATGCTGATAGGCAGCAGGGAGCCAGCTGTCAATCAGCATGACACCGGCAGTCACACCCCATCAACAGATCAGAGCGGGAGCTGGAAAATCACTGTCAGGAGCGCTCCATGACCACTCTGAACCAGCAAATATCGGCGCCTGGCACAACAGGCACATAGTTAGCAAATACTTGCCTGTTAGTTCTTAGGTCCATGGTAAAAAAAAAAAAAAAAAAAAGTCCCGGACAACCCCTTTTAATATTAAGGAGCAGGAATTCTCCGCATGATGCTATAATCAAGAAAACATGAAATTCTCTCCTGCCCAGTCAGTCTGCCCGATCTGTTACACCATGATTACCAAAACCTCGACTCATTCCACTGCCCACTTGTATTACCACTTACCCGGCTCTGCTTGGCCCCTGTTACCAGGCCATTGGCTTGTCTGACTGCAAGTGCACACTTCTGAACCGGGAGTCCCTGTGGATTTTCACATCCCCTCAATTTGACATAATGAATTTCAGTGACACAGAGGATTGTTCGGCTAGACCAGGGGACTCAAACTCGGCTGGGTATATGGGCCGCACATGGAAAAAATTTGAATTTGGGGGCCGCATTCTTTGTTCAATGTGACATTTTTAGTGATACCATTTTTTTTGTATACACCTTTTGAACATTTTTGCCGTGTTTATTTTTTTATGGCTTGGGTCGTTATGGATGTGGCGATAATAAACGTGCACTTTTTTGTGTTTACTTTAGTTTACATATAAAACAGCATTTTTAGTGCCCAATATTTTTTCATGCTTTATTTTATTTTTTATTTTTTTTACAATTTTATTTCCCCCAATTGGCCACATACAGTAATATTGTCTTACAATTAGCATCATATAGTAATAATGGAAAACATCTTGTAGTAATGTTCCCCATCCAAGTCCCCATCTTGTACTAATGTGCCCCATCCAGGTCCCCATCCTGTGGCAACGTTCCCCATCCTGACGCCCATCTTGTACTAATGTGCCTCATCCAGGTCCCCATCCTGTGGCTATGTGCCCCATCCAGGTCCCCATCCTGTGGCAATGTTCCCCATCCAGGTCCCCATCTTGTGGCTCTGGTCCCCATCTTGTGGCTCTGTGCCCCATCTAGGTCCCCATCTTGTGGCTCTGTGCCCCATCCAGGTCCCCATCCTGTGGCAACGTTCCCCATCCTGGCGCCCATCTTGTACTAATGTGCCTCATCCAGGTCCCCATCCTGTGGCAATGTTCCCCATCCAGGTCCCCATCTTGTGGCTATGTGCCCCATCCAGGTCCCCATCTTGTGGCTATGTGCCCCATCCAGGTCCCCATCTTGTGGCTATGTGCCCCATCCAGGTCCCCATCTTGTGGCTCTGGTCCCCATCTTGTGGCTCTGTGCCCCATCCAGGTCCCCATCTTGAGGCTATGTGCCCCATCCAGGTCCACATCTTGAGGCTCTGTGCCCCATCCAGGTCCCCGTCCTGTGGCTATGTGCCCCATCCATGTTCCCGTCCTGTGGCTATGTGCCCCATCCAGGTCCCCTCTTGTGGCTATGTGCCTCATCCAGGTCCCCATCTTGTGGCTATGTGCCCCATCCAGGTCCCCTCTTGTGGCTATGTGCCCCATCCAGGTCCCCGTCCTGTGGCTATGTGCCCCATCCAGGTCCCCGTCCTGTGGCTATGTGCCCCATCCAGGTCCCCTCTTGTGACTATGTGCCTCATCCAGGTCCCCATCTTGTGGCTATGTGCCCCATCCAGGTCCCCTCTTGTGGCTATGTGCCCCATCCAGGTCCCCGTCCTGTGGCTATGTGCCTCAACCAGGTCCCCATCCTGTGGCTATGTGCCCCATCCAGGTCCCCTCTTGTGGCTATGTGCCCCATCCAGGTCCCCGTCCTGTGGCTATGTGCCCCATCCAGGTCCCCATCTTGTGGCTATGTGCCCCATCCAGGTCCCCTCTTGTGGCTATGTGCCCCCTGTGCTGTTCTTCACACACATAAAATAGAAAAAAAAAAAGATGATTCTCACCTGTCCTCCGTTCCCTCGGCGGCCTTCCTGCAGATGTGGCCCGCAGGCACCACAGAGTCAGACCCCTTGACGATCCCGACCTGGTCCAGGAGGAGCCGCCGACAGCAGCGCTGCATTGCCGCACAGAGACCGTCTCCCAGCACTGCATTTCCAATGTCAGCCGCCGGCCAATCAGAGGCCAGCAGCTGACATCTGCATATGGCAATGACGTCATACTCGCTGCGCCGACACGCAGATGTCAGCTGCTGGCCTCTGATTGGCCGGCGGCTGACATTGGAAATGCAGTGCTGGGAAACAGTCTCTGTGTGGCAATTCAGCGCTGCTGTCGGCGGCTCCTCCTGGACCAGGTCGGGATCGTCAAGGGGTCTGTGCCTGCGGGCCGCATAAAGCCGCCTCAGGGGCCGCATGCGGCCCGCGGCCCGCGTGTTTGAGACCCCTGGGCTAGACTGAACAAACTAGCATCTATTTTTGATAATAAACCATCAGTGGTGACAACAGAACCGGATGAATTTAAAGATCTCATGTTCCAGATGGAAAACAAAATGACCAGAGAACTTAAAGTTTGGTGGGATCTCACAACCTTGGACACATATATAAAAAAGGAAATGATCCCTAGAGGTCTGCGTTTAAAAAAAAGTCGCCACCACTATATACAATGACGGTTTTCAAGAAGATCAGAATGCGATTCTTAGTCAATGTTCACTGAATCTTATGCACCTCATAATCAAACATGAGGAACTGGAACTGACTTAAATTAAATTGGATATTAAAAATATACAATCGTCTTTGGGGAAATATGTGCAACTAAAAGAATTTAATATTTGTAATGACAAACTGAAATCTAATTTGGCCAAGTTGGAGAACACCATTATGGATATAAAAAGATCCAAGTTCAAAAGGGACAGTGAGGACTATGCGCAGAACAAGATTTATAGTTGGAATAAACAATTACCATCCATCTTAAAAAAACGCTCCCACAAACGTTTTCAGAGATCTGGAAGAGGGAGTTTTAAGGAGCATGATGATGTTACGGATAATTCTTTTGCTGCCACCTCTGATGATTACTCAGATTCATCTATGAGTTCAATGGGAGAAATGCAACAATTGTATTTTATCAAAAATAAATTATCTAGTGCTGGTGGAGCGATTACAAAAAACGGAGGAAGAGGGCGTGGCGCCCCTGAGGGTTCGGTCGCCACAGGGGGGTACTGCATCTTGTGAAAGAGGTGTGGTATCTCCTCTCCCAGGTTAGGATGGAGCACCTGTCAGGACCCCACCTCATCACTCAACACTACACACTCCTGTCCTATGGGGGGCTAGTATGCACTAGGGTGCTGCCCCAGCAGGATAATGGAGATGAGGGAACCAAAGATAGGGGAAACCATGTAGTGGGTGAGGGTGGAGGACGCACTTTTAGGTTACACTTGTAGATACAGTCCATATTTAACAGCCAGCCATCTTAAGTTCAAGGTTGTTTGATTGTGGTCTTCACAGCTGGCAGTGGCCTTGTGTAGGAGCCTGCAGCGTGCTGGAGATGCACGGTCCTCGTGCTCTGGCCTTGAGACGAGGAGCAGGATAGAGTTAACGGAGGTCTCTACCCGGTCAAGGTCCCTGCTTAAGAAGGCCTGGAGGGGAGCTGAGGAGGAGAGCTCCGCAGGCAAAAGGATCCCAGGGAATACGGATGGAGCGGCATACGCCACCTGTACTCTCCATTCTGGCCTAGTCAGAGGGACTCCTGCTGCAAGAGGGGTACCAGCCCCCGATATCTGACTTTGTTACTTCACGTCTCAGTCGGAAAAGCCCGGAGGCTAAGTGGTTCCCACCGGGTAACAGACGGAGCGGAGTCGCCACCCGTGCCCTTGTTCTGTGTATAGCCAGAGGGAGACCCAGCCTTGCAACACGCACTGCACACGGACAGGAGAGGCCCAAGGGGGAGATTTCTAGGAACACGCTGGTGCTGGGGGTCCTGATAGACGCACCTGAACTACCGGGGTGTGCCGAACCCCCTTCTCTGGTGGCCACAGCACGCCATGAGGAGCAAGGAGAAGCCTTGCAGCTGACCTCTAACAACGTGAGTAAAGCTTGGAAGACTACATCCATTGCCTCCGATCCATTATTGCAGCGCGACACCACACCGCACAACTGCACCTACTACGACTCCCCTCATCCTCCTTTTTCCTCTGCCCTGAGGCCCTGCTCCGCCTGTGGGGAGTAGTACTACCATCGGCTGCCACAACATCCCCCCTCAGAGGACTGCAGCAGCGCTGGTGGCGCATCACCAGACACCACAGGTGGTGTAGTCGTTTATCCACTCATAATTGCCACTCATCAACTGGCCCCTATTTTTAATGTGTGCGCCCTGGGCACGGACGGGGCCGAGGCCGCGACTGCATCCCCATTCTACCAACTGGGCCCGCCGTCCGAGTACACCCCTTTCCCAGGGAGGGTTAGGCGCTACTGAAACAGCTAGTGGCCGGTCACACAAGGGCGGGACGTAAGCGTAAATGCAAACAAGTACCCGACACAGAGCAAAAAACGCCATTATTAGAGTCACCTGTTTGGAATCTCTCTAGCTACATCTTATCTGAGAGTCAAATTTCTCTCCTGGCTAAAGGCCTGAGCTTTTCACCTTCTAACGAATTCAACATTTTCAGAACAATTCTGGATGTTAACAAACTAGCACGTCACCTCACCATCCGATGTCATTTTATGGACATGTAAAATCCACAGAATACAGCTTCAGAAGAAGTTTCTCCTAGGACAAGCCAGGATTCCATGTTATTATTCACAGAACAACAGTCTTTATTACAAATGAAACAATTCGAGACGGAATCTTTAATTCCAAATGTAAATTTAAATGAGGACTTTCGGGCTGGTAATCCTTTCTTTTACCCACTTCAGTCCAGACCATTGGTTCTGGATCAGTTCCAGGACTTAATTGAAAAAGAACTAGTGGAATTAAAGAATGAATTATCTTCTACTAATCATTTGGACTCTAATCTGACATATAGAGAAAAAGACGCTCTGAAAAAATTAAAGGATAATTCAGACATACTAGTCCGCTCAGCGGATAAAGGTGGCACTATAGTACTGAATGCAGGATTGTATAAAAAATTGAATTTGATGGATTTAGAAAATAGGGATGTTTATTTGGAGTTAGCTAGAGATCCTACTGTTGAGTTTAATGCTGCTATGTATAATCTATTAAACGAAGGTTTGCACTGAGGGGCCCTAAAAAAAAAATTAATGGAATATTTATACGTAGATCACCCAATTGTTCCAGTTTACCATTCGCCTCCAAAAATACATAAAAATATTTTTCCACTACCTTTAACCCCTTTACTACCCAAGGTGGTTTGCACATTAATGACCAGGCCAATTTTTACAATTCTGACCACTGTCACTTTATGAGGTAATTACTCTGGAACGCTTCAACGGATCCCCCTGATTCTGAGATTGTTTTTTCGTGGCATATTGTACTTCATGACTGTGGTAAAATTTCTCCGATATCACTTGCATTTATTTGTGACAAAAACTGAAATTTGGCAAAAATTTTTGAAAATTTAGAAATTTTCAAAATTTGAATTTTTATGCCCTTAAATCAGAGAGATATGTCACACAAAATAGTTAATAAATAACATTTACCACATATCTTCTTTACATCAGCACAATTTTTAACCAAATTTTTTTTTTATTAGAGAGCTATAAGGGTTAAAAGTTGACCAGAGATTTCTCATTTTTCCAACAAAATTTACAAAACCATTTTTTTAGGGACCACATCACATTTGAAGTCACTTTGAGGGGTCTTTATGACAGAAAATACCCAAAAGTAACACCACTCTAAAATCTGCACCCCCAAGGTGCTCAAAATCACATTCAAAAAATGTATTAACTATTCAAGTGCTTCACAGAAATTTTTGGAATGCGGAAGAAAAAAATTAACATTTAACTTTTTTCACAAAAATGTTACTTTAGACCCAATTTTTTTTATTTTCACAGGGTTAACAGGAAAAAATTGACCCCAAAATTTGTTGTTCAATTTTCCCTGACCACACAGATACCCCATATGTGGGGAAAAAACACTGTTTAGGCGTACGGCAGGGTTCGGAAGGGAAGGAGCGCCATTTGACTTTTTGAAAGTAAAATTTGCTTGAATAATTAGCGGACGCCATGTTGTGTTTGGGGAGCCCCTTATGTGCCTAAACAGTGGAAACCCCTCACAAGTGACACCATTTTGTAAACTAGACCCCTCAGAGAACCTTTACAGAAGTTTAAACATGGAGCCATGACAATAAATAATCAAACTTTTTCCACAAAAATTATGTTTTAGCCCCATTTTTTTATTTTCACAAGGGTAAGAGGAGAAAATGGCCCCAAAAACTTTTTGCAATTTCTCCTGAGTACGCCAATACCCTATATGTGGGGAAAATACAGTGTATGGGTGCACGGCAGAGTTCAGAAGGGAAGGAGCACTGTGTGACTTTTTGAACGCAAAATTGGCTGGAATTGAGGGCGGACGCCATGTCACGTTTGAAGAACCCCTGATGCGCCTAAATAGTTGAAACCTCCCACAAGTGACCCCATTTTGGAAACTACACCCCTCAAGGATTTTATCAAGGGGTATAATGAACATTTTGAACCCGGTACGACACATAATTTGATAACATTAGGTCATCATATTGAATAAGTTGTCATTAGTCTTGAGCACAAGTGCTCGCTACTTGAGTTTGCATCGTGTACTCGGGTATGCACCATGTATCGCACGTGCTCGAGTGACATGCTCGAGTCCTGCCCACATGTTTCACAGTTATTAGACACCCAAAACAAACATGCAGGGATTGCTGGTGCATGGCAGGCAATCCCCGCACGTTTTTTTGACTGTGAAGCATATGGGGCAGAGACTCGAGCACCCGTGATACTCAATGCATACCCGAGCACCCGATGCAAACTCAAGTAGCGAGCACTTGTGCTCAACACTAGTCGCCATATCGTCATCTTTTTTTTTTTTGCTTTTGAAAAAAATCCCAACCCTAGCACAACCCTAACCCTAGAGTTTATTTTTTACACCGTTCCTTGTGCAGTATAAGTGATTAGACGACTTTATTCTTTGGGTCGGTGAGATTACAGCGATACCAGAATCCTATCGGGTTTTTATGATTGACAGCTGTCTCACACTAAAAGACGCATTTTTTTGCAAAATCTAGTTTTTGCATCGCCATATTTTGAGAGCTATAATTTTTCCATATTTTGGCCGACAGAGTCATTTGACAACTTGTTTTTTGCGGGATGAGTTGACGTTTTTATTGGTACCATTTTCAGGCACGTGACATTTTTTGATCGCTTTCTATTCCGATTTTTGGGAGGCAGAATAAGCAAAAACAAACAATTCAGGAATTGTTTTTTTTAATTTTTTAATGCTGTTCCGCGTGTGGTAAAATTGATGAGGTAGCTGTATTCTTTGGGTCTGTACGTTTACAGCGGTACCATATTTATATCTTTTTTTATGTTTTGGCGCTTCTACACAATAAAAGCTATTTTCTAGAAAAAATTATTTTTTTGCATCACTTTATTCTGAGAGCTATAACTTTTTTATTTTTCAGCTGATGGAGCTGTATGGCGGCTTGTTTTTTCTGGAACAAGATGACGTTTTCAGTGGTACCATTTTTGTTTATATTCATCTTTTTGATCGCGTTTAATTCCAATCTTTGTTTGGCAGTATGATGATAAAGCATCGTTTTTTGCTTTGTTTTTTATTTTAATTTTTTACCGTGTTCACTAAAGGAGTTAACTTCTGAGACAGTTTTATAGGTCAGGTCGTTCCGGACGTGGCGATACCAAATATGTGTACTTTTATTGTTTTGTTTGTTTTTTTTCATTATAATATTTATTGATGGGTACATTATATTTTTATTTTTGGTGAATTTTTTTTTTTTTTACATTTTTTTACCACTTTTTTTTTACTTTTATACTTTGTCCCACTATGGGACTTTCACTTTTTATACTCTGATCGCCTGTATAACATAGGGATGGAGCACCATCCCTGTGCTATACAGGCTGTCAGCGCTGTAGATGCAGAAGATACTTTGGTCATGCACTGTGCATGATCAAAGTATCTTTCTGCTGTCTGGTGACCCGGATGTTGTCATGATGACATCTGGGTTACCATGACAACCACGGAAGCCAGCCTCAGACAGCGCGCGACAGCGGGGAAGAGGTGAGTATGCAGTACTTACCTCCGCAATGCTGTGATCGACTTCGATCGCAGCATTGCAGGGGTTAATGTGCCGGGAGCCGTGCGTGACCACTCCCAGCACATAGCAAAAATCAGCTCACACCCGGCGGCGATCGCGCCCGCACAGCCTGTGTGTGGCCGAAATCAACAGGGCGTACAAATACGTACCTGGCTCTTAAAGCCCAGGGCGCAGGTACAGTACGTATTAGTACGCCCTGGGCTGTAAAGGGGTTAAGACCCATAGTGGTGGGGATTGGTTCCCATGGTGAAAAATTAAGTGCCTGGATGGATTTTTACCTACAGCCTCTGGTTCAGGAAACTCCGAGTTACATTAGGGATTCAAAATTCATAGTGACCATTTTTGATAAATTTGAATGGCCAAAAAACTTTGGATGATTGTCCTGTGATGTGGTGGCATTATACCCCCTCAATTCCACACCATATTGCTTTAGCATGTTTAACCTACCACCTTGACACATACAGTTCGTACACTATAGAAATAAAAGAATTTCTGGTCATAGCAGTACAGTTCCTCTTAGAGCAGAATTATTTTAGCTTTGATAAAAGGTTTTTTTTTACAGAAAAGAGGAGTCAGCATGGGCAGTAAATTTTCTCCTTCGCTAGCGAACATAGTGATGTGTAGGTGGGGGGAGCTTTTCATTTACCATAATGATAACACATATAGTGGACACATTGTGTGGTACGGTAGATTTATTGATGACCTCCTCCTGGTGTGGGGGGCACACAGGAGGAGGTGGTACAATTTGTACAGTACATCAACTGCAATCATTTTAATCTTAAATTCACTTAGTTCTACCATTCATCCAAAATTACTTTTTTGGATCTCGAACTTGAGGCTACCAAGGAGAAAGAATTGGTCAAAATTAATCCCCACAGAAAATCTACAGCCTCAAATTCTATTCTATCAGCTAAATGTTGTCATCCGCCACATATTAAGAGAAATATCCCTTACGGTGAGCTAATACGAACAATACGAAATTGTTCAGATAACATCACTTTTCAGAAGGAATCAGAAAAAATTTGTAACAGACAATCCAATAGGTGCGATCCCGAGTGGTCTTTAAGAAAAGCGAGTAGAATTGTCTCCAATATAAATCGGAAAGATATACTCCGAAATAAACAGAAAAATAACATTAACACATTGGATACTAGGGTAACGTTTTCTACCACCTATAGTCCTCAGTATAATAAAATTACATCTAGAATTAAAAAGTATAACCCTATTATATATCAGAACAAGAAACTAAAAAACCTACTTTCTAATGCCATCCGCTTTGTAGGCAGGAAAGCGCCCGCTCTGGGAACCATCCTTTCTCCTAGCTTATACACCAGTGAGACTAATACTGTACAACCAAATTGGCTCAGCACAAAAGGTTTCTTCAGATGTGGAGCCAATCGGTGCAAAGCGTGTCTACATGCGGTTAAAACAGATAGTTTTATGTCCTTAAGTAATGATAGAGAATATAAATTCATGATTTCCTCAATTGTAATTCATCAGGGGTTATATACCTTATAGAATGCACCTTGTGTAAGGTCCACTATGTGGGTTGTACCACAGGTGCGCTGAAAGTCCGTATCAGAAGACATCTTTCTGATGCGATTCATTTGGAAGCCATAAATACATCAGCAGTATCGAGGCATTTTGCGAGAGTTCATAAAGGTGACACCTCATTCTTTAAATATATGGAGATATAGAAGGTATATAGATCCACACGAGGTGGGGATCATAAGTGCAAACTTCTGAACCGGGAGTCCCGGTGGATTTTCACATTGGATACCACAGGGGTTAAATTCAAGACAGGATCTGATACTGCAGTATTAAGAATTATAATTCTGCATTTATTTCCATGCATGTACACTGGGTACGGAAAGTATTCAGACCCCTTTACATTTTTCACTCTTTGTTTCATTGCAGCCATTTGGTAAATTCTAAAAAGTTCATTTTTTTCTCATTAAAGTCCACTCTGCACCCCATCTTGACTGAAAAAAAACAGAAATGTAGAAATTTTTGCAAATTTAATAAAAAAGAAAAACTGAAATATCACACGGGCATAAGTATTCACACCCTTTGCTCAGTATTGAGTAGAAGCACCCTTTTGGGCTAGTACAGCCATGAGTCTTCTTGGAAATGATGCAACAAGTTTTTCACACCTGCATTTTGGGATCCTCTGCCATTCTTCCTTGCAGATCCTCTCCAGTTCCGTCATGATGAATGGTAAACGTTGGTGGACAGCCATTTTCAGGTCTCTCCAAAGATGCTCAATTGGGTTTAGGTCAGGGCTCTGGCTAGGCCAGTCAAGAATGGTCACATAGTTGTTCTGAAGCCACTCCTTTGTTATTTTAGCTGTGTGCTTAGGGTCATTGTCTTGTTGGAAGGTGAACCTTTGGCCAAGTCTGAGGTGCAGAGCACTCTGGAAGAGGTTTTCATCCAGGATATCTCTGTACTTGGCCGCATTCATGTTTCCTTCAATTGCAACCAGTCGTCCTGTCCCTGCAGCTGAAAAACACACCCATAGCATGATGCTGCTGTTATGATCTGCTACAAGAACTAAGGAAAGAGAGGAAATCTGTCCATACAATAGGACTAAGCTGATTCCCTACGATGCAGCGGGCAACCTGTTCCTTGTGAACAGACCCGCCTTCATCCGCGGCTAGTCTGAATGCAGACCTATAGATTAAAGGGAGGGGTCCCTAAAAGATCTAAGGACTGGGACAAAATTGGACACCTCCTGGCAGAAGTAGTAGCAGCAGAAGACAAACAGACAAAAGTACTTAGTGGTCCAAGGACCATACAAACTAGAGAGATACAGTAGGTACAAAGCACCTGGCTAGATTAAGAGTTAAAGTAACACTGAAGTCCAGCAAAGCCTGAAGGGCGGAGCTGGAATAAATTGGCAGAAGGTCACGGGACCACAAAATAGAAAAAACTAACAGGAGGGTTCTAACAACTGCCACCACCATGTTTCACTGTTGGGATTGTATTAGGCAGGTGATGAGCAGTGCCTGGTTTTCTCCACACATACCACTTAGAATTATCACCAAAAAGTTCTATCTTTGTCTCATCAGACCAGAGAATCTTATTTCTCATAGTCTGGGAGTCCTTCATGTGTTTTTGAGCAAACTCTATGCGGGCTTTCATATGTCTTGCACTGAGGAGAGGCTTCCGTCTGGCCACTCTGCCATAAAAGCCCAACTGCTGGAGGGCTGCAGTGATAGTTGACTTTGTGGAACTTTCTCCCATCTCCCTACTGCATCTCTGGAGCTCAGCCACAGTGATCTTGGGGTTCTTCTTTACCTCTCTCACCAAGGCTCTTCTCCCACGATTGCTCAGTTTGGCTGGACGGCCAGGTCTAGGAAGACTTCTGGTGGTCCCAAACTTCTTCCATTTAAGGATTATGGAGGCCACTGTGCTCTTATGAACCTTGAGTAATGCAGAAATTCTTTTATAACCTTGGCTAGATCTGTGCCTTGCCACAATTCGGTCTCTGAGCTCCTTGGGCAGTTCCTTTGAGCTCATGATTCTCATTTGGTCTGACATGCACTGTGAGCTGTGGGGTCTTATATAGACAGGTGTGTGCCTTTCCAAATCAAGTCCTATCAGTTTAACTAAACACATTTGGACTCCATTGAAGGAGTAGAACCATCTCAAGGAGGATCACAAGGAAATGGACAGCATGTGACTTAAATATGAGTGTCTGAGCAAAGGATCTGAATACTTATGACCATGTGATATTTCAGGTTTTCTTTTTTAATAAATTTGCAAAAAAATTCTACATTGCTGTTTTTTTCAGTCAAGATGGGGTGCAGAGTGCACTTTAATGAGAAAAAAAATGAACTTTTCAGAATTTATCAAATGGCTGCAATGAAACAAAGAGTGAAAAATTTAAAGGAGTCTGAATACTTTCCGTACTCACTGTATGTATCTATATACACTGCTCCAAAAATAAAGAGAACACTTAAAACAACAGAATATAACTCCAAGTAAATCAAACTTCTGTGAAATCAAACTGTCCACTTAGGAAGCAACACTGATTGACAATCAATTTCACATGCTGATGTGCAAATGGAATAGACGATAGATGGAAATTATTGGCAATTATCAAGACACCCTCAATAAAGGAGTGGTTCTGCAGGTGGGGACCACAGACCACATCTCAGTACCAATGCTTTCTGGCTGATGTTTTGGTCACTTTTGAATGTTGGTTGTGCTTTCACACTCGTGGTAGCATGAGACAGACTCTACAACCCACAGAAGTTGCTCAGATAGCGCAGCTCATCCAGGATGGCACATCAATGCGAGCTGTGGCAAGAAGGTTGGCTGTGTCCAGAGGCTGGAGGTGCTACCAGGAGACAGGCCAGTACACCAGGAGATGTGGAGGGGGCCGTAGGAAGGCACCAACCCAGCAGCAGGACCGCTACCTCCGCCTTTGTGCAAGGAGGAACAGGAGGAGCACTGCCAGAGCCCTGCAAAATGACCAAATGTGCATGTGTCTGCACAAACGGTTAGATATCGACTCCATGAGGGTGGTATGAGGCCCGACGTCCACAGATAGGGGTTGTGCTCACAGCCCAACACCATGCAGGATGCTTGGCATTTGCCACAGAACACCAGGATTGGCAAAGTCGCCACTCGCGCCCTGTGCGCTTCACAGATGAAAGCAGGTTCACACTGAGCACATGTGACAGGCGTGACAGAGTCTGGAGACGCCGTGGAGAGCGACATCCTTCAGCAGGACCGGTTTGGCAGTGGGTGAGTAATGGTGTGGGGTGGCATTTCTTTGGTGGGCCGCACAGCCCTCCATGTGCTCGCCAGAGGTAGCCTGACTTCCATTAGGTACCGAGATGAGATCCTCAGACCCCTTGTGAGACCATATGCTGGTGCGGTTGGCCCTGGGTTCCTCCTAATGCAGGACAATGCCAGACCTCATGTGGCTGGAGTGTATCAGCAGTTCCTGCAAGATGAAGGCATTGAAGCTATGGACTGGCCCGCCCGTTCCCCAGACCTGAATCCGATTGAGCACATCTGGGACATCATGTCTGGCTCCATCCGCCAACGTCACGTTGCACCACAGACTGTCCAGGAGTTGGCGGATGCTTTAGTCCAGGTCTGGGAGGAGATCCCACAGGACTCCATCCGCAACCTCATCAGGAGCATGGCCAGGCGTTGTAGGGAGGTCATACAGGCACGTGGAAATATATATATATATATATATATATATATATATATATATATGCCTTTTTGTCATTCTAGTAGTAGGGCCATAATTAAGACATGATTTGTTGAAACGCGTAGGTCTGTAAGCTATGATAGTTGCACATTTGCTGTATTCTTTGTGGAGCAGTGTTTTATATGGCTAATAAAAGCTAAGTTTTAATATTTTTTCTACTAAACAAACCTTTACGCTGGATCATTTGCACTTTTCCCTTGTCTGACTACACTTACGTTTCGCCCTGGTACCACTTATCTGCATCTCTAGAAGTTTCCCATTTCTCTATTATACTCTTCAAATTACATTTTGAGACTTTCTCCTCCTGTTGTTGCACATATTTTTTTCCCTTCATCTGCACAGGTATCATTAATCTATCAACTATAATGGCTGTACCAGGTCCTGCAGATCCTGTATCCCGTACACATGACGTGGGCAGTGCACGGCATGCCGCTAGTTTTTATTCTGAGTGCTCTTATATACGGTGGTAGTTTTACACAATGTTGAGCCTGTGATCTGCAGAGTGAAATGTCTTACTGCTAGAACAGAAGTATACGGCAGATTCTACAGCATGGATACATAAAGGACGTCCTGGGGGAATATACCTCCCTCCAACACTCGTCCAGTCCCTGCCTCACACTAGAGACATTTATAATAACTCCAGGACTATGGAGCTGGTCATTTTCTCATAATCTGTGGCCATTATTAGTGATCTCGCATTGTACGGTAATATCACCCTGGAGGTTGTGATGTATTTAGTGTAATAGCGCCATCTAGAATATACAGTATATATCAGGCGATACCATGCTTTCTATAGTTAGTCGTCTTATGTGCCCTCTATAGCTATCTATTATACTTTATATTTCTTTATAATAATTTATAATAAATTACTCGATAGTTTTACAGCTTTATGATGTTTATTAATCTGCTGTAATTATAAAAGAAAGTCCAACCTTACAGTGGACACAGGTGGAAGTGTCCTCCATGATGGTGTAGGCTGAGGTGGAGCAAGTATATAGTCAGTGGGGGATCAAGATGACCAGTATTCCCCAGGGTTCCTTGTTATCAGGGAGGGACCCGGTGTATGCAATCAAAAGATCTTATCCTCTGACCGGCTGTGTGCCATCAACAGGTAATGATCCTCTGTCCGGCTGTGTGCCATCAACAGGTAATGACCATCCGGCAGTGCGACATCAACTGGTCATCACCCTCCATCTGTGTGCCATCAACAGGTAATGACCATCCGGCAGTGCGCCATCAACAGGTAATGACCCTCTGGCTATGGCCATCAATAGGTCATCACCCTCCGGCTGTGTGCCATCAACAGGTAATTACCATCCGGCAGTGTGCCATGAACAGGTAATGACCATCCGGCTGTGTGCCATCAATAGGTAATGATCCTCTGTCCGGCTGTGTGCCATCAACAGGTAATGACCCTCTGGCTATGGCCATCAATAGGTCATCACCCTCCGGCTGTGTGCCATCAACAGGTAATGATCCTCTGTCCGGCTGTGTGCCATCAACAGGTAATGACCCTCTGGCTATGGCCATCAATAGGTCATCACCCTCCGGCTGTGTGCCATCAAATGTTTTTATCTTCTGTCCAGTTTTGTGCCATCAAGAGGTAATGACCCTCCAGCTGTGGGCCATCAACAGGTCATCACCCTTCGGCATTTAGGCTTCTAGTCTTCTGTAAGATGCGATTCTTGAGTCTCCTGATGTTAAAAAATATTTAAAAAATCACTGATTAAACTAATAATCTATCTTGTACATAAGCATCACAATTTATAATCTATCTAGTGCATAAGTATGACAATTTAGCTCACAGAACATACACTATGCTAAAACATTAGACCCTACAAGCAGAAATTTGCTAAACTAACATAAATATAACTGACAAATCAGTAGAAAAATCGCTACCAATGGCGCTGCTCTTTTCACATCAACCTGTAACCATAGTAGATAAGAAATAGAGGACAATGCTCATAGTCAGTTATCAACAATTCAGCATGGGGTATCCCACCAGAGACATTATAATATCTAGTAGATTATAGATGGCAATAGAATTTACCAACAAGCACATAGTACGCCAAACTCAAGTACATAGTATGCCAAACCTCGACACGTTTTCCTAAAATAGGTTCATCAGAAGCACATACTAGACAGTGATACTTAGCAAAGCGTTCATAGATATATGCGCCATATGATAAGGTGCTAAAGTGCAAGTGTGTGACAAAATATCCATTCGATTTCAGGTGCAATGCTGCATTGTATGTAGTAAGATGGTGCCCATCAGACAGCATGTATAGGACTAACCTGTGATGAAAACACGAGCAATGGGAAAGTTCAAGCAGTTGCCTTCTCAATCTTCCTCGCCTCTAAGACACCTAAGGAAACATCTTCTCCTCTTGATTTTGGGTGGAGGTGTTGTAGGCATTTCAGGCTCTGGCATTCTAGGTTCTGACATACTAGGTTCTGACATGGTAGGTTCTGGTGTTCTAGGTTCTGGAATTCTGGGTTGTTGGCTTCTCTGAAAAATCAGTGACCTCTCTTTATGCTCCGTGGAACTTCGAGCTCTTCTTCCTATATTGTTGTGAGGGATCGTTCTGACCCAGACAATATCACTGAACGCCACTTTATAGTTGCAACTAGGAACCTTTTTCGCATCCTGCGGTGCAGGAGCCATGGATGGAGTAGAACATTTGCCATTGGGCAGGACAGGTGTTCTCCTGGAGTCTTGCTCCTGAATCTGAGGGATGCAAATCGGCTCCTTACAAGCACTTTGTTCCTTCAGAATGGTTTTGTTCTCAGGAGTTTTCTGATTGTTTCACCAGGTTCAGACATTGCCCACTTGCTCAGGACAAGACTTAAGGCCAAATACTCTAGTATTGTCAGTAGTGTCATCACCGCAACAAAAACTGCGTCACGGAAGAGCCAAAGAGGAAGATTGATGGAAGCTTGATAGGTGCTTCTCCTGAGATCCACGGGTAGTGGGTCATCCTATAATAAAGAAAAAAAACATAATAAAGTCCTGTATATTTATACCCAATCCAGTCAAACAGAGAGCCCTTGTATCCAGTGATGGATACATTATCAAGCAGCTTTCAGAAATATCCCATTGAGAAGATCAGGAAGAAGTTTGGGATTCACCTCCAGGGTCCATGGTATATTATTTACAGTTGGACTTTCATATGACGGACGGTCACGTGTCCAGTATGAGAAGTCCTGCAAGAGGCGATATTCTCATTAGCTGATCCTTGTGACCTCCATATTGATGAGAACATACTCGCCCTCAGTGTACTGTAATGTGGGGGGTAGAGCAACGTAAAGCACAGAAATGATAGGATGATACTCATCATCTCCAGAGGTCTCTCAGCACCAAGGTATGGTCAATGAGATACAAGCTGCAGATGGGCCGAGGCTTCTAATATACCCAGGGGTGACATCACAAAGCCCTCTGTGACATCATTGCACAGTTCTATCCATCATGTCACTGATACTTTGGACCTAACTAAATGTCTAAAAGAGAACCCTTCCACATGATTTCCAATCACGGAGCAGCTTCAGTTTTTCAAGAAAAGTTTAAAAAATATAATCTGTGCTGTGATTGGTCACAATGGCACATGAAGCAGAACGTCTTTAGATCTTTTAAAGGGAAAGTGTCAGCAATTTTTTTACAATTGTAAAATTGTAAAGTATTTATATTTATATATAAATACACATATATATTTAAAAAGGTTTTAATGGTATAAAATCTGAAAAAAATATTTTAACAGTTTTGATGTTTTCATCTTGTAAACACTAGGGGGAGCAGCTGCTGACATTTCCATGAAAACAGAATGCAGCTAGCTCGCATTACGACTGCAGTAAAAGTGGGCGGGATCTGCTCACATGGGTGTGATGTCACTCCTCCCCTTCTGGGTGTTTGCAAAAAGGTAAATGAGACTGTAGTTTAGGATCACAGTGCGGAGCGATCACTGGTGACTGCAAAGTGATATATAAGGGACAACACCAAAGTCATTAATCACTACAAGGACAAGGCAGGAATGTGGGAGTCAGAGGGGTCACCCCACACTTATATCCCCTCTGACTGTCACTTCCTAAGCTCCTTTCCCTGCCATAACCTCTTATTCCCGCAGGTAAATTCTTACAGGACCCCCCTCCCCATCCCCTTCCCCTGCCGCAGCTGATTCTAAACGTCCTCCATATGTAATAATAGACAGGTACTCACCGGCAGCCTATGGTAATTCACAGGGTAGAACAGGGTACAGCACAGAAACAATATGGCGATCCTCATTGTCTCCAGGGGGTATCTCAGCACCAAGATATGGCCAATGAGATATGAGCTCCAGGTGGATGGAGCCCCCTTATATACCCCAAGGGTGACATCACAACGCCCTCTGTGACATCATCACCCACAACATTCCGTCACATGACATCACCCAGCACCAGCATCATGTGACCCAGCATAAATAGAAAGTCCTTGTTGCCTATAGCAACTATTCAAAACTAAGTTTAAACTTTTCCAACAGCTAAAGGCGGCTCTGTGATGGCAGTTTCTTCTTGTGGACGGTTGTGATAAATCTGCAGAACATCTACATAACGCGACATGTAGAAAATCCTGTCTTTTCCCCTCTGTTCTTCCTCTGGTGCTACAGAGACGGATAGAAGGAGCTTTTCCAGACCTTACAGTGCACAATATGGGACCTAATCACTGATATCCCAGATCTCCTCAGTACAAGCATACCGCCAACCTATGAGGACTAGAAAGAGGGCGAAACCATGCGGCACGCGTAGTCTGACCACGCCCCTATCCACACCCCAAGCTACACCCATTTACCATGTCTTTCTCCCCCGGTAGGAAGAGTTATCAGAGGGGCGGTGGCAGTGAGGGACATTCAGCAGAAACTCGGGACTGCAGGGCATAGACCTAAATCCGGGACTGTCTGCTGTATCCAGGACGGCTGGGACTAGAGATGAGAGGATCGACTCATGGGACTCAGGTCCAGCATCCAGGTCAGTGGTAATTGGTGGCTGGACGGGAGGCCCTGTCGCGGCTTTAGATTAGCCCGGGCTGCTGCAATATCATCTGTGCGTCCTGCTCTTCTCTAGTTGGGACCTGTGGATTATTTTTTGTTCCCTCATTCACAGTCGGACCCTACAGAACTTTCTCATCTCTGTGTAGTTTCACTATATGACATCTGGCTTTTTTGTGTCTGTAAGGCCGTGTTCACACGTAGCATAAATACTGTGCACCAATCTACACAATAACAATCTCCTCTGGTTATTGCATCTTTGGTGCACTATTTTAGGCTTTTTCCCCCTTATTTGATGCATTTTGGTGCAGATGTGAAACTGCGTTTTTAATTGTTTTTTACAGTACAGAAAAGCTTTGATTCTGCACTTAAAAAAGTATCTGCAGTTTCTTACAGACGTTTTTTTATGCTCCACATAGAAGTCTATAGAGGAAAAAAATCACCAAAACCGCACAGGGTGGGGGCAGGGTGAGGGACCCTGAGGGCAGAATGGAGGCATGGGGGGCAGAATGGAGTCACATTGGGGGAGAATGGAGTCATATTGGAGGCAGAATGGAAACACATTGAGGGCAGAATGGAGACATGGGGGGCAGAATGGAGACGGGGCAGAATGGAGACAGGGGGGAAGAATGGAGACAGGGGGGCAGAATGAAGATAGGGGGCAGAATGGAGACAGGGGGCAGAATGGAGACAGGGGGGCAGAATGGAGACGGGGCACAATAGAGACCGGGGGGCAGAATGGAGATAGAGGGCAGAATGGAGACAGGGGGCGGAATGGAGATAGGGGGCAGAATGGAGATAGGGGGCAGAATGGAGTCACATTGAGGGAGAATGGAGTCATATTGGAGGCAGAATGGAAACACATTGAGGGCAGAATGGGGAAAGGGGAGAAGAATGGAGACGGGGGCAGAATAGAGACAGGGGGCAGAATGGAGACAGGGGGGCAGAATGGAGTCGGGGCAGAATAGAGACCTGGGGGCAGAATGGAGATAGGGGGCAGAATGGAGACATGGGGACAGTATGGAGACATTGGGGGCAGAATAGAAACCAAAGGGCAGTATGGATGGAGACAAGGGTGGCAGAATAGAAACATGGGGGAAGAATGGAGACAGAGGGGCAGAATGGAGACGGGGCAGAATAGACACCGGGGGGCAGAATGGAGATAGGGGGCAGAATGGAGACAGGGGGCAGAATGGAGATAGGGGGCAGAATGGAGACGGGGCAGAATAGAGACCGGGGGACAGAATGGAGATAGGGGGCAGAATGGAGACATGGGGACAGTATAGAGACATTGGGGGCAGAATAGAAACCAGAGGGCAGTATGGATGGAGACAAGGGTGGCAGAATAGAAACATGGGGGAAGAATGGAGACAGAGGGGCAGAATGGAGACGGGGCAGAATAGACACCGGGGGGCAGAATGGAGATAGGGGGCAGAATGGAGACACGGGGCAGAATGGAGATAGGGGGCAGAATGGAGACGGGGCAGAATAGAGACCGGGGGACAGAATGGAGATAGGGGGCAGAATGGAGACATGGGGACAGTATGGAGACATTGGGGGCAGAATAGAAACCAGAGGGCAGTATGGATGGAGACAAGGGTGGCAGAATAGAAACATGGGGGCAGAATGGAGACAAGGGGGAAAGAATGGAGACATGGAGGGAAGAATAGAAACATGGGGGGCAGAATGGAGACGGGGCAGAATGGAGACATTGGGGGCAGAATAGAAACCAGGGGGTAGTATGGAGACAAGGGGGGCAGAATGGAGACAGGGGGGCAGAATGGAGTCACATTGGGGGTGAATGGAGTCATATTGGAGACAGAATGGAAACACATTGAGGGCAGAATGGAGACATGGGGGGCAGAATGGAGACGGGGCAGAATGGAGACAGGGGAGAAGAATGGAGACAGGGGGGCAGAATGGAGATGGGGCAGAATAGAGACCGGGAGGCAGAATGGAGATAGGGGGCAGAATGGAGACAGGGGGCAGAATGGAGACAGGGGGGCAGAATGGAGATGGGGCAGAATAGAGACCGGGGGGCAGAATGGAGATAGGGGGCAGAATGGAGACATGGGGACAGTATGGAGACATTGGGGGCAGAATAGAAACCAAAGGGCAGTATGGATGGAGACAAGGGTGGCAGAATAGAAACATGGGGGAAGTATGGAGACAGGGGGGCAGAATGGAGACGGGGCAGAATGGAGACAAGGGGGACAGAATGGAGACATGGAGGGAAGAATAGAAACATGGGGGGCAGAATGGAGACGGGGTCAGAATGGAGACATTGGGGGCAGAATAGAAACCAGGGGGTAGTATGGAGACAAGGGGGGCAGAATGGAGACAGGGGGCAGAATGGAGACAGGTAGGGCAGAATGGAGACAAGGGGGGCAGAATGGAGACATTGGGGCAGAATAGAAACATTGGGGCAGAATGGAGGCAAGGGGGGCAGAATGGAGAAAGGGGAGCAGAATGGAGACATTGGGTGCATAATAGAAACATGGAGGCAGAATAGAAACATGGTGGCAGAATGGAGACGGGGCAGAATGGAGACATCGGAGGCAGAATGGAGAGACATTGGGGGCAGAATGGAGACGGGGCAGAATTGAGACGGGGCAGAATGGAGACATTGGAGGCAGAATGGAGAGACATTGGGGGCAGAATGCAGACATGGGGCAAAATAGACACATGGAGGCAGAATGGAGACGTGGGCAGAATGGAGAGACATTGGCAGAATGGAAAGAAATGGGGGCAGAATGGAGAGACATTTTTGCACATAATGGAAAGACATTGGGGCAGAATGGAGAGACATTGGGGCAGAATGGAGAGACATTGAGGGCAGGATGGAGAGACATTGGGGGCAGAATGGAGAGACATTGGGGGCAGAATGGAGACATGGGGCAAAATAGACACATGGAGGCAGAATGGAGACGTGGGCAGAATGGAGAGACATTGGCAGAATGGAAAGAAATGGGGGCAGAATGGAGAGACATTGGGGCAGAATGGAAAGACATTGGGGCAGAATGGAGAGACATTGGGGGCAGGATGGAGAGACATTGGGGGCAGAATGGAGAGACATTGGGAGCAGAATGGAGACATGGGGCAAAATAGACACATGGAGGCAGAATGGAGACGTGGGCAGAATGGAGAGACATTGGCAGAATGGAAAGAAATGGGGGCAGAATGGAGAGACATTGGGGGCAGAATGGAGAGACATTGGGGGCAGAATGGAGACATGGGGCAAAATAGACACATGGAGGGAGAATGGAGACGTGAGCAGAATGGAGAGACATTGGCAGAATGGAAAGAAATGGGGGCAGAATGGAGAGACATTGGGGCAGAATGGAAAGACATTGGGGCAGAATGGGGAGACATTGGGGGCAGGATGGAGAGACATTGGGGCAGGATGGAGAGACATTGGGGGCAGGATGGAGAGACATTGGGGGCAGGATGGAGAGACATTGGGGGCAGGATGGAGACAAATGGAAACATGGGGGCAGGATGGAGACATTGGGGGCAGGATGGAGACAATGGGGGCAGGATGAAGACAATGGGAGTAGGATGTGGGACATTATTACTGTAGGGGCTAATTAAAGGATATTATTACTGCTGTAATGTATTTTATTTTTGAGGATACTGTTTTCTGTGGGGGGTTCATGTTACTGTGCAGTGCGGCACTATATCACTTTTTTTCTTCATCTGGTGTAGTGTAGAAGTTGGGGAAATATTGGGGAATGTGCTCTGTAAGCTGCTCTAGATCAGAGGTCTCCAACCGCCGGTCCGCGGACCAGGACCGGGCCGTTGGGGTTTTTCAGCCGGTCCGCGGCACCGCCACAGACAATCACTAAACATTGACAGTGTGCTCTGGTCTGCGGTGGCTCAGAGCACACTGTGTGGGGTGGATGCTGCCCGCTGTTCTAGACTCCCGCAGGGTAGACCTGTAGAGGACCTGTGATGACATCAAGGTACATAACTGTGATGTCACCACAGGTCCTGAAGCAGGATGAAGCAGGGGCGGAACTACCGCCCGTGCAGCCGGTTCATTGAACGGGGGCCCCGAGGGAGAGGGGGCCCCTCCAGCCTCCAGCAGGGCCGCCATCAGGGCATGACTGCCCTGACTCCAGTATGGGGCCCGGCCGGTAGGAGCCCCGTCGGAGCCCCCCTCTTGTGCGTCTCTCTCCTCATGGGGCCCCCGGCCCCATGCAAAGCGCCGGGTCCAGGACATCTCATAATTCCTCTGACTTCCGGTCATGTGACGGCGCCGTCACATGACCGGAAGGCAGGAGAACCTGGTGTCAGCGATTTGGACGAGCGCCAGGATTCTGCAGGGATCGCATGGGGGTAAGTATAACAAGTTTTATTTTTTTTTAAATACAATTAACTAGGAGTGGGGGGAATGGGAGATGCACATGGGGTGAGGGGAGAGATGAGAAATGCACATGGGGGAGGGGAGAGATGAGAGATCCACATGGGGGGGAGGGGAGAGATGAGAGATGCACATGGGGGGGAGGGGAGAGATGAGAGATGCACATGGGGGGGAGGGGAGAGATGAGAGATGCACATGGGGGGGAGGGGAGAGATGAGAGATGCACATGGGGGGGAGGGGAGAGATGAGAGATGCACATGGGGAGGGGAGAGATGAGAGATGCACATGGGGAGGGGAGAGATGAGAGATGCACATGGGGGAGGGGAGAGATGAGAGATGCACATGGGGGGAGGGGAGAGATGAGAGATGCACATGGGGGGAGGGGAGAGATGAGAGATGCACATGGGGGGCAGGGGAGAGATGAGAGATGCACGGGGGGTGAGAGATGCACGGGGGGGATGAGAGATGCACGGGGGGGATGAGAGATGCACGGGGGGTGGATGAGAGATGCACGGGGGGGGTGAGAGATGCACGGAGGGGATGAGAGATGTACGGGGGGTGGATGAGAGATGCACGTGGGGGGTGAGAGATGCACGTGGGGGGTGAGAGATGCACGTGGGGGATGAGAGATGCACGGGGGGATGAGAGATGCACGGGGGGTGGATGAGAGATGCACGGGGGTGAGAGATGCACGGAGGGGATGAGAGATGCACGGGGGGTGGACGAGAGATGCACGTGGGGGGTGAGAGATGCACGGAGGGGGATGAGAGATGCACGGAGGGGGATGAGAGATGCACGTGGGGTGAGCTGCACATGGGGGGGTGAGAGATGCACATGGGGGGGTTATGTTTACATAACTTTGTTGCCTTATGAAGGAGCGGGGGGGGGCCCCAAAAATTTGTTGCACAGGGGCCCACTACAGTCTGTGTCCGCCCCTGGGATGAAGTAAATGCAGCTGAACAGCAGCTGTCAGGACAGCTGCCCTGTCCTGCTGCAGGGCATGATGGGGCCTCAGTGATGCGGCTCCTGGCATAGCTCCTGGCGGGGACCTGGTCTACACTATATGATAAGTATGCACTAAACTCCAAATCCCTCCATTACCCCGCCCCATATGACCAAAGCCCCGCCCACCCCACCCCCTCCTTGCTGGGCCATGGAAAAATGATCTTGCTTCAAGCCGGTCCCTGGTGCAAAAAAGGTTGGGGACCACTGCTCTAGATAACTGTGTTATTTTATGCAGAGACGAGTCCTGGCGAGAAGAAGTGATGGCGGTCTGCGATGGATGAAGAGGAAAAGTGGAGATGAAGGACTTCAACTAGAGACATCACCAGTGAGTCAGTGTGTTATCTGTACACTGACACTATACACTGTATACTATACACAGAGCTCCTGTGAATAATGGCACTATTAGTAATGGTAATATTAGTATTCTGTTTTTGTATTAATGCTCAGTATGGTAGTATTCGGTCACTATGTGGTGGTAATATGAGATCTGGTCATGGTGTGGCGGTATTTGTCCCTTGTCCACTACAGGATATTGGCCCCTCATGCCGTCCACATGGAGTTTGTTTCCGTCCTCTTGAGAATGTGCTGTGTGATATAGCAAACCTTCTTGTGACGGCATGTATGGATGCCGTCCTGGCAGAGCCAGACCACCTGTACAACCTGAATGGGCCGCCTCATGTTACCCACAATTACCAAGACACAACAGAAATGGAAAACTAGAGAAGTCAGGGAGGAGGAAGAGAGAGGAATTATCTGTAGCAATGTCATGCTCCAGGATTTGATCCATTCAGTTTGTGTTCTGTGGTCGGCTTCTCTTTCTGCCGAGCCACAGGACACACACCTTTTCACTGGGTGTTTGGGTTCCGCTTTTCTGGCTGCAGCCTGCTTAGCTTTACACATTTGTATTTTTATTTGGATGCCTATCACATTTTGGTGCAGCTTTATAGTCTGCGTTTCCTGCTGGTGATAGATTCATTTGGATATTCTGACATTCTGTTGATATTTGGAGCTAGGGTTTTTCGCTTTGCTGTTTATTTGCTATACTTTGCACTTTTCTTCTTTTTATCATTTGAAAATAGGCAGTATATTTGTTAACAGTACTTGCTGTATTCTTTGTTTGGTATTTTGTTTCTTACTTTACTTGCTTTGGGATTATTCCTTTGTTCAGCACACTTCTCTTCTTTTAGATAATTCACACTCTGCTCTGCCCTCTGGTTCTTTAGGAGGAACGTGAAGCCACTTGTCTGCCTTTTAGGCAGTTTAGGCCATAGTTGCCATCTCCTAGTCTGTGTTTAGGTCTATCTCTTCACCCGCAGGTACCGCTGGGGACTGTGTAGTCAAGGTATCTAGTCTGTACAGGAGCAAACAGGGTCAGTTGTAGTTTTTAGTGTTTAACCTATTTTCCCAAGTAAGTTGCTACACAAGCATAGATAAACTAGGAGTTGTTAGGAGCATTCAGGGTGAGCCACTATTGATAGGGGGCGCCATTGCGTTATCTTAGGGTGCCAACCTCCACCATCATGTAGGGACAGACCAGGCTCAGAGTAGTGCTTCTACCAGTCTGAATTTGGATCTGCCAGGTTCAGGTATTTGTTCCCCTTGTTTGTACGCTACCAATGTACATGGGCTTGTGCAGTCATAATAGGCCACTATCTGCACCATTCCCTCTTTCGGGGTGTCTCGCTGTTCCTCTCCCGGGCTCCTGTTGTCACTTTCATCTGCACCAGAAGAGGTGACATTAATTCACAATCACTTCTGCCCCTAACTAGACAGATCGATGTCCCTGACATTTAAGTGACTCGTGGTTATACAGTAAAAGTGTGTGAAGATGTCGGACACCGTCCCAGAAGACTTTTACAGCTTGTGTCATTATAACATGTATAATGGTTGAGCAATGTTTAATGCTGAATTTAATGTAATATCTCCCATCAGAGCTGTAGTAGATTGGACAACTGGGTAAGGAAGACTTAACAGTCAGCTGGCCCTACAGATGGGAGGAGTGTTTGGAAGTAAGAAGAGAGTTTCTTCCTGCTTAGAGAAGTCAGCACTGGAATGAGTAGTGAGGTGACGCCAAATACAGAGAGTGTGACAGATGAGGCCGCATAGTGAGGAGTGTGAGACTGGAAGGAAGCAGAACAGAGATAGCAAGATTCTGTAACTGGATCCAGTGGCAGAGTAATATGGCCAGAGCAGCCTGTACCCTGTGTGGTGAAGTGGACTATAGACAGAAAGAGGTCAGCTGCACTGGATACGGCCAGGAGCTTAAGGAGGTAGAGCTGTGGGTTAGCGGGTAACCCTGAGACAGCACAGGCAAAGTAACATAGTAACATAGTTTTTAAGGTTGAAGGAAGACTAAGTCCATCTAGTTCAACCCATAGCCTAACATGTTGATCCAGAGGAAGGCAAAAAAAAACCATGTGGCAAACACTAAGCTCCACATTGGGGAAAAAAATTCCTTCCCGACTCCATACGACAATCAGACTAGTTCCCTGGATCAACGCCCTATCAAGGAATCTAGTATATATAACCTGTAATATTATACTTTTCAAGAAAGGAATCCATGCCCTTCTTAAATGTTATTAGTGAATCACTCATTACAACATCATGCGGCAGAGAGCTCCATAGTCTCACTGCTCTTACAGTAAAGAATCCCCGTCTGTGATTATGATTAAACCTTCTTTCCTCCAGACGTAGAAGATGCCCCCTTGTCCCCGTCTCTGGCCTCAGAGTAAAAAGATCAGTAGACAGATCTTTGTACTGTCCCCTCATATACTTGTACATAGTAATAAGATCACCCCTAAGCCTTCGTTTTACCACAGTAAATAACCCCAAGTGTAATAACCTGTCTTGGTATTGCAGACCCCCCAGTCCTCTAATAAGCTTTGTCGCTCTTCTCTGCACCTTCTCTAGTTCAGCTATGTCTTTCTTATACGCCGGAGACCAGAACTGAACACAATTAAGCAAGTAAGAAAAAGATCTTCAGCTCACCTGGCCCAGCCTGCCCAGTCCTCCTTTCCATGATCTCGGTGCTCAGAATTAATCCATCCCCATCTGGGAGAAAAATCCTCAGTGAAAGCAAATCCTAATAATGAAGGTCAGGCAGATTTAAGACACAACATGCAACAATTGGAGAAACTCCTGTCTACACGCCTGAGAACCTGGTGGGATCATGCCATGTTTGAAAAATATGTAGAAAATTTGATGATTCCCAGAGGACTAAGAATAAAAAAACAGTCTACCGTTCAATTTGATGAAGTTTTCCAAAAAGAATGGAATGACATTTTGACGGGATGTTCCCTTAATCTTATGGAGCTTCTTATAGATTATGAACAAAAAAAAGTGAAAGAGTTGGATCTAAAAATCAAAGAAATAGAAAATTCTTTGACAGAATTTTTAGACAATGCCACATATAAGAAGCTGAGGTCTGACATTATGGACAGATTGGAAAAATTAAAGGATACTATTGTTGAGAATAAACAAAAAAAATCTGAAAGAGATGTTAAAGATTATGAGACCGGACATGTGTATGACTGGCGACCCCCGCAAAGACCCTATAGAAATCCTAGATCTCCAAAGAAACCAAAATCAATTTTAAAAGGTCAAAGTGGCCATAAGATCCCAGGAGGTGGAGGGACACCACGAGTCACTTTTAGCTCCTCTGAACTAGTGTTGAGCCACCCCCATAGTGTTCGGGTTCGGTTCGGTTCGTCGAACACCTTAGAACACCGTCGAACACCGTTAAAACCAATGGCAGGCAAACAAAAACACATAGAAAACACCTTCAAAGGTGTCCAAAAGCTGACAAACTGCTCAGAAGACACTCTCTTTAAAAAAGCCGGCCGGCAATTCAGCAGCGGCATACACCGGTACCCGACAATTTAGACAAGAAGGAATAGAGCATCACACATAGATTAGATAGATAGAAACATGTCAGTCACACATATAAGAAGCACAGTGACAGTGTTGGTTACTGCACTTGTCATTTAGTGTAAAGGATTTATTAAAAAAAATATTAGTGTTTTCATGCACCGTCTCTTTAAAAAAGCCGGCCGGCAATTCAGCAGCGGTACCCGACAATTTAGAACAGAAAGAATAGAGCTTCACACATAGATTAGATAGATAGAAACATGTCAGTCACATATATAATAAGTACAGTGACAGTGTTGCTTACTGTACTTGTCATTTAGTGTAAAGGATTTATTTAAAAAAATAATAGTGTTTTCATGCACTGTCTCTTTAAAAAAGCCGGCCGGCAATTCAGCATCTGTACTCGACAATTTAGAACAGAAAGATAGAGCATCACACATAGATTAGATAGATAGAAACATGTCAGTCAGATATATAATAAGTACAGTGATAGTGTTGGTTACTGTACTGGTCATTTAGTGTTAAAATAAAGGATTTATTAAAAAAAAAATTAGCGTGGGGTTCCCCGTAATTTTAGTCTCTAGCGGAGGTTAAGCAGACGGCTGGGGCAGATATTTGAAGCCTGGGAAAGGGGTAATACCCACGGAGCTTCCCAGGCTGCTAATATCAGCCCCCAGCTGAATACCTAGCCTTTACTAGCTATTAAAATGGGGGACCCCCCAAAAAAATGACGTGGGGTCCCCCCTAATTTAATAGCTAGCAAAGGCTAGGCAGACAGCTGGGGGCTGATATTAATAGCCCAGGAAGGGTGCCATGAATATTGGCCCCCTCCCAGGCTAGAAACACCAGCCGTCAGCCGCCCCAGAAATGGCGCATCCATAGGATGCGCCAATTCTGGCACTTAGCCTCGCTCTTCCCACTGCCCTGTAGCGGTGGCAGTGGGGTAATAGGGTTGGGGTTGATGTCAGCTTATAATGCCAGCTGACATCAAGCCCAGGTTAGTAATGGAGAGGCGTCTATAAGACACCCCCATTACTAACCCCATAGTGAAAGTTAAAAGAAAACACAACACCCAGAATAAAGTCCTTTAATTGAAATAAACACACAATTCTTTATTGTTCTAAATTAAACCATACTTACCATCACGCCCATTCCAGCTGAAGCCAACGATCTCCTGCAATAAAAGAAAAATAATAAAGCAACCTCATCCTTACCTTTCGATGGTTCCCAGGACAGCTCCAGCTCTGCTACATCGAGATGACAGGCTGGACCGCAGCAGAACGCTGCCATCCAGCCTGTCATCCCGCAGACACTGAGAAGAGCAGGCTTGCTTCGCTCCTCAGTGTCTCGCTGTGACGGCATCCAGATGAGCCGAGGTCATGTCCAATGAACTCGGCTCACCTCATGCACGTCACTGACAGCGTGGGAAAATTCTCCTGCATTCAGCGCTTCAGCGTGAGAATTTTCCCACGCTGTCAGTGACGTGCATGAGGTGAGTTCATGTCCAATGATCTCAGCTCACCTCATGCACGTCACTTACAGCGTGGAAGAATTCTCACGCTGAAGCGCTGAGTGCAGGAGAATTTTCCCACGCTGTCAGTGACGTGCATGAGGTGAGCTGAGTTCATTGGACATGAGCTCACCTCATGCACGTCACTGACAGCGTGGGAGAATTCTCCTGCACTCAGCGCTTCAGCGTGAGAATTTTCCCACGCTGTAAGTGACGTGCATGAGGTGAGCCGAGTTCATTGGACATGACCTCGGCTCATCTGGATGCCGTCACAGAGAGACACTGAGGAGCGCAAGCATGCCAGCGCTTCTCAGTGTCTGCGGGATGACAGGCTGGATGGCAGCTTTCTGCTGCGGTCCAGCCAGTCATCTCGATGTAGCAGAGCTGAAGCTGTCATGGGAACCATGGAAAGGTAAGGATGATGTTGGTTTATTATTTTTCTTTTATTTCAGGAGATCGTTGGCTTCAGCTGGAATGGGTGTGATGGTAAGTATGGTTTAATTTAGAACAATAAAGAATTGTGTGTTTATTTCAATTAAAGGACTTTATTCTGGGTGTTGTGTTTTTTTAAATACTTTACTAGAAATTCATGGCGGTCATGTCTAATACTGGCGTGACCCCATGAATTTTGGGCTTGGGGCCAGCTGATAATACCAAGCTGGCCCTAACCCCTTTATTACCCAGTGAGCCACCGCACCAGGGCCCTGGATGAGTTGGGTACAGCGCCAGAAGATGGCGCTTCTATGAACGCGCCATTTTCCGGGGTGGCTGCGGACTGCAATTTGCAGCGGGGGGGGGCCCAGAAAGCTTGGGCCTCCCTGCGCTGCGGATTCCAGCCCCCAGCTGCCTAGTTGTACCTGGCTGGACACAAATATAGGGCGAAGCCCCACGTATTTTTTTTTTAATTATTTCATGAAATTCATGAAATAATTAAGAAAAAAAGGCCTTCCCTATATTGTTGTGTCCGGCCAGGTACAAATAGTCAGCTGGTGGTTGGGGGCAGCCCGTTCCTGCCTGCTGTACCTGGCTGGACACAAATATAGTGCGAAGCCCCACTTCAATTTTTTAAAATTATTTCAGGAAATTCATGAAATAATTAAAAAAAAATTGACGTGGGGCTTCGCACTATATTTGTGTCCAGTCAGGTGCAGCAGGCAGGAACGGGCTGCCCCCAACCACCAGCTGCCTATTTGTACCTGGCCGGACACATCAATATAGGGAAGCCCTTTTTTTCTTAATTATTTCATGAAATAATTTAAAGAAAATTGACGTGGGGCTTCGCCCTGTTTTTGTGTCCAGCCAGGTACAACTAGGCAGCTGGGGGCTGGAATCCGCAGCGCAGGGAGGCCCAAGCTTTCTGGGCCACCCCCGCTGCAAATTGCAGTCCGCAGCCACCCCGGAAAATGGCGCGTTCATAGAAGCGCCATCTTCTGGCGCTGTACCCAACTCATCCAGGGCCCTGATGCGGTGGCTCACTGGGTAATAAAGGGGTTAGGGCCAGCTTGGCATTATCAGCTGGCCCTAAGCCCAAAATTCATGGGGTCACGCCAATATTAGACATGACCACCATGAATTTCTAGTAAAGTATTTAAAAAAAACACAACACCCAGAAAAAAGTCCTTTAATTGAAATAAACACACAATTCTTTATTGTTCTAAATTAAACCATACTTACCGTCACGCCCATTCCAGCTGAAGCCAACGATCTCCTGAAATAAAAGAAAAATAATAAAGCAACATCATCCTTACCTTTCCATGGTTCCCAAGACAGCTTCAGCTCTGCTACATCGAGATGACAGGCTGGACCGCAGCAGAACGCTGCCATCCAGCCTGTCATCCCGCAGACACTGAGAAGCGCAGGCTTGCTTGCGCTCCACAGTGTCTCTCTGTGAGGGCATCCAGATGAGCCGAGTTAATGTCCAATGAACTCGGCTCACCTCATGCACGTCACTGACAGCGTGGGAAAATTCTCCTGCACTCAGCGCTTCAGCGTGGGAGAATTCTCACGCTGAAGCGCTGAGTGCAGGAGAATTCTCCCACGCTGTCAGTGACGTGCATGAGGTGAGCTGAGTTCATTGGACATGAGCTCACCTTATGCACGTCACTGACAGCGTGGGAGAATTCTCCTGCACTCAGCGCTTCAGCGTGAGAATTTTCCCACACTGTCAGTGACGTGCATGAGGTGCGCCGAGTTCATTGGACATGAACTCGTCTCATCTTTATGCCGTCACAGCCAGACACTGCAGAGCGCAAGCATGCCTGCGCTTCTCAGTGTCTGCAGGATGACAGGCTGGATGGCGGCGTTCTGCTGCGGTCCAGCCTGTCATCTCGATGTAGCAGAGCTGAAGCTGTCGTGGGAACCATGGAAAGGTAAGGATGATGTTGCTTTATTATTTTTCTTTTATTGCAGGAGATCGTTGGCTTCAGCTGGAATGGGCGTGACGGTAAGTATGGTTTAATTTAGAACAATAAAGGATTGTGTCTTTATTTCAATTAAAGGACTTTATTCTGGGTGTTTGTGTTTTCTTTTAACTTTGACTATGGGGTTAGTAATGGGGGTGTCTTATAGACGCCTCTCCATTACTAACCTGGGCTTGATGTCAGCTGGCATTATAAGCTGACATCAACCCCAGCCATATTACCCCCTGCCACCGCTACAGGGCAGCGTGGAAGAGCGAGGCTAAGTGCCAGAATTGGCGCATCCTATGAATGCGCCATTTCTGGGGCGGCTGACGGCTGGTGTTTCTAGCCTGGGAGGGGGCCAATATTCATGGCTCCCTTCCTGGGCTATTAATATCAGCCCCCAGCTGTCTGCCTAGCCTTTGCTAGCTATTAAATTAGGGGGGACCCCACGTCATTTTTTGGGGGGGGTCCCCCATTTTAATAGCTAGTAAAGGCTATGTATTCAGCTGGGGGCTCATATTAGTAGCCTGGGAAGCTCCGTGGGTATTACCCCCTTCCCAGGCTTCAAACATCTGCCCCAGCTGTCTGCTTAACCTCCGCTAGAGACTAAAATTAAGGGGAACCCCACGCCAATTTTTTTTAATAATAAATCCTTTATTTTAATACTAAATGACAAGTACAGTAACCAACACTATCACTGTACTTTATATATATGTGACTGACATGTTTCTATCTATCTAATCTATGTGTGAAGCTCTATTCTGTCTGTTATAAATTGTCGGGTACAGATGCTGAATTGCCGGCCGGCTTTTTTAAAGAGACGGTGCATGAAAACACTATTATTTTTTTTAATAAATCCTTTACACTAAATGACAAGTACAGTAAGCAACATTGTCACTGTACTTCATATATATGTGACTGACATGTTTCTATCTATCTAATCTATGTGTGAAGCTCTATTCTGTCTGTTATAAATTGTCGGGTACCGCTGCTGAATTGCCGGCCGGCTTTTTTAAAGAGACAGTGCATGAAAACACTATTATATTTTTTAATAAATCCTTTACACTAAATGACAAGTACAGTAAGCAACACTGTCACTGTACTTCATATATATGTGACTGACATGTTTCTATCTATCTAATCTATGTGTGAAGCTCTATTCCTTCTTGTCTAAATTGTCGGGTACCGGTGTATGCCGCTGCTGAATTGCCGGCCGGCTTTTTTAAAGAAAGCGTCTTCTGAGCAGTTTGTCAGCTTTTGGACACCTTTGAAGGTGTTTTCTATGTGTTTCTATGTGTTTTTGTTTGCCTGCCATTGGTTTTAACGGTGTTCGACGGTGTTCTAAGGTGTTCGACGAACAGTTCGACGAACAGTTCCTCGAACATCCCGGTGTTCGACGAACCGAACCGAACCCGAACACTACGGGGGTGGCTCAACACTACTCCTTACTGCCACAGTAGAAGCAGCTCCCCTCGGCACGGCGTAATTCTTGACAGGTTTTGACCATCTTGGTCTGGTCGACCTGCATAGGCTCGGGTGAGTGCGCCTGAGGAGTAACGGAGGAACGGAGGAAGTGACGGGTTTCTGAAAGGTAGGGGCAAGGCGTGGAAACCTCCTCTCATGGGTGACCTCTTTGGTGCGCTCCTGGAATCGGATGTCAATCCGGGTGGCGAGTGTTATTAAGTCGTCGAGAGTGGTAGGAATGTCCCGACCGGCGAGTTCATCTTTAATACGGCCGGACAGACCCTCCCAGAAGACGGACACCAGGGCGTCGTTATCCCAGGCAAGCTCCGAAGCAAGGGTACGGAACCGTATGGCATATTGGCCCACGGTGAGACTTCCTTGACGGAGGCGTAGCAGAGATGAGGCGGATGAGGTCTTCCGTCCTGGTTCGTCGAAGACTTTCCGGAAAGCCGTGAGAAAGGCTGGCAGGTTGGACACCAGGGAATCTCCTCTGTCTCTGTCCCATAGAGGATTTAGCCAAGCCAGCGCCTCCCCCGTGAGATGGGACATGATGAAGGCTACTTTGGCTCGGTTGGTGGAAAACTGGTGTGCCAAAAGTTCGAAGTGCAGAGTGCACTGGTTAGTGAAGCACCATGCCAAAACGAGGCGGGGCGGAGAGACGGGACCGGGAAGGGATGCTATGGTATTGATGGGCAGCGGCAGTGCCGGGGTAGTAAGTGTGCGAGTGGAACAGCTCCCAATGAGACAGTCAGTGTGTCCAGGCGAGAGTTAATGTAGCACCCTGAGGATTCGGCTGCTACAGGGGTATTGCACCTCAACCCAGAGGTGTGATATTCCACTCCCGGGTAAGGATGGAGTGTGGAACTGAGCTCAGTTAGCTGCATGCACTACACACATCCCATTTCCGAGGGACAGACCGATGGTACTCCCACTAGGTATATGTGCAGGTACGACAGTGTCTGTTCCTGGCTGGAGTGGGAGGGGGGTGGAACATCCCAGTAGTGTAGGGGCAGATAGGGGGAGCAGTCTGGGTAGTGCTAGGAGCTCATTGGGTGCTGGTCACCTGAGCTCACACATAGACGGAGTATATAAGGTGGGAACCATCTTAGATCAGGGTCAGTCTTCTGTAGAGGGTTAGTCAGTCCTGAGAGAGGTCCAGAAGCGCCTGCAGAGAGAAGAGAGAGGAGAAGAGAAGGACCCAGAGGGGGAGAAGAAGGAACCCCAAGAACCCAGAATTAGACCAGAAGGGTGAAGGGTTGGCACGCAAGGGAACCGGATCCCAAATTAGTGGAGGAGAGAAACAACCCTCAGCTAAGAACCGGAGGCTGCGACATAACACGTGGAGCAGCCCCTCACTAAGTCCACTAAGAAGGCACACCAGGCATAGGGTCAGGGAACCCCGAAGAGGTGCACCCACCAAGAGGCCCGAGGGAGCCGGATATAAGTGGACCCCTGGTGAGGAAGGCCAGTAGAGAGGACAGTCAGAAAGGGAGCTCAGGACCACGCTCCAGAATTGCTTGGGGGTTGGCCGAGTCCAGGACCTGGTGGATGCAGCACGGCTCGGGCGGTCACTTAAGGCCAGAGTGACCACAAGAACAGCAGTAAGTAAAAACCCTGAACTGCACAGCCCGACTCTGAGTCTTCTTACCATCCACACTGCACCACCACTACCACCATCCTCTACACCTGACCCCCTGAGCCTATACCCCTCCCGTTGGGGGTTATACTACCCGAAGTTGCACACATACCACCAGCCTCAGCGGACCCTGCTGCAGCGGCGGCCGTATTGACCGCAAATCAACGGGTGGCGTAGTCGACACTAAGAACTAATAACATCTGTAAAGACTGCCACACACTGAGCTTGACACCCTGGGCACGGACCGGGTCACAGCCACTCGGAGACTACAACCCCCATCTGATCCGGCTCCGGGTATCCCCCCCCCCCTAACAACACTGGCCCAGGGGGCGCGTCAACTTTGGCGTAGTCGGCAGGATTTCGTGCCCGCAACAACCGGGTACTGCGTGCCTGAAGAAAAGTTCACCGTTACCTCAAAAAGAAGTCTCCTGCCGGTTCCGGAGGGTCCCCGCCAACGGACCCCATCACAGGTCGTTTCCCGCCGGTTGTCCGCCATTTGCAGCTTTTTCCCGCCATCCATGGAGTTTCCCGCCACTGGGAGACGATTCCCGCCATTTCCAAAGATTTCCCGCCTTGGAAGAGCGGACGCCATTATGGGCGTGCCAGAGGGTGGCAAAAGGCCACCTCCCATCGTGGGCCAGGTCGAAGAATGGCGCCAAAAGCGGAAACCGCGCCCACCAACAGAGACTGTGATGCTGGAAGTGTCCATCAGCGTGAGAGAACTGCCCCTGGAACTGACAATCACTAAGTTGCCCCGGGACCACCCTCAATGGGGGCGGAGACAGAACAAAAGAACGAAGATGGGTGCAGCCTGGAGGAGTCTGGAGAGCGCGCACCCGGAGACAAGACGTCTGGAAGAGAGTCCAGAGAAAGCGTACCCGGAGATGGAGGGAGAGACAGGCAGCACCGACCCAGTGGTCAGGAGCCTGCGGCAAGCAACAACCCCACTAGGCTTAGTGGAGATCCTAGCACAGCTCCCCCGAGACCGGGAGTGTGCACAGACCGCGCTGGAGGGCCTCGCACGGAGGATGGCCCAGGTGCAGCAAGACACGCTGACGGAGTGGAGCCGTGAGATGGCCCAGCAGACCGGAACCCGTCAGCGGAGCACGCCGCCCGAGACGAGGAGACAGACCGCCTCTGAGGATGGCGCAGGAAGAATGAAGGCCGGAGACGGCGCCGAGAAGGGAGCTGAACGGACGGAAGCAGGTAAAGGGGACGTCTCTACCCCGAGCCGAGAAACCGTGTACCTGTCCCAGCTCCCCGTCGCAGAGCCCGAAATTCCCCCTGCCGTGCCCGTCGCTGCATCGTCACCGTGCCAGACTAGGCCTCAAGCAGAAGCCGCGGCCGCGACCCCTGTGACGTCACACGCCTCGACCCTGAGCGCGACCAAACAGGAAATACCATCGGCCTGGTCGCAAGGCCTAGTACCTCCGGGCGCCGCAATTCCAACAGCGCCCCCTACCTCCGCGGAGCCACCGGCCTGGTCGCAAGGCCGAGTGCCCCCGGGCGCTGCAGTACCAACAGCGCCCTCTACCTCTGCCGAGCCACAGGCCTGGTCGCAAGGCCAGGAACACCCGGGCGCCGCCGTCTTCACGGTGCCCTTTACCTTTAGGGTGCCCCAGGCCTGGTCGCAAGGCCTGGTCAATCCGGGCGCCGCTTCCACCACCGCGCCCTCAACATCTAGAGTGCCGCACCTGGGCGAAGATCTATTTGCCCAGCACACGTGCCCGGATGGGCAGCCCTTTGTATGGCCCCAGGAGTACTACCAACTGGAACTCCAAAGAGCAAGGCCCCTGTGCGAGCCCCTGATTCCGGCTCCGAAGCCCGTCAGGAGAACCCCGCTCCCGCTAGAAGAAGCGCAGTTCGAGTGGGACCCCACCGGAGACCTCATGGGGTTCACTCAAGAAACGCGGGCGGCCGCAACGGAGCGAGTGGAGTGCTGCCGCCAGCAGTTGGCAGCCTTCGAGCAAGAGCGGAAAGAGAGGCGGATCCGTGAGCAGCGGCTGCAGGAACAGAGCGCAGGGCAGAAGAGCCGGACCAGGAGGAACCCCCGTGCAGCCCACGGTCCCCGTACCACCGGGACTGTGATTAAATTCAACCTGCAGCATGGGTGGGGCTTCGTAAGAGACCATCATACCCCCGGCGACGTCTTTGTCACCCGCAGAGACGTAGAAAGCCATCTGCCGGAGGGACACAGAGGTCGTGACCTGTACGTAGGGGAAGAGGTCACGTTCACCCGGCACAAGTGTGCCAAAGGACCCTACGCCCTCCATGTACATCGCCTGACGGAGGAGGAGCTGTGGTGTGAGGAGGAGCAAGAGGACCCGGACGGGTCTGAAGACAGAGAAGGAGCAGGAGGACGCCGTCATTAAAGTACGGTAAAGAGACTGTACATAGTTACCCGTCAGGGTATAAGAACTGTTACTGCTGCTAGTTAAAATATAGTCCCCGTTGGGACCAGCAAATTGAACTGAAACCCGTGTGTCCCTATTCCCACTGACCGAGGACTGAGAGCGGTCATTCCTTTCCTAATACCTGGCCGAGGACTTAGAGCGGCTATATCTCCCCTTGTACATAGTTGCGCTTTCTAAGGCGCCCCCTACCGGTTTTATAGGAAACTGTTTTTCTTCCAGAAGAGACTGTGGCACTTACCCGGTCACAATTTGCACCGTGGCCGGAGGAACAAGAAAATTAACAAGAAAGTTTTATATAAAAAGTTTTTGCTGATAATATATATATTGTTTTATATGTTTATGATGTTTATGAAAAATTTGTATGTTTTTGGATGTTTATTCTCTTACAGCCCGAGGACGTGCTGTGATTTACCAGGGGGGAATGTAGCACCCTGAGTATTCGGCTGCTACAGGGGTATTGCACCTCAACCCAGAGGTGTGATATTCCACTCCCGGGTAAGGATGGAGTGTGGAACTGAGCTCAGTTAGCTGCATGCACTACACACATCCCATTTCCGAGGGACAGACCGATGGTACTCCCACTAGGTATATGTGCAGGTACGACAGTGTCTGTTCCTGGCTGGAGTGGGAGGGGGGTGGAACATCCCAGTAGTGTAGGGGCAGATAGGGGGAGCAGTCTGGGTAGTGCTAGGAGCTCATTGGGTGCTGGTCACCTGAGCTCACACATAGAGGGAGTATATAAGGTGGGAACCATCTTAGATCAGGGTCAGTCTTCTGTAGAGGGTTAGTCAGTCCTGAGAGAGGTCCAGAAGCGCCTGCAGAGAGAAGAGAGAGGAGAAGAGAAGGACCCAGAGGGGGAGAAGAAGGAACCCCAAGAACCCAGAATTAGACCAGAAGGGTGAAGGGTTGGCACGCAAGGGAACCGGATCCCAAATTAGTGGAGGAGAGAAACAACCCTCAGCTAAGAACCGGAGGCTGCGACATAACACGTGGAGCAGCCCCTCACTAAGTCCACTAAGAAGGCACACCAGGCATAGGGTCAGGGAACCCCGAAGAGGTGCACCCACCAAGAGGCCCGAGGGAGCCGGATATAAGTGGACCCCTGGTGAGGAAGGCCAGTAGAGAGGACAGTCAGAAAGGGAGCTCAGGACCACGCTCCAGAATTGCTTGGGGGTTGGCCGAGTCCAGGACCTGGTGGATGCAGCACGGCTCGGGCGGTCACTTAAGGCCAGAGTGACCACAAGAACAGCAGTAAGTAAAAACCCTGAACTGCACAGCCCGACTCTGAGTCTTCTTACCATCCACACTGCACCACCACTACCACCATCCTCTACACCTGACCCCCTGAGCCTATACCCCTCCCGTTGGGGGTTATACTACCCGAAGTTGCACACATACCACCAGCCTCAGCGGACCCTGCTGCAGCGGCGGCCGTATTGACCGCAAATCAACGGGTGGCGTAGTCGACACTAAGAACTAATAACATCTGTAAAGACTGCCACACACTGAGCTTGACACCCTGGGCACGGACCGGGTCACAGCCACTCGGAGACTACAACCCCCATCTGATCCGGCTCCGGGTATCCCCCCCCCCCTAACAACACTGGCCCAGGGGGCGCGTCATTAACACTACGCAGGTGACTCAGGATGGACTCCTGTTGGGACCTCTGACGGGAAAGATCATGACATAGGTCCGAGAGCGAGGGAACTTGGGTGCCACCGGGTTCCATGGCCCGAGCAAACTGTAACGGGTCTGGGAGGTGGAACCTCTGAGCTACTATACAAAGGGCAGTCCTTGTAAGGAAGCGGGTGGCTCCCAGGGAAGGCGGGTAGGTAGACACTGCAAGTGACAAGGACAGTCTCAGGGTAGAAGGGCAGGGCGGTCACAGCAAGTGACAGGGACAGTCTCTTGACAGGCGGGTGGTCACGGCAAGTGACGGGGACAGTCTCTTGACAGGTGGGTGGTCACGGCAAGTAACAACAGGGTAAGAGTCTCTAGGCAGGCAGGGGGTCACGGCAAGTGACGGCAGAGCCTCCAGGTAGGCTAGCAGGCAGGTAGCAGGTGAGCGCTCCCAGGTGAGCGAGTAAGAGTCTCTGGACAGGCAGGTGGTCACAGCAAGTGACGGCTAAGCCTCCAGGTAGGCTAGCAGGCAGGTAGCAGGTGAGCGCTCCCAGGTGACCGAGTAAGAGTCTCTGGACAGGCAGGTGGTCACAGCAAGTGACTGCTAAGCCTCCAGGTAGGCTAGCAGGCAGGTAGCAGGAGAGCGCTCCCAGGTGAGCGGGTGAGAGTCTCTGGACAGGCAGGTGGTCACAGCAAGTGACGGCTAAGCCTCCAGATAGGCTAGCAGGCGGGTAGCAGGTAAGCGCTCCCAGGTGAGCGCTCCCAGGTGAGCGGGTAAGAGTCTCTGGACAGGCAGGCAGGTATCTGGCAGGTAGTTCCTGGTCCGCAGGCGGACTGATCCATAGACAGACTGGCAGGTGCTGGTAGGCAGACTGTCGGACCACAGGATTGCAGAAATCAGGCAGATATCAGGCAGGTATCAGGCAACGGGACCTGAGGGCTGAAGCAGAGTTGAAAGGCTTTGCAACAACAGAGCTCGGGCAACCCCATTTTGGAGGAGGGGCCTTATATATGGTGAGGTCCTCCGGCGATTGGCCGGGGACTCCTTAGGACGGCGCGTGCGGCCCCTGTAAGAGAGAGGGAGCGCGCGCGCGCGCGCCCTAAGCACATTGACCGGGGAGCAGCGTGCGCTGCCAGCAGAGTGGGAGGAAGACGGCGGGCACGGAGCGGAGAGGTGAGGGGAACGGCATCCCTGCCTAGCAGGAGGCAGGGACGCCGACGCTACAGTCGTCACGTGATTGTAGCAGCCGTCACGTGATTGTGGCAGCCGTCATGTGATTGTGGCAGCCGTCACGTGATTGTGGCAGCCGTCACGTGCTGGTATAACACGCTGCAATTAGAAATGGGAATCGGCACAGGAGTCACAATATAAAGTCAGTGCTGGTAGTAACACAAGAATCCAACAAGCCGAGCGTCCACACGTCGTCCAACAGCCCAACATGGATGATGAGAAGCTGCGGGACGTCACATAATCCGCGATATTCAGGCAGAGAACACAAACCGCAATGTGCTGCCACCGACATCTTCATCAGCTCAGGAGGAGGCGACTGTGTAAGAACATCACCGTTTTGTTTTCCCCCCTGAATATCGTGGATTATTAGATGACTGATGTTCTGCTACTTTTTCTTTTTGAAGTTGTCTACACACATAATGGCTGCAGAGGACTGAGAGAAAGTCCACAGGGAACAAAACAGAAGTCGGGAACAGAAGGGGAGACGAGGGCTGAGCCACTTACACAGACAGAAAGCTGAGGAGGACATGTTATTACTCCAGGATCTGCTCCATTCATTCCCTATGTGGCATCCAAGCGCTGAGCTCGGCTTTTTCCAGAGCCCCATAGAGAATGAATGGAGCTGCAGTTGTTCCCTGACTTTCCGTTCCTTCCCGATCAGACGATGGTTCGCAGTGGTCAGACCCCACGATCAGTAAGTGATCACTGAGCCTGTGGATAAGTGATAACTAAAGTTGACAAATCCCCAGGCCCGGATGGGATACACCCGCGAGTACTGCAGGAATTAAGTAACGTCATAGATAGACCATTATTTTTAATCTTTAAAGATTCCATAATAACAGAGTCTGTACCACAGGACTGGCGTATAGCAAATGTGGTGCCAATATTCAAAAAGGGGACAAAAACCAAACTTGGAAATTATAGGCCGGTAAGCTTAACCTCTACTGTGGGTAAAATCCTGGAGGGTTTCCTAAGAGATGCTATAATAGAGTATCTGAAGAAAAATAACCTCATGACCCAATATCAACATGGGTTTACAATGGACCGTTCCTGTCAGACTAATCTGATCAGTTTTTATGAGGAGGCAAGTTCTGGACTGGACCAAGGAAATGCAGTGGATGTTGTGTATATGGACTTTTCAAAAGCTTTTGATACGGTTCCACACAAAAGGTTGATACATAAAATGAGAACAATGGGGATAGGGGAAAATATATGTATGTGGGTTAAGAATTGGTTCAGTGATAGGAAACAAAGGGTGGTTATTAATGGAAAACACTCAGACTGGGTCTCATTTAACAGTGGGGTACCACAGGGGTCAGTATTGGGCCACCTTCTTTTTAACATATTTATTAATGACCTTGTAGGGGGCATACAGAGTAATATTTCAATATTTGCAGATGACACTAAACTCTGCAGCGTAATCAATACAGAGGAGGACAATTTTATATTACAGGAGGATCTATGTAAACTAGAAGTTTGGGCTGATAAATGGCAAATGAGCTTTAATGGGGATAAATGTAAGGTAATGCACTTGGGCAGAGGAAATAAAATGTATAATTATATGCTTAATTGTAAAACACTGGATAAATCTGTCACTGAAAAAGACCTGGGTGTATTGGTGGACGACAAGCTCATGTTTAGTGGCCAGTGTCAGGCAGCTGCTGCAAAGGCAAATAAAATAATGGGATGCGTTAAAAGAGGCATAGATGCTCATGAGGAGAAGATAATTTTACCTCTATACAAGTCATTAGTGCGACCACACTTAGAATACTGTGTACAGTTCTGGTCTCCGGTGTATAAGAAAGACATAGCTGAACTAGAGCGGGTGCAGAGAAGAGCGACCAAGGTTATTAGAGGACTGGGGGGGTCTGCAATACCAAGACAGGTTATTACACTTGGGGTTATTTACTGTGGAAAAACGAAGGCTTAGGGGTGATATGAGGGGACAGTACAAAGACCTTTCTACTGATCTTTCTTCTCTGAGGCCTGAGACGGGGACAAGGGGGCATCTTCTACATCTGGAGGAAAGAAGGTTTAATCATAATCACAGACGCGGATTCTTTACTGTAAGAGCAGTGAGACTATGGAGCTCTCTGCCGCATGATGTTGTAATGAGTGATTCACTGTTAAAATTTAAGAAGGGCATGGATGCCTTTCTTGAAAAGTATAATATTACAGGTTACAAAAACTAGATTCCTTGATAGGGCGTTGACCACGGAACTAGTCTGATTGTCGTATGGAGTCGGGAAGGATTTTTTTCCCCAATGTGGAGCTTAGTGTTTGCCACAGGGTTTTTTTTTGCCTTCCTCTGGATCAACATGTTAGACTATGGGTTGAACTAGATGGACTTAGTCTTCCTTCAACCTTAAAAACTATGTTACTATGTATGTAACTTGTTATCTTCAGACATCCCCTCTAAGCAATGGCGCATGCCAGCAGTGAAGGCGGGAGGAGGCGCTGGGTACAGGGAAGACTTTACCTCTGGGGGCCACATATAGGGCATGTGAGGGGTGGACACTTCCCGTATTCACCATTACTGAGCCCCCGCTCTGTACCGCTCTTATCTGAGTGCAGGAGACACAGCAGTCACTAATCAGCCACTCTCCGGCACTTGCAGCTGTCCGAGCTCTGCTGTGCCTGTTAGGGGTGAAGTTCGGGTCCTAGGAGGCAGCGACTATGCAGCCTGCAAAGCAGATCACAGCCCGGGTACCGCGTCTCCGGATAAATCTCCACCTTGTGAGCTGCTTCTTGTGCAGCAGCCCCATGCAAGTCGCTCCGCTCTCCTCAGCCAGCTCCTGCTGAAGACTGAGCTCCTCTGCCCAATCTAGGAGCCCAATAGCCCTGATCACACCAGTGGTAGCCCAGTGCTGCTGGGGGGGCAGGGCTAGATCCGAATTACAGATAGCAAACTAATCAGCCCTAGATATTTCTAATAGCTGCAGAGCAGGCGACATAACTCTGACCGATGTCCTCATAGACCTCTCCTCAGCCGGGGTCTAATAAGAGCAGTAAGATGGCCGTCATGGGGTCCATTGTTAGATCTCGGCTGCCATAGAAACTCATCGGCACCATGATCGCGCCTCCCTCTCCGGTCTTAAGTGCCTAAATGCTGTGAAAGCCACTGACTTTGTCATATAAGGGGTTAAGGGATGGCTCTACTGCTGGCGCCTGAGGCAGGAGTGGGACTGTGTTATACCGCCACACGACTGACGCAGATCTTGTAAGAGCCCTGACTGCACCTGCCTGATGATAATGTGTCCTATAACGCGGGTCCTCGTACCAGACTGCCCTTTACATATTAATCACTGGCTGGGAACCAGTTACTTACAGGTTCTAGTTTCTGATGTGTTTCCAGGACCTGTAGTTATCAACATTTTACCCTTAAGGCCCAGTTATAATATTACTGCAACACTCTCACTACATATGAGCGTCCTGTACCTGTATACCTGCCCTGTGTGCGGCGCAAAAGTATATAACAAAATGTGTGTACACAAATACCTATCTCCTGAATGGTATTACTGCTAGATTTCCTGTACATAGAAATATGAGGTTCTTAGCGCACACTTTGAGCAAATTGTGCGAGCCCATCTGCAATGTCAAGGCGACCTCTTCAGATGGGTCCCTACACTAACACTACACTAATTTACTAACTGGGACCACCATTTTTAATGTTTATTATGACTGTACTAATGCAATCAATTGTACCTGTTATAATTCATTTTTTTAATTAGTTTTATAATTTTTTATTACTCTTGTGTTTATGATAATGGTATTACTAAAATCCCTATACTTAGTGTTGATCCAGAAGAAGGCAAAAACCCCAGGACACCTTCAGCCAATTTGTGTCACAGGGGAAAAATTCCTTCTTGACCCCGAGAAAAGGCGATCAGTCCTAGGACCCTGGATCAAATCTAATAATGTTATTACTAGTTATTAATAATTCTTATTAATATTACACAACTAATTGTACTGCTACTGTAGTTATTAGTATTTTAATTTAGGTTTGTGTACTTTTTATAGCTTATATATTATTTATGTCCTGCTATCTTATTACTTTGCTATTCTAACTTTTCTATAACTACTTAAAATAATCAAAACAACACTATAATTATTTTTATATTCTTACTATTATTAACATCCTGCTATCTTATTACAGTATTATTCTACTTTCCTATCACTACTAATACTACCCTATACCTAGAGTGTTGATCCAGAAGAAGGCAAAAACCCCAGGACACCTTCAGCCAATTTGTGTCACTGGGGAAAAATTCCTTCTTGACCCCGAGAAAAGGCGATCAGTCCTAGGACCCTGGATCAAACCTAATAATGTTATTATTAGTTGTATAATTAATATATTGCTTATTGTACTACTGTAGTTATTTTAATTTATGTTTTTATTTTTATAAATATAGCTATTTAATATTCTTCTTATTATTAATAACCTGCTATATTTTTACATTATTATTATTCTCTCCTATCACTACTAATACTACCCTATAAATACAGTGTTGATCCAGAAGAAGGCAAAAACCCCTGCACACCTTCAGCCAATTTGTGTCACAGGGGAAAAATTCCTTCTTGACCCCGAGAAAAGGCGATCAATCCTAGGACCCTGGATCACACTGCTATTCTACCTACTACTATTACTACTGTTATTTTATTACTATTTTATTTATTTCTTACTATTATCACTAGTATTATTACTCTTATTACACTAATACTGATACACTACCACTATATTACACTATCCTGCTGTTATTTGGTGGTCTGATACTTACCAGCCGGTATTGCCGTATGTGATGTTATCGGCAGAGAGGTTCCAGCAGGATGGTCCACATGATGTTCCTCTTTCCTCTCAAATACCGGTTGATGTACTGGCGGAAGTTGGTCTGGTTCTCCTTCTTCCTTCTTGTTGTTGGGATCGGTTGTCTTCTTTTCTGGCCTTTGGCCGTCACTTCCCCCCTAGGGATCTTGATGTGGAGTTTCATCTTCTTTGCTTTCTCTTCTTTCTCTTCTTCCTCTTCTTCCTCTTCATCCAGGTAGGCGCACAGTTCTTTTAGTGTCTTCTGTCTTAAATCCATGATGTCCAGCTTTATCTTCTTTGCTGCTTTCTCCTCTTCTTCCTTCTCTTCTTCCTCGTCTTCCTCTTCATCCAGGTACTTGCGCCGTTCTTTTAGTTCCTTGCGCCTTTCTTCCCTCTTCCTTTTCTCCCTGGCTTTATACTCTTCGATGCATCTTCTTTGGGCAATGGGGTTGGTCGGCATAAGGCGCTGGAAGAGAAGAGATGAAGTTAGGAGGCTACAAGGAAGATCCGAATACACAGCTACCTTATAGAAGAGGCCGTAGCGTTGCCCTGAGTCGTCTCACTGACCTCCTTCTTGTAGAGGGGAGAAGGGAGAAACTTCACACAATATGCCAGTCTCCTCAGCTGTTCCTCAGGACTGATGTAATCTACAGAAAACACAACCAGATATTAGGAGCAATCCTCACCGTACAAAGAGGACGTATGTATGTTAAGACTGTCAGAAGGAGCTCACTGATGGATTCTCAGTTAACTAGTTCTGCAGCCAGCAATAGACAGTACAGCACAGAGGGTACAGGAGGCAAACTGTGCACAATTTTCAATAAAACTCAGAAAAATATTTACCACCAAGTATATGCATTAAAGGAAAGAAAATGTCCCCCCAGATGAGTCTGTTTAATGAAAGCCCCAGAAACCCATGTAAGAAGAGTATAGAGAACGGTGAGTGAGTGATGGATACTACCTGCTCCAACGCTGGCAGAATACTCCATCCCCATGGTGTCCGCTGATATCTTCTCTTGTAGAAATGTATCTGTGACACCCCAGGGGTCTGGTTGCCACAGTGATAGAGATATTACGTCTGAGAGCAGGTGGGAGGTCCTTTGGTCAGGGATCCTGTGCATGCCACACCTCCTGCCGAGTCTTGGGAGGGGAAGGACTTCCCCTATATAAACCCGGGGCTGAGGCAGGGTTAATGAGAAAGAAGACAGAACAAGAGTAGAGAAGAGAAGCAGCATAGCAAGAAACATCAGGAGCTCTGTGGGGAGCAGTGTTACAACGAGTCAGGGGCTGGCAGCTGCAGAGCTCGCCCTGACTGAGAAGATTTCTAACCGGACCCGGAGTCCGAGGCTGTGGGGACTAACTCCTACCCAGCAGCAGAAACCGTCCGGCAGAGGATTTCAGGTCCTCTGGCCCAGAAGCCCGAAGGCACGGTCACACGCGTGGGACCAGCACCGCCATCGTGGAGCGGAAGCCATTAGAAGGCCCCGAGTCACCGGCCATACGGGTGAGCACCACACGGTACACTCAGGGACGTGGGCTACTTATTCCCGCCTCTAGCAAGGTAGCCAGAAGAGTACAGTTAGTTGGGAAGGCCTACAACTCCGCCTGGCCAGGGGAAATCCCATCTGCTCAAGGACTGACCAGGCCCCTATCACTAGCAAGTACTCCGGGAGGGTCTTTCTTTGTCACCAGTAAAGACCCTGAACTACACCGCACCGTCTCTGAGTGGTTCCTGCTACCCCCATCATCCACGTCGGCTGCCCTGAGGCCATACCCCTCCCGTTGGGGGTTATACCATCCACGCTGCACCATCCTTCCACCGGCCTCAGCGGTCTGCCCTGCAGCGGCAGCTCCATAGCTGCATTCAACGGGTGGCGTAGTCACCAACCATCTACTGCTAGTACATCGCCGCTCAGTTTGACTCCCTGGGCACGGACCGGGTCGCCGCCACGAGACTACAACCCTCAAGAGATCCGGCTCCGGGTAAGCTCCCGCGTGCGCATCGCAGCGCGACACAGGCCCAGGGGCGCGTCAACTTTTTCGTAGTCGCCAGGATCTCGTGCCCGCAACCACCGGGTACTGCGTGCCTGAAAAGCAAAGACTGTTCAAACTTACCAGTGGTGAAGATTCCCGCTATCCGTGGAGGTTTCCCGCCATCCGGCGCCATCTTCTACCTTCTTCCCGCCATCCGCGAAGTTTTCCCGCCATCCGGCGCCATCTTCGACCTTCTTCCCGCCATCCCTGGAGTTTTCCCGCCATTGGACGCCATCTTGAGGACGCCGCGCGGGAAGAAGAGGGGCGTGGACTCCGAAAGCGCGCGAGAACTGAAGCCCCGCCTCACGTCCGGACGTTGCGTAAGGTCCTGGAAGGAGCCCAGCAGACGCCGACGTCACCGGAGCGCGACGGAAGGTCCTCAACCCTGACGATCCACTGCGGAGCCGCGGCCTACGGAACAGGATCATCGCAAGGTAGGCCACGGTCCACTAGGGGGGAGGAAGATGTCGGATACGGAGGAGAGCTTCACTGCCTCAACCCCCGCCAGCGCCACCGCTGCTGCAGTTATGCCCTTCACCATGCCCTATATCCCGGGAGCAGCTTGGCTACCCCAGTACTCAGGGGAGTCACATACCCTGCATGACTTTAGAGAAAAGCTGGATAGCCTCTTCCAGGTGTACCCCCTCACAGAAGAGCAAAAAGTGAGCATCCTGGTGGCCCAACTAACTGGGGCAGCCAAAAGGGAAGTAAAATCCTGGCCACCTGGGAGGAAGACTGTCGCAGGGATACTAACCCGGCTGAAGGACACCTTTGATACCCGCACCTCAGCCAAGATTAAGCTTAGATTCTACGGGTGCAAGCAGCGAGCGCATGAGAGTATAAGGGACTATGCACTAAACCTACAAGAGGCCCTGAGGGCCATAAAGCAGACCGACCCTGATGGGGTGGGAAACGAGGACAGGCTGTTGACTGAACAATTTATAGAGGGTTTATATTGCAATGCCCACCGAACCCAGTTGCGGGCAATGGCCTTACAGGATCCCCATCTAGACTTTGCACAGTTCAAGGACAGAGCCATCCGGGTGCTCCGAGAACCGGCACCGGGTGGCGTTGTGACCCACAGGCGCCCAGCTATCACTTACCACCAGGAGGCGGCGCCCTTGTCGGCAGGGCCTGTGGGAGCTGATGCGCAGGCTTTGGACAATGACCCGGCTCCAGACCTACGCCATCAGGTCCAAGAGCTAGCTAAGAGCGTTGCTGCGCTAACCCGAACTGTGCAGTCTTTACAGGTTTCCACCCCAGGGAAGATCCAGCTGGCATCCGGACCGGAGGACATCCCGTGGCGTCGACCAAGGAGGACCCCACCGGCCAGAGGAAGACCCAGTGACCGATACAGCGAGGACGGACGACCCATCTGCCGCCGCTGCAATCAACCCGGACATATGGAAAGGTACTGTTCTTTAAACGGGCACAACCTGGGGTAGAGGGCCAACCCCCAGGAAAAAGATCACCAGGCCCATCGAACTGGCGCGACAGATATGTGGGAGGACGTCCAGTCTTGCCTGTGGTACTGGATGGCATTCCCATGAGTGCCCTACTGGACACCGGGTCACAGGTCACCACCATCCCGTACGTGCTCTTTAAGCAGTACTGGAATGACTCGGATATTACCCGCTACCCTGACGACGACTTGAGTATCATCGCCAGCAATGGCCAGCCCGTGCCACAGATCGGATTTAAAGAGGTGACCATCAAAATCGGTAGAGTCGAACTGGCAGCACAGGGACTGATCATTGTAGACATTGACAAACATGAGAGCCACCCAAAAATAACTCTAGGAACTAATGTAATTGAAAATTGTCTTGCAGAGGTGATTTTCCTTCTACAGCAGGTTGCCAAGAACGCCAGCTCCGGCGAGCAGCGAGTGCTCCAGAAAGAGATCCGGGCACTGATGCGACGGCAACAGGTGGAACTCTACGGCGGTGAGATTGGTAGCGTAAGAATGTGTGACCCTTTCCCTATTGCCATGCCCCCAAAAAGTGAAATGATGATTTGGTGCCGGGCAGCTATTGGTCTGAGAGGTAGAGATTACCAGGCAATGGTAGAACCAGTTTACTCAGACAGTAGGCCCACCATTTTGACAGCACGGGGGGTGGTCAATGTACGCCATGGGAGGGTGCCCGTTCGCATAATCAATATCGGGGAGAGGGAAGTGTACCTGCCCCGGTATGCCACGCTAGCAAAATTATATACCATCAACCAAAACTCTATACAGTCTGTGGAACCCTTGCCTCCATCTCACCCGGAGGAAGGTAACGGCTCTAAGAAAGTAATGGAGGATTGGTGTCAGCAACTACACTTGGGAACTGACTCCACTCCCTCCCACCAGAAACAGGGAGTCTACCGGGTGGTTCAAGAGTATGAGAGAGTGTTTAGTAAACACCCGTTAGACTTCGGGCGAGTCAAGGGGGTAGAACACCGCATCCCCACGGGAGATCATCCTCCCATAAAAGAGAGGTATCGACCCGTACCCCCTGCACATTACCAACACGCCAAGGGGATGCTTAGAGACATGAAGGAGGCTGGGGTAATCCGGGATAGTTGTAGCCCCTGGGCAGCCCCGCTAGTTTTAGTCAAAAAGAAAGACAACACCATGAGGATGTGTGTAGATTACCGGAAAATCAACCGTATCACACACAAGGATGCGTACCCCTTACCAAGGATAGAGGAGTCATTGGCTGCTTTAAGGTCTGCTAACTTCTTCTCTACCTTGGATCTCACTAGCGGGTACTGGCAGGTTCCTGTAGCAGAGGCGGACCGGGAGAAGACCGCATTCACCACCCCGATGGGACTTAGCGAGTTCACCTGCATGCCGTTCGGACTCTGCAACGCCCCAGGAACCTTCCAACGATTAATGGAGTGCTGTCTGGGCCACAGAAACTTCGAGACGGTCCTGTTGTACCTGGACGATGTCATCGTATACTCCAAAACTTATGAGGACCACCTGAAACACCTGGCGGAGGTGTTCGAAGCTCTGGCGAGTTACGGCCTAAAGGTGAAACCCTCCAAGTGTCACCTCCTGAAACCAAAGGTGCAGTACCTGGGACACGTGGTGAGCGCTGATGGAGTGGCTCCCGACCCCGATAAGATCACCGCAATTAAGGGATGGCCAAGCCCCTCCAGCGTAAAAGAAGTGCGGCAGTTCCTCGGGTTGGTAGGCTACTACCGAAGGTTTATTCCCGGTTTCACCAAAAAGGCAGCGCCTATGCAGGACCTCCTGATAGGCCAGTCCCGGAAGGCCAAGAACCAGAAGCCGCCCTTCAAATGGGAAGAGCTAGAAGAAGAGTCCTTCCGCCAGCTGAAGATGGCCCTCACGGGGGATGAAATCTTGGCGTACCCGGATTATAGCCAGCCCTTCATCCTCTACACCGACGCCAGTAACATCGGGCTAGGAGCCGTACTGTCCCAGATCCAGCAGGGGAAAGAACGAGTAATCGCCTACGCCAGCCGAAAACTGCGACCCACCGAAAGGAACCCCGAGAATTATAGCTCATTTAAGCTAGAGTTCCTGGCCGTGGTATGGGCAGTCACTGAGCGCTTTAAGCATTACCTTGCTTCTTCCCGGTTCACCGTGTACACGGATAACAACCCGTTAACACACCTGGACACGGCAAGACTCGGTGCCCTGGAGCAGAGGTGGATGGCCCGTCTGTCCAACTACGAGTTCATAATCAAATACCGGGCAGGGCGCTTCAATACTAACGCGGACGCCCTGTCCAGGATGCCCAACCTGCCGGACGAAGGAGAAGATCCGGAGGGACTGGAGGAAATTGAACTCCCTGCGTTCCACCGTCATGGGACTATCCAGTATTCCCACCGGGTAAGGAGTAAGCAGGCTGCTACGTTGAACCCCTTACCTCACTACAACTGGGCGGAAACGCAAGACAGCGACCCTGCCGTCCGACTGGTGAAGGAGATGCTGACTCGGCCGGAGGCTCGCCTTGAACCAGACGCTCCGGAGGAAGCCAAACAACTATGGGCAGAGAAGAGTCGACTGTTCCTTTACAAAGGGAAGTTGTGCCGCAGAATGGTTAACTCCCGGACTCATGAATTACTCTGGCAAGTAGTGGTGCCACGAAGAGACGCAGCCATGGTGATGGAGGCATACCACGACGGAGCTGGACACTTCGGGTGGAAGAAGCTGGAGTTCCTGCTGCGCGAGCGATTCCACTGGGTAGGCATGAGGGGAACCATTGAGAAGTGGTGCAGAGACTGTGGCCCGTGCAACCTGAGAAGGAAGGACCGCGCCAGCCAGAAGACTCCCCTGCAGTCCATCGTCACCCGGCAACCGTTGGAACTGGTAGCCTTGGATCATGTAAAACTGACCCCAAGCAGAAGTGGCTACGTCTACGCGTTAACCATCGTGGATCATTACTCCCGGTTTCTGGTTGTCGTCCCCGTCAAGGACTTAACGGCTCAAACAGCAGCTAGAGCCTTCCAGCAGCACTTTTGCCGTCCACACGGGTACCCGGACCAAGTGCTGACGGACCAGGGACCTGCCTTTGAAGCGGAGGTCTTCCAGGAATTCTGCAATCTGTATGGCTGCCGGAAGATAAGGACGACACCCTACCATCCGCAGACTAATGGACTTTGTGAAAAAATGAACCAGGTGGTGATGGATCTTCTAAAAACGTTGCCCCTGGAAGAACGCAGTCTGTGGCCTGAAAAGTTGCCCGATCTGGTGGACCTATACAACCACATCCCGGTAGGTTCCACCAACTGTACCCCGGCTTACCTAATGAGGGCAAGACCTGGTAAGTTACCTGTTGACCTGGAAATGGGAGTCCTGACACCCGAGGACACTTCACCAGAAACAGACTGGGACACAGAGAGGCAGCAGCAGTACCGGAGAGTACAGGAGAGCGTGGAGCGAAGTCTCTGTCAGGCTAGGGAAAGACAAGAGAAAACTTACAACCAGTATGCTCCCGCTGTTCCCCTGGTACCCGGAGAGCAGGTCTTGAAGAGGAAGAGACGGCTCCACAAGTTGGACGACCAGTGGGAGAAGGACCCGTACACCGTACTGCCCTCAAGCCACGAAAACCCGAAGGTCTGTACCATCAGTAAAGACGGAGGGGAAACCACAGCCATTGTATCCCGGGACCACCTGAAGAAGTGTCCCGAACAACTGAGGAACCCTGAAGAGGAACAAGAAGACCATCGACCCGTAGAGGAAAGGGAAGATATGGTTAGTACCGTGCTCGGGGACTTCCCTCGGTCTTGGACTCAAGTCAATGGTGCAGTTGTGGTACCCGTACTCACCTTTCTCCAACCATCATCCCAAGAACCTACGGAGCAACCGGTAGAGCTGGAAGAACAGCCGGTCCAGGAGGCAGAAGACTCTACACAAGCAGACCCGGAAAATCAACCCTCTGCTTATAGTGAGCCTGCCATACCCCTAGTGAGCCAGAGGGCCCATAGACAGCTGCCCAGTTTACCCTTGACAGCTCCTACACCCTGTAGTTCAGGGCCAGACAGTCGGCTCCGTAGGTCCACTAGGGCCACTAGAGGCCAGCTACCCGCACGTTGGAGGATCTAAATGTTTAAGCTATCTTATATGTTTACTTGTTTATAGTTGCTTGTGTATAATTTTGTGTTTCTAGTTCTTTTTAGGAGTCCTTGGTGGATTTACCGGGAATCCTTGTACATAGTTGGAGCGTAACCCAGGATGGACTAAAGACTGTTAAGGACTCGGGGCAGGACAGGCCCCTACCTGGTTACGTCTCCCTGTTTTGGTGAAATGGACACCTTGCTTTTCAAAACTGCACCCGGTTGCGGACACGCCGTAACCATCTTATGTGTTTTTCTTATTGTATTGTTATTGTTATACCTTGTTATGTTTTTCTAAAAAAAAAAAAAATATGTTTAGTCCCGGAGTACTAAATTTCACTAGGGGGGAATGTGACACCCCAGGGGTCTGGTTGCCACAGTGATAGAGATATTACGTCTGAGAGCAGGTGGGAGGTCCTTTGGTCAGGGATCCTGTGCATGCCACACCTCCTGCCCAGTCTTGGGAGGGGAAGGACTTCCCCTATATAAACCCGGGGCTGAGGCAGGGTTAGTGAGAAAGAAGACAGAACAAGAGTAGAGAAGAGAAGCAGCATAGCAAGAAACATCAGGAGCTCTGTGGGGAGCAGTGTTACAACGAGTCAGGGGCTGGCAGCTGCAGAGCTCGCCCTGACTGAGAAGATTTCTAACCGGACCCGGAGTCCGAGGCTGTGGGGACTAACTCCTACCCAGCAGCAGAAACCGTCCGGCAGAGGATTTCAGGTCCTCTGGCCCAGAAGCCCGAAGGCACGGTCACACGCGTGGGACCAGCACCGCCATCGTGGAGCGGAAGCCATTAGAAGGCCCCGAGTCACCGGCCATACGGGTGAGCACCACACGGTACACTCAGGGACGTGGGCTACTTATTCCCGCCTCTAGCAAGGTAGCCAGAAGAGTACAGTTAGTTGGGAAGGCCTACAACTCCGCCTGGCCAGGGGAAATCCCATCTGCTCAAGGACTGACCAGGCCCCTATCACTAGCAAGTACTCCGGGAGGGTCTTTCTTTGTCACCAGTAAAGACCCTGAACTACACCGCACCGTCTCTGAGTGGTTCCTGCTACCCCCATCATCCACGTCGGCTGCCCTGAGGCCATACCCCTCCCGTTGGGGGTTATACCATCCACGCTGCACCATCCTTCCACCGGCCTCAGCGGTCTGCCCTGCAGCGGCAGCTCCATAGCTGCATTCAACGGGTGGCGTAGTCACCAACCATCTACTGCTAGTACATCGCCGCTCAGTTTGACTCCCTGGGCACGGACCGGGTCGCCGCCACGAGACTACAACCCTCAAGAGATCCGGCTCCGGGTAAGCTCCCGCGTGCGCATCGCAGCGCGACACAGGCCCAGGGGCGCGGCGCGTCATATCCACAATCTATAAAACCTCAGGAGGCGTCAGCAGAGGGTTTGGGGATTGGCTGATATTTCTTTGGTCTTAGAAACATTGGCTATAAATAATTCGGGGGCTCTGCTGGGGAAAGGGCAAATTGGGAAATGTGTAGGATATTTACTGTTCTGTATCTGAGCTTCATTAAAGGGGAATTATCAGATGGAACAAGTCATCCCCTTATCCCTGGGCTCGGTGACGACTGATAGATCAGTGGGGTCCGACCGCGGGAAACTCCAGCAATCACCAAAAAAGGGCAGTGACCCCCATTAGAAGTGATGGCTGGATCCTTCCAGATGGGAGATGTGATGAGTGTGGCGCCCCCCACTGGTGTCTCAGCGTATCATGTGTTGGGGAATAATGACTTCTCCTCTGGTAAATGGGCTGATTCCTGTCAGTTGTGGTCGCTGAGTGCGTGTGATGGGATGTGGCTCCGTCCATTATATTATATCACGTCTTATACCTATAATCTCTCGCTGATCGCAGGTGTCTGTCTTCACACTCAGATCAGATGGAACAAACTGACCACATAGGAGGTTTTTTTTTTTTTTCAAATTCAAACTGAGCAATCCTATTGGCTGAGTATGACTGTCGTTACCATGGTGACAGAATTTTAAAGGGACAGAACATTAATATTGTATAATAGTGTATTTTATTACATATTTCCCATAATAGTGGCTGATATATGGACCTGTACAGATAATACACTTCTATAACTCCTCATATTTTTCATACAGCAATTTGGTGGTGCTGCAGAGATATTTTGGGCGTAATATAACTTGTGCTGGCAATTGATCATCTATAAAGTAGTCTGGTAATGTATGTAATGGTCCTAAGATTGTGCTTTTATGTTCAATACAAATCTAAATATTAATCAGACGTCACTCCCTGCTATTTGAAGGGTTTTTGTCCCTTTCCCTATGTCAGAGTAGTATCACATATAGCTCGGATACGCTGCAGCCTTCAGAACAATGAGGTCCGTTGTGGCTTTTCCCTGCACATTCGGCCATTATATAAGTGACGGCAGCTGCGTTGTGTCCCTGCACGGCTGATAGCGTCGCTGTGCAGGGATTCAGTATGGTGGAGCTGGGGCTCTTTTCTTTTATGGGTCGATACAAGTCTTGTTCAGACATATAAATCTGCCTTGATTACATTGTAGAAAAGAAGGGTGACATTACAGGAGTTCCATCCATTCTCAGTGTAAGATCAGTGGGGTCGGACCCCCGGCACCAGGGAGTATACAGAAGGAGCTTGTGAATGTCTTACTTTAGTGGTCTTGTAAGCTCCTCATCCCACACTTTTCCTGTATAGGACATATAGCTTTTCTGTATACATAACTCTTATGTAAAAACAACATCCTCCATGCACATTTCTGTAGGTTGCCTGATGGTTCAGGTGTATTTACATCATTTTTTTCTACTGCCCGACCTAACAGCGTTAGCTTGCTCTTTTAGCAATCCAATTGTATTGTTTCACATTTGGGGCGATTGTGTCCGCAGCAGGTTTCATTGTGGGGTTATATAATGGCCACTATTTTTATAGGCTTATTTGGATATTAATGCCTTTGTGAATAGATACTTTGCTGCTACCTTGCTCTTTATTATATTGTGGTGGGCAGTCTGTAGTCATATATTGAGATTTTCTGTGACTAGTTGGGCATATATATGTGAGGATTAACCATATCAGTACCTTGCAATGGTTTTGTTATTCATTGGGGCAATTGTTGCTTTTTAGTTGTTTTTTTTAACATGTCTTGTATGTTTAGTCTTTAATAAAATTCTATATTTTTGCTATTCCTTGGTGATCCCGGTCATTGCCTCCTTTATTTCTCCTTGTTTCTTTCCATCTCTATTATGTAGCTGCAGGGTTAGGGACGGCCGGTTCCTTGCAGGAATAGTTATCAGGACGGGTGCGGTTTCTGCTGTAATAACTCATTCATGTGACCCATCAGTCATCACCCGATCAGCCGGGCAATGCTCAGCACAGGCCGCCGTCATCCCACTTCTCTACATCTATTATATAGACACTCCACAACTGCTCCTTCTCTTCACAATTCAGAAAGATTTATTTTTTATTTTATTTATTTTTTTATTTCCGCAGCCATGCAGTGACGCTAGGTAGGTGCAGAGCTAAAGGGAAACCCACCTCAGAAGAAAATTCTAGGGTCCTGATCACTAGAGATGAGAGCTTAAAGGGAATCTGTCACTAGGTTTTTGCCATATATTCCGAGAGCAGCATGATGTAGAGACAGAGACCCTGATTCCAGCGATGTGTCACTTTCTGGGCTGCTTGCTGGTGTTTTGATAAAATCTTTGTTTTATCAGTAGGAGGTTGTGACTAGAAGACTATTAGACCTGCAACCAGGTATCCCTCATTTTTCAGGAGTGGTCCAAATTAAATAAAAAAGCGGTCTATAGGGCGCTAAAAGAATGAACACTAGAAGTGAAAAAAATTTTAGGGCTAAAAAATAAATTTAATGAGCCCTTTCCACAAAGCGTTTCGATAGTGAACTATCTTCCTCAGGTGGTACATAGCGCGCTTTTTCTCCCTTTCTCTTTTCTCATTTTTCACAAGGTCTGTATAGCAGCCTTCTGCCTATGCACAGTGTACACAGAAAGCTGCCAATCAGTGGTGCAGCCGGTTATACGGAGCTCAGCATTCAGAGCACTGCTAGATCTGCAGTAGATAAAACTAAAATTTATCAAAACTGCAGCGAAATAAGGGACACATTTCTGGAATCAGGTTTCTGCCCTTACATCATGCAGATGGGATAGCAAAACCTGGTGGCAGATTCCATTTTAGAGCCATCGGATATTACCTTGTGACCTCTCAAAGGGGAACTTGATGTCTAGGATGGTTATTATTTTATGTCATGTGTCTCTTGCTGCGGGATAACTTGTATGTAATGTGTTGTATGTTAGGTCTATGAACAGTACAAGTCCTTCAGTATAGGGTTACCTGAGAAGCGTACCCAGCATGAAGCAGGACTTGTATTATGTTTTGTCAGGGATGATTAATGTCTGAGTGCTTTATGCTGCGTTCTGCAGTCATCTCTCTGCCATCCTCCGTACACCCATCGCCGTCCTGTTCTCACACTTCTTTATTTGGCTTTTTTCTTGTGGTCGTAATATGGAGCATGTTGTATCCATAAAGCGGTCAGATTTGCCGGACCTCATGCTGTTCTGCCGAATCAGACCTAGATCATTATTGGGGGCTGGGGCACCTCCAATTCAAGACGGTAGACAAATCGTGTCTTGTGAGACTGCACGCTCCAGCACCCACAATACTGGAGCATCGGTTAGGTTTACACATATCCACCTGTTGTGTTTTCTTTTGGGACACAGCAGTTTGTAGAATTGTCATCATTAATGTTTTCGTTTTTTTATCTTTCCAGTATTACTGAAATTCAGAAAGATGTGGAGTACAGACTGCCAATCACCTTTAAGGACTTCACCATCAGCATCAATATGTAAGTGACACGGGGTGCTATTGTCTTAGTTGAGAGATTACGTTGCATTTGTTGGGGTTATTAAATGTGAACCTAATGGGAATTAAAGGGATTGTCCTCTACTTTGATAGTGATAACATCAGCATTGGGTATCAATATCAAATCGATGGGGTTCTGACAGCCCCCCAGAGAGGGAGCCGCATGCTCCTATTCACTTGTGAAGATGGCCCCCACTGATTCCATATTAATGACCTATCCAATGGGTAAGTGATCAATATCAAGGTAGTGGGCAGCCCCTTAAAGAAAGCAGACCATATTAGGTACTTCTAGAATATCGTTGTCCCATGCTGTTGATAGACCCCACCGCGTGTAATCGGTACCCTACAATGACTTGTCATCCATAGTCATGTCTTGTAGCACTGGAGCCATTAAATGATGTTGCTTGGCGGCTCATGACGTCACTATAGATGATGTGTATTAATGCAAGTTGTAATAAGAAATCACTTTAAATCAATATGGAGGCTTATAGGGTCCTCTCAGCTTCCTTTTACATATGGAAGTAGTGGTAGAACAGTATCGTCGATTGTCCCTCCCCAGAAAAATTATCCTTTTTTTTTTTGCAGTGCTCCGATGTGCCAGTCAAAAGGAAATGGAGTGTCTGCAGATTGGTGTGGGAGTGCAGAGGGGCGTGTCCGTGCACTTGAAAGGAGCTGTCTAAGTGCAGGGATACGCCCCAGTGCACTTCCAGACGGATTTGCATATGTTTTCCACACTAGATTTGTCATGATGGACTCATCAGATCTCTTATAACACCATTACGATCATATGTCAAGGTGCTGACGTCCCTTTATGCCTTACGCTACGTGCCACCTAAATGGATTTTCCATTGAGATGAGATGAGGGTGTTGGGTATTTTCCCCGGACCTGTCACGTTTCTGTAGGCTGCAGTCATGTATCCCGCGTCTTGCTCTAATACTTTGTTTTTATTGCAGTTTACTTCCGCCACAATTTCCTCAAGACAAACCTCTCATCACAGTCTTTCCACCGATAAGACATCACCTGGTGGACAAGCAAGGCCCCAATGTCACCTGTCCTTTACTACATAATGTAAGGAGACTTGGGAGATTTTGAGCACTGGACTTAGGAATGTTGTCATTTAACCTTTCAATGACTGAGGTGTTTTTGTTTTTTATAAAGTGGATCTGTGTGGTCTCCTGACACATCTGTTTTAGTAATCTTATAAACCCTATAAAATCACAAATGTGCAGAATTTGTGTTTCAGACCACTGTGCAGTGCCTTTGAAGGCTATGTTCACACATTGCGTTTTTTTCAGCGTTTTTTTAATGCAAATTTTCAGCTGTGTTTTACAGTACAAGCAAAGTCTATGAGGTTTCAGAAATCTCATGCTCACACCCTGGTTTTTGTATGATCAGTATTTTGTGATTTGCATTGTTTTTTGCTGAATAGAGCACGTCACTTCTTTCAGTGTATTTCACCCATTGAAAGCAATGTGTAGTGAAAAAACGCCTAGTGTGAACATAGCCTTACATCTAATTGACAATGGGGTGTTACCTTACTCCTTGTCCATGTCTAATCAGTTTGGACAGTAGGCATAATCACTACGACCAGGGGCCTGGCAGTGGCCAGTTGTCAATGTATCCACACATTTCCAGAAGATTGGCACAACGCAGAGGACCTGGGAAGAAGAGATGCCACGGTATTGTTACTTCATAGGGAATACACCTCTTTATTTTGGTAGATGAGGTCTTTGTCAAACACATCTTCAGCAAAGGAGAACGAAATGAAAGGATTAATGTATGTGTTAATGACCCAGTTCTGCGTGTGCTCTACGTAAAATGTGGCTGCAGATGGCTGTGCTGCATCGACACGTGAGGTTTGGGAGCCCCCTTACATCTAATGGGTGGGGGTCTTACATTGAGGTCCCCACTTCAGACATTTCTGATATTTCCAGTGAATTTTCCAAGGAAGTTTCAGATGAAAATACCATAAGAAAATGTGGTCAACCTTGTTTTAGTTTTTTTTTTTAATATATAAGATTTTTAGTTATAGTCTTTGTTATGTTCACATAGAAGACCGGTGGGTTTTTTCTTTTTTAGTAACAAAGTATATACAGTGGGGAAAATAAGTATTGGATACACTGACGATTTTGCAAGTTTTCCCACCTACAAAGAATGGAGAGGGCTGTAATTTTTATCGTAGGTATACTTCACCTGTGAGAGACAGAATCTAAAAATAAAAAACAGAAAATAACATTTTATAATTTTTACATACTTATTTCATGCAATTATGCAACTTAATTATTTGATACAATAGAAAAACAGATCTTAATATTTGGTACGGAAACCTTTGTTTGCAATTACAGAGGTCAGACGTTTCCTGTAGTTCTTGACCAAGTTTGCAGACACTGCAGCAGGAATTTTGGACCACTCCTCCATACAGATCTTCTCCAGATCTTTCAAGTTTCGGGACTGTTGCTGGGTGCAGTTGTCCTGTCCCCTTTGCAGAAAAGCACCCCCAAAGTATAAGGTTTCCCCCAGCATGCTTCTCAGTTGGGACGGTGTTCTTGGGGTTATACTCATCCTTCTTCTTTCTCCAAACACGGCAAGTGGAGTTGATACCAAAAAGTCCTATTTTGGTCTCATCTGAGCACATGACCCTCTCCCATGCCTCCTCTGGATCACCCAGATGGTCATTGGCGAACTTCAAACGGGCCTGGACATGTGCTGGCGTGAGCAGGGGACCTTGCGTGCCCTGCAGGAGTTTAATCCATGACGGCATAGTGTGCTACTAATGGTAATGTTTGAGACTGTAGTCTCGGCTCTCTTCAGGTCATTGACCAGGTCCTCCTGTGTAGTTCTGGGCTGATTCCTGACCTTTCTCAGAATCATCCTTATCCCACGGGTCGAGATCTTGCATGGAACCCCAGACCGAGGAAGATTGACAGTCATCTTGTGTTTCTTCCGTTTTCTAATAATTGTGCCAACAGTTGTTGCTTTCTCACCAAGCTGCTTGCATATTGTCCTGTAGCCAATCCCAGCCTGGAGCTGGTCTACAATTTTGTCCCTGGAGTCCTTAGATAGCTCTTTGGTCTTAAGCATGGTGGATAGGTTGGAGTGTGATTGATTGAGTGTGTGGACAGGTGTCTTTTATACAGGTAACGAGTTCAAACAGGTACAATAAATACAGGTGAGGAGTGCAGAGTAGGAGGGCTTCTGAAAGAAAAACTAACAGGTCTGTGAGAGCCAGATTTCTTGCTGGTTGGTAGGTGATCAAATACTTATTTCATACAATGAAATGCGATTTAATTATTTAAAAATCATACAATGTGATTTTTTTTTGGATTTTATTTTTAGATTCTGTCTCTCACAGTTGAAGTGTACCTATGATAAAAATGACAGACCTCTCCATTCTTTGTAGGTGGGAAAACTTGCAAAATCGGCAGTGTATCAAATACTTATTTTTCCTACTGCGTGCGTGTATGTATATATATATGTGTGTGTGTGTGTGTATGTACAGAACAGACCAAAAGTTTGGACACACCTTCTCATTTAAAGACTTTTTCTGTATTTTCATGACTATGAAAATTGTACATTCACACTGAAGGCATCAAAACTATGAATTAACACATGTGGAATTATATACTTAACAAAAAAGTGTGAAACAACTGAAAATATGTTTTATATTCTAGGTTCTTCAAAGTAGCCACCTTTTGCTTTGATGACTGCTTTGCACACTCTTGGCATTCTCTTGATGCGCTTCAAGTGGTAGTCACCGGAAATGGTCTTCCAACAATCTTGAAGGAGTTCCCGGAGATGCTTAGCACTTGTTGGCCCTTTTGCCTTCACTCGGCGGTCCAGCTCACCCCAAACCATCTTGATTGGGTTCAGGTCTGGTGACTGTGGAGGCCAGGTCATCTGGCGTAGCACCCCATCACTCGCCTTCTTGGTCAAATAGCCCTTACACAGCCTGGAGGTGTGTTTGGGGTCATTGTCCTGTTGAAAAATAAATGATGGTCCAACTAAACGCAAACCGGATGGAATAGCATGCCGCTGCAAGATGCTGTGGTAGCCATGCTGGTTCAGTATGCCTTCAATTTTGAATAAATCTCCAACAGTGTCACCAGCAAAGCACCCCCACACCATCACTCCTCCTCCTCCATGCTTCACTGTGTGAACCAGGCATGTAGAGTCCATCCGTTCACCTTTTCTGCGTCGCACAAAGACACGGTGGTTGGAACCAAAGATCTCAAATTTGGACTCATCAGACCAAAGCACAGATTTCCACTGGTCTAATGTCCATTCCTTGTGTTCTTTAGCCCAAACAAGTCTCTTCTGCTTGTTGCCTGTCCTTAGCAGTAGTTTCCTAGCAGCTATTTTACCATGAAGGCCTGCTGCACAAAGTCTCCTCTTAACAGTTGTTGAAGAGATGTTTCTGCTGCTAGAACTCTGTGTGGCATTGACCTGGTCTCTAATCTGAGCTGCTGTTAACCTGCGATTTCTGAGGCTGGTGACTCGGATAAACTTATCCTCAGAAGCAGAGGTGACTCTTGGTCTTCCTTTCCTGGGGCAGTCCTCATGTGAGACAGTTTCTTTGCAGCGATTTATGGTTTTTGCAACTGCACTTGGGGACACTTTCAAAGTTTTCACAATTTTTCGGACTGACTGACCTTCATTTCTTAAAGTAATGATGGCCACTCGTTTTTCTTTACTTAGCTGCTTTTTTCTTGCCATAATACAAATTCTAACAGTCTATTCAGTAGGACTATCAGCTGTGTATCCACCAGACTTCTGCACAACACAACTGATGGTCCCAACCCCATTTATGAGGCAAGAAATCCCACTTATTAAACCTGACTGGGCACACCTGTGAAGTGAAAACCATTTCCGGTGACTACCTCTTGAAGCTCATCAAGAGAATGCCAAGAGTGTGCAAAGCAGCCATCAAAGCAAAAGGTGGCTACTTTGAAGAACCTACAGATAAATCTTTAAATGAGAAGGTGTGTCCACCTTTTGGTCTGTACTGTATATATACACTGCTCAAAAAAATAAAGGGAACACTTAAACAACAGAATATAACTCCAAGTGGATCAAACTGTCCACTTAGGAAACGACACTGATTGACAATCAATTTCACATGCTGTTGTGCAAATGGAATAGACAATAGATGGAAATTATTGTCAATTATCAAGACACCCTCAAAGGATTGATTCTGCAGGTGGGGACCACAGACCACATCTCAGTACCAATGCTTTCTGGCAGATGTTTTGGTCACTTTTGAATGTTGGTTATGCTTTCACACTCGTGGTAGCATGAGACGGACTCTACAACCCACAGAAGTTGCTCAGGTAGTGCAGCTCATCCAGGATGGCACATCAGTGCGAGCTGTGGCAAGAAGGTTTGCTGTGTCTGTCAACATAGTGTCCAGAGGCTGGAGGTGCTACCAGGAGACTGGCCAGTACACCAGGAGACAAGGAGGGGGCCGTAGGAGGGCAACAACCCAGCAGCAGTACCGCTACCTCCGCCTTTGTGCAAGGAGGAACAGGGGGAGCACTGACAGAGCCCTGCAAAATGACCTCCAGCAGGCCACAAATGTTCATGTGTCTGCACAAACGGTTAGAAACCGACT